>NW_024573921.1:1400702-2030021 GCF_900044065.1 Fusarium mangiferae
GGGGGGGGGGGGAATACATGAGACTGGCTTACACCAAAATCCACCGATCTACCACCAAATCCAGTCTCGTGTTTTATTCCCCCCTTAGGTAGAGTCTTCCCAAGGTCTTGGAAGAGTTTCAAATGTGGAGGAAACATATTCCACGGACCTACGTGGACGCCGAGAATGCACTGACTCCGATATGACATCTTAAGTGGTGACTGCCGACAGGTCCAGGACCTCTACAAGATCCATGCCTCCCGGATCAGGTACGAAACTCGAGATCAAGATGGAAAATCCCCGAAACCTAAAGAAGTATTCGATACATCCTCCGTAAGGAACAAGGAGACTACCAATACGGTAGTGCTTGCAGTCTCAAACAGCTGTACTTCGTATAAGGGCCCTGTGCCTGTTGTACCGGCCATGGGTTGAAACTACATACTACCATAGCATCTCCGTAAGCACACTCTGAGCAACCTAGGGCAAAGTCAACTCCAAAAGTATGCGTGACAACGTGTACTCGTGTCACCGGCATCATTGGTAGCAGGAGGTTAGGATTCGTAGGATCCAGATCCGTAACTGCCGAGCCCCTTTAACAGAGCCAACATTACCGCTTCTACGGAGCTTCCGAATGCTACCAGGGACAGCGGACAGCAGACAGCCAAAAGTCAGCGTCGTGACAGCTGGTTTGAACCAAAATCAGGGTTGAATGCGGCACAGCAAATGTCTGTTCCAGGGGCTTGTTTCTGAGCTGAGCTGGTTGAGCAAGATATCATCCAAAGACAGCCCGTCATATTGTCGACCTGCGCTACTCGGCGGGCTCTCCGAGAGATCTTCAGAAGAAATGCTGCAAACTCGGGTCAGATTCCCAAAGCGATATGGCTGGTTGGTGGGATTAAAGTCAATCTGGCGGAGCGCTTCAAGGGTCTTACTGTGAAGTGAGTTGGCTTGTGACGGGTGGTATTAGGCGTCGCTTAAAACATGTTGAACAGCGACGTACCCTGCTTGTCAGATATCAGCCCTGGCACGCCGTAGTATGATAGCGTTGCATGGGAATCTGTCACTTGTGTGAGCTAAGAAATGTCTGGAAGTGATGGGCACTACCAATGCCTCAAGCAGGCAGGTGATTGCAATCATTAACTTGGTCCCTTGTGGGGGTGATGAATTTGAAAGATGGAAATAAGGTGGATAGACCGACAGGTTTATATTGATCGGTACCAAGCAGCCGATGTCTACCCAGATTGCTACGCGGGGACAACTAATAATAAACAGTCACTGGGTTTCGTGAACTCTTATCATATGTAGAGTTGAGGTGGTAAGGTTACCCTGGCACACACCAAGGCACACCAGTGAGCTGTACACCAGTTAGTTATGCTGACTATTATGGTCATTATTCGCTGTCGATATAATAACGAGACATGATATGATGCGCACTACGGAGTACGGTGCGTGTCGGAAACTTAGCTGAACACGTCTATATCATAATGGAACCAAGAAACGTGGATCTGCAGATGTTTGCTTTTTTAGGTCGCTTCAGGTGTGACCCTCCCATCGACATTTCTCGTCTTGCTTCCTCCAACTGTGGAGGTGATGGAAGAAGTCCGATGAATTGCGGTCTTCAAGTCATAAACTTCAGTGCCCCAGAAATGAACTAAACCAACTCAGGGGTAGAATAGCGGCTTCACCCTCGATTGTGACCCCCGGACTGAAGTCCCACTCCAGCACGAATTATCTTGACTTATTAAAAGCCTTGGTGATACCCAATGTTAGAACTGCTAGACTATTCGAGACAGTCCGGTCACGGCGCCTGAATGAATGTCAGCATAAACACACCAAGTCAGGTACCGTGCAGATTATAGCTGCACTTGGCCCAATGGAGGCTGGCTTATCGACCTCTGTGCCCGGAAACTTGGGACTCCGCTGCACTGCTAGACCCAAAGGCTAAGCAGATTGGCTTTTGGGTTGGGTCTTGGGAGGTGGGTTCACCGTTCATGAACCCACCTCGTCAACTGTTGGTGGTGTTGCCAGGGAGCTGGGTCCAGTTCCTACAGCAAGCACAGCACAGCACAGCACAGCGTTAAGCCAAGTTACAGGGATCGAGGTTGATGGTGATGGGACGGACATCGACATATTCTGAAGCACCGCCGTGATTTTTGAGCAGAAAGCGGTCGTATCCATCCATGCCTGCTCGCTAGGGACTCGTCCCATACGAATTTGGCCTCGATGCCGGAGCTGACGCCCATTAAGACACGACACAGCAGCACACGACACCACGACGCACGGCACGGAACGGCGCGACCTTTGGACTTAGGTTTGGTTAATAAGTCTTCGGAGTATTATTACTTAGAATTTTGTGTTATGTATGGACTAGGTATCCGTAGTTGACCGAACCTCTTCTTTTCCTTCTTCTTTTCCTCTCTTTTTTCCATCTCCAATTGTATGATATGTACACTTCGTTAGGTACGACAACGCATTTTGACGCCAACCTACCAACCTTTGACGCCAAAGTCACATCGTCGATTCCTCTATTGCCTCAGACACTTTCCCACCCCTAACGTTCTCTCACCGTTGCTGAGAGCTAATTCGAGCTGGCCCTTCGAGCAATTGGCAAATTCCGTGCCTGCCACTCACTACTGTGCTGTACCTTACTTTGTAGTTGAGGCTTGGCTCTTGCACCCGCTTAACCAAAATTGAAGCCGTGCTTGCCCTCTTTTGATCTCTATTCACGGCACTTTTACAACGAGTCCTCGGGAATTGCATTCGCTTATGATGATATGCTTTGACCATTGAAGCATATCGACGAGGCACGAGCAATAATAGCGTCTTCCACCATTTCCGATCTGCCCTTCGTATCGACTCTTCCCGAATCAACCCTTTGTTTACTGCAACTCTCCCCTCCTTGCAAACCTTCGACCTCGATCGGCTCTCGTCTACCGGTAAGACACTGTCAACCGAGTGTCAATCACATCCCCAAGGTAAGGGACGAGGAGTCTAGGAACGGTGCCTGCGGGGGGCCAACTTGACAGCAGTGGACCTTGCATCGCCGTTCCTTTCCGATTGCCTCATGATCAGCAGTCACTAGGTAGCTATTCGTCCTCATCACCACTCCCTGTCGCCAAATCTCGACAACCCTGCTTCGCAGCTCGAGCACGAGCCAAACTCTCAACTCGACTTCGTCATGAGCCAGGGTGATGGAATTGCAGCGTTGGATTCGACCCTGGGATGGAACGAGGATCAATGGCCAAATCGAGCTGAAGCAGTGGTGGCTATCGACAGCAATAGCATGAATGCAAGAGATAGCGGCAGCGTTAATAGCCAGGGCCCAGGCCGTCCTGATGATATTATGAGCTTCTTCGACAACGAGACTCTCTCCTCGGGTTCTGCAAGTTTATCTCAACCTCTTTATCCTAGGCCTCTGCACCACTACCCGCATCAAACGAGTCACATTAACAAGAGCCGCATACATGCACAACCCTCGCATGTGTATACACCCATTTTCGAAACCATGCATTCTCTACAGCGCCCAAAGCCACCACTGCAGCCGCAACGCCAACGCCGTGTTCCCACAAGGCTCGACACTAACGGTTCTACGGATACCAGCGCCATCGATCAAAGCCAAGGCCTTGGTGATCACAGCTTTTTGCTGCCATCTCGACCCATGAGCATTGCAACTACAGACGTGACGCCCACAAAGGATGAACCAACGTGCAGTAACAGTTTGTATCGCGCCTGGGCGGAAGAGGAGCAGATCGAGCTGCGAATACATTCAGAGACAAATCATGATACCGATAATCTGCGACACAACTCGCAATACCATGACCTGCTTAGCGAAATCGATACAGAGTGCCTCTTCCCCGACGATAGTCTCACTGCAGATCACCGTCCATCATCTTCCCGCAGTCACCTACTTCAGTGGCGACGTAGTCCAAGCGCTGCTGCGTCCACTGCTTCAAAACACCAGAGGGTATCTTCTGATGTCCAGCCTCCTACCACAGAAAATCGACCATCAGCAACCATTACAAGACAAGAATTCGAGGCTCTTCCACCAACAATTCAACGAAAAGTAAGTTCGTGGCTTTCATTATTTTGCGGATCCCTTGCCGTGTGTCCCATTTTTTGTTTCTCACGGTCTGTTTCGATACTACCATAAGGGAGTCGAAGCAGGCGAAGATTTGAGGCCCCTTGGTGATGCGATCAATCGATTTCTCATGCCACTGCAGTCCTCATCACCCTTTGCTTTTTCAAATGAAACAAGGTTTCAGATTGCGACAAGCGTCTCTGCCCACCTCGTATGCGTTAGTTTATGGGTTTTGGCTGTACGAAATCAATATGACTTGGCGAGGTTGAGTCTACTGTACTCTATGTACCTGTCTGAATATGGGTCCTCTTGCAGGTGCCGGGGGCTAGTCGCCGCCTAATTGTCAAATTGAGGAACGGGGAACCATCAGGAATCGCTAAAAGAAGCCACTGTCCAATACCCATGTCCTGTCCTTGCCCTGTCTGGTTTGGCTCACGGTGGCCGTTTGGGCGGCTCCACGCACTTCGTCCGCTCAGTGACTAGCCATTGGCCGATTCTCCCATGGCTTGTCTACGCAGCCCCTGATACAGAGCACACAGGAGCAAGAAAGTGCTCTCTTTCGCTCAGCAATCACGTCCCCCCAACCCAAGGCGTTGTGACGACGCCCTAGACGTGCAGTTCCTGGATGATCCATGCCACCTGGTGCACCAACGTGCTTGTGTACCAGCAATCACCAGGCGTCATACACCCAAGACATTCGAGTCGTGCCCCACGAGCCTTTTAGTCAACGACTCTCTGCATTAGCTCTGCCATTCCGTTCCTGAATTGAGACATAACCATTCCCGCCCCTCTCTCTGGTACCTTAAGAATCAGGGCTTCCCCTTCATGGCTTATCTACATTTTTATGTTTGCTCTATTTAATTGCTATATTAGCTGTATTTACTTGGTGCCTCATACTGAACTTTTCTCCTTGACAGTACTTCTCAACTATCGAGCGATCGCAACTAGCTCAATCACCCGACCTCGGAAACTGTCAACGGCCCGGTAGTGTCGGACAAGATCAACTTCTTTCCCCTTGGTCATCGCTCCCCAAACCTAGAGGGAGCTACGAGCACCAAGAAAGGCCCATTACTTCGGATGATTCTATCCTGCGCACAGATCGTCCACGAATTACTGCAACGGACCAGAAATTCTACGCCAACCTTCCTGAGAAGATAAAACGCCGCCACCTTACTGAGGAAGAGCTCCAGTTGGCGTATAAGTCACAAACTACTTTCACCTACGCGCCAGAAGCAGTATCGAATAAAGTCGATATTCCACCTCAAGAGGTCAAAATGCCGTCGCCACTCCCAAGTCCTGGACCGTCTGAAGGATCGTCCCCATTCTCGGGTATGCTGTCCAGGCAAAATGACAGAGCCATGACGAGCTCAGATATCAAGCGAGCGGATTCTTTTTATGACAGTTTCCGATGGCTTGACGATGAAGAGGGGTTGGATCTACGTTTATATCTTGATGATTATCACATCAATCTGCGAGAAGAAATACCGGTTCCAAACAAGAGCCGAAGGCCATCGTTTCGCCGTCACTTATCAATTAATAAGCTGCCCTTTGGAAAACCCTCCGTCAATGGACTTGGAGAAGGCCCTGCTTCCCCCACCACTCTACCGCCGTCTGCCTCGCACAGCTCCAGTGTTGGCTCATCTGGCCATGTGCGGAAGAAATCTCGTGCTCGCGCGCTGTCATTAATATCTGCCAACAGACAAACACCCTTGGCGTCTCCCTCTCCTTTGACCCCACCCCTCGACCCTTCTGCCGCTCATTATCGAGACCCTGAGGCTCGAAAGAAGCTTCGAGCTTATCTCGCTTCGCCCCAGAAATTTGATGAGGCCATTGAGTTTGGATTCTCCTCCAAAGATGGACCCCGGCCACATACGGGATTTAACAAGGCCTCCGCATACGACCCGGACAGATTGCGAAGCTTCCTAGAAGATGATCGATCATCAAGATACAGCGACGACGCTTCTGCAGCTGAGCCTGATTCTCCAAAAACTCCTCAATTGTTCGACAAGACACCGCATATTCGATCTCTACGAAGTAGCAACGAGCACTCGTCATACTCAAGAGGAGAGAAATCTATATATGACCCAGCAGCGAGCCGAGAAATGACACTTCGTATGACCTTGACACGACCAGATCTTCGCCAAAGCGAGGATCAGATCTATGGCTGGAAACAGGCTGGTAGCCGAGTGAGCTCAAGCCGTGGAGATCACACACCTAGCCCAGCATTGTACGCTCGGGAAGGCAATCCCAAACAGAGCATTGAAAGACAGCTCGCTGCTCTTGACCAGTGGGAAGATCCTGTCGATCATGATAATCGCACCGTGAAAAGATTCTGGAATCGAGTCAAGCGGTCATAGTCCGAGCCACAGCGCCACAGCGCGGCCACCTGCAATGGTGCAACCAGCACCTTTGCGTTCCAGCTTATATAAAAATTCATGTATTGGTTATCAATTTTTGGGAAGCAAGCATTGTCTCATACATTCTTTTGTTTTTCTTTACTATCAAATACCCCAAATCGTTTAATTGCTATCTTAGACCTGTCGTTACATCGCATTTGCTATGGTCCAGTTCATATACAGGCATTACATGAGCAAAACAGTCTCGGTTACTCAATGGAAGGAGTTGAAGGAGTAATATTTTGGCATGTTCGTTGTGTTGAGAAATCATCTTGACCGCAGTGGCATTAAACACATGAATAGAGCAAAGTCTTCCTTACAGACTGCAACATGGCAAGCATGGCGCAAGCTGGGATTGGAATTGCAAAAATAAATCAAATATGATGGACATATAGCTCCGAGCTGCATGGTTCTATCTGTACAATACCACTTAGTGACATGAACTGCAACTCAATAGTGCCTTTGTGACTTGTCATAGTTGTCGAAATCCTTCAATTACACTCACTATTCGTGCAACATCTCGAGAGCCTTATCCCAGTCCACTAGAGGTTAACATGATCTGTTATTAGCCAAGCAATGAAATTCTTTGTCATGCAGCCAGCACGGATATATCACACGGCAAGTGTGATACCCGTGCATCTATCACCAAACCATGAGTTTTTCGCACAAGAAATGACCGGAACGAATATCCACTTCCGGCCACTACCTCCTTGTCTGTGCCTCAGATAGTTCATGCAAGTCTTAGCTGGCATGTCTGAGCTGAATGATGACTGTCAGCACGATCTCCAGGGGATCAGAGCTGGAGTATGATGAGTAAGATCATACCCTATGCAACGACAAGTGTGTCTCTTTCTTATGCGTGATGTGAGTTACGGAGTCATGGCACGTTTGAAGTAATAATTATACCGTGTATGTCTGTCTGTCTGTCTGCCTTTCTGCTCTGTTTCTCCTGCTATACTACTAGTCCTCTCTTCTTACCAAAACGCTCGCATCATTCCATCGCATTCATCTTTTCGGCACACAAAAAAGTTCTCCCAATAAGACACCATATCATAGTACAGTCCTGGTTCACGTCGTAGCTCGTACATTCTTTCTCAAACCTCTTCGTCGCTCTCCTCACCGAGTAGCTCACCCTCGTCGTCATCGACCATAGAATAGTCACCCCGTCCTCGAGCGAAGCTATCACGTGTGGTATATCGTCTTGACCAGTTGCCTCCCCTACTTCGGTTTGATACACGCTCGTAGACTCCAGTGGCGGATCGCCATATGGAGGTCAAGACTAGTGGTAGGGCAGCAACAACAGCTGTAAATGCTGAGATGGCAATGACGGGATACTTGATCCAAGGTTGCTCACTGTCAAAGGTTGCACTGTTATCACCCAGTCGGATCTGTCCAAATTTGCCGCTCCAGTTGCGCCAAGCATACCAGCCAAAAGCGGCAGCCAGTCCGATGGGGATGATGATAGCAAAGAAAATAGCCCAGCCTGAAGTGCCACGCTTGCGTGCAAAATCCTCCTCGTGTCCTGCACAGGCGTGCTCTGTGGATGTCTTATCCAGCTCTTGGCCACCTTCGCAGGTGGTCAAGGGGATGCGGCGATAACCTGTAGGGTCGAAGTACGATGTCTCGTTGGGATGTTGTTTGCACCACTCCTCGCCCGAGATGGCATCATGATCTGGAACCAGAGTACATTGTCCATGATTGTCTAGTTCGAAGTTGTATGCACTGCAAATTATTAGTTTATATTCTCGACCATGTCGATTGTCATACACTTACCATTCAAAATCTCGCCTGGTACACTCGCAGTTTTCATATTCTCGCAATCGTGACATGCTTGCTTGATTGTAGCACTTGCGATCCGTCTTCTTTCGCAGATACTTGGCCTTATGTCCGAAAAGGCAGTCATCGTTTTGAAGGGGATGTTTAGGGGACCAGAGATCGTAATCTGAAGAAGAATCATCGGAGTACTTGCAGGGCTGATTTGTGAGTCCTGTGAAATCGAGGTTGGCAGCGAAGAGTTTCTTATCATCTGTCTGGTACCACACCAAAAAGTTTCGGGAAGTTCCACTATGGACAGATGTCAAGTCTTGAATAGTCACTTCCTTGTCGGTGAACTTGTAGTCCGTCCAAGTATTGCCCTCGTCTGTTGAGTAAGAGACAATATTTGACTTGATCTTGTTCGCGAGGGTAGCACGCTGTGCGAGTACAATGATCGAACCTTGGTCACCATATTGCCACGTCCATACACCCTTCTTAACGCTCTTCCAGTTGATTCCGCCATCAGCTGACATGAATGTATCGGCATCCTTGACATCTCCAAGGCTTGGTCCAACGTTTCCATAGCCGAAGATCAGGCCAACAGCGGTGCTTGCTGAGAAAGTTCTGCCCTTATTCTCTCGCTCTGTGTAGTGGTGTAGATGGAGAGCGCATTTGCTATCACCTGAGGAGCTGCATGAATAAGACTTGCCATCTGCACCCTTTGATGGAGGGGGGAGGAAGCCCCATTCGGCACCATCGTTGTGCGAAATCTTTGTCTGAATCAACTTCTTTCCGTTCTTATCATCGGGGTTCGAAACAGAATTGATAAGGGTGACGCCCTCAAGACCCGCGACCTTTTCAAAGTCCACGTAACCCAGTTCGTCGGAGTTGACGTTGGGTGCGCTGAGGACATATGTTGTACCGTTAGAATTACTCTTGATTATTGAGCCGCGTCGTCGGCCTTCGGAAAGATCAGTGGCGACAAATAGGTTGACGGCGTGGTTAGAGCTGTCAAGAACAGTGTACAATGACGAGTGAGAATCGTGAAAGTTGCGCGGAAATTGGGCTGCTTCGAAATGCTTTCCGTCCATACTAGCAATGGCTTGTAGGCCGGCGCTCTCCTTGCCATCTTCAATAACCTCATCCGTGGCGAGGATAAACTCATTCATAGTTGCAAACGCCGCAACCGTACCGTTGTGGATAATCCTGTCGTCCTCAGAGAAGTCCTCAATTGTGACAATGGTTTTGTGATTGTCTGTGTTCTCGTCCTTGTGAACGAGACAGACGATTTGTTTCTGAGCGCGGAACTTGAAGGCAGAGTTTCCTGTGAACTCGCACTTGGTTGCGTAGCGTTGCAAAGTCTTCCAGTTGTCACCACGATCAGTTGAGATTGAGGCTTCAGGGTAACAATCCTTGCTACCCGCAACATCACCACACCGCTGTCCGATCCAGATGATCCAGTCCTTCTTGTCTGGATGGAAACTCATCGGGGCACCTGGATCAGAAAATGGCGTCTTGAAGCTGTGAAAACTATGACCGCGGTCAATGGTATAGATGACCTTTTCAGAATCTGTATGGAAGAAGACGACTTCCCTGAAGTAGGTATGAGGAATCAGTCCCAAGATATTCTCCTCTTCAAGAATGCGCTTCCAAGTTTTGCCATGATCAGCTGTGATCCATAGCTTGTTTTCCACCTCGACTTTACCGCCAGGTAGCTTATCACCAATGGGTCGAGCAATAACAACTTCGCTGGTAGGACTCTCAGATCCGAGACCCATGAGGTAAAATTTCTGCATGTCCTTGCCTTTGATATCCGTGAACTCATTGATCTTGAGCGAAATTTCACCACTGGCCGGAGTACCAGGCGTCGAACCGCCACCGGGACTGCCGCCATCGGAGCACTTGCGTTCAACTGGGTCATCCTTCTGAGCGCCACTCTTTCGAGTACATGTATTTCCTGGAATAAGGCGCCACCCGGACGATCCCTTGAAGGTCTCATCCTTGCCCTTACAAGAGCCTTCTGGAATAGGAACTGGTCCAACTTTCTTACAGACCTTATTGTCATCGGGGTCCCTCTGAAAGTTGTAGTCGCATTCAAAGTCGGCATCGGTACACTCGCAGTTCTCGATAACGGGTTCAGGGTCACGGAAGTCGGCCTTGAGAAAGCAATCCGCCGATTTCTTGCGGCGGTTGTATGTCTGCTTGTGACCCATGATGCAGGTTGGCGCTCCCTTGTCGTCAACACGTGCATACCATGACTCCATGTCCTTACTCTCGCAAGTGCGCTTCTCCATACCCTCAAAATTAATGGCGATCATGTGAAAAGCTCTGTCCTTCTCGCCAACAAGCAGAAACTTGAGACTCGTCGAGTCTTGAGTAGTTGTCAGAATAACAGGCCTGACCTTTAGGCCATCAGGGAGCGGGGCGGACTCCCAGTTTTCTCCATAGTCCAAGGAGAAGGAAATCTTATCGACGTCCTCCTTTAGAGAATCTCTGGCAGCGACCAAGATACTGCCTGTGTCGCCAAATTCATATTTGTGAGGACCTTCGAGCGCCTTTTTCCATGACACGCCAGCGTTGTCAGAAACATAAAGATTGGAACTCTCGAACTCGCCGAGTGCGGCGCCCGTGTTTCCATTGCCCATAACAAGACCGGGAGCCGGGCTCGAGAAGATGCGGCCGATATTGTCAATGTCTGTCATTGAATGTAGGTGGATGCGGTCTTGTCCAGCTTTGACTGGCTCAAAGGTTCTTCCATCGTCAAATGTGATCTGTGTCATCACAACTTTCTTTGCGCTCTTCGCATCAACATCCTTGCCGTTTTCAACCGTGTTGACCAGGAAGATACCTTGAATTCCGCTGATTTTCTCGAAATCGACGTGGCCCTTGACATTGCGATTGGTGTACGGAATGTTCTCTGTGAAGTATGTACCGTTCGAGTTGCTGGTGAAGATGACACCCATAGGGGTGGACGGGTGAGAAGTCATCACGTCGACTTGAATGCTGTAGTTGGTGCTTTCGAGGACCGTGTAAGCTTCCTGGTTGATCTTGTGGGAATGGTCATGGCTGTCGTCGGTGGGGAACATGGCTCGGTGCCAGAACTGAGCATCACTGGTAACGAAGAGAGTCATCTCATCACTGCCAGCGGATGACGAGGCAAGAAGAATAAAGCTCTTGACGGCTGCGATGCTAACGACGCCAGTTACATCACGTTGACCATCCAAACTTGGCTCGAATTCGTCGAATTTTCCACCACTACCCTTGGCAAAGAAGTTATCCGAAACGCATAACTTCTGGCTTGTTTTGAAGAGACTCAGAGGGTCGGTAACGATGCAAAGGATTCTGGTTTTGTCCAGCTCGGCATCGCCGGTTGTGAACTCTCGGTTTGTCTTGGCCCACCAGCAACCTGAGGTACTGGGGCGCAGCTGCTGCACAGTCTTGAAACCATCAATTGTATATGTTGTTTCCTCGTCGCAAAAAATTCCATCGCAGTTCATGCCGTTGAAAATGATGCGCTTCGGGTCACCTGCGTGGAAGACAAGAGTATCGGGTTGGAAGGCACTCGGCATTGTACCGCTGTTGAATTCACTCCAGCTTTTGCCACGGTCTTCGGTTTTGTAGTGTTTCCGATCTTTCGTGAGAACAAAAGCAGAATTGGAATCGAAGGGGTGAAGGTATAAGAAGGTTGCGCTTCGGTCGGGGATGTCAGGGACTTGCGCCCATGTTTTGCCTGCGTCTTCGGACCTCCAGATGTTTCTCTCCTCGATATCTTGGAAGACAACGACGTCACTATCCTCAAAGTAATTCAGGTTGAGAGGGGGATGCTTCGCGACGGAAGCGTCGACCGTCGGCTTGTCCTGCTTTGCTGCCACAGCTGTCCATAGCAGTGAGAATATGAGGGCGCGCCATGAGAGTGCGGCCCAGGCTGAGGACCTCATCATTGCGGCTGAACTTGCAGTAAAGATATCATGAAGAAGCAAACACAGCCGGAAGGTGCGAGGATCTCGCAATTTCGATAGGATTCGTGTAACAGAGAAGTGGCTGGCTCTGGAAGTATCGTTTTAAAGTCGTGTTTGAGACGTGTTGATGAAGTCTACCAGAAGTAGGACACTTTGCTCCTTACGAGTTAAGTTACGAGGCACGTCAGCAATGAGGCGGCAGCTGTTTCGCCCAGTTGATGTGGCGTCGAGCTTCGCCACACTAACGTTAGTTGCTCCTCACGCCCAGTCTTTTGGTGAAGGCTGATGCTCTGATGAAGATAAGATTATCCAGACACCTATGTGCTATAGGGAAATGATTCACGATTACAATCTGCTGATACCCATCCCGCAACTGCCCGCCCATATAGTCAATATCATTCGTTCCTTCTTTTATTTCGCTTTAACAGTGCTGGAATGCATGGAGTGGCGCTATCAGTAGTTATCTGCAACTCGGCTTCAGGGAGCAAGAAAACACCGGACCTTATATTGGTAAGGTGTCAAAAAATAAACTCAGCAAAAGATATCCTAAATATAGTAAAAGTATCCCAAATTTATTAAATATACCTAAGTCTTTTTGTCGTTCAGGATCAAGGTCCTGGGTCCTGGGTTTTCTTCCCTTCCCTACGGAGTAGCTCGGGTAGTCTAAATGCCATGTTTGGAAGATCGCATTCTTGGCATTGATGATCAGTGAATAATATTGAACTAGAACAAACCAACCCTTCAAATAGAGACTTGGCAAAAATGGAATTCCAGTGATTTATGCAAGTTGTGCAATTGCGAACACACCGAGATCGAACAATCATGATTGCCGTGAAGGCGAAACTCTCGACATCACACATGAAGCATTACTTATGCCTCTTACTGAATTGCACTATGAATTCATGAGGATCAGACATTATAGCATTTATCAGCGTCTCGATTCATCCACTTAGTCTACGATGCTCTCAAGAACATACAATGAGAGCTCGTATAAAGATTTATGGATAGGTGCAGGCTCAAGAAGGTGCACATTTGACAGCGGCATCCAATCCGTGACGTTTGTAGAGCTGACTTATAACGACATTTATTAGTAAGTGCCATGCAAGTCATATCTTCCACATCATAGATTCAAAAATTGATGATTTTACGATAAACATCATACCATTAGAGGGAGCCATCTCTACCATCAACCATAGCCTTTGATAGCAATGCCCAGATATTCCTAGATAGGAAAGGTGTATCAAAAGAGCTGAAACGCTGTGGAGTAGCGAGGTGATGCGGCCCCTGGTTCGGCACGGGGCTCCGTATTTCTCAGGTACGGTACATTAGTCTCACATGAAAGCCATACCCGTTTGAGATGTAGATTTAAGTCGAAGCAGAGACAGGTGCAAGCATCGTAAGCATACATTATCGATGCATTGATGTAATATCAACGAAGTGATACCTCGCCACTCAACCGTAATGAGAGATGTTATCTGCACATAGTGGCACTAACTTGAGAGTTGTTGAAGTGTGTGATAGGAGCCAACTGACCTTGATATTCATCCCGTCGACAAGTGGGACTCGAGGGCAAATGGATCCATATCATTAGTCCCTTCACGACATCACCTAGGCAAACGAAACCAAGCAAACATGAACAAATATGTAAAGATGAGAAGGGGCCTATAGTCCAACTTGACAGACTCGCTTGAATGTTGCGAACCTCGATTTAAAGCTCCAACGGTGGAAGTAACTCCTCTATGCGTGAGTGAGTGAGTATGTACCTACCTGAGGAGGTAGGTCGTGGTGAATCGACTATTAAATACCTTCAGGGACTACTCACAATCGCATTCCCGAAGCCACAGCGGAACTCTAATCCTTAGGTTTTCTCAATCAGCAGACAGCGAATTACGACTAGGTACTGATATGTTACTCTCATAAACACACTGGGTACCTTACGTGTAGTATCAGTGTATAGGTACAGTATACAATGGGATGAAGAAAGGAAGCCCATGGCTGGCAGGAACAAACAAGCGTCGTGTAAGTGCATCATTTCTGGACAGGGCTATAATCCCTTTCATTTCAGCTTTCCCCTCAGATCCAACCAAGATTAGAAACGTTAGCTCCTTGACTGCGCCATCATGAGAAAATCCTAGAATTCATCATGCTTGGCTAGGGAGATGAGGGGAACTAACTAAAGTCCAAGGTAAGGTAGGGGGCCGTTAGTCCCAGCACCAATAGGCAGGTCCCTTCGGACCCCTGACTCTCCCACTAAGATCCCAATCCCACCTTCACCCAGGTAAGTTCACTTCCAACTCCACGTGCTTGTTTTGAATTCGTGTTTTCCATCCTCCCTTCACTTTCATTCTCCTTCTCCCCAACTCAAAGCTTTCGCAACTTGTTTCTTGCATCATCGTTGCCTTCGCCGTCCTGTTCTTCTGCTTCGGTCACCTCAACCTGCGGCTCTTTGTGTTTAATGATTTTGCCGCCAACTCATTTGAGACACCAACGACGTTCCTTACCCTGCATAAGTCGTAACTTCGTCATCAACATGGCGTCCACTTACAAGCAGTTCCTTGCTGCGCCCAGCTCGTCTCTGCTGGCTGATACGGCTGCGCTGCACTACGTTACCACGACCACGACTTTTTCTGGTCCTACTGAGATCATCAAACATCTGAATGCGCTCCAGAAGCAGGTCGCAAAGAAGAAGGAGGAAGTGTTCAATATCGTTGATGGACAAAACGTTATTGTCTTAGAAGTTGACACAGGTCTCGGCTTTCAAACTGGAGGCGGTCCTTATCTCCCTGGCCTTGATGACAATTTTTTGTCTGCCCGTGATGTTTACCTCCCAGTTGTATGTTGTTTCCCTGCTTGGAGTGCTCTTTTCTGCCTCGCGCCAACACGAACCAAGTATTAACTGCTCCCCACAGACTCACTTTGTGACCTTCGATGAAGCTGGCAAGATTCTTCAGATTCGACTCCAATGGGACCAGGGCTCGCTTCTCAAGCAAGTGGAAGTGATTGGAAAGTCTGGCCGCAACTGGCCCATTAGAGATAGCCGAGAGCAGATCGCATTTATCCAGTCTTGCATCAGAACGGCTGGCACTGGTGCCCCTGTCGCCCCCAGCCACAACGAGACCGTTGCGCGAAACCGAACTAATTCCACTAATGCCCTCCGCGACCCCCATGCATCCCTGAGGCTGTTTGGTCCTCGAGATGAAATTGAAGCGGAGCCCGCCAGTGTTGTATCTCCTTACGCTGGTACTAGCCGCCCTCGACAGCGGTCTTTCACCGAGATCTTGGGTGACGAACCCACTTCACCCAGCTCTGGCCGTCGAAATATGTCGCCTTCCAAGCGGGGCCAGGGTAAGAACTTCCAGCCTTCGCGAATTTTTGATGGTCAAGAGCATGTCGAGCAACCGGAGGAGCAGCCTCAGCCCAAGAACAAGCGATATATCCGCCCTAACCCAAAGAAGTACTCTCATTTCGACTTTGCCGATGGTAGTGACCCTCAGGACGCCCCCAAGCCGGGCCAATCCTTTGATGAAAGACCAAAGTCTAAGCACGACAGCCAATGGTCTTTCCAGGATTTCGTGACGCCACAGAAAGTGAAGCCCTCCAGAACTATGCGCACCCAGGATGTTCGCCATTGGGACACTGACAAGGATATTGTGGATGAGACACCAGGCCACCCGGCTGCCAAGCCTAGACGCGATGCCGACGCACACTTCGAGCTACTTGACGACGGTGAGAGAGTGCCCCAGCAACCGCGCCCCGGTTCCCATCCCCCGGGCTATGCTCATAACGAGGGCCTAGGGCTTTATAAGAACCAATTGTTTGACAAGGAGGACGTAGGACAAAACGAACGCGCTTTAGGCAACATCACCAACGTGAAAGACCGTGGAAAAGATTTTGACCACCACTTCGATATCAGTGACAAGTCACCAGCCCAACCCCAAGATCGTGTCCCTGAAGGCCACCAGAAAGCTGTCCAAATGATGCAACACAACTGGGATACATACGACAAGTCTCCTGCCGGTCAAAAGGAAAACCGACCAACCGAGAACACCGATAGCCACAAGATCAACATCGCTGGTGATGGTATGGGAGGGCGAAAGGGCACCAACCGGGACTGGCTCTATGGAGAAACTCAAGATGTCCCTGAGTCGATTCCCACCCGCAAGCAACCCAATGTTGTTGCGTCGGGCGTTCCCTTGACCAAGAGTGCCAAAATTCACATTGCAGGCGACGGCATGGGCGGCAAGAAGGGTACTGAGCGAGACTGGCTCTACAATGAGACTAGCGAGACTGCTGGTGACTCACAGACCAACAAACCGATCCCTACAAGAACACCAGGATCCAACGCCGCACCTGCAAGTGAAATCAAGGAGAATACCGACAAGCACAAGATCAACATTGCAGGTGATGGCATGGGCGGTAAGAAGGGTACCGAGCGTGACTGGCTCTACAATGAGACGAGTGAGACATCTGGCGGTCAAGCAACAGCCACCAAATCGATCCCTACCCGAACACCAGGATCCAGCACCGCACCCACCAACGAAGTCAGAGAGAACACAGATAAGCACAAGATCAACATTGCAGGCGACGGCATGGGTGGTCGAAAGGGTACCAACCGAGACTGGCTCTACGGTGAACTGGACGAGCAGCCTCTTCCCACACGGCAGAACGCACCCTCTAAGAAGGACTTCTGGGACTTTTAGAGGAGAAGAGTGCTTTGCTAAGGAGAACACTCCGACTTTAATAGATCAAAATGTGCGCCCTGTCCTATTGCTACAGTCTTCGGTTATGTTGTGTGCATACCTGCATGCAAACGCACGAGTTATGAATCATGAGGGTTCATCAGCATTACTTTCCGCCTTGGAAACCCCGCTTGAAAGAGCACCATAGCCCTCGGAACTTCGTCTTTTATCTTTTTCTTTTTGCCCTTTTCTTACTCTTTCTTATTTGCTTGTTTTACGGCCTCGCTTACGTAGGTAGGCTGCTGAACACAAATTATTTGGCAGGAGGCGGACGATCAGATGCGGGCATGTTCTCGAAACGACGTATAAACATATGAGTGACTCCAATTAGATACCATTGCTATCACACTTTCTGAAACTTCATCATAAGAGGCACATGAGTGCCTTTCAGTGATTAATATCAATTGATGCCGTGGCCTGGTATTGTATGGCACTCAGCACACCTCCGCAGCGGTATGGAATCGGTTCGAAACAGGTGTGCATAAATATAGCGTTATTACGGAGTACAAGTGCAGATGTAAATGTAGTACAGTGGGTGGCCATAGGTAACGAATCCCGCGCTCTAAGCGCATCCAATTCAACTCCATGCTAACCTGGGTAATGACCAAATTCACAATGAGATATATATCCAACGCCTCTTTTTATTTCGTCATAATTCTCGTGGCTCAGCACATGAACTTATAGTATCTCTTCCATCTGGGCCAACCTTCTCGCTCCTCTCGTTCCTGAGCGACAAGGATAGGGACATTAAAGTCCCGACGTCCAGTGTCGACATCCATATCTCGTATTCTCACAAACGTAGTTCGGAAATAAAGCTTGTGGAATACATAAAAGGCCAAAACACAGGGTGCGCCAACCCATTTATGAAAGAAATTCTGCGCGACCTGAGCGCTTGTTAATTGTTGCCAGCCGATGGGAAAGGCGCCGACCCAGAATTGCGCTATGATGACAAGAACGTTCAGTGTGATACCAACCCAAGAACCCACGACGCCGACCTGGGACTGGAAGGGCAACTCGGAGACGGAGCGGCCTCGGGCAGCCCACGCACGGCGGAAACGGATATGACACACGCAGATAGAGCCCCATGTAAAGATGGTTGATAAGCCCGAGATGGCCATGAGCCAGTCAAGGACAGCTCCTTGTTCGGGCAGGTCTGCGAGGAAAGCGATGAGGCCGAACGCGCTTGCGATCGCAATGGCGACGAGTGGGCGGCCTTTGCGGTCGACGTAACCGACGATCTTGGGGGCCTGCCGAAGGTTTGCAAGAGCAGCAAGGGTACGCGAGGAACCGAAGACGGCAGAGTTACCGACGGACAGGACGGCAGTAAGGATGACCGCGTTCATGACAGACGGTAGGACCTGAATGCCGGCTTCTTCAATGGCTATGACAAAAGGTGAGGCTGATGCATCCGCATCGCTGTTACCGCCCACGAGGCGAGGGTCAGTGTGTGGAACGAGCAGTCCTACCAATGTCAAAGCAACAATATAGAAAAGCGTGATCCTCCAAAACACCTGCTTCAAAGCCGTTGGCAGCGATTTTCGCGGATTCGCTGTTTCAGCGGCAGCAAGGCCAATAAGCTCAGTGCCAGCAAATGAGAAAGCTGCTGTAACAAATACATTGCACATTCCTTTAAAACCGTTGTTGAAAGCACCAGGGTTTTGCCAATAACGGCCACCAATGTATCCGCTATCTGGCGTTCCGCCACAGTTGAGAACGATGCCGAGAAGGCTGAGTGGAATGTTAATTCTGCAACGGCTGAGAACTTGTATTCGAAAGTACTCACATGAAGCCAATAACAGCAATGACCTTTATAATGGAAAAGATGAATTCGGCTTCACCGTAGCCTTTGACGCCAAACATATTGATGACTATGATGACGACTAGGAATACAGAGACGAAAATGGCGCGTGTGAGACTCTCGTCCCAGTAAGAGAGGGTTAGGGATGCGGCGATGATCTCGAGCGGTAATACGATGAGCCATTGCATTGCGTAGCTGTGTAAGTCAATAAATGAGGCCAGGCCAGCAGCAAAAGAGCAACACTCACTTCCACCCCATTGCGAATCCCCAGGACGGATCGATGAACCGAGTCGCCCACGAAGAGAATGATCCAGCAATTGGGAAGATGACTGCAAGCTCACCCAGCGCTTGACATGTACAAAAGAGCATGGCGCCCACGATTGTAAAAGCCAGCAAAATCGATGCTGGACCTCCGTCTGCCAAAGCTCTTCCCGATGCGACAAAAAGCCCAGTACCTAAGTCTACGTCTTAGTTTTTTCCATCGAGGAATGCTGTAACCACTGTAAGTAAACTCACCGATGGAGCCTCCGATTGCAATCATTTGCAAATGTCTTCCTTTCAACTCCCTCGCAAGGCCTGAATTCGCCGTCTCCAACATGGCACTCTGGATATCGTAGTAATGCGCTCCATCATGCACCCTCCCGGACCCCTCGTGCTGCCCCAACGGATCATTCGTGAACAAACTCGATCTCTGATCCCGCCTAAACCCATCGACGAACCGGTCCCAATATGAAGGCGGGGAAATATCACCATACTCGGGTTCGCGCATGCTGAAAGAACTCCCGGGGGCGAGGGACTCCTCCTTCATCTTGCTAATGCTCCCGCGCTCGACATCGTGAGGCGCCATTCTTGCGCTTGAGCCTGCGTGCTGTGCGCGGGCCGAGCTCACGCTTGGTCGATCCCGAACTGTGGGATGACTGGAGCTGGCCCTCCGCTGGGGATTGTTGTCGGAGTTGTAAGCGTAGGCGTATGCGGATGTGGGAGGTGAGTGGGAGGTATATGTTGTGAGTAAGCGGTTCGTCGGGGGAGGACGCTGGTTCGTGGGGTTCGTCAGGGTCACAGTGCTTTAGCGAACGACTCAGGGTGTGCGAAAAGGTGGTTGTATTTGAGGCAATGGATTTGTTTGCTGATATCTTGATCGTCTCGATAGTGGTAGTGAGACGGTCGGCATATCGCCACCAACAAGGTAGTGGAGTTAGAAAGAGCTGTGATGGAGCTGTCGCGACGAGTGGATATGTGTTAATATATAAGTCGACATGCGATGTTTAAGTTTAGAGCTGAAAATGGGGGCAGTCAAGTTTGATGGACTGCATGTGCGCAACAATCAATCAATCAAAGCAACAGAAGGAGAAACAAGGTAGTAGATAACGTCAAGGTCGTGTGAGAAGGGGCTGGAGGTGGGCTTATCATTCTAGACTCAGAGGAGAGGGAGTAATACAGTCGGTGACAGTTGCTTGGCGTTGAACGACCGCCCCCCCAATGGGCAAAGGGATCCTTGGTTCAGTATCAGATCAAATCATCTTCTGACCACTTACAGCAAATGCTAATCCCAAGTCAACTAAGACGCCACTGAGATCGAGCTGTCAAACGCTCCGAGCGTTGAGGAATAACCACGGGCATTGGTGGAGAGGGACCGAGGTGACGCTATCGCAGTGGAGGTGGGGAGCCTTAGAACGTCTAGAGTGAGTCGTTGTAACGCTGTAACGCCTTTTGGCTGGACCCCCCCCGCACGCTGAAGATACCGCCTGGACCATGCTGCCGGGTTCTGTCTGTCTGTGCATCCGATCAATCTTGAAAAGAATACGTAAAGAATTGAAGATGTGGATTCACTGCTCGGTATTGAAAGGTGGATTCTATCTTAGATCTCCGAGAGACAAAACACCAGATTTTGGTCAGTATACACACACCACGGCCCAACGCAGCATCAAAGATAAATCACAAGCTGCTAAAGGCAATCCTTCAAAACCAACAGCAACAACCCCTGTCTTCCCAAGCAACCCACCTAAACCATCTCCAGCAGGTGCATTCACCACTAAGTTTGACTATCACACTCCCGTCCCTCCCTCTTCCAATCCATTTCAGCCCTCCCTGATACGAGGACCCTTCCATTCATCGGCCAACTGCGTCTCCCCTCTTCTCGGTCCCGACAAAAGGAAATCCTTCGTTCTACCTCACGTTCTAGCCCTCATGAGTCCCGGTTCATAGATACGATGATCCAGGGCCTATCGCAGATACAATCACACGCCAAGAACAAAAACACGGGGAAGCGGATCCTTTCCTATCTGCCTCCTTGTTCGTGCTCGTCAAATAGACAGGCACAAGCCCGTAAGCCATCGAACCATATTTTTCGAGAACATCACAACCCTGTCTCCCTTGAAGCTTGGACCAGAAAGGCAGCTGCAAGGCCACGAAAAGAGTATCTGCCTTGACCAGAAGGGAGGGACATTTGAGAAAAGAAATTCAGTACCAAGGCTTCGGGCTTCTATTCAAGTCTTTGCCCATGCTCAAACAGTATGAAATATCAAATAAATGCTACATATGCTCAACGCAACTTCGCCACCCTGTATCGCTTAAGCTTATTCACCGCATCCAATCACCCAATCACCGCACCCACAGTATCAGCTGCTCTAATTCACCTTCTTGGCGTCCTGCATAACGGCCTCCTTCTCTTGACTTTCTGCCTTGACGACTGTAGCGATGATCTTACCATTGGCGTCTCTTGGCTTTCTCTTCCACCCTGTAGAGAACAGCTGTCCCATGTCAAAGCGAGGCAGTGGGTGTCCTTCTGTGTTGATAACGACTTTGTCCAGAGGTAGGAGATCAGGAGGTGAGAACAGGAGGTAAAAGTATTTGAGTGTTTCGGCCTGTGTGGTCATGTTAGCATCTTGACTGGCTGCTCGCTCACATCCATGGATCTTTATCACTTACCAGCCAGAAGCTCTCCATGTTGTCCCGTACTTTAGGCGGGACAACATTTGCATTGCGCAGACTCGTAAAGCCTCCTCCATTTCGCACAGCTGTGTGGTTCATGAAAGACTTGAACATCTCCCAACCCCATTCCCGGTATCGGTTGTCGTTGGTAATCCTCCACATGTAGAACAGACTCTCCACTGTCTCGGGTCGCTGGAGATTGTGAACATCGCCAGACTTGACAGTAAAGTCCTTGCGCCACTCCGCGTCCGGACTTGGGTCGAAATTAACTGGACCATTCCGAGGACTACCGTAAGCTGTTGGCGGGTTGTCAATCTCAAAGTAGGTGATTTCGGCTGATAGCCCTGTTGCCATGTACTTGTACATTCCCCAGCATGTCTCCATGACCTCTCGCGCCAGCTGCATATCCTCCTCGTTCTTCTTCGACCACGTCGGCAGTTTGCGCGCCTGAGCCTCAGTAAGGCCTTCTGTGGCCGCTAAAGCTATTGTACCGGGCATGAAGCACACAAGGTGGTCCATCTTCGGGCTAAGTGGCATCTCTAATCCATTCGGTCGCTCTCCGATGATGGTAAACTTGGAATTGGAAGTATATGTGACGAGGTGCTTGCGAACGCCCTGAAGCGCTTCGTACCACATGTCTTGATAAATAGGCTCCTGCTTATTCGTCTGAAGATATTGCTTGATAAGATACTCATAGTATGAGTCGCCGCGGCTTCCCAGACGAATGTTTTCACCCCTGAACTCGCCCGACGTTGCATAGATAAAGATAGGGACCAAGCCGTCTTGGGCTCCCTGATTGTCGACAAGTTTCATGACATTTTCCACACGGTCCCAAAAGTCTTTTTCTCCTGTGAGCTTTGCGAGATACTTGAATTCAAGCTGGAGAGTTGTGGCCTCCGCCGTCGACGACGCTCCCATGTCTGCGTGTGAGGGGATGCCCTCGAACTTGGCGAGGTTGACACTGGCATATGGGATACCAGATGGGGAGTCAAATGCGCTCATGAGACGATCAGCCAAGTCTTTAGCTTTCTCAAGATACAAATCTTCGCCGGCTGCCCCCTCGTCATCCTCGGCCAGAGGGGCAAGCCCCGGGAACTCGGTGGATAAGTAATGTGCACTTAGAAGCCCACCCAGCATTCGAATTGTCGTCTCAAAGGTGTTGACATCCTGATCCTGATCCCATGTCAAGGAGTCCGAGATCCAATGACGAGCGTCTTGGACACGAGATGTAAGGTTCATGAGAATCATAGTATCCAAAGAGTCGATTATGATCCAGCCGAGCCCCTTTGGCGCCATGTTTTCACCCGTCTTGCTAATTGGGTGGTATTCATCGAATCCTGTCGAGTTCTTCGGTCAGCCAATTTGAATCCTGTCCAGATATTCGGCCAGACGTACCCCAGGCATATCGCTTGTAGGCATCCCAGCTCAGCTCGAATGCCTCGACCACACGATCTCTCCTGTGATCCCAGTTCGCCTTTCTATCATCCTTGGACAAGCCTGTGTAGCTCCAATCGGTCGTTACAGTTCGCTTCGGTGAGGGTTTCTTCGAGGATCCAGTCCAATATATTAAAGTCAAAACAACCAAGGCAATAATAGCCACCCACTTCTTCCGCTTCCAAAAGGGTCTGTCTTCATCGTCGTAAGGCGACGCATAAGGTTTATCTTTGTACATTGGGAGTCGATCCGACTTGTTGGATCTCTGGCCAGAACCCCAGAATCGATCCTCAAGCTCTCGTTGACGACTATCAAAGGACGGAACGGTTCGGGGCATAGAGAAGGCCATAGCTACTTCATCGGCCTCGGCCCGCGACGGCGCAGGAATGTTTCGAGATTGCGGGCGTCCAAAGGTGCTTGTGGTTCGGTGGATGTTGAACGGATCTCGAATCATTGACTTGGTGTTTTCATTTCTAGGTGGGACTAGCCAGTAGAGCGAGAGCGAATGACTCGAAAGGACGCTAGAATTCACAGTGCAAGACAGGACAAGAACTATTATGTACAGGTCGCAAGCAAGGAAGCAGTTGACAAAGAAAGTGGCAACAAAAGTCTCAAGCTTGAGACGAAACAACCAGAGCCAATAGAGGACAGAAATACAGACAGAACCGAAATCAGGAGCTTGGGGTAGCTTTTACTCTTACGGCACGCGACCAGGGGTTATACAAAAGGTGTCGTTTGCGATTGCGACACCGACTCTCGGTCAAGTTTAGCGCCCTGGCCCGAGCACTCGGACCTAGCAATTCCGTTTCCCTTTTATATTGCGAAACCAAATCGTTACAACCTGAATCGCTACCTTACCTATTGTATGACTTATGGCAGAAGCAGGCTTGATCAATAGTGGCATCCCATGAGCTGCCGTCTGTGGAATCTTGTGTTATTATGAGTTGCAATGGGAGAGCAAAGTGATTCTGGTTGATAATGCGAAAGTGTTTCCCTTTATGTGACATCAAGTACAACTCTAATTTTTGACGTCTTACCTGGACCTTGGGTAGTCCCTTCAAACACATAAATAGGGCACCTTAGCAAATCAAAGCTCACATGAATGTTACATCCAACCAAATATAGTCCTGTCAAACAATCATGCTGTGCTAGATCATCGAAGCACTAAAATTACCGCCAGCTCAGGTACGTGGACCCTTCGTACCCAAAAACACAGCACTGGAAGCGATACCCAACTCAATCACAACTTCACATCTGATACCAAAACTCTCCATACCTCGACCACAATATTCCAGTCGGAATGAGTATTGAAAACTTCCCTTCTCTTACCGCAGAGGAGTTCTCAGAAGCATGCCATCACCTTGACAGGCAATACTGCCAAGCGTCTTTGGGCCCCCAACGAGCACGGTGGAAGCTGAGGCTCTGCAATGCTCTTTGCACAGACTTCGCCTATGGTGGGGGCTTCACAACATATATCCAAATAAGGCGGCCTCTCGAGTTTGATCTGGATCATGGAGATCTTTCACTAGGTTTGGATGGATTCTCCTTCTCAGACGACGAAACGCATGTACCAATAAGTGGGGATAAGGATATGTTGGATGCTGAAGAAGCAGACGAGGTAACTCATCTTCAATATAATATCTTCCAAGTGTTGAATCTCGTCTTACAGATTACGACAGGCCGCTCTAATCAGACAAAGGACTCGCCCAGAAGTTGCCATGGTGGAGTATGAAATTCACCTTCACCCCACGTATCGTGTGCCATGTCTATGGTTTAATCTACGCAACCTACCCGCCGATGAGCCAGCGTTCAACATTGACACCGTCTTTCGCCGCCTTGTACCAGACGAGTACAAGGCCGGGCTTCGAGCACTGGGCAATGTAGGCGGTATTTCGGCCGATGTACGTTTTCTGAGGACAGCTGTTTGCACAAGTCAATTTCAATATTCTGGGTATCGTCAAGATTGGTCGGCCTAACTAACATCTTGCTCGCAGCACCACCCTATCACGGGCGTCCCATCCTTCTTTATCCACCCCTGCTTGCTGGGAGACGCAATTTCCAAATTCGAGTGCGACAGGACCAACTATCTCATGATATGGCTCGGACTTGTCGGAGGTTGCGTAGGGCTATGGGTCCCTAAAGAAATGGCAATGTAGTAGCGTATCGATTGCGTCTCTCAGAAATGTCGCCGTCCTTCATGGGTTCATTCTTGTACATCAGTCATCGTCACTGTCCTCCTCCATTGCAACATCCGAATCACTATCCTCATCGTCACGGGTTCGCTTCTGTCCTCGGCCACCTGGTGTATCGGCGTCTTCCATGACGTGGTCCGCGCTCGCTGCAGGCTTCACAGGAAGACCAGAGCCGGGCGTCGGTGCCGGCGCTGAACCAGGAGGGGGAGCGTTGAAGATGCTCTGTTGCAGTTCAGTCTGCTCGACGTTGGTGGCACCTGCGACATTAGGGATCTTGAAAGTGCCGTCGAGTTTAGCCACAAAGTTGGACTTGGACTTCGCATATTGTATTTTCTAGCAAACGAGTTAGACTGATTTCACCACCACGGAAAGGTTCCACTAACCAAGTCGCGACCAAGGAATGCTTGTCCTTCGAGAGATCTCATAGCTTGTGTAGCAGACTGAACGTCCCGGAATACGATATGGGCCTGACCGCGCATCTTCATTGTCTTAAGAGCGACAACATCGAGGACAGGGCCATATGTGGAGAAGAGGAGGTAGAGGGCGGTTCGCAGATCGGCTTTCTGGATTTTTGAGGAGGGGAGATTCGTTACGTAGAGACTGGAAAGTCAGCACGGCTTGAGAAGGAGCAGGGCAGTGAAGAACTCACGTTTGATTAGGAGGAATAGGTTGAACCTTGGCTGGTAAAGATGCGTTTGGCTGAAGACCACGAGGCGCGGTTGCTACAGCGGCCATTGTAATAGTTGAACAGGCGCCGGTGGTTCTATGTTGATAATCGACGTGTCGCAATAGAAGGCTCAGTCCTTTTCCGGTGCTTCTTATACTAAGACTGTGGTATTGATAACGGGTGCAATGGGATTCCAAAATATCGATGTTGGGCGGTGTTGATGGATTGGAGATTTTTCGCCGAGCCTAGAATTGCCAGCCTCGCACTACAAGACAAGCACAGCCGCTGTGGCCCAAGCTTAAGCACTCTACCATCGACTGGCTGGAGCTTCAGCACTACCTACGTAACCCCCCACCCCCCACCGCCGGCTTGGAACCTACCTGGACATCCATCGTCAGCACCCAACTCCGACCGGCTTTTCTTACTCCTATACTCTCAATCAGCTTCAAAGCGATAGTAGAGAGCTACTCCTATCGCGAATAACATCAGTATGGCCGCCACCGAAGTCCACCACCTCTTCCACCACCCCATCGCCGACCACTCCTTCTCGGCCGATCACTCCGTCCTCGCTGTCGCTCGAGACACTAGTATTGAGCTCTATGGCAAGGTTGGCAATGCCTTCAAGCTAAAAGATGAGCTCAAGGGTCACGACAAGACGGTCACTAGTGTCGATATTGCCCCAAACAGCGGACGTATCGTTACTTGCTCTCAAGGTTAGTCTGCGTGGAGTTACCCCTATGTAGTGTCTTGTTCAGTACCTTACATGATAACAGATCGTAACGCTCTGGTCTGGGAGCCATCCCCAACCGGTTATAAGCCTACTTTGGTCCTTCTGCGAATCAGCCGGGCTGCTACCTTTGTCCGATGGTCTCCCTCCGAGAACAAGTTCGCCGTGGGTTCCGGTGATCGCGTCATTGCCGTCTGCTACTTCGAAGAGGAGAACGACTGGTGGGTGTCGAAGCACCTGAAGAAGCCCATCCGCAGCACCATTACCAGCGTTGCCTGGCATCCCAACTCGGTTCTCTTGGCTGCCGGATCCACTGATGCTCACGCCAGAGTCTTCTCCGCCTTCATCAAGGGTATGGACTCCCGTCCTCCTCCCGGAGTCTGGGGCGAGCGACTCCCTTTCAACACCGTTTGTGGGGAGTACTTGAACAACTCGGCTGGATGGGTGCACTCTGTCTCTTTCTCTCCAAGCGGAGACAGTCTTGCGTTCGCGGCGCATGATAGTAGCATCACAGTCGTCTACCCGTCGGGCCCTGAGCAACCTCCCCGGGCAGTTGTCACCGTCTCCACCAAGCAGCTTCCTTTCAAGAGTCTGATCTGGACCAGCGAAGATGAGATCATTGCTGCTGGCTACGACTGTGAGGCTTTCCGCTTCCAAGGTGGTGAGGCAGGCTGGCAGCTAGCTGGTGCTATTGAGCAGAAGGGTCGTCCTGGTCTGGGCGAGCACCGCGAGGAATCTGCTTTGAACATGTTCAGACAAATGGATCTCAAGGGCAAGACCAAGGATGACACCCAGCTTAAGACTGTCCATCAAAATACCATCAGCACCGTCAGGCCTTTCGAAACCTCCGGTGACCGCGTTACCAAGTTCAGCAGTAAGTAAAAGTCGTACCTATAAGTTGCGTAAACTGACACAGATTGTAGCAAGCGGCGTCGATGGTAGAGTTGTGGTATGGAGCACTTAGATAGCTTGAATAAACAATATACTGCTACTAGAAAGCGTGCAGTTCTATGGTAACTTGCCGTTGGTCTACAGACTCCATACCTCCCACAGGCACCACTGGCTTTGATTTATATCGGGCGTTGTAGTACTTTATGCACCGTGTAAACTTAGAAGGAAGTCTCTTTGTAAGGTCTTGATGTACTTCTCGATCCTCACCATTATTAAGTAGATATTGACTCACTAGGTAGGTAGGTACTTATCCAATAGCTCAGGCATTTACGAGGCCACATAAGGGGTACTGTCTGTTTGCTTCAGAACTTTCGTTCCTAGTAACACCAAACTACCAGCTCATTCTTCATAGCACTCATCTCTGATGTAAGTCAAGTGCCTAGCAATAAACTTTCTTCGTAATATTTGTCAGAATTTGGTAGCACCATCCTCCCACGGAGACTGGTTTGATGGTTTTGTGGCAATAGGACTACTTTATCCCCGAAGACTCACGATTCTCACTGATTCTGAAATAATGCAGAATTGTTTTTATCTAGTTCTATTTTGTCGCGGGCATTGGCTTTGCTTGGATTTTGCCTCTATGGAAGAGCAATGACCTCAATCTCCACATCGACGTTCTTGGGGAGAGTCTTGACAGCTACACAGCTACGGGCAGGCTTGTGCGAAAACCACTTCTCGTACTCGGTGTTGATTTCCTAGAAGCTGTCAGTAACTGAATGGAAAATTGGCCTTGCTGAGGCACTGACAGCAAAGTAGGACATGTCAGAGATGAAGACTGTAGTCTTGACCACCTTGGAAATAGACGAGCCCGCCGCCTCAACAACAGCCTGGACATTCTTGCAAGCCTGGCGGGTCTGCTCGGTGATGCCTTGGACCATCTCACCCTCGGGGGTAAGAGGAATCTGGCCAGAGCAATAGATCATGTTGGGGGTCTTGATGGCTTGAGACTGGTTTGGCATATCATGAGTGTTGGTCTTGTCAGTGAGGGGTAGCTGAACATACGTAAGGGCCAAGGGCTTCGATACTGTCAGTAAAGGTTTACCAGAGATTGAATCCATACAACTTACCCGCAGGGGCGTCCTTGGTGAAAATGATCTGCTGGTCGGAGGACATTGTCGATTGGTGTCTGGTTGAAAGTGTGAACTTGGCTGGCGCTACGATATACTGGCGGGGAATTGTTCGGATGGAAGAGGCGATGGAGCGTGAAGCTCTGCGCGCAATGGGAGAAAATGACATGGCAGAAAAAGCTTGACAATTGTAATTACCGACGTACCTAGAGAAAGGAGAATGATCGAATTGGAGTCTCAGAGCTGAGGTTTTGTTGAGTTAGTTCCCAATGGGTTCAAGCAAGCTTTGGTTGCTGTGTTTTATGAGAGCTCCGGAGGTTCGGTGAGTACTCGGAGGGGTAAACCGAAGCTAGCCAATGGAAAGCACCTTGAGAGAATGGATTGGACTCGGTTGTATCTGGTCAATTGCTACAGGTACATGAAATCAGCTACTTGACTGCTGCTGAGCTCCGTTGATCGGCTAACTTGTGGTAAGTCTGGCGACCTCTCCGGGCCGCCCCGCATTGCGCCCTCCGGAGACGGCGGCCGAGGAGCGTTTGGAAGAGCTCTGAACATGAGCTTGGTCTGGGGAGCTCTACTATTATAGCTATGCCAGTATACCATTTAACAGGTAAGTTCAGAGACTAAGATGGTGCTGTCTTATCTTTGTTGTTTGGTCATTGGCATGAAGCCATGGCGTCTAAATGTTAGACGTGTTGCATATATCGCAGTGTTTGTTCAGGAGCTCAATAGAAATGTTTTGGCAAACAGAGTTATAGTTCAAGTTTGAATAAAAGGTGTCTCTATTGATGCTCTATTCAACACCAGAAGAAGGATAGTTGGGTATTTGTTGCAAATGCAGCCTTATTTGTCTCTTTGTGCTTTGCCACCAACTCAAAGTTTCAGTGTGACCAACGACGACAGTAATCAAGCAGTCTCCGAGAAAGTTAGTACTCCACTTGTACGATGTCCGAATCATTTGTGTTCAATTAAAGATCGGGTTTGGCGGTCAAGCAGTAATCACAATCCAATCGACCACGGTATGCTTTCAGCCCTGTTGCTGAGCATCTCCAAAACCGGCATCATCAGCAAAGCTTGGTCGAAGTCAAGAGTCCCTCCCACTGCAGCTAAAACACGACGGGACCCAATTGGTTCCCTTAGCTCCTTATTCAGTTCTCTTGAGAAACATCCAACTGTTAGCAGCTTCAGCTGTCAAGTGGCTGAGAGCTAACACAAGTGGGGTCTTACCCCTGCGTCCATCCCATCTAGCCCAGACTCCTCCAGTAACAGGGGTAAAAAAAGGCAAGCTGGCCAGGTTGTCCTCGACGCCAGAAGCATCAACTTGATCCCATAACTTCGACCACAGGGAGGTTTCTCTTTTTAATCAATCGCCCCTTTTTCTTTCCTTTCTTTTTATTTTTGTGAATCTTCTCGACTGAGGTGGTAATTGCTTCTAGTAGCTACCTCTACTTGCTCTTCTATCGCTCCTTTGTTCACCTATTTCTTCTTCTCTTCTACAAATCGCTTGGTGCAACCAGGGCACTACTATCTAACCCCTGAGGTAAGCCTGAGACCTGCGGTTCCTCTGAATCGTTTGTGAGACGTGGTTGTTTCTCTGCATATTTCATGCCATTTTCTTTTCTTATATACATCTATAAGGTCTTTGACTGATTGTCGCATCTGTAGCCTACGGCCGTCTTCAATCATGGCTCGAAGCTCTACGCCGCAGGGCAGCCTGCGACAGAGGGGCGCACCATCAAAGAAGCCCTCCGAAGAAGACTCGTTCGATCCTAATATCGAGCTTGACAAGCTTGCCAAGGCTGGTGCTCAGCGAGCCGCTGCCCAGAGCGAGACCGAGTACAAGATTGGCCTCTTCCTCATCACTATCTTGTCCTTTGTTACTCGGTTCTGGGGCATCAGCCATCCGAACGAGGTTGTCTTTGACGAGGTGCACTTTGGAAAGGTAAGCACGACTGAATTCAATAGCATTTGACGCTATAGCTAAGCGTTTCTTGATAGTTCGCCTCATACTACCTCGAGCGAACCTACTTCTTCGACGTTCACCCTCCCTTCGGCAAGCTTCTGTTCGCCTTTGTGGGCTGGCTCGTTGGCTACGATGGTAACTTCCATTTCGAGAACATCGGCGACTCCTACATTGCGAATAAAGTTCCTTATGTCGCGTACCGAGCTCTCCCCGCTACTCTAGGTGCTTTGACTGTCTCGGTCACATATCTCATCATGTGGGAATCTGGCTACAGTCTCCCCGCTTGCATCCTCGCCGCTGGTCTGGTCCTCCTCGACAATGCCCACATCGGCCAGACCCGGCTCATCCTCCTAGATGCGACTCTGGTCCTCGCCATGGCCTGCAGTCTCCTTTTCTACATCAAGTGGTACAAGCTCCGACATGAGCCTTTCTCCCGAAAGTGGTGGAAGTGGCTCATCCTCACCGGGTTCGCTCTGTCTTGCGATATCTCGGTCAAGTACGTTGGTGTATTTGCCTTCGTTACCATTGGCTCTGCCGTTGTCATTGACCTCTGGGACCTCCTCAACATTAACCGACCTGGTGGTGCAATCAGCCTGCAGGAATTTACCAAGCACTTTGCCGCTCGGGCTTTTGGTCTGATCATCATGCCTTTCTTGTTCTACCTCTTCTGGTTCCAGGTTCACTTCGCCGTTCTCTACCGATCCGGTCCTGGTGATGATTTCATGACTCCTGAATTCCAGGAGACCCTGAGCGACAACGTCATGCTGGCCAATTCGATCGACATTCAGTACTATGACCAAATCACAATTCGACACAAGGAAACCAAGACATACCTTCACAGTCATGAGGATCGTTACCCTCTTCGATACGATGATGGCCGTGTTTCGTCCCAGGGCCAGCAGATCACTGGTTACCCTTACAACGACACAAACAACTACTGGGAGATCCTGCCCGCCAATAACGATAAGCAGATGGGCCGCATTGTCAAGAACCACGAACTGGTTCGCCTTCGCCACGTTGGAACCGACAAGATTCTACTCTCCCACGATGTCGCTTCTCCTTACTACCCCACCAACCAGGAATTCACTGCTGTTACCCCCGAGGAGGCTTTCGGCAAGCGTGAGAAGGACACGCTTTTTGAGGTCCGAATTGAGCACGGCAAGAAGAACCAGAACTTCAAGACTGTTGCTGGCCACTTCAAGCTCATTCACAACCCAAGCAAGGTTGCCATGTGGACTCACACCAAGCCTCTCCCTGAGTGGGGTTACAAGCAGCAGGAGATCAACGGTAACAAGCAGATTGCGCCCAGCTCCAACGTCTGGATTGCCGAGGACATTCCCTCTCTACCTGCTGATCACCCTCGTCGCCAGAAGCCTGAGCGCAAGGTCAAGTCTCTGCCCTTCCTCCAGAAGTGGTTCGAGCTCCAGCGCGCCATGTTCTACCACAACAGCAAGCTTACCAGCAGCCACCCTTATGCTAGTCACCCTTACCAGTGGCCTTTCCTGCTCCGTGGCGTGAGCTTCTGGACCCAGAGCGAGACGCGCCAACAGATCTACTTCTTGGGCAACCCGATTGGCTGGTGGCTCGCTAGCAGTCTTCTCGCTGTTTACGCCGGTATCCTTCTCGCTGATCAGGTATCTCTGCGCCGTGGTGTTGATGCTCTCGACCGCCGTAAGTAATTTCGAAATACATGTTCGGAGTTGATTTAATAACGAAATTTTAGGAACTCGATCGCGCCTGTATAACTCTACCGGTTTCTTCTTCCTTGCTTGGGCTACTCATTACTTCCCGTTCTTCCTCATGGGACGTCAACTTTTCTTGCATCACTACCTTCCAGCCCACCTTGCCTCTTGTCTTGTTGCTGGCGCTCTTCTGGAGTTCATCTTCAACTCTGAAGCTCCTGAGGAGATCACTATCAAGGACAAGAAGGGACCTGTCAGCCCCAGGCACCATGTCACTGCTCGTGAGCGCTTCGCCGGTCAGAGCATGCTCGGTGCTTGGATTGCCTGTGGTGCTATTCTATCTTTGATTGTTGCTGGCTGGTACTTCTTCCTGCCTCTCACCTATGGCTACCCTGGTCTCTCCGTCGATGCCATTCTCCGAAGGAAGTGGCTAGGATACGACCTTCACTTTGCCAAATAGACGGTGATAGGGTGATTTGACCAATCTTGAGTTTTAAGATTCTTGGGCCAAGGAATTTCAAGTGGACATACCACTAGCATTTTTTCCATGAGACTCGGGTCGAGTTAATGAAGGTGTCATGACACTGATCATGACAAGATTAGTTATGGGATATACCGGGTCGGCGGAGGTTGGACCATGGGTGGCAGACAAAACCAATCTCATGTTATCTCTATATGATAAAATACGTGAAGGAAGATGTGTAACCTATTGAAAGCATAGAGAAACTAATCTGATATTTGTTTGAACATTTGGACGTCATGTTCGACCATGAGTTGCATTTCTCAAGAACTAAAGTTTTGTAAGCTCAGTGGGCTTTGGCAGGGGACTTCTGTGACGTGCTGAGACCTCACCCCTAAATGACGCGCTACCATGATGAATGACGGGGATTATTGGGTCCAGGGTGTCCAAAGTGCTTCGATACAGAACATATCGCTGAAACAGAATTCTGCTACATGCTGAGCTTTGGGGTGAGCCAACTTGCCCCACTGTAGTAGGCGGTCACTAAGCTAGCTCAAGGTAACAGCCATTTAAGTTAGACAACCAGACCTGTCGGGTGTGGCTATAGGTGTACCTTACTTATTAGTCGACATGAGCCAAGCAAGGGATGGATCCAATGTCAATTGTGCAGTTAACATCATAACCAACGATGATTTTTCTTCTCGGATGATATTCCATGCTCTTGTCCGCTAAATTGCGCAGAAGTTGCACCAATCTTACTACTACGGAGTAATTCCACTCCCTACCTATGATGCTTTGCTGTCCTCATAACCACGAATAAGGAATCATGGTCTCGCATACGAACCGCCTCTACCTGCGTCGCCTCCTACGCTCACGCTTCCCCAAGATAGTCTTCATTCTCGTCGTCATAATCAACGTTCTCGATGTCCTTCGAATTCATAGAAACCTACTCGATGCCGATCGTACTCCAGCCGCGAAGCTCTCGCAGCCTCCAGGGCGCATCTATATCGCAAGCATGCACTTCAATAACGAGCGCGTAATTAGAGATCACTGGGGTCCTGCGGTGATAGAACTTGCAAAGCTTTTCGGGCGAGAGAATGTCTTTGTCAGTGTTTTTGAGAGCGGGAGCTGGGACAAGACTAAAAGAGAGCTCCATCACATGGATCAGGAGCTCGAGAAACTGGGAGTTCCCCATCGGGTGGAGATGTCGGATGTCACGCATAAAGATGAGATTGAGAATCCGAATAAGGGAGAAGGCTGGATCGACACACCTAGGGGAAAACGCGAGTTAAGAAGGATACCGTATCTCGCAAAGCTGAGAAACAAGACGTTACAGGACTTGATAGACCTATCCAAGAAAGGAGAGCATTTCGATAAGGTTCTCTTCCTCAACGACGTCGTCTTCACGGTACGTCAACTGCTATTTCAGGGTGGCCAGCATCTCACAAAGTTTGCAGACAGACGATGTGCTCAAGCTCCTTGGCACGAATGGCGGCGACTACGCTGCAGCTTGCTCACTTGATTTCTCGAAACCACCGCAGTACTATGATACATTTGCGCTGAGGGATACAAACGGACAGGCGCATGCAATGTCTACCTGGCCGTATTTCAAGGGCAGTGTTTCGAGGAATGCTCTTGTTAATCACTTGGACGCTGTGCCTGTTGCGAGCTGCTGGAATGGAATTGGTTTGTTTTCTTATGCTCAAAGACGAGTGCTTCCTCACTGACTGCCTCATCAGTCGCCATGCCCGTAGAGCCTTTTACTTCATCGTCGAAGCTGCGCTTCCGAGGTATTCCGGACTCTCTGGCTGAACACCACCTCGAAGGCTGTGAATGCTGCCTTATCCACGCTGACAATCCCCTTTCCAAAACTAGAGGTGTATACCTCAATCCTCATGTCCGCGTAGGTTACAACCTACATGCATACCAAGCTGTGCATCCCGAACAAGGCGCATGGGTGTCGACATGGCAGATCTTCTCTGGTCTCTGGATCAATCGCATAATGCGGTGGGTATCATCACCGTTTGACGCATGGGTGGTCAGGGGTCGTGTTGCAGAGTGGGAGAAATTAGGGGGGAGAGAGCCTGGCGAGTTTTGCCTGATTAACGAGATGCAGGTTCTTGTTGAAAGAGGTTGGGCACATGTTTAGATATTTGGTAGTGAGAAGGAAAAGAATTGTTGGTAAGATACCCATATTGTCAATCTGAAAGATTGTCTATTCTCAGTGCGAAGAGTTCTAGGACATTCTCCCATCTTAAAGAAGCGCCTAATGATACTATTCAAAAAAAAAAAAAAAAAAAAAAAAAAAAAACTATCTGGATGCCGGATCAAATAGCCAGCGACTTTTCTCCTAACAGTTGCATTTGGGATCAACCCTCCCCTCTCTCAAGTCGTTTCCTTCCCATTGTCTCATTTGCTGCGATCAACTCGACGAGGCACGTCTTAAATCACTTTACGAATCGGACTGGGGAGAACCTAGAACTTGTTGTCCTGGGCTAACTTGCGGTCGGGCAGGTAGGTGGATCAAAGTTGGTTGACCAACTGGAGACGATAGTACCGATCGCACAGCGGTCGACCTTGTCTCTTCCTTCTGGTCTTCGTCTTGCTCATCTTCACCCGCACACCGGTTTTCGATAGTCTCGACTGTAAACTCTTCATCTGAATTATCGTTGGGCTCAGAATAAGATGGCAAAAGGAATCCGGACAGCTTAGCTACGGAGGTCACAGCTTCGATCTCTATGCCTGATTCGTCGTCTGATTCCTCACCGTACTCAGAAGATGAGGATAGGAAGGGCCAACGAACCGTTTCTGCAGTAAGGGGTGTAGTCCCATCTTGACTTGGGTAAACCGGGGCGCTTAGCATATGACTACTAGAGAGGACAGGACTGTTGTTGTCAAAATGGCTTGTGGGAGGGATGAAATACCCGTTCTCAACATGCCCCAAACTTGGGAAGTCGAAGCTCCTTGTTGTTGGGGGGATATGAGGCTGACCATGAGACTCCCGGGCCATATCCTGAGCACGCAATCTAGCCAAGTGGTAGCGGTTTGTACGAAGCGGTGTCCGCGCCATCGGAGCTTCACTTGGAAGGTTTCCCTTCGAGAAAGCCCATGTTTCCCAGGTTGATCTGCTCTCGGGGATAGGATGATCAGGTGATGCTGCTCCAATTAGCCAACGAATAAGTCTTGTTATACACCAATGTGGCCAAATGAGATACGATATGAATGTTTCCCACCCTCCTCGTGCTTGTGGGCATTGATCTTGCTGTCGACCAGCGACGGAGGAATCCCGAGTCTGTTCATGGGAAGGCATTTTGTTGGAGTGGTTTGGCCAGGGTATAGAAGAGAAAGGTCTTTGGCAAAGAGAATGAATGTTGACGGCGTTCTTATTATACCCAAGTATTTTACCGGAGAGGAGAAAGCGTTCCATTTATTCCATAAAATAGAGGTAGGAGCTCAGATGTTCCTAGACTTCAGACTCGTTCATCGATTTGAGCACAGAACAATATTCTTGCTTCTATCGCAATTACATGATCGTCTAAACATCTGTAACGGCGTTGAACAAAGAACATGGCCAACGTCTCTTGTTCAGCTGACTCTCGCATTCGACAGTTGTTCACCATTAGGACAGAGAAACAGCCTCATGTTTCGAACACTTGCGATCAAGTATATAAAGCAATCGCGGCGATCTGCTTACTTATTCTATCACAATCTCGACAGCCTCCCCATCCAGACACAGACATCATCAAGCCTATGTCTTCAACCACCAACAACACCATTTCTACGCCAATATCACACACCAAAGAAGTTCCTATCCTCACATACTAGCACAATGTGTCTCGATATCTACCACGATTACCAGGAATGTGGGCACCATAGGTATGTCCGCACTTATACTTGCTGGCAAGATCGTTGGGAGGTGATTTGCCCCTGTTTGTCCTTCCCTCAGATATTCCCCTTCAAGAGCCAGCATAACAGTACCGATAATCGGCAGGTCCGACTAGGCTCCTGTCCCAACTGTGAGGCATCGAAAAAGAAGAGGGAGAGGAGGGATTATGGGGGGTTTACTGCTCAGCAAACCCATGGTGCTGGAGCCTCCCATGGGAGAGGACAGTTGCAGGCAACACAGCCAACCGGAGGTCATCAGGAGTTGAGGGTGCCCGAAAGAGCCCACCAACCAGGGGCATATAGACAGGAGCCTCATATGCACATGGCTTCCCAACCGAGGCCTTCTGATCGGGTATACACCAGTCCTCCGGGTGTACACCTCCCGCATCACTCTCCGGCACCAAGCCAAGGTGCAAGTCAGGTAAGTCCATCATCTCGGGGTATAGAGCTAACAGATCTGCAGCCCCGAAGACAGCATAATGATACTCACGCAAGCTCCTCCAAGCGCGAACGGCACGTTCGTGGTCAACAAGTAGGAAACAAGGTCATCGTGGACAAGGGCGTTACTCTCCCACCCGAGGGACAATATAAGACGCCTGATACTAGCAGATACAGGACCGCACGCAATAGTCCGAGAAGAGTTGGCAGTGGGCGGGATCGTATTGATCGGTCCCACACCGTTTCTCCTCTCACTGAGGATGAGAGGAATGCTCCCTATGTGGAGATCCCGTCTCATGACGAGTATCCTGGTTGGGTATAAGATTGTGTTATTACCTTGAGATGGTCATTTGGCTTGATCTGGCGTTGGCGTTGGCATAGGGAAGAAGGAATAGCAGAGGTTCAAGTGAATCATCTGAGTTATGAGATTGCATTATCGTTTTAGTTATGAGAATCCGATATCCTGTTGCGTTCTTCGATTTTTATTGTATTCAACGTAGTATCGATGTGATTGTATTATAAGAAATGATTCATGACAAGTTGATACTGGACTAATTATCCCGCTCATATCTTTGATAAAGATTGTAGACCTGAGACTTTAGGGGTACAGGAGACTTCTCATAGTTCCCTGCAGAATTTCAATCATTTGAGCACACGCTTCTAAGACATACAGCTATACGGTAGCTGGTTGCATCGAAAATAGAAACATATCTAAATGGGTCTTGGAGTCTGGGGCGACAGGTAGACAACGCACGGAGACCTATACCGGGCAAGGAAGATCTAGATTGTGTTGATACTGATCACCACTAGGATCTTGTAATCACAGCATGGATCATCGAGTCTGCCTGGGTATGTCAATGTCGAATCAAAAGTCCCAATTCGCGGGTGCCTTGATCACGAGCTGCCCCGTTAAGCTTGTCAAGAAGTTATTATAGTTTGCGCCATTAGACCCCGAAACTAGCAGTATCGTCAACAATCATACAAGGGTGATACCGCATCGTGTTCATGTCAAAAACGAATTCCACTACTGGCTGGTTTCCAGAAACGGCGCAAATGCATACGTATCCCCTGCGGACCAGAAATACGGATGCCTTGAGAATGGGGTTCACCACTCGAGGCATCCAGATTTGTCCCTGAACACAAGAGGGTCTTTGGTAGGCTGCTCGATAAAATTGACTCTGATTGGCTTATGGCAGGGACGTGTTTAAAAATGGCTGTTAGTATAGGACTTAATAGCATCGTACAAGACAAAAAGTTCTTGGAACAAATGAACGAATTGCAACTAGGGCCGAAATGAAACACCTGGCTTGCGTGTATATTTACGTATCTGGTGGTTGTTTCTATTGAGAGGGCGTATGCATATTGCGTACGTGTATCTTGGTTGGTTGTAAGCAGGAATTCGGTGACAAGATAGGATGATTACGATGCCTTCATGCTATCGCAAAAGGACCCTCGCGCATTCATGCTATCCTTTAAAAGATACGCCAAGGCGCGAGAATCGACAAACGCATGATTACTGACGCAGATTGAAAGAGCGGGCGTCAGCGATGACTCGACTTGTCTCGATCAATTGACATTGATGAGATTCATTCTGGTGGCGGCTACGGATTCCGGCCGGTAAATCTAGGACATGCGGCCTCAATCTGGGACGCATGCTTCAGGGCAGAAGCTGTCCCTCGGGGAGCAAGAAAACTCAAGACTTGAACAGAAGGTGCTAGAATAAATACAGTAAAGAGTCCCCTAAACTTAGGTTGGCTTTACCTAAATAATTTTGTCATCTAGGGGTCAAGGTCCCAAGTTTTCTTTCCTCCCACTAGGCTCTGAAAGGTTAGCAGTGCGATGAAATGCAAATGAACAGCTTGGAAGAAGATGGGGGTCCACGCTCGTAACCAAAAAGGGAAATCGCCGGCCATTGAGTCAACGGGTGACATGACCTTTGTTTCGACCAACCCCTGCGGAGAGCAGCAGCCCTATGCGTGGAGTAAATGCAGTATCGGTCCATTGGCTGTGGGCCGATGCTACGGGAAAGGAGGCGGCGTTGGCGGTGGAGAGAGTCCATGGGAGACAGGAACAGGAACAGGAACCAGTTGAAGGAGAATACTTGAGGTTGGTGTGTCTTGTGTTCGATCTAGATGCAGCCAAGACGAGGTCTCGGTGATGTTTGATAACGCGTGTGAGTCGTCGTGTCTCTCTTCGATGAAGGTTGCCAGTCGATCATATCCTGTTTCAAGCACCAGGATTTATCTGTCTGCTCAAAGGTCCAGCAACGACAATGCATGTCTCGGTGAGTCTCCCTCCTAACGAGCTACAACGCATCCATGGTAAGGTCAATCAAAACAATTCAAGATTTCCCAAGTCCCTATCAAATCAATGGCTCACAAAATATGCAGAGGGCTGCGCATCGCCATCGATTGCAAGGCACAGCCGTCAAAGAGGGCTGAGGTGGAGGGTGGAAATGCAATGCATCGACTGCAACACCAATGCGTCTCGTCAATCAGAGACCACCGACGAATAGAATAGAGACTAGTTTGCAAGTATGCCACTTTAGCGTGGTCAACGCCAATGAGCTACCAGATGAGCAGCCGTAGGATGTCAGAATGGCCACCCGAGGATCATTCGGAAAAGAGGCGGGCATTGACTGAACAGTGAACACCAAACGAGGGCGTGTAGTCTGCAAGTAATACAAGACACCTAGGTCTCTGAAAGAACAGCTCTCCCATAATTCTATACAATCTTCCTTCTTAGACACTTGTAATATTGGTCTTGGTGTCCTTACCAGAAGAAGTCCGAGTTCTTTCCGGACTGCTGAACCAAAGTCACTCTATCTACATATTGCTGACAGTCAACGGTCACGGACCACCCAAAAGATGCGCCCGGTGTCGATCCCTGCAGACTCTCCGCAAGGCGTTTTCCATAGGTTCACAACAGTGACAATGGTTGCCAAACCACCACGATCCGACGTCATCTAGAAGTAGACTTTAGCACAATTCGTAGACAACACCATTTCCTCTTCTCCCCTTGCGTTTGGTTTGTGATCGTGACCCCCCCAAGATTGGGATTGGTTTCATCTAAAACACGAGCTTATTTGAAACCGAAATGAAAACAAACACCGTCATTTCGCGGAGAAACAGAGGGCCACGACAGTCGATACGCAATGGTGCCATTTCTGGCCTCCAAATTCATCGTCAACTGCTCCTTGGCTTTTCCCTCAGATCAATGACAAGCTTGGAAATTCTTCTGCCTCATGCGCCTCTTGAGACGGACGGACAGAACTGGATGATGCGCAGTCAGTGAACCACAAAGGTTCTAGGGGCGCGGGAGAGGAGCGGTCGGATCTGGCGGAGTTTGTGGGGATACAGAAGAGGTCGCTTGTCATAATCGAGGTACTCCAAGTCGTAACTCCGAGTCTGGGAACGTTGAGGCTCTGCGGGGGAATTGAGGTGAGTTTTGGGTGTGTCAGATGCTCAGGAATTGGGAAGTCAAAGGGAGTTAGACTTTCAACTCTGTTAGTGATTGGGGTACTACCTCGGGGGGAATGCTATCGCACTCAACCTTGCGCAGGGGGGATCCTGCGCCTCAGCCCGTACCATGCTCGAAGGGGATTTAGCGTCCTGGATTTTAGGCAACAGTGGCCATGGGCTGAGAGATTGCGGAGCCCATTTCGAGTCGGTTTCTAAGCATTAACCTCGCTCGTCCGTAGACACTTCCCATCTCGCCCTCTTCCTCTCTCCCAAACCTCTCTCTCAATCCCACTCTCACCTCACCATTTTCCTCGTTATCCTGAGGCCGCCGCCAGCTTCAGCTTCTCAACCAACCCCGGCTCTTCTCTCCGTTTAGAATTTTAGATTTCACACACCCTGCGGGTCCCGGAATTGCACACCCTTTCGGTCAACCCTCATATACCCTTTTCCCGCCCGTCCTCTTCCTTCCTCCAGTTCCACCCGCCTTTCGCATCGCCAACATTCAACGCTGCGTCTGTTTCATTCATCGATATCTCACGCGTTTGTCACTCGACGTCTCGTCTCGTCTCGCTTAACATCTTTCTTCGAGTCTCGCCGAGTCGTCTTACCGCCTGAGCAATATATTATTCAGTTGATCCCTCGCCTTCCCTGTCGTTCTATCCTCTTGCGCCACCTCCACCGCATTGGTTCCTCGACATCGAGGCTGATCATCTGCATACATTTTCGGCCTCTGATCTGGTACGGTTCACATTTTATATCGTCTTGACATCTCAGTCTCGTCTTTTTACTTCGACTTTGTCTTGTTTTCGACCTTTCATGGTATCACTTTCAACTCGTCGTATTGGTCAACCACCCCGTTTCCCAATCTAGCCTTGATCAACGTCTAGGCCTTTGTGTCCTGGGTGTGGGATTCAAGAATCTCGACTGTGACTCACTTCCCCGTCCTTCACTACCAAGCACTTGCTTGCATCAAAGGTCGCGCTCTTGAACTAACGGGACTCCCCGGCTAAGCTTCAGGACTTCTGTGGCCATCAGTCGACTGTCTCTTTTATCTCATACCCACCTTGAATCTAAGCCATGTCCTTCTCCCACCCTCGTCGAAGGACTCCGGTGACTCGCCCGGACAGCGACACCGACAATGCCCTGTCCCTTAAGAACAGCTCTACCCTCCGTAAGGGTGCGACATTTCACTCTCCTACTTCATCATCCTCGACTCTAGACAACACATTTGTCCCTCCCACGCTGCCTCGGGCTCAGTCTCACTTGGACGATGTCGTCGATGCCAACCGTCGACGTGTGGCTCTGGCTCTGAACGACATTGACGAGGCTCTGTCCTTGGATCGGCTCTCTCTGTCGCCAAAGTCTAAGGTCAAGACGCTTCGAGACACCAGTCTCCCCATCCCTCGCGGCTTCCTCGAGGGACCTATTGTCGACCCCAAGATGACAAAAGAAGAGGAGAGGCGCGTTCTGCGCCCTCGTTCTGTTCGCCATTCACGGCACCATGAGTCTGACAGCGGTTTGGGCACATCGGTGGCTTCCACAAACGAGAAGCGGGGTGCAGTCACTTCCGCAAAGAAGGAGGCAAAGGTGCAAACACGATCCGCCATCACAAGATCCGTTGCCGCAGCATCGGAAAAGCTTCCCTCCCTGGGGCCAAAGGCTATTAACCGCATTCACGAGCACACTTTGCGCCCTTTGTTGGCAAAGCCGACTCTCAAGGAGTTTGAGCCCATTGTTCTTGACATCCCGCGACGAATTCGATCAAAGGAAATTATTTGCTTGCGAGATCTGGAGAAAACATTGATCTTTATGGCACCGGTAAGTCAGCTTCTGACTGGTTTTGGCGTTTGGGAAAATACTTATCGGAATTTGTGTTTGAAGGAGAAGACCAAGTCAGCAACTTTGTACCTGGATTTCTGCCTTACGTCCGTGCAATGCATTCAAGCGACCGTCGAATATCTCAGCGACCGCGAACAAATTCGACCTGCTGACCGGCCTTACACTAACGGATACTTCCTCGACCTGAAGGACCAGATTCTACAATACGGAAAACAACTTGCCGCAAAGAACAGCGGTGACGATATGGATATCGACGCGTATGTACCCAGCTTTGTTCCCTTGGACTATCCAACTAACTCTCGCCGAAGATCTGACGAGATCAAACTCATCGGTGGTCTCCACGAAGGTCGCCCCGTCGAGCTCGTCCGTGTCCGCAAGGACGGCACATATATCTCTCTGGACACTGGTAAGCCTGTCGAGGTTGACAGCGACTCGCCAATGCAAGTAAAGCGATCCCTGAGCCAGCAGCTCGAGGACGAGGAGGAGATTCAACGATCCATGGCTCGCCGCAAGAAGAATGCTTCACCCGAGGAGCTAGCTCCCAAGAAGTGCCGCGAGCCCGGCTGCAATAAGGAGTTCAAGCGTCCTTGCGATCTTACCAAGCACGAAAAGACTCATTCTCGCCCTTGGAAGTGCCCTGTCCCGACTTGCAAGTATCACACCTATGGATGGCCCACAGAGAAGGAAATGGACCGCCACCACAACGACAAGCACTCTGCTGCCCCTGCCATGTATGAGTGCATGTTCAAGCCTTGCCCCTACAAGTCAAAACGTGAATCCAACTGCAAGCAGCACATGGAGAAAGCTCATGGCTGGACCTACGTTAGAACCAAGACCAACGGAAAGAAGCTACCATCAGTTGCTGGCAGCGTTCAGCAGCAGACTCCACCTCTGGGCAACATGTCAACGCCTTCTTCTACTGAATACAACGGCGTGCCCACTCCTCCTCAGAACGACGTGACACAATTCGTTGGCGACTTCCCTCTCTACCCCAATGACTCGGACTGGATGTCAATCAACAACATTCCCACCGAGACACTCCACCTGGATCTGGGCATGGATTCCACCTCGCCTGCTTCGGCTAGTTCCTATGAGCAGTATGCCCCATACCAGAATGGTTCGGCCTTCATCCTGGATAACGAGGACCTCTATGCTGCCCACATGCAGCTTCCTGCTCAGCTACCCACACCTGAGCAACCTGTCATGTATAACCCCAACCTCAAGATGATGCAACAGCAATTGCCTATGTATCAGCAACCCCAGCAGCAGATCCCCATCCCGACTGTTGCTCCTCACTTTTCGCCAACTGGTCAGGAGACAGCCATGCTTTATACTCCGAATTCATTACGGGATGTTGATGAAGGTTTTGACGACTCCTTTGCAGGAGACGGCATGGATTTTCCGCTCTTTCCTAATGACAATGGCAATGGTATGACCAAGACCAATGATTACCAGTCGCTGTTTGGTGAGATTCCCAGTGCCAACCTGGGCTTCTCCCAGAACTCCCAGGACATCTTTCAGATGATGGACTGGTCAAACGTTGATTTGCAGCAGAACCTCGGAGAATAGGGATCCAATCTTCTGCCGTGGAACTTCCCGAGTATTGGGTAAAGGGACACATGACTCAAAATTGTATAATGTTCCCCCACAAAATTGCCAAACAGTCTTTTTTTGGTTTGATGAGACACGACACTTTCTTATGCCACCCAGCGCGGGATTGGGCTTCTTCATGTATTTCAGATGTTTGTTAACTCCTTGAGCTTGTGATTTGCCTCAGGTTGAGATTCGAATGGAGGAATGGGCCGTTGGGGCTCAGGACCAATGGTTTTTGGGTTGTCCTCGGAGGATATTATTAGCAGTCAGATTGGGCATTTGAGTGAAACGCCACCTCACATCACCCCTTCACAGTGCATTTCGATTCGGCAAAGAATTGGTTTTAGCTGGTATAGAGATCGCCTCTCTTTCCTGTTGTTTAGGATAGAAATACACACCCATGTCAAGGATACAACTTCCTCACAGAGTGACCACAAGGTGCCATTCCATAACTGAGAGCATCTTTGGAGTGCCCAATACCAGTCCTCCAGGAGACAAAGTCAGTTTTGTCTTCTGGTTATGGTACCTAGCTAATCTCCGGTGCTTTTTGCAATAGACTCTGAAGACTGGTCATGATATATGACTCACACAATATCTATTAATACAGGCTCAAACTTTAAACGCAGCGATTTATCACGATTCTTGAAAATAATTCCCTGTCAAGAATTGAGCAACAGCTCTGCTACCTTTTATGCGCACATTTTTTGGTATAGGGTAAACAAAGGTGGATCACAATATTTCGCTTGCAGTAATAAAACAATTTCAACTACACCAACAAGCTTCCAATTCTTCCAACCGCGTCTTCGTCCTTTCAGCAACGCGCAAAAATGTGCGGAATCCATGCTATCATATCTTCAAGCCCCGAACAAACACTCTCATCCGTGTCAGAGCGATGTTTGGTAAATAGAGGACCAGATCATACAGGGACTGTCAGGATACAGCTTGATGATCTTTTCCTGACTTTCACATCAACTGTGTTATCACTGCGAGGTGATCACGTTGCAAAGCAGCCGTTTGTGGATCATGTGACTGGGTCTATTCTATGCTGGAATGGAGAGGCCTGGGGTATTCAAGGGGAGTCTGTACAGGGTAACGATGGTGAGGCTATCCTTGCCCTCCTGGCCGAGGCAAGTCGTGGTGCGGGAGATGTCCTAGGCATCTTACGCGCCATCGAAGGGCCTTTCGCGTTTATTTACCTGGATAAACCTGCCAAGCGACTTTACTACGGACGAGATCGACTGGGCCGCCGATCGTTGCTGGTCAGGGATGGCTCTCCGTTTGTTCTGTCAAGTATCGCTGAGACGCCGGTCGATGGATGGACCGAGGTCGAGGCCGATGGATGCTACACTCTGGATCTCTCCACGGGCGACTCGCCTGAAGGACTAGTGCCAGACCGGCACGATTGGACTGCCGATACTGCTTGGGTAAGTTCAGCGTGAGTATGACCCCGACAAGCCTGCTACTTACGTCCTCAGATATCGAGCATCGGTCGTTTCAACGAGGATCTCCCACAGGAGAATTTTGCCCTCGGACAAGATTCAAGATCTGTGCAGGAGCTGCGTTCTCGCTTGGTCGAATCTCTCCGACTGCGAGTTCTAGACGTGCCACTACCTCCAAAAGCCAAACATACGGATGCCAGAGTCGCAGTGCTATTTTCAGGTGGCCTTGACTGTACTGTGCTTGCGAGGTTGTCTCATGACATGATTCCTGCAGATCAATGTATTGACCTGATCAATGTCGCATTTGAGAACCCCAGAATTGCAGGGCAATTCAAGGACCTCTCCCGAGAGGAGCTTTATGAGAAGTGTCCGGATCGAATGACAGGGAGAAATGCGTTTGCAGAGCTCAGCCGTGTCTGTCCTGGCAGAGCATGGCGATTTGTGGCGGTATGTGGACCCAGACTCACGTCGGAATGAATGACTGACAGGAGGCAGGTGAACGTGCCGTATGCTGAGAATCTCGAGCACAGAGCTGAAGTCATTCGTCTTATCCATCCTCATAACACAGAGATGGACCTGTCCATTGCGTGTGCTCTATACTTTGCTGCAAGAGGACAAGGGCTTGGCGAAGCAACCGGCGACTCAAACCCACAGCCTTATAGTACGACAGCGCGAGTATTGCTTTCCGGTCTGGGTGCCGATGAGCTGTTCGGTGGGTATGGTCGGCACGGCGTGGCTTACACGCATCGTGGCTACGGTGGAGTTGTACAAGAGCTGAAGCTCGACGTCAGTCGGCTTGGAAAGAGAAATCTTGGTCGAGATGACCGTGTTATGGCACACTGGGGTCGAGAAGTGAGATTTCCCTATCTGGATGAGCGTTTTGTCAAGTGGGCAATCGAGGCTCCTGTGTGGGAGAAGTGTGATTTCGAAACGCCTGGTGGCGAAGGGAGGCTCGACGCCGAGAAACGAGTGTTGCGGCTGGTGGCTCAATCACTTGGCATGAGCTCCGTTTCAAAGGAGAAGAAGCGAGCAGTAAGTGGCAATCTGGTACTAACAACTCTTTACTAATGAGGCATAATAGATACAATTTGGGGCTAGAACTGCCAAGATGGAGAGTGGAAAGGTCAAAGGGACGGCAGTGCTTTCAGCATGAGATTTGAGTCGAGTGACTTGGACACGACGGGAACAACTCGGCAGTGATGATTCTTCAGATACTTCTGAGACATATGCAACCATGGGCCAAAAAAACACTGACTGGAAGTTGCGTGTTTGCAGTTTATCGACTGCTAACCCTCTTTTCGGCGTGTTTAACGCATGGATCATGTCATTGAAGTCGTAAAGGCAAGTCTGAGCTGAGGTAATCGGAATTAGATCAAAGCAGAGGGTGATGGATAGATAGATAAGTCATGGCATGAACACGGTGATCCTTGCAGAATGATGCAAGATGGCGATAACGCTTGACCCCTGCGGCGTAGCGAAGGTCAGAGGCTGTATCGGCTGTAGCATGTGGTAGCATCTAAGCAGGGAGGCAGCCCAAAGCAGTAAAAACCCATATCTCCAATCGCCAAAAGAATCGATATCAATCGACGTGAAACAAGCGCGGAACCCAATCACGTCTCGCCAAGAAGAAATGCCATCGTTCGATACCGAGAGAGCCGGCGGGACGCACCAAAATTAGAAGGGCGTTCCACTGTTTTCAGTTGGCCACCGTCCAACCGCCGCAGAAAACAGTGGTTGTGGTGCGACGTGCCCCTGCAGAGGAACGCATCTTAGGCCCGCGTTTAGGCCTTTAGGCGGAAGATTGATACGATACGAGGAGGAAAAGAACCCCCTTGCGCCGGCTGGGCTGTGGATGGAATGGATGGGAACTGGCGCGCGCCAAAGGGAGAGATCGAGACAAGACAAGAAAGCATCGATTGAATTCGTCCTTTTTCTTCTTCTTTTATTATTTCGGTTGTTCCTCATTGCTTTCGGTCTTTCGTTATTCTTGATCAGTTCATTTTATTCTTTCGTTTTCGACTGTTTTAGTATTCGTTCTTTTTTTTTTATCTCTTATTTCTCCTTCTCTCACTACAGATACAACACCATCGAGGCCTCCGATTAAATTAAATCGCCATCTCATTCATTCATTATATACCCCATTGACCTCATTGTGCTTCTTCATGCTTAACAAGTTCATCGACGTAAGGGACCGGGATTCCTACTCAACATTCACATCAGCAACTGGCATCAGCATTCTCGCATCCTTCCTCACCGAAGAAACCGACGACATGCGTAAGGGTAGTCGACCACCGCCTCTGAACCTCAGCATCGTCACGAGGCCGAGATCTCTACCACGGCTATCAACTACACCAATTGCAAGGGAGCTTACACCTCTACTCACGCCCCTACCTGAAGAAGTCGAGGAGCCGACAGGCGCTGGTATCAGAGCCGTTAGGGTCGCGGTGGATTTTATGCAGATTGTTTCATGCCTGCTTGTCATTTTGATGCTGGCCATCTTTCTTATTTCGTATTCTGGAGCTGCAGTTTCCAGCCATGGGTATGCGCCACATCCCTGGATACTATGTAAGAGCCAAGGACTGACTAGTATTTGTAGCATCAGGGCGTTTGTTCTCATCGCGGCTCTCACCTGTGATGTAGGCCTTGGCATGTGGTCTATCGTGCACCACGACAGACCCTGGACCGGCCCCGCAGTCCTGCTCCGGACACTCACAGCGTCAGTGCTCCTCGGCAGCCTAGTATCCTCCCTCGCAGTGGAAGGGGTGTTCCCGTCAGACTACTCGTACTGGGGCCTGCCTCTTTCACAAGCTGGCGCACCTGTACTGGGTCTCGTCTCTGCTATCTTGTAAGTGCCCTCCAGCAAACGATGTGTGCTATGGACTAATTGGTTGTAGGGGATGGGATCTTGTTCATGTCGTTCTGTCTCAACGAACTATCGAGTGCTGGGCCCGTATGTGCTCCTGGGGACACCGGCAGATGCTTCGACGTCGATGGCTATCAAGCAGGGGACACAGAAGGGGACGAAGCGGACCCTGGTGGTTTAACTCGCGGCAGACAGCCTTGGAAAAGCGAGGCTGGACCTGTGTTTCGGTCTCATGAATTATGACTTTCCTTGTTGTCTGGGGGGAGAGAATGAAAGAATAAGCTGGGGGATATGTGCTGAACCACATATCCGAGTTATTGCACCCAAAGTCTCCACACAAGCTGGAATATAGACCGGTGTATAAACGCGGAGGTAATGTTGCCTGTGATTGATGTTACAAGGCAGGCAAGGAGAGCAAGTAGGAGACTATATACGTGGCAAAGACCACAACTTGACAATAAAATTTCCTGATTTAACCATATTAAACCTATCTCTGTTGTATCAAGTATGAATACATGATATCGGAAGAAAGTAGGGTATTTCAGCATCGATGTGATATCATGATACTGTGCAAAACTTTTACGCGGGCAGATGGTAGACTTTATGCTCTTTCATGTACAACCAAGTACTGGGTGGTCGAGCGTAGGGTAAGCGTCTCGGAGTTGAACGAACTGACGTTGGTAAGAATACATTGCTTTGTTTTCCTGGATGACCAACAATAGTAATCGTCGTATTTTTACCTGCTACAGTTCTGTAGCTTGATTCCTGATGTGAGTTGCGTCTATTTTGTTGAGTTCTCTGTACAGTAGTAATATGACATTGAAGCCGTCACTTGAGAATCGACGGTGAAGTTTTCTCCTCCTTCTATGTTACTTTGCTTGAACGGAATTGCCGAGAAATAGTGCCACGGGTGGAAATAGGCGCAAATAATGTGTAATTGGAATTATGGTGGATGCCAATAGCTCACAAGACCCATTCAAGAGTCATGCCTTAGACTCAAAGCCATCAGCACAGCCAACAACGGAAATACAGGAGCATGGCCTCACAAATCCGTCAGGTCAACAACCTTGACCTCTCGGCTGACGGTATGTGCTGAAGAAACCTTAAAGCATTGACGTATAGAAACAAAAAACAATGCAGAACATGATTGTCAACAAGGATGGTCCATGTGGATATGTGCTAAAACGAACCCAGCTCCTAAGTCAGAAACGATAGCCAAAAGCCATCACCGCTGCCACCAACAACGAACCGTGCGTGAGCCGCTATTTAGCTGTTGGGCTACCAGAGCCTGAAACCTCGGAGCTGCAGGTGAATATTTTTCTGTGAGGCAAAGGCTGCATCTAGACCGGTAGCTATTCTTTGACGATCCACTACCAAGACTATGCGTGCGGTTTGGCTGGTGCAGCTGAACGGTGCGCCTCAAAGAATTGCCCAGTGGGTTGAGTTTGATCAGGAAGAGTTCTCAGGGCACAGTTGGGCGTGATGTAGAGCATCAACGTCATCATGTTACATTATTAAGCTGCTGCTATGATAGCACTGAGTCTGCTATATAGCACTATATCGGATGCACCCGAACAGACCTCGGCTTGACAGATCACGACAGGGAAGAAAAACGTCAACAAGGAACAAAACATTGTCGATCTGCCGAAGGCCAAAAGCATCCCAGCAATTGTTTCAACTCCACAACCCCAGAACCCTCCCCCCTCGTCCATTAACCTCCGATATGATTGTATCACATAAACCAACCACATCCCCACACATCTTAAAAATAGAGACACATAAACAACTCACTCTTGCAGTTTTCTCCAAGGACACTCCTTGATATCTCTCTTCGGGACAAGAAAATCAGCTGAGCTGTGCAGTGCAGCTTTCCCAGGCCTGAAACATCCTGTTTGGTTTAATTAAAGAAACGCCTCGTCGTGATGGCGTTGCCTCTTTGGGTAAGTGGTGAGCTGATTTGTTGGATGGACCAGTGCGGCCCGAGAAATGAAACATTTTACTTGCAGGTAAACCTCCTTTTTGGTGGAATCTAATTTAATAAGCCGACTTCCGATCGGGCTTTACTTGACTTGTGGGCAGAACGTCCAACGGCCTTGATCGTTGTTTCAACGGGAATAATCAATGGAGGACCAAGTTATGCTTATCGAGTGAAGGATTGAAGTTGAGTTGAAACTTGGCTGTGTTGCTGTAATGCTGCAATATCTTGCTTAATGGACTTCAATGAGAACTGTCCCAATGACGGATATGAGAGACATCGAGTAAAGACGGCAGAAGCTCTTCTTAACACAATATCACTCAAACTTTACAATAGCCACCTCGTCTCGAGAACAATTCAGACTCGACCAACTGCCTGTATCCAAGTGTCTGCATAACTTTTCAACACCATGCACATCGAATATCAAGCCAACCAAGCTCAGTCCGTGAACTCACACCAGCCTACTCCTGGTTAGCACCTCGCAAGCATCTCCATCTATCAGCTTGACCTTGGCCGAAAAACATCCAGACTCAGCTTGTGCTTGGACCTCTTGACACTATCACCGGCATCGCCTGACTAGCAGGGAGATACGGAGTCTGTAATGTAACACTGAGGACTGAGCCGTCTTTGAAGACTTCGCAGTGACCATGTGATAAAAAGATCCTCGGCCTCACAGAGACAACTCATGATGGCTATATAAACACTCTTGATATCCCGTACAATCAACTCTTTCTCATCAGCATCTCTCTCTCTTCTATCAACTTACATTCGCTTCAACAAAGCCTCAAAGGCCTATTTAACATTCGTTCACTTCTTCCATCTATTTCAAACAAATAACCACTCTCTATCTTACTACCAAATCTCCTACTACATCATCAAAATGTACTTCTCCAACTTCCTCGTCACTCTGGCCTCGATGGCCACTATGGCTTCCGCCATCCCTGCTCCAGATGCCCTCCTCGATACCACCTCCAACATCTCCCCTAGCGACTTCACCATCCGCTCCGATTCCAGCAACCTTGAGGCTCGCACCACCTTCTCCTGCCCCGGCGCCATGTCCTACTGTCCCTGGACCAAGGCCTGCTCATGCCCTCCCGGCCAGTCCTGGGATGGCAAGGCCAAGAAGTGCGCTGGCAAGAAGGCTTCTGGCTGCTGGCCCAAGCCCAGTGCCAGTGTCTACGCCAGCGCCGGTGTTGACGTCAAGCTCGGCACGTACTGTGCTGCTTCTCCCTACAAGATCGTCAAGTACGATACTAAGCACGCCTACTGCCAGGCAAGCCTCAAGAACACTGTCTTCCTTGCTCCTCTTTCCATCGGCGCCGAGGTTGCTCTCTATGGCGGTGCCGCCATCAACGTCAAGGGCCAGCTGAGCGCCAGCCTCAAGACCGTCTGTGGTGGTCTTGCCGGTCTCTACCTCGAGAGCAGCGCTGATGCCGTCGCCCTCTTCAACACCAACAAGTACGGATATGCCGTTCGCCCCGGCAGCGTCACTGGCGGTCTCGTCTACGCCGTTGTTGACTTTGTCAAGAGCATTACCTGCTTCCTGGGTCTCGGCAACTGCCAGGTCTATGACTGCGTCTCTTACTGCTCCAAGGGCTGCAAGAACTACGTCGATGTCCGTGGCAGCATCGGTGGCTATGTCAACGGCCTCGTTGGTTTCTGCATTGTCAAGGACACCGTTCTCTTCGTCAACAAGGTCGGAGCTTGTGCTTCTGTCAAGATCCAGGGCCTCATCCGCATCGTTGCTAGCATCCACGTCAGCCTCAAGGGTATCTTCGGTTGCAACTGCTAAGCGATTAAAAATGATTATGGACGAATAGTTGGGTACTCACGGTCTAATATGTAATGGATGGAGGATGACTTGGAACTGGAATGTGTTTCTTTGATGGGGATTACCGGATAATCCCACTCGTCTGTCGATGTCTTCTGTTTCTTATCACAAATCAAATAATTCATATGATAACGCTAAAGCCCAGAATCGAATCATGTTTTCTCGGTCTCAAGGTTCTGTTTGGTGATGACCATTAGTTAACGAATGAGCTTCTATAGTGGCTGATTGGCCTGAAGCCGAGATTTCCCTTGAACAACTCCTATGCCTAGACTGACTCCGAATTTTTTCCCGAATTAGCTGAAAGAAGACCACCAAAAAGACACAAATGCCTGCTCGTTTCCCCATTAAGCGCCCACAGGTTCCATGATCTGACGCCCAGCTCCATCGACAAAAAAGTGACTGAACGATTCTTCGTCGTTCTCATCCATGAGAAGCGACCTGTCTTCTGTGTCAGGCAGTAAATGTGAGTATAACCCCTGACCAGCCTTTGCCCAAGTTGGCGGCAGAATATTGACATTATCTTCCTCTGGAGCACTTGTGATGACTTCTATGACCCGAGTGCGTTTGAGTATCTTTTTCGTAGTCTTTTGCTTCGGCTTTGCTGCTCTGTTGACAAGAACATGGCCATGTCGAGGCTTCTCGTCATGCTTTGTTTTAGGAGGGCGAGAAGTGTTTGACAATTGACTATCCCAGTCTGGCGAAGCGAATATGGGCATTTCAGGATGTCGTTTTGAGATAGATACGAGTACGTCAACAAGAAGGTTTGGTTTCAGTTGATCGCACAATGATAGAATGTTAAGAAGGTCCGTCTTCGGCATTGATTCAAAGTATTGTGCTCGCTATCGTCGTGTGAGCCATGGTATCCTTCTCCAGCGTCGTAGAACTTACTGAGACATCCGAAGCCCGGCCAGGACCAAACCCCACGAGGTGAGATTTGGCAGGGACAACACCCTTGGGGAGAGAAAACAGGCGTTTCTGTCGAAGCCTCTCGATTTCGTGCTGCCGCTGCTGACTGACTCTGCCCCTGAGTCTGACGGTCTGCTTCCTGCCCGCAACGCACTCCGCACAGGTGAAGCTTGCAGAAGTCATGTCCTCGCCCCTTATCAAAGGAGGATGGCATCTTTGGTGCCAAGATACATGGCATCTAATGCATGTGACTAAGGGGGAAACTTGAGCAGAACCGTTACACATTGAACATCGGGTCTCCTCTCTGGTATGCTGAGCCTCGATAGTAGCTTGTTGAGTTTGAGAGTGAACCTTCCACGGGAAGGGGACAGTGCTTTGAGTCAGATCAATCTTTTCCGACGGCTCTTCTCGTTTTCGTTTCACGCCTGCATTGAGAGAGTATGATAGTGAGGATTGACCTTTGGATTTAGTAGGTGTTGGCATAGTCAAAGTGTCTTTCAAGTCTGCGAAAATTTTCTCTCTAACATTCCCGTTGTCCTCTGTTTGGGAATCATTCTTGAGACGGCTCAAGATGACTGAGCTCTCGGATGGGAACTGGAGTGTATATGAGAGTTTTGGTATCGGTACAGTTGAAGTGACATCTTTGGTAGACTTATCCTCCATCGTGACATCTAGTTCAGTGGTTTTCGGGGATTCGACGCGTAATTGCTCTGTGCCTTGATCCATGATGTATGTTCTCGTCCTCGTAAGATGGTTTGTTAGTGATCATTTGTAGGCTGCTGTCAAAGTCCGTAGCTGTCGCGAAATATTCGACGTCCAAAACTGTAAGCAAGACTTGCAAAATGAGGGGACCGGCCCGTCCCAAGGCTGATCGGTATGTGGACTAATTATTATTTGAGAAGAAGGGGACTGCAAGGTCAACTATTGTTGAGATTGGAAACAATGGATTTACATGGCAAAGTGAGATGTTCAGTTCAATCAGTGAACACGTGTGGTCACGTGGAGTACTTTGATCGTGCAAGGGTGTTCAGTTCCGTTAGTTCCTGCCGTTGTTCACAACCACTAAAGCAGCAGGAGCCTTAAGCAGAAGTCGAGGTACTCAAATGTTTTTTTTTTGTCGCGCTTCATGTTCTATTCTCTACGTATTCTATCCGACAATTCCCTTTTCCCTCAATGCAGTAATATAAGTTTCATTCAACCCAAGATGCTCTCGTAGCACTTCATTAGTATGCTGGCCCAACATAGGCGGCGCGCTGCGAATCGTTGGAGGGGTCTCCGACAACTTTATAGGCGTGTTGACCATCTTTAGAGGGCCGCACTCATCGTGTTCCATCTCGACAACCATGTTCCGGGCCTTTGTATGCTCGTGGTTGAGCGTCCCCTGGACATCATTGATGGCAGCGTAGGGCAAACCCTTGCCCTCGAAGATCTCAAGCCATTCTTGGGTTGTCTTGAGTTTTGTGATTGCCTCAATCTTGGCCTCTAGATCGTTCCGATGCTGGACTCTATCAGCGTTGGTTTTGTATCGAGCATCGTCCTTCCACTGTGGTTGACCTAAACCATCACAGAGAACACCAAACAGCCGATCATTGCCTCCACCAAACAGAATACCTCCATCTTTGGTCTCGAAAGACTTGTATGGAACAATGGAAGCTTCTGAGTTAGCCTTGGAATTCTTATTCAGACAGTCAAACTTACGATGAGCTGTGCCCCAGCGGCCAGAGTCCTTCTTTCCACTCACCAAACAACTGCTGGCGATGTTGGCTAATGTCGCTGTTTGGCAGTCGCTCAGTGCGACATCGATATGTTGACCTTTTCCTGACTTGGCCCGTCCCAAAAGCGCAGCCATGACGCTGTTGCTGGTGTAGAGACCAGTCGTCAGGTCAGTTACCGCGACACCAACCTTGACTGGAGGGCCATCTCGCTCTCCAGTAATATGCATCAGACCAAATTCAGCTTCAACCATGACGTCGTAGCCAGCGCGGTTGGAATACGGCCCTGTTTGGCCGTAGCCCGTAATAGAGGCGTATATCAGACCTGGGTTGATCTTACGCAAGGTCTCATAATCCATGGAATACTTCTTTAGAGTCCCGGGGAGGTAGTTCTCGACCAAGACGTCGCACTTTGCAGCTAGTTTATGAAGAACATCGACTCCTTCTTTGTGCTGGAAGGACAAGCCCAACGACTTTTTGTTCCGATTTGCCTGCAGGACATCATGAGACAAGTTCGGTACAGAGAAGGCACATACCTACCCCTAAGAAGTAGGCAGACTCTCCAGGGCCTTTGGCAGACGACCCATCCTTGTATTTGGCATATGGAGGTCCCCAAGCTCTAGTGTCATCACCGCGAACAGGATGCTCGATCTTGATCACCTCAGCGCTGCGCATTCGGCCATGTTAAAACGGCCAGGGTCATTGATGACTTGAGTAAACTTACCCAAGATCGCCCAAAATCTGAGTACAATAAGGCTATGAAGGTCAGCACTTGTCAACCATGTTCATGCAAAAACCAGACTTACACCGGCCAAAACCCGGGTCATGTCCAGCACCCGAATGCCCTCAAGTGGGAGTCCGGTTTTCACGGCACTTGAGTACCGGCGCACTCCATGAGCACAGCCATTGATGGGCTTAGACCCCAAGGATCGAGCAGCAAGGAATAAGCTCATCCTCAGCGAACTGTCAGCTTGGCAGTGCTAAATATGAACCAAATTGAGAAACTCCGTTGCGAGACCTGAAATCTTGTGCAACGGTGTGTAGATATGTATATAGATTGATGCTTGAGATATTGACACCAGTCATCGGAACCGGAAGGGTAGCTACGGGAGTTCGGAGTTGTGCGTTGAGCTTGTAGATGATAGGTAGTCTAATTGAGCTTGAACAAGGAGCTCCATGCGGGGATTGCACCTCGGCTTTTGGGGAAGAGCGCCAATCACTATGAGTTCGGTGCCGAGTGACATTTTGCCGTCGCTGGAGCTTCTCGGCTCCGACGATTACCTAGCGATGAATTCCATGGGGTAGTTGATCGCGATGTAAACGGTTTCATTGATGGCTGAGAAGAAGCATTCGCATCATCGGCAACCTTGTAGTTTCGCCGTCTATGCAATGGTGAGCTAATCGCCAATGGAGAAGCTATAAAGGCCTTTTATATGGTTGGTTGAGAATGCTATATTCAGGCAGCCAATGGTACTAACTACCTTATCCTGGGCCTTGATTCAAATATTAGTATTGGATGCTTGGATTTGGTCGGTACCCAAGAGGCTTAAAGTCACGATATTAGCTGTTAGAAAATGACCAGTCCTTACGGAGTAGTGACCGCAGTCATTTCCAGAGGACTGAGTCTGTGAGATTGCGACAGTGTGATACGTCTCATTCGGGCGCAGCATTGCCGATCAATAACTTGTTTAGTAGCAAACCGAAGATGCTTCAGCCACACTCACCTTTCACGGAAAAGTGAACCCTCCCCAGAAGCTTCTTTCTCAACTTGAACTCACGATAGCATTATTATCAGTTAGGCTTGTAAATATTCTGTTGTACCATCATTATGTAATAGACTCTCTCATGTTGTGTCTCCCCGAAGACTCCAATCGCTAGCTGTATCCCGTTCAAAGTCTTGTCCATGTCAATATCTCGTCTGATTATAGGCTCAACATAGCCACCACCGGCTCGTATTGGTGCTTGGGGGTTGCTCCCATTCCGGATAGCTGGGCTTGTGGTTTGGTCTTGGCTGCTGAGTTTTGCATTCTGAAATAGCCATGGGATTGGAATCCCTGCTTACCATCTCATGCTTCTAATTTTCTGTCGCGATTTGATGCATCGATGGAAGTCTAGAAGCGAACTTCGGAAGAGATCTACTCCAAAGATAGACCTGAAACATGCCGTGACCTGGACTAACCATTCTACCAATCCCAGCAACCAGAATGAAGCGTCTTTGCTCGTGAACAGACCCTGTCTTGGGCCCAGAAAGAAACATACATATATCAATCTCTCGACCCCGGCTCGCTCCCATTTATAGAACCGCGCCTCAAGTGTGCGAGCCGCTGTGCGCCCTTGACCACACCAGACAGATCAGTCCAGCCAAGGCAAAGATCAGCTAATCTTTGGCCTACGGATAAGAGAGGTTCTACCATACGTACTAAACTAACATATCATAAACGTCCCCGTAGTTACGTGGCCTTGCACGGCACGTAACCGTTTACCCGTTCCCAGGATCATCCATTCATACATACATAGCCCGTGGCTCCCCAGGATATCCCCGCCCATTCGCGGAAGGCTTGAAATCTTATTACAATTACCGATGTCTGCGGTCAAGATATCAAAGTAGGAGCCTGACAGGTTATCGATTTCTTGCTCGCCCTTTCATTCGTTCTATTTCTTTTGTTTTCCTCTCCTGTCATCATGCCTCTCCTAAGTTATCTATACTCGTGGGTCAAACCGCGCCAATGCCAACGTGAAGAACGATCTCCTTCTTTCTCTCTTGGCAAGAAGAAGCGCACAAAGTCAGGGCTAGATAAGAACGAAAAGGAAGATTTTCAGCGATCCAACATAATTCGCAAGTCCTTACAAAGTCGCGCCTCTTCACGAGCAACCGTGCGACAGGAAGATGAAAACGACACTGAAGAGGAGGATAGAAACACAAGTCTCAGGACAGATTGGAAAGCATACGAAGCTGATATTCAGCGAAACAAATCAACGCTGATGAGAAAACACCCGGGAGTCGATCGCTCGAGAATACAAACTCACGCAGGATCCTCCTCATCCCGACCTCAACCACAATCTTTCTCATCAAGCTCAACTAGCCCCTACTCTCCGCTTTCACCAACGACATCAACTTCAACAACGAGCCCAGCCTCGCCAGATATAGGGAGAGCATTTTAATACGCCAGGCTTGAAGCATGAAGTATGGACCATGAAGCAAAACCCACAATCACGACATATATCGACATATCTCTACATAACGATAGACAAAGACTGGAATTATTTATACCATGGGAGCAGCGGCGTCGAGACGACGAGAACGGCCTTTGACGTGTCAAAGGGTCTATGAGAATGAAGCCTTGTATATGATAACATTTTCAATCGTAATAACGTATTCTTATCTCTTAAGCGCCGATTTCATTTGTGACCTTGACAAACTTTTCCCACTGTCTCCAGGCCTCGCCGCTCTTGAGGGCCCAGCGAGCTCTTCGGATGCCCTCTTTCCAGCGCTGCCCACCAGGGCCGCGCTCGGTGATGACCTTGCCGTCATCCCCCTCGCCCATGTTGCTGGTATCGGACTCGCAGATACCTGATGTGACGAGCAAAGCCGCAGTGTTGAGTAGAACGAATTCAAGAATCGGGTCATCGTCAGGCAACTCATTGTGCAGAATTCGAGACAAGATCTCTGCATTCTCGGAGGGTTCTTTGCCCGAAGACACTGTATCCAGGGGATGGGTGCTCAGACCAAAATCGCTCGGGTGCACGGTGAAATGCTCAACCTCGAGCCTTCCAGCACTGGTCTCGTTGACCCTCCAGCATAGAGTGTTGCCAGCACAGCTGACTTCGTCAAGCTCTTCCTCGCCGCAGATGATGAGAGCCTTCTTGAAACCAGCCATGCACAGAGCCTCAGCGAATGCCGGACCAAGATCCCTTCGGCCGACACCAATGACACGGGCTTCAAGCACATCTTCGACAGGGTTGGCCAAGGGGCCGAGATTGTTGAAAACCGTCCTCCAAGGCAGTTGCTTGCGGATGGGCGCGACGTAGCGCATGCCAGTGTGGAAGACAGGGGCAAACAGAAAAGTGTAGTTAGTCTCAGAGTAAGCCTTGACCAAAGTGTCAGGGCGGACGGCGCTGATGATGGGAGGTTGCGGCTTCATACAGGCGACCAAGTCAGCACTGCCAGACTTGGAGGTGCTGGCTTTGTTGCCGTGCTTGGAAACCATGAGCAAGGCTGATGCCAGGATGGATGAGGTGGTGCTTATGTTGAAGGTATCATGGCCATCGCCTCCAGTTCCAACAATGTCACACTGAGATCATGTTAACAGCTGCTCATTGATCCAGCAGATTTGGTCCGCTTCCTTACCAATCCACCGTTGTAATCTCCCTCCTTTCGCCCTCTTCGTTCGATAACCACCTTCAGCTCCTCTACAGGAATAGAGGCAGCGGCCTTTCGCATGACACGGGCGCACTCAGCCAAGACATCAGCTCTGAAATCAAGCTTTGTGAAATGCAATGCCATGAGAAGAGAAGCTGTTTGAGCCTCAGTGACCTGATTTGTGAAAAAGTGAGAGATGGCCTCGGCAATTTCCTGAGGAGAGACAGCAGACCCGTTAGGCCAGAGCTTGGTGAGAAGAGGCTTGATATCGACAGGCGAGAGGGCATTTTGCCCACCATCTTGGGATTGAGATGCCATCTTGGTACTTTGCTGGAACGACCGGGAGGCTTGTATAGAGAGTAATGATGGAGAGAGTCGGCCAAGTACAGTTGGTAAGTTGAACGGGGTATCGCTCTTCTTTGTTCAATATTGAGATGTTTGTTCTATTGACTCAACTTGTGAATGAGTCGAAAGTACGTACTGCGGAGTGGCCCTTCGGCACTTGGTGATTGGCCGACCTCGGACAATGGAAACTCTAGCGCATCGTTGAAGGAGGAGGACAAAATAAAGAGACATTTCATGATGGGCCTGATCATGCAACGTCATGAGTTCTAACATACAGAAATGAATTCTTATGTTGAAGTGCCAAAATACAAACCAAGGCTTGTGCTGGTATTATCAATGACTAGTCTCGGCCATTCTACAAGATGAACTATCTGAAATGCCATGTGAAAAAAAAAGCTTGAGGAAATGACGTCGAAGGGACAGCTTCAATGGAAATAAGAGTTTAGTGTTCTTGAGGTCCTGGCAAGGAACAGACCCGCTGTGGCTGGAACAATACCAATATGACTAGGTCCTACTATGTAGGTACGGTCAGTTGGGACTACGGAGAGATTCGTGGTGAGAAAGATAGGGAATATTAAACCTGGAAAACGGAAATACATATCCGGAACTCAGAATCTGCGGTAACTACCATATTTGGGTCGGCCAGACTCATAAAAAGGCATCGACAGCTCGGACTCGGCGCCTAGAACTTCTGAATTGTCGCGAGTTACGGATACTACTACCTAGTATTGGGGCAAGATACCTCAGTGTAGGTACATAGGTGGACGAAGAAGGATTACGGAGTAGGTAATCAAGTCAAACCTAGAAGAACAAAATAAGCAGACTTGCCAAAGGTTTATTTGTTCAAGGTTTCTTTGTTGGTAATTTGTAAACTTTCCCCAAGCTTCTGCAGAATCTGTCAGCAACAACAAAGAGATCACGTGCCCATGTATAGTTCTGGGCATCTGCCACCTGTTTATCAGTGTGCTTTTATGAACTCTGGCAGTGAATGCTGATCTTGCAAACACAGCCTGAACAACTGTCCTAGATATTTCCCTTTATGATTCTTCCAGAAGCTGTGTCAGGTAAGGGTATTTAATCAGGCTGCCTGCCCAGACGGTCTGGAGCCTAAACGCCCATCACAGTCAGAGCTCGCTTAGTCATTCTTATCATACAATCCATTGGACAAAGCGCCCTTCCTCACCTAACTTCGCCGCATCTCATTTTCTGACGAAACATCCTCCTCAACCTAAACGGCAGAACGTGCCGCCTCGGATGATGGCCCCAAACGGCAGCGATGCGCCTGCTTTTGAGGAAGACCTCAGTAACATCCTAGTATGTCCTGAGTGCAACATCAGCCCGCCCCACCTAGTCGAGGAGTTCTCCAGCGGTGATACAGTATGCGAAGACTGTGGCATGGTAGTCGGCTCGCGAATCATTGATACGAGATCAGAATGGCGAACTTTTGCAAATGACGACCAAGGAGGCGACGACCCCAGCCGTGTTGGTGGACCGCAGGATGAGTTTGTCGAAGGCCAGCAACTCGCGACGACGGTAGCCTTTTCCGAAACCAAGGCACACAAGGCTCTGTCCAGGACCCAAAACAACACGAACCAAGACAAGTCGCAGAAGGGCCTCATGCAAGCTTACAAGGAGATCGTTTCCTACTGCGAAGCTATCAACATGGGCACGAACGTTTCCAACGCTGCAAAGCACATCTTCAAGCTCGTGGATAAGCACAAGTTCCTCAAAGGAAAGCCCCAGGATGCCGTCATTGCAGGTTGCATCTTCATCGCGTGCCGGCAGAACAACGTGCCTCGAACCTTCCGTGAAATCTTCAACCTGACTAGCGTGAGCAAGAAGGAAGTCGGTCGAGTTTTCAAGCAACTTCAGAGCTTTCTGCAGAAGCTACAGGACCAAGACGGTGAAGCCACAGGTCTTAACACAGTCACCAACTACGAGAACACATCAGTGGGTGCCGAGGATTTATGCAGCCGTTATGTCTCTCAGCTTGGCTTCACGAAACAGACCAAGATCTCCAAGATCTCTCGCTTATTGGCATTGCGGGCCAACAGTATTTCGGCACTCGCAGGACGATCGCCTCTATCCGTTGCCGCAGCATGCATCTACATGGCGTGCCAGATCGTTGGAGAACCGCGCAGCTCACTACCTATAGCCAAGCAGGCGGGTGTCAGCGATGGCACAGTCAAGACTGCGTACAAACACTTGTACTCTGCCCGCGAGAAGCTGATTTCGGAGGAGTGGTTCGAGGGAGGGGCTAACATGGACAAGCTTACACCAGCTACTGCGGTATAGGGGCGCCCAGATGCTCTCAGGGCTCCATGTGCTATCATGGTCTAGAATGACGTTATTCCGGCATTAAAGGATGTTATAAAGAAATTGCCGCCTTGTATTTTTTTTCTCTTGTTGTTTTCTAAACATAGCGAAGTCCCAGGGTGGGCCGCAAGCAGCGTAGTGAATTTACAGAAAGATTGAAACCAAGGAAGTCTGCGAAGAAGTCAGGATGTTCAGCCATGAAACTTTAAAGCAATCTCTTAAGTAGTCTCGGTGTCTCAGTAAAACTCGAGCCTTTTTTACCCTCATTCTTGCAAATCCCTTGGCAGCTAGTTGGGATTGCCTCTTCTGAGTGCCGGCATGAGTTGTCGTCAGCGGTGGGAATAGATGGGGCGGGAATGCCGTGAAACCGCGGGAGGGACCTTGAATCCGCTGCCTGTCATTCTTCATCAAGGAAAAAGAAAGAAAAATTCTACTCTAGATCGTTCTTGGAAGGCTAGGATGTGCTACTAATGCAGACCCGCTGTTGATGTTTCTTCGACGGGGCAGATAAGTCTCCTCTTCTCTACATGAGGAATAACATACCCGGCCGGGTTTATTGAACAGGAGTCAGGCCTGATTTTTGCCGTGGAGGGGGCCTGTTCGTTCTTTATGTATGATCTGAGGACCCTTTGATAGCAGTCTTGGCATTGTACGGGTTGATGATGATGCAGGTTGCAGGTACGTGCATATGGGTATGTAACAGCTGGAGCTGAAGAAAGCACCTGATGTCTCGCTGCCATTCCCGTATGTGTGTGTGACGTGAGGAATCAGCCCTTCAAAAGGGTTCTAGGTGAGGTAGGTAGCTACCTACCTATGAACAGACTCGGGTACATAGTTGATGAGGTGCGTGTCAGCAACATCATGTGAATTATAAGATGGTGTTGCGCCATCGTGCTCGAGTGGTGTGAACCAAATCCGGAATTCCAGCAAAAGACAAAGCTGGTGCAAAGACTCGGGCCAGGAGCACCGAATTGAGAAGCGCAGCTAACTCAGAGAAAAAGACCGGATGGATCAAGATGATGCTGGCATGTACAATGCTAATGCGCCGCCGGAATAAAGTGGCATGTGTTGTAAGCCAGGCTAAGGCAGGATGCTGTATCGGTATGGATATGGATATGGATATGGATGCATGTTTAGAATTGCCTCAGACGGCATGTCTAATGGGTCTACGGGGCATCGGATGAGGCGCCAGGTTAGGAAGCCCCACAGGTGGAAGAAGAATAGGTTGAGAACAAGAACCCTGCTGTTGCTGTACTGTACAGCATGTGCGGTGCATGTGTGTCTTGCATCTTGTGCAAAGTAACCTTGGCGTTGCAGTGTCGTGTCTGCTTTGGGCTGTGTTTGATAGGTAATAAAATGTGATGACCATGTTTTTATTCTTGGATTTTGACTCTCTTGACTCAGAAGATGCATGAAGAGACGGCCTATAAGAAAAGAGATGCTGATGGTATATATCACCTACATTGTGCATGTCATGCCACGAGTCAACATAATGATTATCTATTCTTGTTTGCTACGCACGTCCACTCTAGTTGCGTGCCCGCTTAGCTAAAGCCAACAACACAACACATCTGTCACGACGCAACGCAACGCAAAGCAACGTTAATAAAACTATGAACCTAAACCTGCAAGCGTGGATGTAGACTGGATCGGATAGCCGTGGAGTCATCAAGAGGGTATTCATTAGTTATCGAACATCCTTGAGCACACCAAAGTGCCAGTGGCACCCTTGTCGGAGCCGAGTCGACCAGGCTGTCATTGTCTTGGCTTGAGCAAAAAAGACAGAATGAATAGCTGCATACAGGGTGATTCACTTACTCACGATACATACACCAGCGGATACCCAAGGTATTTTCATACATAAGCACCAAAGTATGACCTCGTAACAGGCAAGGCATCTACATATTTCCTGCAGCCATCGTCATTCTCTCGGCTGCTATTCAGCCATTTCCCCCTACTGCACATCACATCCGTCCATCCACTACTGTATTTTATCACCACCACCAAATGCACGCACCCACTCACTACAACTCCCACTCACACTGATCCATCATATTCCGTCTGCTTTGCCTGCCCCCATGCTCATGCTCTTCTCCATAGCCGTTGTCTGCCCCATAACAGCATGGGACCCCCCCTCCGCTCCCCCATGTTTAGTGGAAGAGAACCCTGGGCTAATGGCGCAAAACGCAATCACTACTAGGGCCTTGCCGAGGGACGAGGTGCAAAGTTCATCAATTGTTTGCTGCTGCAGAACCCCAAAAAAATGCGTGAAATGCAACCATGTCAGACCACGCCCGTACCCTGCTCAGTCAGTGTCCAGGGGTCGTAAGATAGACTGCGATTCGTCTGACGGGCCGATGCACCGTGCTCAGAAGCAGAAGCTCAAGGTTGGAGAAATTGACTAATAATTGTACTGTACTGTAAACAGACAATCCAATGCAAATGGGTTAAGTTAGCCATACGCGCAGTACTACGGAGTACAAGAATGGGACATTCGCTGCTGGGTTCATAGTCTATCTAAATCTCCCTCTCTCACTTTCCTCAGAGGCTGGACCTTGGCTGGCGAGAAAGAAGGACAAGCGTCCTACCGTATTGTACTCGATGTCTAAGCTAAAGACTCAAGAATCACAAATCATGATGCCCAGCATTAAACGGCTTCACGGCCGCGCCTTGGTTGCTACTGCTCCGGTTTACTGCTCCAGACCAGCTGCTTCGTCGACCATTAAGATGACCCCTTCATCGGCTTCATGGACAACTTACCTGTGGCGAATCATCCTGAGTGTGTTGGCCCCTTCAACGGCGCTGCTCCAGTTTGGTTCGTGGGCCGCTTCAGTCTTGGGCCCTCCTGTTCATGAGCTGTATCTTCAACCACACTTCTCCGCACTGCAAAAGGCGCCAATACAGACAGGCATTCCCTTTGAAATCTCAACTACCCCTGAGTTCAACTGCTTCAGTCCGAACCTTCCAAATATCACCATCTATGCGACAGGGGGCACCATCGCTGGATCTGCTAGTTCGGCTGACCAAACGACGGGATATCAATCAGCTGCGCTGAGTGTCCAGTCCCTCATTGATGCGGTGCCACAGCTGTGCAATGTTGCCAACGTGAGAGGCGTTCAATTCGCCAACACAGACAGTATAGACATGAGTTCAGACATGTTACAGGCGTTGGCGGAGCGAATCCAGGCCGATCTCGACAATCCATCTACACAGGGCGCTGTTGTGACGCACGGAACCGACACTCTGGATGAGTCGGCTTTCTTCCTCGATCTCACGGTCCAGAGCGATAAGCCCGTGGTTGTGACGGGTTCTATGCGTCCTGCGACGGCTATAAGCGCTGATGGACCCATGAATTTGCTGTCTTCAGTGACTTTGGCTGCTAGTGAGAACGCCAGAGGCAGGGGAGTCATGATTGCCATCAATGACCGCATCGGATCTGCTCGCTTCACGACAAAGGTGAACGCCAACCATCTCGATGCTTTTCAAGCTCCTGATAGCGGCTTGTTGGGAACATTTGTCAATATCCAGCCAGTCTTCTTTTACCCGCCATCACGGCCTCTAGGCCACCACCACTTCAAATTACCGTCCCGACCTCCAGCAGCAGCAGCACTGCCTCAAGTGGACATACTCTACGCTTACCAGGAGCTCAGTGTTGGGATGTTCAAGGCGGCTGTTGATCTCGGCGCACGAGGCATCGTCCTCGCAGGCCTTGGTGCTGGATTCTGGACTTCCAAGGGCACCGAGGAGATCCGACGCATAGTCCGTGAAACCAAGATCCCCGTGATAGTGAGCCGTCGACCAGAAGGCGGTTTCGTGGGACCCTGCCAGGCAGGAATCGGAGCTGGTTTCCTCAACCCCCAAAAAGCGAGGATCCAGCTCCAACTCGCGCTTGAGGCCAAGATGGACAACGACGCCATCCGAGCTCTTTTTGAGCATGCGGGAGTGCACTAAAGGGGCAAAAGATCAAGGGTTCAGACCACAACAGCATGATGATACAGACATATTACCAACAGGACCGGTACCTTTTTAGAGGAACTTCCAAAAAGATCACGATCAAATAGGGAAACTCGATACAACTCGGAGGCTTACGCATGCATCAGAAAACGGTTTGGATCTTCAGGGCGCATTTTGTCTTTTTAGCGAATGTCAAAAAATTGGGTGTGGCTATCTGCTTTTTGTTTTGTTTTGTTTTATTTTGTTTTTGCAAAAGATCATTTTTCGTTATTTAATCTGGGAGGCATCTTGAATTGGAGTGGCAAAATGGTTGATACAACCAAACGATCATGTAGGGAGGCTATCTGTTTTTCGTTGTTCTGCATTGTTTGTGCTTATAAAAGTTGATGCGAAGGGGTTGATAAAGCTGGTCCAGCAATCTGTTTTACAGGTGCTTGACGTGCAGGGGTATAATTAAGTTAATTGTATTCAACATATATACTCAAACTACATCTTAACGTGGTTCTCAAAGCAACTTATGAGCAAATGTCTAAGTTGTGGATTTGATGATAATCCTTGCTCATCAACACGCTCGTGGTGTACCATGGGTAGCTGCACAAGTGACAGCGGAAGAAGCAAAAAAAACAGACATAACCGAAACTGCACGAAAGCAGGCAATGTAGCGGTCCAACAAGGGGGGGTCTGGAGAGGGAGCCAGGGCTCACACGCTGCAACTGAAGATCCTTGGTGTGTAGTTTGACAGGGGAGTTGGACATGGAGGGTCGTTAAAAGCCCGAGTTGATGCCTCGGAGGTTCAGGAAAGATCCGGAAGTATATCCATATGTACTCATTTCGCGAGATTGCATCATATAATTGTGATAAGTGAATGTCAAATGAAGAATTGGGGTTTGGTGTTTCCCATGATGTACTGTACAGATTTTCCGGGACCCTGAAACGGTGGTAAAGATATAAATAGTAGCAATTCCTCAATCTGTCAAAAGAGCATGTGTAGTAGTTAAGTTTAGATAACACAAATTAATCATAAAATGAATGATAAGAATGATAGATCCTGAGCTGGTTGACGGACGATGGGATTGATACTGGCTGTGATGTGCGTCTTGGTGCGTATGTATTCCACAGGTGGTTTTATGATCCACTATGACGGCTGAGTCTGAGAGAGAACCTGGGATATGCAGCTGACTGTACTATATAAATCGGAGAAGAAGACTTTAGTTCCAATTGCCTCATTAAACTCTCTAGAGCTTCCAAATCAATTTGTTCAGTAAGCATGTGCTTCGGAACGCATGGGTGTAATTGCAAAAATTTATCAGATCAAAACCGTCCTGAACTCTATTAAGGACTTGCCCCAGATTGAGACATAGAGGGGGAGCCTCCCGTTCGGCCTCAACGCTCCACGCGTACTCCCCATATTTTATCCCTTTACTTGTATCCGTAAAGCTTGTCATAACATCGGTACACCCATCCAAATAGATCTCGAATCATGATAAACTAAACTCATATCTAATTTTTGTATTCGTTTATTCCCGTTACAACGCGTCAGCCACCTCGTATAAGCTTATCCTTATTATTACCTAGCCGACTACTCTGTACCATCGGACAAAACAACCCTGCCGCAGACACGCCACCACCGAATCAAGGCAGGCCAAAATTCCTACTCTAGATCGAGATTCAACCACCTTTTCATCCCTTCCACTCTCACTCATGATTTGATTTGCTCAGCCGTTCCTCTCTCCCCCGGGCAGAGACCATTACCCCATGGTTGAACAGTTGGGGTCAGGGCAGTACATACAGCAGCAACAACAACAGTCACTCGTTTCAAGTTAATCGACCCATCACGCTCAATTGATTCATTGCGACGTCACCGAACATCCCGCATGTCGGCCAGGATAACCTCAATACACTCGTTTTACACACTCGCCGAACCATTATGTTCCAAGATCGATCTGAGGCCGAGGTGCCATCAGGCCCCGAATCACCGAAAGCCAGTTCAAAGGTCAACGTTCGCCGTCGCAACAGTGGTGCCGGTCGCTCCGCGCCATTGGTCAATCGCATAAAGGATGTTGCTGCAGATGTATATCAGAAGACCGTTGTTGAGCTTATTCTGCGTCGCAAGCATGTTACTGTGTCGACTGATGGGCGACGTATACCTCTTCAACTCGAACACGAAGCCCCTTTGATCGATACTCGCCGCGGTCTCGCATATGTCTCGAACAGCATTCGAACGTCAAGATACACAGTATGGGACTTTATACCCAAGCAACTTTTCTTTCAGTTCTCTCGCGTTGGAAACTTTTATTTCCTTTGCGTTGGTATACCGCAGATGGTGTGTATGAGCGGAACCTTGAAGATGGATTTGTTGCTAACAGCCACACCAGATTCCAGGCCTTTCGACGACCGGATCCTACACTACTATTCTACCGCTCTTATTCTTTGTGATGCTGACAATTGTCAAAGAAGGTTACGACGACTATCGAAGGTATCGCCTGGACAAAATTGAGAACGCTGGCTTCGCGACTGTGCTTGGACGAGAAGATAAATACACGGGAAAGCTACGACCAGTTAATAAGTGGACAAAGCTTAACCCGTTTTTGACCCATTCGACCGCTGAGCCGCATCCCGTACCGGAGGAGGAATTCAATGGATTGCGTTGGGTTCCTGTGAGATGGGGCGAGATCAAGGTCGGAGATATCATCAGGCTTTGCCGAGACGAGCCTATTCCCGCAGACCTTATTTTGCTACATAGCGACGGGGAGAACAAGTTGGCGTACATCGAAACCATGGCTCTCGATGGAGAGACCAATCTCAAGAGCAAGCAGGTCACGCCCGCTTTGGAAGGCTGCGATACGATCGAGGGGATTTCCAAGTGTAAGGCCGATTTCGTCGTTGAGAACCCAAATCCTGACCTCTACAACTTTGATGGTCGCGTGACAGTCAGCGGAAAGACTGTGCCCTTGACCTCAAATGAGGTTATTTATCGCGGAAGTGTAGTTCGCAACACCAACACAGCAATTGGGCTAGTAATCAACACTGGCGAGGACTGCAAGATTCGCATGAACGCCAACAAGCACCCAAAGGCCAAAAAGCCGGCCCTCGAGCGCGTTGTCAACAAAATCGTCGTTACCCTTGCCACTTATGTCGTGGTCTTATCTGTTGGAGTGTCTATGGGTTATGTCAAATGGCAAAAGAGCACAGAAAGGCATTCATGGTATTTGGAACAAGCAAAGGTACCTTTCTACCAGATTATCATTGCATTCATTATCATGTTCAATAACGTGGTACCCCTGTCGCTTTACATCAGCCTCGAAATCGTCAAAATCGGCCAGTTGCTGATGCTGAACTCGGATATTGAAATGTATGATGAAGAGACAGATACCCCTGCCCGATGCAATACGAACACTATCCTCGAGAATCTGGGTCAGGTGGGATACGTCTTCTCAGACAAGACAGGAACCTTGACGGACAATATCATGAAATTTCGAAAGATCAGCGTTGCAGGAACTGTTTGGTTGCATGAGATGGACCTGGAACCAAAGGTCGATGAAGCGGAGGATTTTAAGCTCGATGAAGAGTCTGAGCCAAGTGAGCCTTCAGTCTACAAGACAGACCCCGTCACGGTCGTTATCAGAGAGGAACAGGCCGAGGCGTCGAATGAACCATCCACGCCACTAGCTCTCGCCTCGCCATCTCGACCCTCCATGTCACCTCGCCCTTCCATGTCTCATCGCCCATCCATGGCACCCTCGAGACCTTCAATGGCACCATCGCGCAATTCGTTTGGGAGTCGTAGGTCTTCGTCCCAATGGCGCTCAACCGGACGACCAGATCATATTCAGCCCGACGTGACTACGAATGACCTTATTGAATACCTACGTCTCCGCCCTAACTCGGGGTTTGCTAGAAAGGCGAAGCAGTACATTCTCGCCGTAGCTCTCTGCCATACCTGTTTGCCTGAATATAAGGAGGACGGAAAGCTAGAGTTTCAAGCAGCATCTCCCGATGAGCTAGCTCTCGTCAGGGCTGCTCAGGAACTCGGTTACCTTGTCATTAATCGAACGACGCAGACCATCACTCTTCAGGTCACTCAGCCTGACGGCCACAAGGAAGAGCTCAAGTATGAGGTGCTGGACGTGATTGAATTTACCAGTGCAAGAAAAAAGATGTCGGTCGTTGTGCGTTTCCCAGACGGTCGTGTGTCGGTCATATGTAAAGGTGCCGACTCTGCTATCTTACCTCGTCTCAAGATGTCGCAGATTGCCAAGCAGAAGGCTAGTGAGGTTCGAAAGAGCGCTGAGCTGGAGCGTGAGATGCACCGACGCAGCGAGCAGCAAGAGCCGCGCAATAGTTTTGGTGGTAGGCCCAGTCTCACCATCCGACGAAACCCAGGCGTGTCGAGGGACCGGAGTACAAGCAGACGGCCTAATGTGGATAGAAGCAAGTCGTTCGAATTTGGCCGACTTTCCAGACGCTCGGAGGATAAGCCCCGTCTGTCCATTGCGACTCGCGGTGTGTCAATCGACCTCCCTCGAGGCCAGTATTTGAACACTCCCGTTCATTACCAGCAACCAATTCCCGAACACCTGGCCTTCCTCGAGGACCCAGCCCTGCTTGACGACTCCGAGACATTTACCAAGTGCTTTAAGCACATGGATGACTTTGCCACCGAGGGCCTTCGTACGCTGCTCTTTGCGCAAAAGTTTATCACGGAACAAGAGTATCAGGCCTGGAAAAAGATTTGGGATGAGGCCACGACTAGCCTCAGTGATCGTCAACAGCGCATTGAGGATGCCGGAGACATGATCGAGCAGTCGTTTGATCTTGTTGGTGCAACTGCCATTGAGGATAAGCTACAGAAGGGTGTCCCTGAGACAATTGAGAGGTTGCGAAAGGCCAATATCAAGGTTTGGATGCTTACAGGTGACAAGCGAGAGACCGCTATCAACATCGCTCACTCCGCCAGAATTTGCCGGCCCGGCTCAGATCTCTACATCCTCGACATTACCAAGGGAAGTCTTGACTCGCAGCTGGTTGCCCTTCAAGAGGATCTTTCAGCTGGCTCGGTCCATAGTGTGGTTGTTATTGATGGCCAAACGCTGGCGGCTGTTGAAAAATCGCCAGCGTTATCTGCCACATTCTTTACGGTGATGTTGCAAGTCAATTCGGTCATTTGCTGCCGTGCCTCTCCAGCGCAGAAAGCACTACTGGTAAGCACCGTCCGGTCTCGCCTCAAGAAATACCATGGTAGGAAACGTCGAGGCCTAACCCTGGCCATCGGCGATGGTGCAAATGACTTGGCCATGATCTCAGCCAGCCACGTGGGCATTGGTATATCTGGAAAGGAGGGTCTTCAAGCAGCTCGCGTGGCAGACTATGCCATTGCTCAATTTCGGTTCTTGCAGAGAATGCTGCTTGTCCATGGGCGATGGAACTACGTCCGTACCGCCAAGTTCATTCTTTATACCTTCTGGAAGGAAATGTTCTTTTACCTGCCAACAGCGCAGTATCAAAGATACACCGGCTACAGCGGCACGTCTCTGTACGAAGCTACCAGTCTGACCGTTTTCAACACACTTTTTACGAGTCTCTGCGTTATCTGTATGGGAATTTGGGAGCAGGATCTCAGCGCTGAGACACTGCTGGCCGTTCCCGAGCTTTATGTCTACGGACAGCGCAACCAAGGCCTCAACATCTGGAAATTTGGTCGATGGATGCTTCTCGGTGCCATTGAGGGGGTGATCTGTTGGTATGGTGTCTGGGCTGGCTATGGTTGGATCACACCGGCAGCGCGCGACCAAGGCTTGTATGCCCTGGGGACGCTCGTATTTTCAGTCGGAGTTCTCTGGATTAACTGGAAGCTTTTGTAAGTGACTACTACCTCGTTTGGGTACCATTTCGAGACTAACGAACTTAGCATTTTCGAAACCCATTACAAGTCTACCATTGTCATGGTATCTTTCTTTGTTACTACTATTGGCTGGTTCGCTTGGCTGTCTTTCCTCGACGCAGCCTATGCGGGTAGCCCGTCTGGACCATACGCTATTCGAAATAGTTTCACGGAACAATTCGGGGCCGACGCAGTATGGTGGGCAACATTGTTCATCGTACTCGGGCTCCTGGGGTTGTTCGAGATCGTGCTCAAATGCGTGAAGCGTCTTCTCCTCATTGCTGGACTTTGGGATTGGCCGCCCTGGGGAAAGAGTCGTCGTGGTGAGAATATCGAAGAATGGGACGTTGAACTATGGCAGGAGTTAGAGCAGGATCCGACGTTACGAGAGCGCTTAAAGCGACTTGCTCGTGATGAGCAGGTGGAAGAGGAGGATGAATTCGAGCACGGCATTGAGGAAGGGCTCCGGGGACGCTGAAGTGAGCGATTATGGTGTTTTGATACCCTATAGATCGGTACTATCTTGTCATTGGGATTGTGTTATTCATTGTATAGGCTTGGACATGAAACACGGTATAGCAAGTAATCTTTTTTTTTTACAAACGGTCAAATTGTTTGCCCAGCACCCCAACCTCTATCTCGATCCCCGCCTCTGGCTGCTTTAGCCTCGTTACAAACTCCTCACCCAATGCTGCAGGTGTCAAAATACCTCCGCGTTTGTGAGCAGGGGTGACTCCTTGCAGGAGGACCAATGCCGCTTGGGTCAGTGCCACGCCTGTGAACACATACGGATCACCACCATATGCGAACTTGACTTCAACTTTCGGAACAGGCTCAGCCCCTTTGTTGTCTGCTATAGCCAGAGTGCGATACTTGAAATAGTGGCTTTTACGCGTCTCCTCAGACGGACCTGTTCCTGGTGGGAACACCCGGGCGGCCAAGTAGCGTACATGGGGTACTTTTGTGATTGCATTTGTGATAAGGGAGAGGCTTGTTCGAAACATCAGTGCTGATACAGCGTTAGAACATTTCATTCGTGATGAGAAGAAGAAATCCTCTCCGTAGCCTTCTGGGCTCAGGGAGCCTGATCCATGGCCAACGTATAAGCCCCAACTTCGCCCAACGACAATCTCTTCTATCTTTGCATGGGTACTTTCCACTAGAACGCCCAGTTCATCCACAGTCTGGACGTCAAAAGCGTTGGGGGGCGGGAGAACCCCCGTTTTGGCCACTTGTTGTTCAGTCCTTGGTACAGGAGATAAGTCAAAAGGGGCGATGTTGACGGGCTCGAGGCTACACAGTGAGCTGAGACTTCCGCCGCTGAAAGAACCGCGGACGTCTTCAAGACAAACCAGGACTTCACGAGTAGGAAGAGAAAAGTGACGCTGAAGCTTTAGAGCGGCGAGATAGACGGATAGATCTGCGGGAACGGCAGCCCAGCCTGCGGTCATGATAATCTAGCAGCGTCAGACAAATACGGGAAAGTAGACAGCTGAGTTATCATACTCTTGAACCTGAATTACAGGCTACCGTGTCATACTGGGCGATAATATCTCGCATCCAGGCGGGCTCTCCGCTACTGTGTTGGTGTAAGTCGGAATGTGACCTACACGCTGTGAGATGGTGTATGCTTACCAATCCACATAACCGGTGCCGTTCTCAGCGCAGGCTCTGATCACAGCCGTCCCACAAGTGGTAGCATAAGGACCAATAGTATTTATAATCACACGGGATGTCTTGACGAGTTCGGAGATGGCTTCGTCGGAGGCGAGGTCAAGAGCGTACACGGTACCTATAGGCTTTTAATAAGCGGGATATAACACGAGGGCGCACAACAGACATTTTGGTTCTTCAAGCTGAAGTTCTCTGTGTAAGGCTTGGAGTTTACTCTTGCTGCGACCTGCAATGGCCCACGATACATTCCCTGGGAGGACCTTTGCCATGTATGATGCACACAGGCGGCCTGTGTAGCCTGTTGCACCTAGGAGGACAATGTCGATCATTGTGTTGACGTGGACTTGGACTTGGACATTGGGGCTATCTAGAAACGAGACATCAGGATACATAGATATACTTGTCCCATTTCCGTTGTATGGAAGCTAAACTGTGTGTCTTTTCAACGGCTGTTCCGGCCAAAACGGCCCTACACATCGGGCTGACTGATAGCCCGGCGGAGAGATATCAAGGCAAGGAATAGGATGACGGCGCAATAGAAGAACCGGCTCTGATATGCATATCGCCAAATCAGGAACAGATATAAATGTCGGATATTTGTTCTTACTATGCTTGTTAGATATGCCTAACTACCTACCTATTTTTGACTTGTCTTGTCACGTTGGAGTCTCGTCATCCTCGTCTCTCAACGTCTGTATCCTCCTGGTTAACCACGCCCTCGGATCTTTCCGGGCGATCTGGAATCTTTCCGATGATTTCCATACTCCTAAAAGTGTACACAACGAGTGCGAGCGCAATGACAAGGATGCCAAAGTTTGTCCAAGCTCCGGCGCGAAGACCGTTTAGAGACGGCGCATCCCATTCCTTGACTGGCCCTACATCTTGAACACTCACACCTCTTTCTTTGGCCATGACAGATGACTGTATCGAAGTGGCAATAGCCAGTGAAATGGCACGACCGATCATACCAGAAGAGTTGATCAGTGCACCGCCAACAGCTTGATCCTCTTTGGGGAGAGAATGCGAAGTAAAGAGCGTGAGGCAAGGCCAAGCCGTGTCGGCTCCAACAACAGAGAGGATCATAGCCCAGAACCCCCATGCGAAATATGATGTCGTCGGGGGGATTGGCACGGCGTACAAAACAGCAGCAATGCAAACAGCCACATGTCCGAACGCCAGGATAAAGAACGTCGGGACCCGTGAAAGGAAGTAGGCCGTGAAAAAAGCAACCACGAAGCCGCTTACACCGGTAGGGATGAATCGCAACATTGTCTGCAGTGGCGAGAGACCTTGGTAATCCTGGAAGTAGTACGTTGCGTAGATGAGATAGTTGTTGAATCCACCAAAGAAAAAGCCCATGATGATCATGACGGCTGTGAATCGCCAGTTGTTGAAGATTGACACTTTGACAAGGGGTGGCCGATTCGTCTTCTGCTCCAGATATCGCTGCCAAAAGAAGAACGCGACGATGACTCCAAACGACACAACGATGAGCACGGGGATCCAAGGTGCAGTCCAGCCAACAACGTTTCCCTCAGTCAAAGCAAACATAAGTGCAAGGAGTCCACACGTGATGAGAGTAGCGCCAATCCAGTCCACGGCCGCCGTCTTGGACCGAAGGTTGTTATGCTCGGGCCGGAGCTCCGGAGGCGGAGACGGGATGCAGAAGACACCGGCAACGGCGATCATGCCGGCCATGATGGCTAGGGCACCAAAGACCCATTTCCAACTGGCAAATTCTGCGATGAGACCGGAGACGAGATTACCGCAGACGCTACCGAGGGGTGCACCGGCAGCTGGCGTCGTTAGCAAACTCCAGACGAGTATTCAGAGAAAACACACCGTATGCACTGAAGGCGTAGTTCTTTGCCTTGCCCGGAGGAAACGTAGTCCCGAGGATACCAATCGCCGTGGGAACATTAGCAGCAGCACCCTGGACTTATCAGCCGTGTCCTGTGTCATAGTAGGATGCAACTCACCAGCCCGTGAAGGCCACGGAATAGATCGAATGCAATCTCAGTGGGTATGAAAGCATTGACAACACAGCAGATAGTAACCCAAAAAGACCCCAGTATGAAAATCAGTCTCTTGCCATAGATATCTGCGATCCGGCCCCAGAGTAACAAGAAGCAGCCAAATGTCAAGACGTAGGATGATACTACCCATTGAAGTCTCGTGTCAGGAACATCGAGGGCCCGACCAATCTGAGGAAGGATGATAACGACGCTTTGGCTAGCAAGAGTCTATCATTGTTAGTGTGTGTGAGTTTGATACTTTTTTTGTTATAGTAGACTCACGTTGAGAAAAGAAGCTCCTGTGACGGTGCAGACGAGAGCTATACATCGCGCCTTGGATAATCTCAACTCATCCTTCGAATCTACCGATTCTGCATCACCGCTCCCGTCATCGTTGGAAGAAACATTCTCTTGGGGCCGATTGTCGGAGCTGAGAGGGTGACAAGACTTTTCGTTATCAATCACATCTCCAGGGACAATCTTTTCCTGCCCTGGGGAGGTTAGAGCAGTATTTTGGGGAGCAGAGTCAATGGCAAAGTCTGGTCTCTTCTCACTGGAATGGTCAGCCATTGTCTCAACTCTTTTTGCTCACTCGAAGGAGCAAGAACAAAGAACGAGAGAGAGTCTCAAGAGTCATCACCTCGGAAACAATGGGGAAATGCCCAGGGTAATATATATTACATTGACCCAAACCCTTGAGAGCCAAGCCTAAACCCCCAATGGATGACTTGAGGGATGACAGAAAACTTGGGACTTTGATTCTGAGTGATAAAAATACTTGTACATGTTGAGTATCTTTTGGGATGCCTTTGGCGAGCTCTGTGACTGGGTTATTTTCGCTACCTCGGTCCAAAAGGCCTCGAGGCTCCGTATCAATCAGTCAGTTGACTGGGGTAGACTGTGGGGGATGGGGTCTAGCCGAATAGCGAATTCCTTTTCATTTGACGAGGATAATATTATTCCCGGAACTGCAACACTTGGTTACATTGACAGGCAAACAAGCTTCAGTAGACAGACAAGTCTCTACCAAGGTGATCATCCCTACAACAACCTTATCTCAGTGACATGATGGGCTGATGGGCTACCTACACGATGGAAAAGACGCTGCTCTATTCCCTTCTTTGCAAAAAGAATCACTATGATGACTAAAGGTCTTCTCTCATGGTAGATCTTGTTCGCATCTTCAACCCCACTCCCGTTATCCCCAACTCACATGCCGGGTTCCGCTGCCGGGGGAAAGCCTTCCAGCACCAACAGCACAATCTAGTCCATCTATTGCCTAATTCTAGAGCAAGAGGTTATCTATCCCGTCATTCTCTCCCTCCCTTTCTCCTCTTTTGTTCATAGCTCCCCGCATAAGCCGGTGACTAATCATCTCTATAGCCGAGTTTCACGGTCAGCAACAGACTTGGTAGTCAGTCAGTCATACACACGAAGCGGCCAGCTTTTTTCTCCCCACGCAAAGTCTTGCCTGTGCTGCTCTCTACGTGGTACACATTGGATGTCAGCATCTTTACTTACAAGTCAGGCCGGAGCCTGTCTCCTGTTTGGGGGTGCCTGCATAAGGAAGACTTACATCCCCCAACAGGCCTCGCTACAATTAACACCCTCAGTCTACACAATATGCACGCATCCATCCAATCACTCATGTAGGTACTCAACTATTGCCTCTCCAATAGGTTTTCTCATTTTCGTAGATATCATTGGATCAAAGCCCGTTTAAGGGAGCCTCTCAATCTTATGCCTGACCAAACCAATTCATTCGATTCCTTTCCATTGCCTTCTCCCATGCACGCCTTGCCTTTTCCCTTTCCTCATCGCCCTACGGTTCAAGTCAAGAAAGAATACATTGTTAAACGAACACGCGTTCAACCCCGTCTCCCAAAAGTTTGTTTGTTGTCGTAAATAAGAAACCAGCCGTTGCAGTTGAGAACCTCCCCCGACAAACAACCCAAAAAATACCATCAAAGCAAGCAAATCCTGATCCAGAGAAAGAATATGACACGCACGCAATCTCGTTGTTTGGCTCCAGGCGTTTCACATGAAGAAATACCAGGTAATGTGAGAATGACAGTGAGGGATAGAGTGAATGAGAAAAAAAGACCATGGCGAAACGCCTTGCCCTTCCATTCCGTCCCGTCCCGTTCCCTTTCCTTTGATTTGTTTTGCCACATGCCACCCTGATCTTTTCTGAAGGCGATTCTCGAGAAAAAGAAAAAAAGAAACAATCGTACACGTACACGTAGACACATTTGAGGTGTGAGACTGAATATTCGTCCGGCTTCATGAAAGCCATATGCATCATGCTGATTATAACCCCCCCGACTCCTTGATCATAGTTCAACTCTCGTCCCCTCTCATCCCCTAAGATATTCCGTAAGACATTACGTCGGCTACCGCCAAGCCAGTCGTCACGCATCGGCCTCGTCTGTCGCTACGCTCCTGTTGGGCATCTAATCTCTAATGATAGTTGCCTCCCCAGCCGCCGCGCTGCTGTTGTTGCTGCTGCTGCTGCTGCTGGTTGCCACTGTAGTAGCCACTGCCGCCGAAACCCTGTCCATATGACCCATAGGGACTATTTCCGTGCTGGTTGGTTCCAGCATTACCGCCCATGCCATATGCACTGGTACCATGGAGGCTATGGCCTTGAAGATGGCTAGGATAACCGCCGTACGCACCAACATTCTGGGGGGGCGGGAGACCGCTCTGAGCAGGCGGGGCGTTGGTAGCGGAACCGGGTCGAGCTCCACCCAGGGAGGGAGAAGGGCCAGAAGCGGCTTTGGGCTCGCCAAATGGCTTCAGGTCATCAGCCGCGGCATTGCCGGGCTGCGCTGGGCTGTTGAACGACTGACCCTGAGACGGGAAAGCTGAGCCTCCACGATTAAAACTATCATGGACGCTGTTGAAAGCGCTCCCACCAAGGCCGGGCTGACTGCCAGCCTGGGTTGTAGCCGCGCGGCCATAATCACCAAGACCAGAGCCCAAGCCACTGTCTCGATGAAGAGAAGACTGAGCAAATCCAGCAGGGGATGAACTATGATCATAGGGGGCATTGGGGGAGATGCCGTAGGGCTGGCCATACATGCCGCCCTTACCATATGGGCCAAATCCGCCTTGGCCGTATCCAGAGTAGTATTGATGATAGTACGGGGTGTTGTAGTAGGGGTGGTTGTAGCCGGGATACTGCTGGCCGTGTGACTGAGGCTGAGATCCCTGGCCTGGCTGCTGCTGTTGCTGCTGGCCGGGCTGTTGAGGCTGCTGTTGCTGGGCCTGTGTAGTAGGGTTGGGAGTGCTGTTCCCGCTGTTCTGAGCATCCACGGCACTTCCGCCAAATCGGGGTTGGTTGTGTAGACCACTCTGAGGGTATTGGCTCAGATTATCCACCTGAGATGCCCCATAACCACCAAAAGGTCGCTGCTGAGACGCAGTGCCATCCTGCTGGCCCTGTCCTCCTTGCTGGCCGAACTGTTGGCCGTAGTAGTTGTAGGGGATTCGATCGGATTGGTTCGCAGTGTAGTAAGAGGAGTAATCGCCGGGTGCGGAGCTGAAAGCACCACCGGGCTGTTGCGCTTGGGAAGTCTGAGCAGCAAAGTTGTCGAAGGGAGGTTGAGTAGAGGGAGTGCTCTGTTGATTAAAGGGGTCCAGTGGCTTCTGGGGGACTCCGACCGTCTCCTGGACACCAGCCTGGCCAAATCGACCGTATTGCTGAGCATTAGCAGGACCTTGGCCAGGAATCTGAGCGTGCGCTTGCGCAGCTGGAGCTGTGAAATGTCAGCATTTAAACAAGAGCAAACTTGAAGTCAATAGATAGCATACCGGTAGGAGCTGCAATAGGAGCAACTGTAGAAGCGGGCTTCTGTGCGAATGAATCGGGGACTGCCGCTTGAGTAGCGGGAGGAAGCGAGGTCCGAGGATGAGTGATAGGCGAGTCAGCGGGAGGTTGAGCTCTAGTCTCGGGCTCCTCTCGGTCGCCATCAATATCTTCATCGCCATTCAGGCTGAAGGCTCCGAATTGGACAGCAGCTCGGTCAACCTCTCGGTTGCCAGGCATACGCACAGCTTCCTCTTGGTCGAGGACACGGCGCTGATGGTGATGATGGCTGGGAGTACGGACGGTTCGCTCAGCTGTAGCTTTAGCAGCGGTGGCAGCGAATCCGCTGGGAGGGGCGGCATGCTGCTGCTGAGCAGCAGAGATAGGTGTAGCAGTGACACTTGCGGGGTTCTGTCGAGGGTCCCAAGAGTCAGCGGCGGTGCTTGCTACAGTACCAGTCGGAGGCGGTTTGGATTCGTCAACAACCTGTTCAAGATTTGATTCGGTGAGCTCGTCCTTGGAGGGGGGAAGAGCCACCTCGGGCTCTACATTAACGTGAGGAACTTCGGCGGGAGTAGCGGTATCAACAACGGGTGTAGTCTCATCAGCTTCGTCGACGGCGGGGGCAGGTACGTTTTCGGACTCGGGCTCGGGCACGGGCACGACCTCAGCCTCGGGTTCGATAGGTTCGGGGGCAGTTTCAGTTTCAGCGTGTTCGGCAGCTGGCTGAGGAGCAGCAGGAGCTTCTTTTGGCTTGGGCGGGGCCTTGGGAGGAGCGGACTGACGGAGCATGCTTGCCCAGGTCTTCACTGCAGGGGCAGCAGGCTTGGGTGCCTCCGTTGTGGCAGATGGGGCAGGTTGTTCAGCAATGGCCTGGTTCTCCTCTGAGGTATCCTTCTTAGGTTCCTTAGTGCCCCAAGCAGATGACTCCTCTGTGGGAACAGACAAGGCTGAGCTGTCCTTGGTTCCAGCGCCGTTAGTGGGAGCAGCAGAGGGTCGGCCACGTGTGCTACGGCCTCCTCGATCTGTCGCTCGGCCTCGGCCACGACCTCCTTCAGATACAGCTCGGCCACCACGAGTGGCTCGGGGTCCAGTAGACGTCGCGTCGTTCGAGGATGCGGGAGCTTGGTCCTTAACCTTAGCTCGAGAAGCCTTCTTGGGCTTTGAGACTTCGCCCCATTGAGAGATTGTTCCTGGAAGAGAGCATGTGTTAGCAGCAGAAACAGGCGGTATCAGGTCACAAGGGCAGTGAGCAGTTAATGCGCAGCTATCCCGAACAGATTGCACGTGTATAGCGTGGGCGCGAGGAGTGGACTGAGGTTGAGGTGGGTAAAGAGCGTAACATACCCTCAGCAATGCGGGTGACGGCTTCGTTCTCGTCGCCGTTTGTTTCCTGGAGAGCAAAGAGGACATCGGCCTCAGACCAGTCGGGGAACATCTCGCGAATCACCGAAGTCTTGTCGCCATATTGCTTTCGAAGCTCGCCAAAGTCTCCTTCATCTTCGAATGCACCTTGGGAATCAGCGATGCTGTGGTCGGGCTTGTCGCCATTGGTTCGTCGGCCGCCGCGACCGGCGAAACCTCCTCTACCACCGCGGCCAGAGCCTCTGCCACGCGAGGCGGACGTCCGTGAAGTCACTTCGGACATTAGATGGGTTGTGGTTGATTATGGGCTGGGTGTGTGTGCGTGCGTGTTGTGCGGGAGGAGAGCTATGAGGCTCAAACTCAAAGTGTGGAGAGGAAATCAATGGAAGAAAAAAAGAAGCGGCCTGTCAGCTGTCCTCTGCGGGAACAACAGGCAGGTTGAAGGACAAAGTCGACCGTGAATCCGTGGTCGACAGTTGAAGGCGTCGATGATGGATGGAGGAGAGAGGAAAGAGTTTATTGTGTTTTGGTTGGTGCTAGTCGAAGGGAGAGGAGGAGGAGACGGGACGAGGTTTTCCCCAGAAGCAGAGCAGAAGAAATGGAGCCTTGGGCTTGCGTTCACTTTCAGGGCACTCAGCACCCGCTCCGTCAGTCAGTGGCAGTGGAGGAGGTGGAGGTTAGGTTACGAAGGTTTTGCCTCTAGCGGCTGGTCACCACTGAGACAACGTGAGATCCCTTCTTCAGGCCTCTTTTGGCCCCCTTGAAAGACACGTCTGCGCTATATCTCAGCCCTCTTACAGTGGCTCAACAGTTGCTCCCACGCTGCGCTGAACACCCTAACAAAAGCGTCCAAGGATCTAAAACATTCAATTCGTCCAATTGAAAACGTCCGACGTCGACACTTTGCCCTGGCCGGAAGCAGATCGACCTAACTATTGGAGACTGTTTGCCAGGTGGCGTCAGTACCTCAACGGCATGGCCGCAAGTACATCTACCTGCTGGACGCATAGCTGTCCTTTGCCGTGTCTGTGTCACTCGGTACCTCGAGAGTCGGGGCCTTGACCTTCCCTTGGTCGCTTAGCCCCAAGTTCAGCCAAGGATCTTGGAGTTTGGAGCTCGCCGTGTTCGGGCCCCTGCGAGAAGCCCACACGAGCACGTAGCAAATAATCGGACTTGGACTTGAAATGTTGGAGAAGGACGTCACATTCGCATTTCAGGGACAGGGACTTGCCTATCAGATGCTTCATGCGGAAAGTCAAGCATAACGACAATACATGTTCCCAGAGGCGCGTTTTCCATCACCGCTCTTTTCTCAGGCGTGCCGAGTCTCAGTGAGACGCAATTGGTGGTTACACGCCGGTCAGATAATCAAGCGCCATGTCCTCAATACATTGCGAATGGTGGTTTGAGAATGCGGCACCTGAATATTCGGTTATCAGCACTCACCCGTAAGCTGTGAGGCTCCTGTCAGGCACCCTCCCAATATCACGTACCGGTACTTTCGACTGGCCGCATCTAGCGCTCAAAAGGAACGAGCTAGACCATCATCGAAGTCTCGATACACCAGACAAAGACCAATTTTCAGGCCAGGGGCTCTCGCAACACAAGCACGCTTAGCGCAGTCAGGCTGTGTCCACTCAAGCTCCCTCAACTCCTGGCTTTGCATATCAATCCGCAATTCATACTCACGTTTTGTGTTGATACTATGTACCATGTATTCCGCCCTCTATTGGACGTAAAGAGCACGAGTAGCTAGCTGTAACAGACCGCTCAAACCCAGAGATTAATATAGATCTGCAAATGTATTTGAGAAAGGCATAGCAGCCTCTTGGAAGCCAAAGGAGCAGTGGTGGCTTTCCCCATGTTTTGGATTGAGCCACCCGAGGCTGGAAACCCCTTGCATCACATGATGCGTCTCAGCGGCCCGCTTTGTGGCGTAGCTCGTTCGACGATGGCATCATGCTAGATTCAACTTCAGAACGCATGACCGAAACCCATCAATACCGACCCTACTCCACACTGCTTTCCCGACGACTCGTTGCATCCCTACATCCCTCTGGCATTCTCGAGGGCAGGGTTTGCCAGCAATACAACCACCTACCAGATTCACTCTGTCTAGCCCACCATGTTCACAACAAAGTCGGTTCAGTCACTCAAGAATCTGTTCGCATCCTATCACGAACCCCTACCCTTGTCGAAACAGCAATCTCAAAAGCTTCTTGACGGTCTCAAGACTTCCTTTCGAAAACAGCTCGATCGCGAATATGGAGAGAGCCCCAACAGTCTATCACCGGCTGCTGCGAAACCTGTAGATGTCGATCCTGCCCGACTATCTGCTACAAACCGGCATTTGAAAGATATCCTGTCGAACCCGCTGTTCAGCTACAACAAAGATGTCACATCGACGTTCCCTTCTAGCCTAGCATCGTCTTCTTTGGCTGCACCATCGCGTGATCCTGTAGAGGTTTTCGACCATGCTGTAGCTCGAGGATTGATGACACCCAAAGCCGCCATCGGTGTGATGGTCGCCAAAGCAAAGCAACTGCAGGCGAATGAGCCAGGCCTTGGGGGTCTAGCTACCTCGGGTATGTCAGGTCGTATCATAAGATGGCTACGAGCTTGCGGTGCTGAGCAGGATCTACGATTTATGGACAATTATTCTTTTATCAGAGCGTTGTCTCCATTCCTGGTGGCAGAAGGCATGGAGGAGATTGCTTGGGAATGGCTTGTGCGGACAATCAACGACACCTCTGGAGACCTGCCAAATGAAAAGCGTCTCAGGAGAGCATCCAACTTACTCGGGGAGCTCGTCAAGACAAAGTGTCAGCCTCAATATGGCAACCTTGATTCAGGCATTTCTACCATGCTGCAAGCACAGCAACTTTTCCGGACCAGCCCGCTACTATCGGATCTTCTAGTCTCGTCATGGAGGTCAGTCTCATGGCTCTCGACCGTCGAATCCTACAGTCGACCGGCTCCATCCGAAGAACTCTTTGATGCTCATATTGCCACGGCCGATCGTCTGCCACAACCTTTTCTCTTGGAACGTGCTCATTTACACCTCTACCACCCCACACATCCCGATCACCTTCCTGCTCTGAACTTCTTCAAAGACAAGCAAAGACTGCGAAAGCTGGTTAATACCGTTGAGCCTAAGAAGTCGAAGCCAGATAGGCTAAGCACCGTATCATGGCTCGCCTTCTTAGGCCACGACACAGTCAACCACTTGACCCAATCTGGAAGAACACAAGAGGCGCAGGGAGTCACGGAGCTACTGCAGGCAGAAGTGGCTGGCCTTTTCAACCATAAATCCGAACCCGCTCTTGGGTTGTGAGGAGTGAAAGAGTAAAGGCAAGCTTGGGTCAGGTTTTTGGGACATTCAATTTATCATGCACATATTACGGAATCACAGCGGTATATAGGGAGTTGGTTATAATGATACCACGATGGAGTTTCATAGAGACTATCACACGAAAGCGTGTCAATTTGCATCAATAAGGCTATTTGAAAAAAAAGATTATTATCAAACAGACTTTCAATCATCGCCGTGCTTTTTTTTATCCTGGTATCTATTATTGCAACATAATGCAAGTCTCAATTTCTATTTTCATATGGCTCTTATTCAGAGTCGCTCTCAGCTGCATCAGGTGAAAAGCCTTGGAACTCCTCCTCGTCATCATCATCATCTGGTGCAGCTCCTTCGCCAGCGTCTTCATCGTCCTCCTCCTCCTCCTCGATCTCAAAGGCACCAGAGATATCCCATCGGTCGCCCTTGGCGCTTTTGCTGACGTATTTGACGAACTTAAGAGCGCCGCTGTCGCGCATAACAATAGTCATCTTATTCCATGACGCAGCCTGGAAGAAGAGAATGTTGTCGTCGTCATCGCCAGTCTTGTATACCGCTGCATCTTCATCGGCATCATCATCACCGGACATGAAGATTTCTTGGCCGCCGACTTCAGGTGTTTCCTCCTCCTCCTCCTTCTTCTTTTTCTCTACAGTCTTGGCTTTTCCTTTTCCTTTACTTTTTACATCCTCGCCGTTCTGATCTTCAGCTTCTTCCTCGGGATCCTCTTCCTCATCTTCGCCCCAGCCAGATGTAGGTGTGAATCCGAGGTTAATCTCTACGCGCGCCTTGCCCTCGTGGCCAGTCGCGAGAGTATAGTCGAGACCGCGGCGGAAACGACGCGCGAGGAGATCGGCACTCTCGATGGTGGTTTTGGTGGCCATCTGGAGCCATTGGCGGAATTGACGGCTGGGCAGGAAGATGTCGAGAAGTTCAGTGATGGGAGATTCCTCTTGTGAGGTGCGAAGCTGATCAGGTCCACTGGGTTGTTGGTAGAGATATCGCGCCTTGTGAGGGGGCTTGGCTACACGCCATGAAGTCGTCTTTTCTATCGTAGTAGTATCTTCTTGTGCGGGTTTCTTCTCCTCAGCCTCAACGTAGTCCCTTAGGCGCTGGGCAAACTTCTTGCCCAGAATATCTGGCAAGGTGATTTCAAACATCTCGTTGAAGGTCTCGGAGATCTCCTCCAAGGCATCAGGAACCAGATATGCAGGCGAGATGTACTTGAGCAGAAACTCAAGATCAGCTTCGTCGAAACCATCCTGGCTGGCCTTATCAACCTTCATAACCTGAGGCTGAGGCATATCGTACTGAGCAGGATTGCCCTGAAGTTGCATCAAGCCGCTGTTCTTGGCGTTTCTCTCCTCTTCTCCCTTGATGTAGCCGTCCTCTCCAATCTGGGGAATGTGGAACCATCCACTGATAGCCATACGAATGCGACCACCGTCCCTCTCTAGCTGCTCCTTGGTTTCGGCGCGATAGACCTCCTCGACGTCGTGGAAACTCTCTCCAGGCTGGACAGCGAAGAAGCTCAGCTGGTTCCACGCAGGCGGAATGACCTTTGTAACGTCAGGAAGCGGTGTCTTCGCGATCTCGCCGTCCTTGTCCTTGAGCTCCTGCACGGGGAACAGACGGAGCGCGCCACCCCATTCGGGCTTCCAGGGCGTGTCGGGGTCGACGAGGTAGAGGATATAACTAACGCGCCGGCTACCAATGACGTCGTCATGGCAAAGGAGGTAGCAGCCAGGCGTATAGATGTTGATAGCCATGTCAGTCTTGCGACCGCTCAACGGGCCGCAATTGGTAATGTGAGAGACATAGTTGCGGAAGGCTTCGGAGTATATAGCATCGCGCAGCTTGAGCAGCGAAGGGAGCTTAGCTAGAGACTCGTCGTCTAGACCATCGAGGTTGGCCAGGTCGCCTGACTGGTGGATCTTGTAGATATCGGTCTCCTTGGGGGTGAACTCGACGTTGGCCTTGATCTCGCTGCGAACCGATCGAAGAAGGGAATCGTCAACAAGGCCGTTGATGACGGCATGCTTATAAGGTTCTGACTGGGCATATTGATCTGTATAGGAACCGAGGACCTTCTTGTCGAAAAGACCAGCACGAAACCGCTTCTGAGCTTCGTCCGAGGTCAAAGCTGGAAAAGTCTGGTGAGTGGAAGGTTGCGAAAGTACGATTGGGAGTGCTTACAAGGCTTGGACTTTTTCTTGTTGGCCTTGGAGGATCCAACAGCTGCTTCCGCTTTTCTCTTCATGATGGCCAGCGCAATTGGTTTGATTTCCAGAAGCTGTGCGAGGTGGTAGGGCTTCTGTCGTAGATAAATTGAGGACGCGAGGTAACAAAAGTTGTGCGAAGTCGCCGCGCAAAGAATGGGCTGACGTCGCCAATCTTTAAAATTTTGGCTCCTAAAATCGACCCATTTCAGGAAGCGTATATGAGCCTGTTAACGCTCGATACCGCAGGACAGAGAATTTAAGGGCAACAAGGCACAAAATGTATTTAATATCAATTATATATACTCCAGGTAGGTACTCTCAGTGTCTCGGTTTCTGTCAGTCGGATCTAAAATTATCTTTCATATTGCAATTGTAGTCAATCCTGCCGTTTATTGACCAGCTCTTCCTCATGAACCAGCCATGGGCGCTAAGGAGAGCAGCCATGATGATGGGCCGATGGTGGACCTTATCTGATCACTGGCTGGAGCCAGCATGATGCATAGAAATTATGCAGGGCTATGCATGTACATACGCGCCGGTTCAGCTGACAAGCACGGTATATTATTTCGCGATCCAAGGCATTGGCAAGAGTCGTATTCGTCAATGTCTGAACACCTCATAAGCCGTGGGTTGCACCATCACCTTGCCCAAGGATCCCATGACACATCCAGTATACCTTGTACCAAATCAGAGTATGCAAGGAAACTCGAGGGGCCTGTGGCAAGATATAGTACTAAATCCTTAAATCGTAGTGCTCTCAAATTATACCTAACGTCTCTACATAGGCTCGGGAGTTCCTCAAAATCACCATCATGGCCAGTCAAAGTAAAGAAGAAGGGCGGAGAAAGACACTGCAGCTAGTCAGGACTTCAACAATAAAGGGATATTATTCTAGAAGCTCCCTCGACTTTCACATGTTCTCTCATCTCTCGTCACATTATCACTAAACTCCTGTCTGTCAATTCGTGTACTTAGGCCAGATGGAATGATACAATTAGGTAGGCCCGGTTGTACGGACCGTATTGAAGCATTGGTTACCCATCTCGCACAGTAACGTACGGTTTTGGTGGGGTCATGCCAATGGAAGTTGACGTCCTTGAGGCTTGTAGGGGCCGGGGGTGATTAACAGTCATTGGAGGTTGTCAACAGAGAAGCCCGATTCAGATTGACGTGTGGGTTGCCTGTCTTGAGCTGTTGGTCTGCTCGATGTCAAGAGGTGCATCAAACAACCAATTGATCTCCAATTGTGGTGCTGGTGTAAGCGCTTTGTATAGACTCATAGAACGACGAACATGTGACGCCTAATATGGAACGAGAAGAAGGATGTTCCGGGTCAAGCACCAGGAATTATGGGGAGTATGGAATGTGTCTTGAGACAGAATATCAATTGATATAAATTTACAGACCATCACCACTAAGAGCGTCAGTCTTGTGGCGACCACATAGTAGTGTATGGCTTCAAACGCCATAAATTTGCATGCGTAGAACAGAAAATCACAACTTCTTTACTTGTTCCCAATTATATATCCCTCCTCTTGGTGATGAAACAACTTGAAACGAATTACACGGTACGACTATTGTCCCTTAGAGGGCAAACAGCATAGCCATGACAACACCCAAGACACCAGCGGCGCCCTCACGCGCAGCAGCATTGCCGCTATCGCCACCAGCGCTGCCAGACGCCGGCGTGGTCTGGCTGCTACCAGCACTGGACGTGGGAGTGGTGGCACCAGAGGCGCTGCCAGAGGCGGCGTTCTTGTCGCATGTAACCTCGTCGGGAAGATCGGTCACTCCGGCGGTCGAGCAGATCTGCTTGGCGTACTTGACGGCGGTTTCTTTGCCGGCGGCATCGCACTTATCCTCGAGACAACATGCGATGCCAGAGAGGAAGTCCTTGTTGCTGCAGATGCACTTGACGTCGAGCTGTCCGCATCCCGCGACGCCGCCACCGGTGGTGTACTTGCTAACACATGGTTGCTATATAGGCAGACAGAAGAGATTAGCACAGGTAGTCGAACTGCGAGCGGTAACATATCAAGTCTGGATATTCAGCTCATGAGGGAGGCTCTGCGACGTACAGCGCACGTTGGTAACTTCTCTTGCTGAGCGGCAACAAGGCCAGCCAGGAGGACGGATGTGAGCACTGACAGCTTCATGATGAATACTCGGACAGTAAAAGATGATGGAACTGAAATTGAAATTGAAATTGAAACTGAAACTGAATGAATGTCAAGAAGAGAGAGTTATGCGGTTTCACGTACGCGCGTCGTAGATTTAAGAAAGACTCCTTAGGTGAGACAAGACAGTTTTACCCAGCTATCACCAAAGGCAACAAGCTTACACAGGAGCTACGCCCATTATGTACTCTTGAGCACCCTGACCTAAGTTGTAACCATGCTAGCGGGCCTTCTCCTTCGTAATAAACGCTCACGGTCCCCAGAAGCGGCAAAATGTCTGAGCCGTATCCGTAATTCCCCCAACTCTAATGATTCATATGCAGATCACCAGCCAATCGCCACAGTTCCACGTGTTCCAGACCATTTCGGCAGATTGCACGCTTTGCTATCGCTATAGAACCGCCTGATGATCGGGTGAAACGGCCCCGTGGGGACGATGATCAATACCCAAACATCTGCAATAATTTCTTTGAGATCCAAAACTTGAACACGATGTATCGTTCTTGTTGTACTGTATGCTACATACACAACATGGGACATCTAGGCAATCAACAAGGGTAGCAAGGTAGCTTGGTTTCAGAAATCGTGTCTCAATACAAGCCACTTCATATCAATAGAACTTAGTCTCGTTCTGATCGTCCAGGCATTTTTAGAGCATGCCAACCTTGATGCCAGTTACACCGAAAGGAGAAATTCATCATCAGGTACCTGATGAATATCAAGGCTATGGAACACAAGAACGCCTCGATCCTCTGGGAATGGTTGCCAATCACTATTGATCCTTTAGCGTCTCAATTCATGCTTCTATCTTTGGGGTCCAGCCCAGTTATTCACAGCAAGTCTATCTCTGCTCAATAGACGCCTCCGCCAATAGTTCCTTTGCTAGCCACCGCCATCAGAACTGCTACCATGTCCTCTCTTACTAGCTGAGTTGTAAGATGCTCGGAAGGAACCTGGAGTGGCAGGTTGCATGCGTATTTTCATTTTGCATGGCTGTCATATTAACCTACCCACTTTCTGTGTGCTTTTGAAAGTATAATCCGGCTCCTGGGCGGTGCACCGCTCGTTGGGTCATCATCAAACCTTGTTTGATGAAGCCAACGTCATGAGTAACACGTTAGGCCTTGTCAATTTGGTCTTTCTCATACTCTTTTGCCCTGTTTGAGAAGATCCGAAACCTTAGGAGGAAGCACGAGAGCACTCCTGTCGTTTCTGCGAAAAAAGTCGACCAGCGAAACGGCTGTCTTCTCCGGCAAATCTTCGTGAATGAAGTGACCGGCCTCGGGGAACACTTGCAAGGCATATTTCCCTGTCGGTCAATCAGTACACAATGTTCAGAGAGCGGCATTCTAGTCAAACGGTCAACACACCCTGCATTTGACCGATGGTCAACTCGGTGTCCAGCCTGTCAGTACCAGCGAGCAGTAGGAGTTTTCCTCCCTTCGCCCCCAAGAACTTCTTGCTCAGCCCTATAAACCAACCTTCCCAGTAAGGCTGTGTTGCGCCCAAGTTGGTCCGCCATCGCCACGGCCTTGTCGGGTCGTCGTTCTCGTTGAAGACGAGTAGCGCAGGAACAGATGTCCGAGCGGAGATGGAGTTCCGTATCGTCCGAGACCGAATGTGCCATTCGATACCTGCTTGCAGAGTTGCGAAGCCCAGTGGTCTCGTAGACAAATAGGTGTGCATGCTTTGTAGAGCATCAATAGCGGAGCCTTCCACAACATCCAACACAGCGTACCCTAGAACTGACGTTCCTAGCCTACCGGACTTGGCCAGGTCAGTAACAACTGCTCCGCCTAAGGAGTGTCCCACGAGCACTATCGGGGGCATCTCTGGCCAGGCCATCTCATTCTTTGTGAGCTGCACCATGCTGAACAGATCCGAAGACAGAGTGTCCAATCTCATATCTAGTGCCTTGTCGCCTGGTGCGTTTGTGGACCCATGACCTCTACAGTCAATGGCCAGGATACCTGCTGTTGACAACCGCTTCTTTATTTCAGAAGCAACAACGGCGAACGACAACCCTGATGATCCAGCACCATGATGCATCACAAACAATGGCCCTTTCCCGACCGGTGAAGTGAGATAGGCATGATAGACTACTTCCGGTTCCTGCTCTGACTTCAGAGACAATTCGCGCTCAAAATAGGTTGTCCAGGGGATCTGCTCCAGGGTCCTGCCGCGGGCGACTCTGTAGCCTGTCAGTCCCGCCATGTTTCACTTGATCAAAGTGCTGATTGGAAAGTACCCTTGAGGTCGAGCGAACAGCTTCTGGTTGGGCGATGGTATGATGGTTCCTGTCGAGGAGACGGATGAGGCGGACGAGGCTGAGGAAGAGTCATCGTCGACAGGCTCCGGCAACTCGGGGAGTACATCATTCTCGTGCTCCTCGTCGACCTCGTCAAATGTATCGTTAGATATGCTGTACTTGGCCTTGGCCCATGCTCGCTGCAGGTCGCTCATGATAGATACGGTGTGAAGATGACGTAGGGTCCATCCGCACTGCCAATATGCGAAAACAGATGCGGACGGCACGAGACGAGCGCCTGGTGCTGACACTCGTGGTAGCCTCTAGCTTTCTACGAGCGACGTCGCTTCTGATCAGTACAGTATGGGAGCCGCAGTGGTGTCCTCTGATGTCTTTAGCAACTGGTGATGATGGTCGGGCGATACCCGAGTCAGCCAACCAGCACAATCCAAATCGACTTGCCTTTGCAAACACTGGGGCATAGTGTGTGTTTTTATGTGAACACTGTATCTGTACGGAATTCCACGGCAAATCTACAGTGCGGGTAACTTTCTTCATGTGGTTTCTGACCATAGGTTCTCTTATTTTCCTAATAAACCTCGTCATTAAGATGGCACATTATCTTGTAACAATACTATTTTCTTACTTACCTGAGAGCGGCTTCTTTGTGAGTGCAGACACGTCTTGTACTAAGGAAAGCCATTTCGACCGATCAGTACTTAGCTGAGTCTCGAACAACAAGTTGACTACATTTTATATGCGACCTCGACCATTCCTAGTATATCGCTAATTCGATGAAAACTGATCGAGGTGTCATCGTGAAAAGCCCCAAGCATCGATATTCCCACATCCCCATGTCCGATCAAGCCACTGTGAGTTGGCATAGCTATCTCATCGATAGGCTAAGCTTCTGGCCACACTGTTCTCTGATAGGGCTACAAAGTTCTGGCTCGGCGCCTCGCCTAGATCTTAGTCTCAACGCATCTTAACTATAGCATCGTGGCTTCTTCATTCTTTAGATCTTGAAGGGTCTGTCTGACACCCACTCGTGCAGTAGCTCACTTCTTCGACAGCCTGAGGGGCGATGGTTACTTGACCCTCGTGGGGAAGGAGATGGAAAGTGGAAAATCCCATCACGATCTCAATTCGTAGTATAACTAACTGCATAAGTACTTTCCATGGCTATTTGCCCGCCTCTTTATTTTTGACCTAATGAAGTGTTTTGGGGGATTTGTTGACAACCAAGAACAAGTATTTAAATAATTCGCCTACCCTGCAGTCGATATATGGACAACTTGGTTCACCTTGTTCACGAGACACTCGGCCGAGCAAGAAACATCGCCTGCCCGAACCCCTGTCGGCAAAAGAAACAGGAACCTTGTTCGACGCCGAATCAACCTGAACAGGGTTAGCAGCCCACCGTTCACCGTTCGAGTGCCTAATCTTGCTCAAGCGAATTCGCTGGCGCTCAGCTAGCGGCTCAAAGATTCCATGTTCCTGCATCCTGGTCCGATATTGCGGTGCTGGCCAAACGAGAACTCAATATGAAAACTACAGTACCCTCTAGCTAGCATCTGTTGACTCTCTAAAGAGGAATGGAGGACGAGTAGACTAGCTAAATAAAGTAGCCAAGTGGTGTCGAAGTGACAAATATTAAGGCCAAAGAAAGCACGCCACACAGTTGTCATTCGCATTTGTGATCGACATGACCACAAATCTCATTGGTTGCTGCGCGAGTGTTCGTCTGTCTTCGGATATCGCAACCTCGCTGATGTGACCGGGATCACATAGATCCTCGCAACTCTGTAGCAGCTGTTAGCGGCACAACCCAGGACGTTCACGTAGGAAATAGAATAATAGAATCTATGGCCTTTACAAGTTTTAGGGCATTACCTTGATCCGTACACCGATGGAGACGTACGAAGAGATGTCAGGAGAGGGGTGGTGCAGGAAATTCTGGTATGAAATCCCCACAAACTAAAGAGTTGCTTCCTTTGGAGCATTTCCTTGACGCTTGTCAAGCTGCTTAAATCTTTCGGAAAAGGTAAGATAAACCTGGACGAATTGAGTGAGCAATGCCATGGTATCCGCAACGTAGTGGGATGGCTGTGAATAAGAACCGCTACTGGCATGAACTCGTAAACTGTGCAATCCCAGGGCGACGAGTCTTGGCCCCATTTCTTTTTCTTTTCAAAAGTCTTCAACATGTAAATCCTTGACAATGCCACGAAAGACATGACCTCAGTGGCCCGTATATAGGAGACAAAATTTAGGAAGTTGGGATCCCCGACGGCATGGATTTCAGGTCACAGGTCTTCTCCTGGCAGACCATGATGGAACAAAGTGTCTCTCGGATATTTTTGTAATAGTTCCTAGGGCGAGATCTGAGACTTGAGAGAGCTATCTGACGGTGGCGCCGCCTCCAACAGCCTGGCGTAAGGATCTAGCGATCGTCCAACAAGATCGTTCGGGATGCCCGAGAGGCAGAATGCTTCAGTTGGTATTTCCCCGAACTCTCACCAACTTGACGGATTCAAATGGTGGGGGTGGCTTGTTGAAAGTGAGTGAGTATGCCCCGACAATATGGATAACCTTCAAGTTAGCGGCGTAACTATTAACAGCCTTGAGAGTCCGTGACGAACTAGCTCAGAGCCGCTGAAATCATCGCTAAGTTTTCGCATCTGGAAAATGTCTGAGAAGCTCCTGAAATCTATCCCTAGAACTGGGCATTGTGTAACACTTGCTGTTGGCATGGGGCACGGAAAATTGTTGGCCAATAAGTTATAACTATATCAGTCAGTTGCTGCAAGGGCTTGTGTTGTTATACAGGGGACTCGCAACCTAGTCTCATTCTGATAACGAATTTCTTTCCACGCTGGGTGCCTGTGTGGAGTGTTGAAGGATATCTGAATCAGATATTTGGAAATGAAACCACAGTTGATTTGTGACACGCTTGGTCGATGGACAGGTTTCCATTGGAGTTCTCCTTGGTTAGAATACTTGTTACCCTCCCAAGACGCTGGATCACGGCGCACGGGATCAAGCCACACTTCAAATTGAATTCCTGGAAGTTGGTAGGCTGGTCATCTGCGAGAATCCGTGGACAGAACCTCCCCCCACTAGATCGACATACAGCCAGACCCTGATGAATGTTGGGTCAATCCCCCCCGCTTCCAGCCTGCCTATTCAATGGCATGGGCGTAGTATGAATGATGTGATTGTGACGGGCGGCTTTGCTTTGTAAAGTTTGGTATTGCTCATATGTTGTAATATGTATAATGTAAGGCCATTATTGGCTATGGGCCAATAGGGGTACTCGGACCTGAGACGTACATAAATGGTCAGCATAGGAGCTACGATGATCCAGGTGATGGCCGCTTCACGTAAATTGCTCAATAAGAAAGACTTTGCTATCTAGCGCCAAATACTCGGAGCATTGGGCTTCTGGAGAAGGTGTCTCAGTTGCAAAGATGGAGAGAGGCAGAGGACATCTCTGACATATTTTACCCGCGTCAGCTTTTTTCGTCAGGGCTGACCGTCGCCAGCCAGTCAGGCAATAGAACCGTGTCGACGGACTAAACCTTCCATTCTTGCCAAAAACAGATCCAACAAGAGAAGAGGGCTTGTCGCGGCACATGACCCGGTGGCCGTACCTGTAATGTACATACGGGCCGTGCAAAAAAGAATGTGCTAATGTCAAGGAGATATTGCGTAGATCTGATCTGCTATTGGTGAGCCGGCACTTGACAAGGTTGGTGGAGAATAAAAAGCAGCTGAAGTGGGGAGACTAAGGCGTAGCACAGGTAAGATGGCTAGGATGGCTAGGATGGGCTCTCAAAGGGATCTGTGCACCCAAGGCAACCCCAGATAGGAAGTTCAGTGCACGTCAAGGAACGTGCACGTGCGGGAGGCTCGATTCCCGTCAATCAGTGGGTGGGCAGCCCCCCTCCCCTGCCAAGCTGCTCACAGTCTCACAGGAGATGGAGGCATTCGAGGTTAAAACAACAGGGCTTCTTCTCCGCTGCAGGAGAAGTCTTAGCTAAGGCAGGTCTTGGATTTTTTTCTTTCTTAGGTCTTCAACTCGGAGCTTCTTGGCAACTAATCCCAAATCAACGACACTCATCTCCTCTCCCAAGCCATTGCTCTCTCTGATGCTTCCTAGCTTCGTGTCTATTGGCACTAATATTTCCGCAGACTTCGCCCCGACGCCCGTCCATTTAGCGCCGGGAGTATCCTCAGATCGACGTGAAGCCTCTGTCGGGAAGATCTTGAACTCTTTAGCCATCCCGAACTCATCATGTCCTGGACACGGCATCACTTCTTCTATGTATCTGGAAGCAGACGTACATACTCACCAATATCCTTGTGGCCCGTGTCTGCGTAAGCTTGCGCCGAGTCAACTCCCTTCCTTCCAGCACTGCTGAAAAGGAGTGGTCCTCTTGCAACACCGAGACACCATTGGCATGGAACCTACCAAAACATCAGCTAGGTGGCGTCTATAAACACCACTGCATGTCTTTAGTTGCAGACGCATTCTCAGGTTGATGTTTTGTGAAGGGTCAGGCTCGTATTGGTCTGTGGTGTTCTCAGACCTCGTTGCCAACTTGAAGGAGGGGGCACTGCTGGGTACAGGGGCTTTACAATCAATTTGCGACAGGCTCTTCTCGCTCATGGAAACTTGGTGGCCTGAAATCCTTATATGTGCCAGGGTTTTTGGAGCTGCTGGGTTTGATGCCAGAGTAGCCGTACCTACACAGTTCATCGTGCTCGCTCACCTGGCGACATGCACGAAAATTTTGAACGTCAAGAGATCGGCAAATGGATACTTGCAGCGCTTACGGCGATGGACATTCGCCAAGCGAGGTTTCTTGTGACAGATAATCTCGCGTGTGTGCGAATCTGCAGAGCTGTCAGAGCACAGAGGGAAGCGCACAGACATACGACATCAACCTCTCTGAGTAAGGAGGGTATTATACCCGAGTTGAGAACTGACCTGGCTCACATAACGCACACTGAGTGGTTTTGCGTTCTGGCTGAACCTTGTTTTCCGACCCCTTTGCCGCATTGGGACTACCTTGCGGACTGATCAACAACTTTGCTTACCCACTACTTGGTCGATGCCAGGTTCAGCTGGGATGTTAATGGGTTTGTGTTTTAATTTTCTGGACTTTTGCAGTTGGAGCGCAAAGGCCCCTAGGACACACCCAGTCCAGCCCCGCCTTTGAGGTTCTCAAATCGAACAGGAATATGAAAATCTGGCTGATGATCCACGCCTTGTCCGATTCTCAGGGCCATTTGTTCCTCCTCAATTGGGCCAGGATATGTACCGACAAGACCCGTTGACCTTTTGTAGGCGATTTAGTCCTTGCTTTTTCTTCTTCTTCTTCTTCGCCAAATGTGGACGATACACACACACACACATATCCATCAGTGGAGAGAAGGGGTAACATCAACGAGCTGAGACGCACGTACATACTGTATTTGTAACGCGCCAATTCGTTTTCGACTTCTCGGGCACGAGTAATTACATATGATTAATGGTATTTCGGGAACCGTGGAAAACTCGCAGGTCGCAGCTCTAATTTTTTCCAGGGATCAGATAGAAGAGGACGTCTATGACTGCCCCTGGAAGCTTTGCTTCAAATTGTTGTTATATTGCCCCTTATGTGTAAATTATTGGCTGACCAGATATGTCTCTACGCATCCTCCTCATTATAGAGTCTACTGAATCAAAGTTTGGTACATACGATGCCGCACTGTCAATTGGTTCACACTAATCAAGCCATCTCTTTACAGATGTCTACTGGGACTGATGCAGGAGAATGGTTATCACTCACGTCAACATCAATGCCCCGTGCTCACGCACCGCAACACTCATGGGCCATCAAGTCAATTGCATCGGGGCCCCGGCTTTCTTGCCCTGGTGCCCCGGTCCCGGCACTCGTATCCTGACAGGGGTGACGGCCTCGTACTGTAAGCCTCACAAGCAAGAGTACTGTATGTACTGTTGGCCAGGCTCCTCCACAAACCGCCATCACCGAAGGCAGCTCAGTGGAGGTTGGAGCCACTATCCTTCTATGGCCCAGCGTACGACCTAAAACTCCATAGGATCTTGGGTCGGAGACCACCTCTCGATAGTGACAACTAACCATTGATGAGATGAGAGCTCACAATTTCCTTCTGATTCTGGTTGTGAGGCCCCACGTTATGATTTAGCCGCTCCTATGTTGAGAAGCGTCGAGACACTTAAAATGCCACTACTGAACCATCGCGCTTGTTGAAGAATCACTTTGGTATCCGTAGCTTGGTAGCGTATGTATATATTGTCCATATCATCCTTGTTTGCCTCCCAGGATCTTCAGGTTTACTTTTGATCTTGCATCCTAGTTGGCACTTATGCTTGCAGGCCCATCTTCCGCGGCCCTGGGCCAGGAATGTCTTGGCCGCCTGTCATCAACAAACCGAACTACCTACCTACATAGTACGTGCTGTGCTGTTACTTCAGCGGTAGTGCTAGCCCACCACCGCCGAGGCAAGTCGAGAAAAGAAAAAAAGTGAGTGAAATAGGTATACTAGGAAAAGTATTCAACATCATCGATCTCTGACCTGTCGATAACCGCTTGGGTAGCCCATGTTGCACCCAGCTTGCTCTGGGCCAATATAACATCACGGTGGCGCTCCAACTACTTCGTTGTCACCACCCTTTTTATTATCCACCATTTTAGTCGTCGGTACTCATCAGTGCTAATGCCATAAGAGACTGCATGCTAGACCATCTTTGTCGGTTTAGCCTCCGACTCGATCTGAGTCCCTCACACCCCCAGACCCCCCCCCTTTCCTGGTCCATGGTTTAGTTGCCGCTAGATACCTTACATTATCTTTAAGAGCATAGACCCTGGTCTGCCTTGACCCTAGAAGTCGATCGTCTTCGGGACCAGAGGTCAAATACATGCCAGGGACCACATTTTGATCTGGTCAGAAACCTGATCCTATTATTGCTGCCATCCTTGAGCTCGATCTTCCCTCACAGCGTGTCTTTGCCTTCTGCCACGCTGGGAGTCTCTTCTTCGTTGCTCTCTCTGTGTCAGAGTCAGAAAGCCCTGCTCGTCAATGTAAACATCGTTCTCGTTGAAAACCCATATCACAATTGCGACCCAGACTCTTCAGCAACGTCTTCAGGGACGTTTTCTACTCTACTTCTTCGTTTTGTGTACCGATGCTGTAAGGCATCGGTACTTCTATCCAAGCGTATCGTCCCCGACATACCTTAGACTACCACCTCCGCAAAGCTTCTAGCTCCAGTCACAGCTTGCACAAACTCTCAACTTGACTCAATTCAATTCCATCGAATTGTTCATTCTTTTCAAGCAGCCAAATTCATCGTATGCTTTCGATGAATGCTGAAAGAGTGCCCAGCTAAAACCCCTTGCCGACAACTCCAACCACAACCACTGCACACTGTCCATGGCCATCGCGATAACGTCGCAAGACTGCTCGAAACTCTATTCGTTTGGAGCTGGGAATCCGTGGGAGAGTACATCGTCCGAGCTCCCCATGATTGGCGTTATGTCTTACCACTTTCCACCACTATCCCCCGCCGACCATGAGATGGGTATGCCACCCCAAGGCTTCATGCCTTCTTATACGCTTCCTTCTCAACAACTCTCTTCTATGACAATGGTCGACCCTCACGCCCCATCACTAGGTCAAGATCATAGTCTGGATATGAACGGGTCCTACTCAGCACCGAGCAATGCCTCCTTACTGGCTTCTGAGGCAGAAGAGCAACAGCAAAACGGGAACTTGGGCGAGAAGAAAAGAAACAAGCTGGGTTACCATCGTACTTCGGTGGCTTGTGGTAGGTCTAGGTCTGCCAATACATGAGTGTGCTCGTCTTAACTTGTTTTCACAAGGTCACTGCCGGCGCCGAAAGATCAGATGCATCACGTCACCTAATGATACACAAGGACGCTGTATCAACTGCATTCGTTTGAAGAAAGACTGCAGTTTCTTCCCTGTAGACCAGGCATCGATTGACGATTCACGAAGCAAGCAAACATCGAAATCCTCTACAGCTCCAAAAGGAAGCTCGGCAACCTCGTCTCCGGCAACTCCGATCAGCAACCCAGTTGAGCAGCCCAAGAAGACAAAGCCACCGTTTGTGCCATCGTCAAAGAGACCTGGGCCAATTGCAGTTCCCAAGATTACAGAAGCTGAAGGAGTCAAAGGGTTTCCCCCTCAAACAAAAGGTTCATCCATAATCATCAAATCTCTACAATGTTGAGCTAATTGAGAATTGCAGCTTCAGGGACTTCACCTACGAGCATGACCCCTCCGGAGGCGGGAAACCAACATCCTGCCAGCTGGATAATTACAGCACCCGAGCAAAGCCCAACTTCGTCCTCGAATTTGAGTACCCCATGGCATACATATGCCACAGGATCTCCGATGAGTGCGCAGTTCTCTCCATTTACCTCAGTGAACCACTCCCCATCTGGATGGCCCCCTGTGAACTCGGAGGCAGTACCCCAGGGTGACGTGGACATGGCTTGGGGTCAGTTTGCACCACCAACACGGTCCATGTCGTACGGAGGCGAGCCCCTGTCCAGCAACCATCCTTCTCAGTACTCTTTGATGGCCCCAGGCCGACAATTCGAGCGAAGGCCATCCGCTTTGTCCGATGCCTATGCGACTTCTATGAGCGGTATGGTCCCTGGGTTCGATAGCTCCAGCATGAACACGGCGGTTCCGTTCCCACCAAACGCGGTGCCTGCGACCAACTACCCAGCATGGAGCCAAACACAGGCATATTCTGGATACACATATGTGAAGAATCCAGAGACTTACGGGGATGATTGGTCTCACGAAAGGAAAGGGCAAGACCAGCAGCTTCAGGGAAACTCTGGTCAACAGGTTATAAGTAATACGGCCATGAATACATATCAAACCCAACGATAATGGTCTACAGCACAGAAGATATCTTGGGCTTGTAATAGGAAGGGGATGGCTTGGGGAGGCGGCGTTGATGATTTGCTCAGTCCGTCAAGTGATCTGAGAAAGACTCATAATGATATACATACTATTTTGGCGTTAATCTGCTGCGTTACTGTGAGCTGACGAACCGTCTGCGACCTTTAGAATCTCAGTCTACCTTGAAATCCAGTAATCCATACTTGTATTATTCATTAGGCAACCTGATAGGCTAAACCAGACTCGCTATGAATCAGCGGCTTTGAATCTTTCTTTTTATGACGAAAAAATATCTGTGTTTCAAAGTCTCACGTCTTTCATTGGATTCTGATAGCTCCAACGACTCATCAACCCGTTGTTGTAAACGTCAAATCAAAAGTCTAGGCTTTGTTCCCACAAGCGTATGTAGCCTGACATCTGTCCATATTCAGGGGCAATAGAGAAGCTACCGCATGCAGTGTATGAGTGCTTTTTGCCCTGAATAACGTTAAATATACGTCCTATCTTGACATCCAGTTCTTGAAGTTGTTCTTTCGTAGTATGAAGCCTCTGTCATATTTCGTTACTAACAGGGAATATTCATTTTGATATGTCACCTTGTTCTATCTTCCTGGAATATTGATAATATTTGCCTAAACTTGATGTATGCACTTGAGATCTACTAGCTTTGTATGGATAAGTGCCATGCTCGGTGATAGCAAAGCTGCAAATATTTTCAGTCATTGTGTCTGCTGCAACAGTTGGGGTGATGGTCTGTTATCATATCTTCTCAGGCTCCTTCAGAGCTAGTATCTCTCTATCTTCCCTGTGAAAGGCGAGGACCTAAGTACAATGGAGAGGAATAAGTCGTAAGCAGCACGCAGAAAGGGAGACTATTATCTGCTTTAAATGCCAAGGTATTACTTTTTTGCAGGCATCTGATGATATATTAAGATATCCAGGTGCCATGTTGCATGAGAACTGGTGTTTCTTAACAGGACAGCGCAAAAAGTGAAGTTATGAAACTAGACGCCACGTCAAAACCATCAAAGTTATATACGCACTCAGGCTCAGCATTGTCAAGAGCAACACACTGTTCCCGCTCGTCCTGAATTTCCGCTTGAGTGACCCGTCCGGGGATTCAGAAGTAAAGAACTGGTTCTGGCCTTCGTATCGGCGGTATATGGCTACCAGCATTACTGCGACCCCATACACGGCAAAGAGGGCACCGATGGCATAGAACTCTTGGGTGAATACTTTGAGGATGATAAGGGCGAACGAGAACTGGCCGAGAGCTGTACGGACATAGGCACCTTCAAAGGTCCGCTGAGCTGCTCTGACCTCAACGAGCCTGCACATGTCAGCAAGTTGCATCGTTTTTTATCTCGCGTCTTCCAGGCTCGGGCAATAACATATCTTAGCCCTCACATGACATAGAATCTGCATTGTTGTCTCCAAAGTGAATCCTGTCTCGGCGGCACTGAACTTACTCTTGTGTCGTCAATACAACTGAACGTGCTCTGTGAAGGCGAAGGTGAAATTGATCACCGGGGTGAGGCTATGTTCAAGAGACATTCTCAGCATCCAACAGACCATAGTTATAACCTCAAATTCGGCTACCAACCTGGAACATGGTAAGCGCGTATTGGCTCTTGAGAGAGTGCCAGCAACAATCACGCAGGTATTTGTTTGAGATTCTCTGAGCGTCGTTGTGTGTAGCGAGACAAAGGTAATTTGGTGGGCGTTTATAGTCCCGAATTTCACGAAGATGCAATTCAGTCTCGATCTTGCGTGAAGATGGAAGAGCTGAGGTTGAGGAGCTCAATTCCGGTTTAGCGGCCGGGAAATGTCATGGGTACCGCTCTCACGTATTGGTCACGGGTAGGCACACTCCTTGAGCATTTGACCCATTCATTCTCGATTTTATCGTTTTTTTTTTGATATGATATTAACTGAAGCCTTTCCGTCGGGGTCGATGAATAGAGACCGCACTTGAGGAACTCGGTTATGTCATGTACTTCGCATGTCGACACAGTAATCCACTAATGTAGGTGGTTGTCCTACTCACGTTGTACGAGATAACCGGGATCATCACGTTGATCATATGTCACGTGCATAATTAACCTTTCGTAACCTCCAAGTATCACTTATATGGAAGAGAACCAAATCTGGCAAGGAGGATACAGTCCCGTTGAGATCCTCTGAGTCTCTTATTACAGAAGAGCTGAAACCTTCATCGTTCGTTTTGGAATGCACTACCAGACATTCAATACACAACCTCATAGGCTCACAGCCTTTACACAGCAACTTAACAAGCTTTTGGGCTTTGACACCTTTTAATATGACACTGCACAGTCTCAAGCTTAGGTCCGGGACTTGATTGCTTGGCCTCGGTCATGCAGTTCGTCGACTTGGCCCCCATCCAATCCATTGCGATTTTGACCTCTTCAGGTTGCACAATAGTTGCCCAGTCAGGAAAGCAACAGCCATATGATTGTACCATGGAGATCAGAATAAAGAAGATGAGTCTTACGAGGCCAGACTTCAGGCCTTTAGTTAAGATAGTTGGTCACGCCAGGAAGCAGCATGTTAACTTTCAACTTTTTTATCCCTCAGATTCATGTATCTAGCCAGGGTACTCCTCATGTCAAGTGATGAACAACTAGTAGAGCCACTTTTCGCCAGCCATGTGCGTCTTCCACGCTGCTCCGCCAGCTAGATTTACAGAAAGTATCGCAGTACCAGTCTTTCATGGTACTGCGACATTGCGGCCTGTGCCTATTACGGACAAAACATAAATACATTCCAGGCGTGAGGGTGATATGTAATTCCCATCTTCCCACCATTTCTCTTGTGGGAAAGGTTTGTTTGAATATGTAGTGAAGAACAAAGAAAAGAGGTGAACCATTCCCGTTTTGTAAGGTCAGGGGGTATAGGTGCGACAATATGCGCAGTTGGGATGTTATAGGTGGGTAGGTATCCATGATTCTAGGATACTGGTATCAAAAAGACTGTCGAATAGGGTACCGAGTAACACATGCGAGTCATGCTGTGCCTGGCCAAGGTATGGCTTCTGTAAAAAGGGGTAATTCTGTGTCCCCGAGGGTGAAGCCACTGAGAGGCCGAGACATCTGGTATCGAAATGTCTATTGCGAACAGCGCCACAGTCGTCAGGGGAAGCTTGCTCCCGAGACATGTTTTAGAAGCCAAAAATGCAAGTCCGGAAATCGCCAAAGCAGATGCAGTTGAGAGAAAAGAAAAGAATAATGCGCGCCCTAATGCAGAATGGGAGTAAAGTTGGCTCCTTGGTGAATGAGGTTCCATCGTTGGACCGTGTAAAGCGTGAAAAGTTGAAAACCATGAACGGGTCTGTCTGCTGATGCGTAAAACGTAGAAAAAGGAAAATAACAGTCGATGAGTGAGAACTCGTGTCAGTGATCTAAAAGCGAAGAAGTCGTTGCGGTCGTGGTGGTGCTATGAGCATGAGAATGATTAATCGTAGTGAAGATTAGTTGAAAGGACAAGTTGTCGGAGCACATCAAATTACAGCGCCGCGGTCGGATTGGCCGCTGGATTCGTCAAGGCGGATGGTGTAGTATGAAGAATCCACTTAACAACATTGTTGGGAGGAGGCGATAGAGAGGAATGACCATAGACCTGAAGGAGCAGACAAGGTGAAACCAGCACCGATAGAGTCGAACTCTACCACGTGCAAAACAGACCAAGTCGTAAAGATCATAACGTCTAATAAGAGGCCATACGGCGAGCATGTGATCGGTCGCCAATGATGGGGGAGGCACCAAGGAGGGAGATTGGTGCATGGAGAGTTCGTGACTGAGGCCTGCTGGGAGCAGTAGGTGACTCATCCACACAAGGCTCACGTTGGCCAAAAGCAAAAGTCGCAGCGCGGCTGAGACCTTTACGAGATTTCAATCGGCCCATTTCGCGCTCGCAAGTGCGCTGGTGAGCCTCATCGGACATCTCAACGTATTCTTGCGGATAGCAACGACCCCGGTGTTCGGTAAAGAAGCCAGAATACCCACCGTCTAGAATGTAGACTTCGGGATATGTAAGTTTGGGATAGAACTCAGCATTCACGGTGCGGTCCTCAGATCGAACATGACGAGCCATCAGGGGGGCACGGTGGGCTGAATACTCGCAGTGGAAGATGAGAAGCGTCCGTCCATCCATAGGAGTCTGGAAGAGCTGATTTGTGAGCAGGTCCTTATCATTGTAGTTGACAGCACCATCAATGTGGCCGCCCTCATATTCATACTCAAACCGGCAGTCGATCACGATCTTCTGGTCGAAGTGGGAGCTGTACTTGCCATCCAAGACGTCGACAAGTGTCTCTCGAGTGATGCGAGGAATGGTATCGGTGGGATCTTCCAAAAGGAAATGGGGGAGGACGGGCTCTTGAGCCTCCTCCACATCCATAACCGATTGAAGCGCGGAAGAGGTGGTCTCCTCTCCCTCTGAATTGCTCTTCATTATGTCAGCAGGATGCTCGAACATGCTTAATGACCGACGGAACTGCTTTCGATTCCTGAGAAAGGGGTTGGACTGTCGCCGGGAATGGGAGTTCATGGAAGGAGAGCCATTGACGCGAGAGCATGCATTGAAGTTGAGGAATTGGGGTCTAGTGCGGCCGATAGAAAGACCAGGGCATGGACTGTTGGCAGACGCGGGTCTGCGCTCCTGAGGTGGTGATGTCGACTCGAAACATTCGCTGAGAGACAGGTTGGAGCTGGTATGGTTCAGGCGAGAGCCAGCACCGAAGCGGAACGGAGGCAGCTCCGTGTCAGCCTGGCGACTTGGTACGGCCGTGGTACTGAAACCCTTCATCCGGGTTAGGGATGGTCTTCGTGGGACAGCTATTCTACGGTTTCTAAAAGACGTCAGTTGGGGTTCCAGGAGGAATGTGGGATTATGAGACTGACTCAGCCATGATGGGCTTGGGAGGTTCCAAGGAAGACTGCCGAGAGATAGGAGCCGGGGAATCAAGAATCATTTCATCGTCAGCGGCTGGTGTAGACCCCGGAGTTGGTGAAGTTATCTCGAACTGGGTGAAGAAAGGTGTCTTGTGAGGCAGAGGTGACACCTCCATCAACTCCTTGAGCTCGGCCAGTGGGGCAGGCGACGAGGATGGTAATGGGGGAGTTGTGACTGAATCTATAGGAACATGCCAATTAGCCACGAGGTTCTTTGTTCTAGACCTTGTTGGTCCTGCTCACCTCGACCTTCCAAGCTGCCCATCATGCCAGCCGTGAAGAGTGCTCTTCTGGGAGTGGGGAATTGAGGACTAGAAGTTATGTTAGCCAAGACACTGTAAAACGATTGCCAGGCGCCGCAACCAACCTCGAATCGCTGTCAAGTCGGAAGTTCTGGGAAAGATCAGCAGCCAAACTCGCAGCGGGCGAGGAGCCTCGTACGTCCTTGACGTTGAAATAGTCTCCAGAGTGCTTGTGCATCTGCTCGCGCAGGCTCATGCTTGCGGATGTGACAGATGATGTAGAGTAATGAGGGTGCCCGCGAAAGACATCTCGACTACCCCAACTAGGGAGCATTGACGGGCGGTGTAATGCCGCCAGAGGAGAAGAGGCTTCCATTGTGAATGATGGTAATGAAGCAGCGGGACGATTCGATGGAACCCGGGTTTAATCGAGTTCTGTCGAAGCACGTCAGCTACTAAGAGCTACTCGATATCGAAGACACGGCGATGGAGAATTGACGAGGTAGTTCTGCAGTAAGTCAATGCTGCAGTAACACCTCTGTAATGGTATCGAACGAGCGTCTGGGCAAGTGCCTTGAAGCCAAGGTTTGCACAGATTGAATTGTATTAAAATCGGCTCGTGGGCGAACCAAGTATTAGATGGATGATGGGAGATTAGCTCGTGGCGGGGTTTCGACGATAGCGTGTGACGGCGGTCGTTATACTCGTTCGAATGGCATTTGAAGGAGGGACGAACAAGACTCGATAGAGACGTAATCGTGAATGCGTCCGACGACAGGGAGAGTCGTCGCCGTTACGATTATGAAGCAAAGAGTCAGGTTGAGTCGAAAAGACGTCGAGGTCTTAGTCTATCTCGAGAGGGATCGAGATGGTTAAGCTGGTCCAGACCAAGTGCCAAATTGACCAGGGGTGGGCGTTGCTGGGCGGATGGCAGAGGACCAAATCGCACCGGTCTCAAATACGCACAGTACAGTACAGGCAATTGGATGCTAGTACCAAGGAAAAGATAAGGTTACTGAGTACCGTAATGCTAAAACTAGCACACCGAGACAGACAGGAAGCCTTTTTTTCCAAGAACGAGAATTGAATTTGCGCCGGGTCTTCCTGTCTTTCAATGCTTTCCCCTTATTCTCTTCTTTTATATCGACCACTGGTGAGAACCTGTCCGATATCCGAGGGTGGGCTTCGAGTTCAGGCTAGTTAGTGCTGCTTGTTGGCTGGATCGAAGAAGGACTGATATGGGGGTCTAATCGATTGGAAGAACGAGCGGCTGTCTAAGTTGGATATAATAAAGATTGCTAGCCGTAACCGTATTTGCCTTTTTCGAAGAGACTGTCGGACGGGATGGGTGGGAAGGGGGAGCAAAGTGAAGATGTGAGTGCGGGAGCTGAAGCCTTTTGAATGGATTCAACCAAGCCCAGTCCAGGCAAAGGCTTGTCTGGTTGGAGTTTTTTTCCCAGGCGATTCCCACCAAGGTTGTTAGGGGTGATTTGGGAGCGTGCTGGGGCCTTGGGGTCGCTGGGGAGCACCGACTTACAGTGGAGTTTAGTGGGCGAAAGCTGCACACCCAGTGCAGTGAAGGGAGAGGTGTGAGGGTGTGAGAGGGGCGTGTCGAGCCAAGTCTACCAAGATCCCACATTGGATAGATGCCGTGCCTTGGGTGGGCACCTATCTCACTTGCACGCACCTCCAGGGCCTCAAGGCAAGGCACAAGGTACCGGGCAGCACAGCAGAGCTCCCGCAAGTCGTTTTACGTCCTGCAGCAAAGGCCTGCACTGCTGAAGCAAATCACATCTCTCGCCAGTCCCTCCCCCAGCCGGTCTGCTGCCCACTTACCAGGTATCTATCGATGCTGAATGGACGTCGCCCCGGAGGACAGCGCGCGGTTGCTCAGCGGAGGTGGGGATGTCACTTTGGACCTTTGGGGCTATCCTTGTCCTGGATTCGTCAGGCGCTTAACAGAACAAGACCAGGGCATTATGGGCACTTTACGTAGTATGGTAAGGTCGAGCAGCACCTCAGTTAAGCTACCGTGCGGGAGCTTGTCCTTGGCCAAGGCAGGGCAGGACAGGACAGGACAGGGCAGAGCTATGCTATGTTTGTGAAGCTGTGCCTTGAATTGGATGATATGCAGTTGGATTTGGATGTTTTGCATCAAACTTGGTTCTGCCAGACTTTGCTAGATTGGCAGACGATATATAATCTTGTTTACTTTTCTGGAATAACCGTTTGATAGCGTCTTGGGCAAGGCAAGGCAAGGCAAGGCATCCTGATTGACGTTTTATGTCTCTCGACTCTGTCATGTGCATTCCCGGCTTCTAGAGCTTCCATTTATCATTATGGATCCCATCCATTGCACAGACATAAACCAGGGCAGTTCCAGTTCGCATAAAGAATACCACCCACAGAGTCATGATAAATTAAACAGTTGTCGATGAATACTCGACAAACCTCCATGACAGCGATAAACGCCATCCGTTTGCTGGCATTGTCTCAAAGTCATATCGCAAGAGATCGAGCTCTCGGTCATTGGCAGGCTATCTCATCGTCTTTGTTCATCTCGATTTAGCACAGATACATCGACAAACTTGATCCCATTGCGTGAATGATCGACCGTTTTATTTTCGACGCCCATTTCCCCTGGTCAGCCTTGACGCACGCAACACATCCAATCGATGGATATCTTACACAATTGCTCAATGCGTTTCTCTATGCCAGCAGCCATGCACCGACCAACCGCCGGGTTACATCATCGCCCTAGGTTAAGAAGCGGTGAGGGCATCGACATGTGTAATAAAGTATACTGGCACCCATGCCATGCGTCCTCCCGACCCGCGATGCTGGATATGTTAATTCAACAGCTGGATCCATGACCATGCGTCGACCCAGTAACCTGAATGAGAAGACAAGACAGGAGATGAGTTATCACGAGAATGGCGAAAGGAAAAGGAGAATCAAATATTCCAAAGCATGGATACCGTTGCCTGCATAAACGTTGAACAAAGAAACTCGCCCTGCAGCTGAGATTTTGTTGAAGCCATATTGATTTGATGGGCAGTCTCAAAGAGATCACCCTCGAAAACAATCCACAATAAGCCACTGCCTGAAAGGGTTCAAAGATAAAGTGGAGGTCCACAGCATACTTCTCTGTTTCCGTAACAAAATGCCTATTGCCAAAATTTATTAAACGACGATACTGTCGACGCAGTGTTTCCTAACATTAGATATCCATTCTCTTGCTCTCACACCAATCAAGACCCAGAAACACCATTTCTCAATCCGGAGCCTTCGTCAAGCCTCATGATGAAAGACTGAGCCCTTTGACTGTGATCAATCGACCCTGTATTGCTGTGGCTTGTTGCAGCTTCAATGTCCTAGTCTTGTGCCAGCCCAAAAATTACCGTCGCTTCGGGATTGGATAAACAACCTCGAGTTTAGACAACAATAAGTCAAGTTCAAGTCAGCTCTTTGTCAGTTCCCTGACGGATTGTCGCTCCGCCAGAAACAGCGGCCCCAGTGGCATGAGGACCCCGATATAACTCAGACAAAGGAACCTCTTGTCTGAGAATCTCGATGCTCGGTGGCCACCAGGAGCTCGGAACTACGACGTGCCTCCGCGACTAGGTTGAGACAGCGACAGCAAGAGTGACACTGGCGGTAGAGACTTAATATGGATGTGTAAGATGTGTCAGGTCGGAACGTAGAAACGAGTCAGATGAATAGAGTGATTTGTGAGTCGACTGTCCTACGGCTATGGATACAGCTTCACTCTCACCGTGAGCTATCTCTCCCTGCGTAGGTGAATCTCCCTCCCTTGGACAAGACCGCTGTCAAGTCCATAATAATTTCCATAGTGTTTCGTACCCAAACGTTCAATTCAGCATCTTTGTAATCACACTATTGTACCTGTGTCTCGGATGGAAAAAGTAAAAGGCCCCAACGTCTCCATTCTGTTGCTCCAATTCAAATGTCAAAATGTCGCCTCCCTTTCTTTGGTGCCGGGTCTTTATTCTGTGCTAGGAATAGCACACAGCTTTGGCACCTGGGGCAGGCATTTCCCATGTCGAAATTCGCACAATTGACAACCGTGCTGCTGGTCTCTATTCCGGGGGATCTAGCATTGGAGCTCCAGCTGTATTCGTGCGTGCCTTGAGTGCCCTGAAGCATGACGTTAACCGCCCACTGGGATCTTGGTCCAACCGCCAAAACCGGTTCTTGTTGTTTTGAAAAACTGCCTCGACTGTAACAGAAAGAGCCGTTAACGCTTCGGCCCCTGGTCGACCTCGACTCTGCACTGGACATCTAGATATCCGTCCTTGTCACCTTAACAGCCCTGTCCGCTTGCCTCGTGTACGCTGTTGTTTCAATGCCTGGTCTATGCTTATGCTAAATGGGATGCTACTGTGTGTTCACTTATCCGTATGCTCAATGCGTTCATCATCGTGCCCCGGGAACTTAGCAGCCTCGGCGCCTCTCGGTTGCCTGGGCCCCCTGTCGGCAACTGGGGGGTTGTTCCCTGTACTGGGTTCCTCAACTATGAAGCCGCCGGCGCCCGTTGAAGGCTCTTGAGAATGACGCCTCTCGAGGCCTCGACCGTCTTTGCTGAAGAGCATGTCCTTGTAGAGAATACTCGGCTTACTTAGGCCAGTGGCCACGGCTCAGGTTAAAGGCAAGAGTCAATCGAAGCGGCTCCGTGGAAATTGAAAGAGGATGGAGCCGTCTGTCTCTGTGAAAATTCAGGGTCCTTTTCTCCTTGTGAGACAGTCACACTACGACTAGGGCCCTTGTTCAGAAACACAGCGGTTCCACAGCGAGCACGACGAATGACAATGGTGAATTGGCGATTCAGAAGACTCAAAGCGATTCCCTATTCAGCCTGATGTTGTTCTCTATTTGTTGAAAAGGGCAAGTTCAAGCCATCGAGGCCCAGTGCAATCATCACATGGAATCCTCCGAGAGACATATCCGCATTCTCAGTATGAGATGAATCGCGACGATTGACTCGACTGGACTGGGCTGAGAATTACATGACATGATGGTTCCTGAGTGAATGCAAGGCATTGTGAGTTGTGCAAGGTTACGATCAATTAACGCAGCGTTGTTGGGTCAGAAGCAAGATCCAACCCTTGTCTAGCCCGATGCTAGTGTCCAGATAGAGAAGTTGGAGACAAGCTACAGAGGCAACTCCATGAATGAACAAGCGAGGTGGGGGTGAACAGAGAAGAGCCCAAAAAGGGCAGTTCATGCTTGCAATTGCAGCTCAGCCTTCGCGTCGCCAACTTACATACATCCTACATACTGTAGCATACGACTGACTTGCAGCAGGGATCAGGTACCCGAACGTCCCACTGCTGATCAAGTCAGATATCCAATGCCTTGAAGCTTGCGAATAGGATCGGTACTGCATGAGCATTGCACTGTTGCAAAAGTATCCAAGAGTTAGATTCGGTTTGCAGATCAGTCCGAGTCTGTCCGTACATAATTTTGCTGCAGATAATACGGAGCACATGCCTACCTATCGGACTTGATACCATTCAAAGATGATCGCAGTACCTTTTCCGAAATATGCCCAGCTTGTGGAGGATGAAAGCGGCTTCCAGGCTTTCCATCGCAGGTATTTGACTTTACTCATTGTTGGTCACCCACGTGTGCATGACAGCGCGAGGAATGCAGACAGTTGGGCGACAGCTGTCATGTGAAACCTTCTGAAGACTCAATACTCGTATAGATTTTGAAAGGCTGGCCAAGGGACCGGACCCTTGAATTCCTTCGGGAGGCGTTTCGTTCGCAGGCTCCGAGTACTGAGTACAATTTTGTGTGGACATCAGCTGATGGGCAACATTCTCCAACAATAGTCCCCGAGCAACTTGCATTGCTCTCTTCCGAGATAGGAACCAATACAGACGGAACAGGTTATCTCGAGGTTGTATTCAGCGCTATCGATGGCGACAGCACCTTAGCAGGTGTTATTTGCGCGGGGTCTCCGACGCCAAGGTCAGAAGTCCTCTTACACCTAAAGTCAGACTGCTCACTTCCAACACCAACTCGTCCAATGGCAAAGCTGGAGCGCCATGTGACGAACGAACCTGTTTGCTGATCGTGGCTCCTTCGCTTCACACCCTTGTTCAGTTTACATACAGCCTTGTGTTTCTGTATGAGTGCTCGTAGTTTGTATCGGGGATGCGATCCATCTCTACGTCCTGTCCTCGGCATTCGAAGGTCCGAAACCTGTGGCCCCAGCGGGACGATCATCGATGGATCTTTGTTTCTTCGAGACGCTCGAGTCCATTGAGACGGTTTCTTTGTCTGATTTCTTTGTCGTCTTTGTTGGTGTGCTAAAAACTTCCCCTCACTGAAAGATATGTTGATCTTTTTAGACAATAAGAATTGACTTTAACCGATACGATATTCAGCCATGCATGCGCCATGATTGCTCAATTGACCCAAAGAAAGGGCTGAACATTTAGCTTCTGATTGCTAAAGACGTAGAATACTAATTGCCGGTAGCCGCTGCCCCCTCCTCTCGAAACAAAGCTCTCAGTCAAACCATCACTATTGTCGTTAGCTCACACGGGCTTCACCTTTACTCTCACCAAGCACAGCCTCCGCTGCCAAGCTGATGCTATCGCTGACACTGCAGCAACCCTCCCTGTTCTTCACAAGGTTTACCAGGGTCCTTCCCTGCCGCCATGGAAGAATGATGTGAGGGGAAGCTGGGGGTTGGTTGATGACATTCAGCGCAGTCTATGAGAAGCCCAGCAGCATCAACTGCGATTTACAGATGCTATTTTGAAAACCTTGAGAATAGTTAGAAGAGATGGAGAAGTCTGACCCGTGGTCTTTCATTTTGTATGAATAATCTCATATCTTCCAATGGAAAATTAACATCGACATCTTGAGACCGCGTCTTGACGCGACTGAAGGGAAGAAAAAAAAAGCGTCAATTGTTTACTTCAAACCGCTTTTGGCATCAAGCTGTCTGCATCCAACCCACACCACCCAGTTCTTTGGTTACATTGCATTGTTCGTACCTGGAAGATACAGCTTTTTGAGTGCGCGGCTCCGACCTTGTGACAGTGTGACTGAGGGCAACACGATATGCAGCGGCTCAGCTTCGAGAATTCAGCAATGGCCCTGGTCAATGTTGTATCGACACAACATCATCAGTTGATATCGGAATCAGAAACAGAGCTTCGGCCTGGGTTATACACGAATCTTCAGGTTTCATAGTAACAGGCTCGACCCATTGGTCTCTTTATACATGGCCTATGCTTGCTCGTTTCTTAGCTTCCACATATCAAACCACCTAAGGATGGGGACTCCATTCTTTCCGGTCAGTTTCCACCAGAAGTACAGTAACCGTTACGAATCTACATCATGTTTGGTGGAGTTATGTCAATCGCTATATTTTTGCCTCTGTTCCCTGAACCTCACCAAGATTCAAAACTCGGCTGTCAATGCAGAATAATTCCATCTTGCTTGGTCCAAGCCTTCCCGACAGCGTGGGCTCGTTGGATCTTTGTTGTCCGAGGGTACCACACTTGAAGAATTCTTAGACTGTTATGAAGGTTCAATGGTGTCGCTGTTGGGCCAAAATAAATGGCGTGTTTTTAGTGACATGCGATGACGAGACACTGCCTGGCTGGACTATTCTTCAGCCATCCTCATCAGCCTCGATCTGCCTTAGCAGTACCAAAACGAGCTGTGGCAGGTTTCTTAATCAATTCAAGATCGCCAATCTCGATTTCAGTCCCGAAAAGACTGTCTCAATCAAGTCATCGCTCTGCTTCGTGAGCGGGGAATATTCCTGTTTGGTGGCGTCTAAAAGCCTCTCGAGGGATTATCAATGGCCAAAGCGAACAATAACACAGCTGAAAACCAGGTTTATCCTTTCATGCTATAACGGATTCGAGCAGACATACATTAACCTCTTGTCGCTATATCGGGTCGACCTTTGGCAGATTGACGGGCCGTTTGCACCCAGTATGCCAATGCCTGTCAAAACTCCCTGTATCAGTAAGTGCCCAGAGTTCTTGAACTTGGACGACCCGGCCAGGAGGACATGGCCCAAGTGCGCGCTGCACAGTATCTTTATCGTCGATCCACGACCTTAATTCCCGATCCTCCCTCCTGGCACCGTCTCAAGATTCGACGTCATTCTTGGCCGTGACCGTATTTCTCTCATTAAAACATCGTCATCGCACTGGCAGAGTGGTCAGAATAATTAACTGCGCAAACGGGTAATAACCGCCCTTCTAGACCCAGATCACGGTACGCGCACACTGCCGCTTGTCTAAGCCGAGCCTCATCGTAGGCCATTGCGCATGCCCAATAACCATGGCTATCGAAGAACTTGCATTCCCTTGCATTGCGGCCCGTGGGTAAGCAGACTCAGAAGAGCCAAGGGCAGCGGCTTCGCAAGCTTTGGGTTCCCCCAATAGTCCACCTCTAGCTGCCACTTACCAGCTATCAGAGACCGAGATGCGACGGCGTAGGCTAGTAGCTATACGGATACCTCATGGTACCATCTCACCTTAGCTTTTATTGTTTACTTAACTTGATTGACATCTCCCCAGAGACGAATGATACTGCAGAAGCCGGGTTCCACGTTGTGGTGAGCTGCAGCCAAACCCCCATAATTTACAAGAGTCGCCCTCAGCGACCCAATCGCTTCGCATCAGTGGATAGTCCGCTGCTCGTCAGCTCTCCAGCTCGTCTGAGGATCCATTAGCATCTCCTAATGTGGGATGGACTCACGACTTAGACTCCACCACGTCACCCCTCCTCAAAGCCCTCCCGACGCTACCAGAGGCTCACCATCCCTGAGCCTTACCAGACTTCAACACGAAGGCGTCTCCTGACCGTCGAATGAGGGGTAATCGCGACGATAAGTTCCCTCACTAATGTGATGGTGTGATGGAGCGTGCAGAATTCTGTTAGAGAATTGACATGGGCACAGAGAGTCGCGAGTGCTCGTTACGGCGCAGTTGCAATCAGTACCATGTTCCCAGTTCCAGCGTCGTGGGGTAATGAAGGGTGATAATTGGCACCCGGTTTCCCAAGTAAACAAATAGGAAGCGTGTCGCGTCTTCTTTTTTCTTCTTTTTCTATGGGTCCAACGCGCCGTCACGTGCACTTTTTGCTACCTCTGGCTCTCTTCCATTTTGCTTCGTGAACATCCAGATGAAGGTGGATAAGTAGTAGGTATCCGAGACTCCCGACCACTTTGTAGATTTCCAGATATCTTGCCAACCTTAGGTATTGACAACCCAACATACTTCTCACCTTTAAATCGTTCCTATGTTCGAAATGGCCTCATCATTGGCGGACGCTAAACTTAGCCAATCTCTCCAATCTATCGTTGATAAGGATGAGATTCGCTCTGTAATCTACAAGTTCGTTCGTGGCGCCGATCGCAAGATCCGCCATCTGGTCCAATCTGTTTATCACCCAGATGCCATCGACAATCATGGCTCGTTCAATGGACCTGCAAAGGACTTTTATGACACAATGACTGCTTCTGATTCGACACGTGCTGTGCATCATCAAATAGGCCAGTCTTTGATCGCACTTGGACCGGATGGCACAACCGCAAGTGCTGAGACATACTGCACCGCCACAACAGTCAACGAGGCCGATGGCCAAGAGACCTGGATTACTTTCTTGGTCCGATACATAGACCAATTCGAGAAGAGGGATGATACATGGAAGATCTCGCACCGTTTTGTTGCCTTTGATGCCGTCTCAGACAAGGCTATTATGCAATACTTGCCTAAAGCCAACCTAGGCACTCGAGATGAGGAAGACTATTCTAGGAAGGTATTGAAGGACTGATTTGATCTCAGCTATTACTGTTCCCGGTAGATATAGATACTTTTCTTAGACACATTCATTCATCAGTCACCCATAGCTGTATTGTATTGTGTTGTGTTGTATTAACTATGTCTTATGTCTTCTTTTCGAGCTCCTTTCTACTTTAGTGGATCGACCCACGCTCCTGGGATTTTAAGGCGCCAAAAGAGACCCTAGCGCAAACATCAAGTCTAGGTACGATCCATATCTTAATTTGTTTTATTTTTTTCTTTATCGGCAACGACATGTCACAATAAGAAAAGGCGGCTTACCATATTTTGACGCCTCCTCTCCCTTTATCACGATTTCTTTCTTTTTTAGGGGCCTCGACTAAGATATTCTGACTTTCAAGACTCCCTCTCCGGCTTGTCCTTGTCATTTTGTCTTCAAGCTCTCCCCAGCTTTGATCCTTGAATTGTTGCTCAGGCGATCTACACTTGAGCTATGGTTGCTAGTACAAGCATCGACCAACCTTCATTTTTGGCACCTTCTAGTCCCTTTCTACGAGTCAACACACTCATTTCCCTGACCAGGAAGTTAATAGAGTGGGTTCTTGAAGTGAGGCTGTAGACGTAGACGTAGACTTGAGCACTGCATTACATTATATGTCTTGCTATGTCAGTGTTCCGCATACCATAACTTCCAAGTTCCTGGCCCAATATCCGAGCTTCACACACGTCACTGTCATACTACATGACATGCAATGACATCGCTGTGTTTGCATTTATATGCTTATAAGTCAATTGGAATCTACAATATTATTAGCTTTGTCGCAAAATGCTGAAAGACCCTGCACCATGTCACTGTCCTCAAGAGTTAGAGCCTCGATCTTTTAGTTCATGCCTGTTGTGTTCTTTCGTCAACGAATCCAGTCAGACTTATGCATGATGATTCATGCTCAGCATAGACAATTTGCACTATCACGGTTATACACAGTCTTACCTTTAACTAACCCCTGCGTTATATGTCTCCATCTCAAGGTTTAACGATGAGTGAAGACGTTCGCAGCTTGCCTTTCCAGAAGCACGGACCTGGCGGAAAGGCGGAAATGAAAAACATGTCCAAGCTTTCCAACTGGTTGGACTGAGACTGAGACTTCACTCCTCATGATGTGAAGGAGTACATGCAGACAAGGTCTTATTTCTGATCAGGGCGTTTACGAAAATCGTCGTCCCCGGCCCTGCCGCGACTCCTGAGAATTCGGAAGTCATTCTCATCGTCCCGACCCATGACTGTGGCCAGTGGACAGTGGATTAATCCATCTTTCTGCTGAAAAAGATCCAAGCGTTGGCGAAGTTATCTTGAACAATGTTCCAAATACAGGGTAGCTCAGGGTCAAGATATTCAGGGTCTAGACGTTAGCTTCGTCTTGGGTAGCCACAAACGCAGACAAGTTTTTCATACAATGTGGGCTTATTAACGTGCCTGACGGATATGATATTCAGTTACTCAGCGTAGTTGCCCGTAGTACAGCATGGCATATATCTATTTAGGTGGTCAGTCGTTATACGAGTGCAGAAACCACACGGTTGTTTGCCTTGTGTTGTTTGAGCACAGGGCAAACCTAACACAACGACATTGAGCTTCATGCTTCCATTCCGCAACAGCCACGTGAAAGAAGTACCACCACGAATCAGAATAAGCATGCACATGTTACCCTGCATTCAAGTTTGTGCCTATCGAATAATTCAAATTTAGATAATCCAGGCACGAGGTCATAGTCAAACAACATCTAGCTCAGAAACACACGGTCTAGGCAATATCCGCTACTCAATGGATGTAGAACAGGCATCTGAAGTTAATGAAGCTTAGTATTGAATTGATAGAAACACATCTGTGTTAGACAGCATTTGCGAATATGCAAGGGTCGGATACACGACGGATGATATTGGACGAGCTTCGACTGAAGCCTGCATATACCTACATACTGTAGTCACGACAGTTACTCAGCAACCTACCAGTGAAACGTGACTTTGTTTCCACAGCTGCGGCTGGAGCATGGATGCTGACTCTTGATATTTTGCGTCAACTCGGTAACCGTTGCTTTAAACCTGGTTTTACCCCTTCAGCCGGGGCTGCGTTTTGACATTCGAAGACGCTCGCTTCTCGGTTGATATACCAGGTTCCATTGAGCTCCACAGCAAATGTCCGAATAGCGGAAATTGTACAGCAGAACTTTCCAAGACGCCACAATAGGAGTAACTACGTAGTACTTTTCCTCATAAAGCGTGTATATAAGCTTGATTCTTTCTGAGTGTTCCAAGCTCCTGTCCACGAATGAATGAATAAGAGTCTTCTCAGACAAAACCGCAATTGCGGAACATGAATTGTTATCATCTTCCCTCTTAATGAATAGGTACATAAGATATATGTCATTAATTTTCTATATACTCCGTCCAACTCCTGCCATTTTGTTTTAAAACTTGGTCTAATAGTTCACTCTGATAATAAAATTCTACAAAATTCTCGTTACAGCTCACAATTGATCCAAGAACTCTTGCGTCTCATTTTATTTATATCAGTTTATTATACCCTTAATATTTACTATATCTTCGGTTATTCTGTAGACATGATGTTGCCTCGCAGAACGATAGAAAGTTATTAGTGCTTGGCACTTAACTGTTATATCTAAAGATATAACTTAAAAACATTTAATAAGTCAAGTAATAAGGTTAAATATTAGAAATGAAATTAATATTATATAAACAGAGTGAAGGTAGATTTTGTAAAAGTTCTCTAATATGATTATAAAGTATATATTTAAGTGCCAAGAGATATAAGATATATATTCAATGCCCACATGGCCAAGGAAGATGTCTACGGCCTCTCATATGAACTGGAGGTTACCGGTTGCCGAGGTTCAACAGGTCAAAATATATATAATAGGACCAGTTATACAGGAAGATAAAGAACCTGTCCTAGAACAATCTGATCCGTCGGGTCAAGTTGCGAAAAGGAAGCCACCGGAGACAACCGTAGAGAATAGCACGTCTCGTCTGGTGGCTAATATAGGGACTCTTCTAAGGGCTCAAAAGACAGCTGATTATCGAGATTTGTCAACCTGTGAAGATGACGCTGAAGTCGGCCGCGACGAAGAGGCTTCTACAGCCGAGTGCGATAAGGGCTGTTGCTGTAGGTCTATCTCATCGGGCTGCGAGGAGGCCTATAAAGACAGAGGCAAAGGTAGGTCCGCCTAACCCGGGTGATTAAAAGCAGGGAAACATTCTCTTTACCGGTCTCAGGATTATAGCCCGGCTGGAACCATAGACAAAGGTGGGACTGGCCTATGCCCTAGCTACCTGTGTATCGAGAGAGGTGCTCTTCGAGATAAACAGCCTGGCAATAGAGGTCTCATATAACCTCCTTTACATCTCTAATTTTATCCTCTTAAGACTGCCTTTCCTACCTAGATAGGAGAAAGTAACGCCCCTCAAATCAAGAAATTCTACCCAGACCAGTTTCTTTTGAACGCCGCCCGTGCCAAAACCCAAAGAACTCAAGCCGCAGCTTCTTCGCCCTCTTGAAGCGTGAAATCCCATTCCTTGAACGCCGCCCGAAAAGCCTCGACGTCTTTTGTCTCCTCCTCGACGGTCTGTTCACAATCCTTCCATACCAGGCGACTTTCAAGACCAAGAAGCTTAGCTAGCACACGCCGTCCGAACTGAAGATCGAAGCGCATGTCTGAGGGCAGAGGCATGACGAGGGCTTTGCCCTTAATACGGTCCTCGCCATCGTCCGCCCAGAGCCATACGCGGAAGAAGTCACCCCCTGACTCGGCCTGCTGTTCGAGTGTGAGCTCTCGAGCGGTGAATGCTGGAAGAGACTGATTCTCCGCCTCGACCTTGAAAGCGGCTTCCGCGACGCCTTTGCGAATGAGATCGGCCGAGAGGGGCATTAGTTGCCAGATAAGGTGAACGTTGCGCTCTCGGCTGATCTCCCACGTCACGACGCCGAGCTTGTGTGAGCTCTTGGAGGCAATCATTGCCTGAACAGCTTCTCGAAATCGTGTCATTTCGTTGTAGGTTTTTGCGGCTTCTCCTGTGGGATCAGTGACAGGACCGATGCTAGGTATTGTAGGGTTGTGTGGTAGTGGAATGATGATCAAGTGACCTGGAAAAGTAAGGCCTTGCTCTGCAAATGTGTTCGAGGTTGGCAAAGGTCCTTTAGCCGTGGAGATGTAGGCGTCGTCGCCGATACTACAGCACATGTGGGCTGATAGGTTGGGATTGGAGAGACAGAAGTAACATCGATCAGGACCCGGGGGTGGCGACCGATGGCGCTGCTTCTGGCGTCGGCCTCTATGGCCTCTGCTGTTATCATCGCCCCCGTATCGGCTGTAAGAATCATCCTTAGGTGCACGCTTCTTAGTCTTGGGGTTGAAAGGCGAGGCTGTCGCACCGGGGGGTACTGAAGCATCTCCTTTGTTGAGACTAAAAGCGTACAAAGACTTTGCTTTGGCGTCATTGCCGAAAGAAGCCATTGAAATGAACCGAGTGACGCAGGTGCCGTCCGTTTCCTTTTCGGTGGGGTGAACAAAAGCCTCTCGTTCATAGAAGAAGGCTTCTGGCGAAGCCGTCAAGTGATACCGCGGTTTGAGCGCTGCACATAGTTCTGCAATATTGTCCGAAACGGTGAGTGACGCTTGGTTTGTGGGATCGAGCGCAACCTGAGAGCCAGTCCAGATACTTGCTGGCCATATTGAAGTCAGGAGAATATCAGCGTTATTCGCGCCGCGTAGGCTCTTTGCGTCATCCGCTGTGTGGAATGGGAGGTGCTGCTCCTTAGATAGTCCTGCAATGAGGTTGGCGTCCAGTTGGCCACCTAATGCGACAATTCTCACACCATCAGATGTCTTGGTAATGCTGCGCTTGCCTAGGAAATGTAGGTTCTCGCAGATGTCCTCCTCGGCTTCAGCCTTAGCAGCAATACGAGGTGGAAGTGGGCGGGTTCCGACGGTGAAATACGTTGGTAGAGGGACTTTGATAGTCCCGTCTAGAAGCGCATTCACAGAGTCATCATCTTGGGTTGCGCTGAAGACATCGCCAGTGAGGATGGCCATGGAGAAGTTGTTTTTGGTGTGTAATGTCGCCAGCTTCTTGAACGCCGGTTCAAGCTGGCCATTGAGGCTGCCCAAGACAATACTGCATGAGAATTGTCAGTCTGTACAAGTGAGGAATGAGTGGGAGTCGTAACTTACATTTTTGGTGCAGCCATCTTGGTTGTGGTTCTGATATATTGAGGTTATCACGATAACTTCTCTCTCAGGCAATGTATGGAAGAAGCTATGATGAAAGTGCATACAGATGCGCGTTGAGCTTAAGGAAGATAAGAGAATGCGGCGCGCCTATGATTGGTTGGAGCGGGGCTTCCCGCATTAGCGCTGCCTTATCGGTTTTACCGCTCATCAGCCGGCAAAAAAGTTTTGGCGGGACGCTTTTTCGCGGTATGTGAAGCTCTTTTTGCACCAAGATCTGGATCTTCAAGTGTGAGAATTTTGTCCTTCCACAAAGTCATACCGCCAAGATGCCGTCCAACTCGTCAGGGCGCATCACCAAGGCGCGGAAGAACAAAAATTCAACACCCCATCAAAAGAACCACCGATGGGAGTCTTTTACTACGAAAATATCCAAATTTAACTCGCTCCAACCATTGCGAAAGGTTCGCCGTCATGACCTCGATACCGAAGACCTTTCCACCACGACGTCCTATTTCCAGACAGGGCTTCAGAAATGGGGAGAACTCAATGTCTCGAAACCGTTTTCTGCGTTCAAGACCAAGGTCTGGCCGCTATGCGAGAGCCTCCCGCAACTCCTCCACTTCGAACAGAGGATAATGGACTTGTTGGCCGATTTCATAGCAGGACAGGATAAGGAAGCTCTGGAGCCCCTATTGGATCTTCTCACCGCCTTCTCGCATGATCTGGGAGTTCGATTTGAGAAACATTATGGCAGGAGTTTGGATTTGATTGTGGCTATTGCTGCGAAGCCCCAGGATGCCGATGTTATAGAGTGGACGTTTGGCGCACTCGCCTTCTTATTCAAGTACCTGTCGAAACTTCTCGTACCAGACTTACGACCAACCTTCAATGTTATGGCGCCCCTTCTCGGAAAGTCACGACACCCCCCCCATATTGCTCGATTTGCGGCCGAAGCCCTTAGCTTCTTGATCAAGAAAGCGGCAGCCCCCTCTCACCGCGAGACAGCTTTGAAGCGCCTGGTTGAATGCGCGAGAGATGATCTTTTGAGTATCAAGGATGACCGCCAGTTTACCTTGTACAAAGACGGATTGATGAATATGTTTGCTGAAGCAATCAAGGGTACTGATAATATCATCCACTCAACTGGCCCGGCTGTTTTCGCTGCTCTCGTTGATGCAATTCCCGAGGGGGAGCGAACTCTCACCGAAGATACCACTTGGACCGATGTCGTTTGTGGCGTTCTCACCAGTGTTATCCACCACGCGACTGCTGATACTTTTGGAGATTTTGCTACCGGGGTCCATGAGACCATTCGAGCCAATATGGAGCGTTTGTCTCCTGCTGATCGCCAGTGGCAATCGGTTCCTCTCTTTCGGATATACGGTACCATGGCTGGTGTTCGGAAAGGAAATCGCCTCACGGACTGGGCACCACTTATTAAGAACTTTGTCGAGCTGTTATCTGAGGTTACAAAAGCTGGTCTGGAAGTGCCACATGATGCCGCAAGTGCTGTTTGGAAATTTGTTATCGTCAATATTGCCATTGTCTGGCACCATGCACCCATTGATGCATTGATACCCCATATTGTTCCTCTTACCCAATCATTGAGCAGGGAGCCCTTCATGAAGTGGTTCATCCCCTTTTGCTCTTACTTCTGCGAGCTGGATGCCCGGCGCTTTGGAAGTCTCTTCCGTAACGATTTTCAAAGGTGAGCATTCGAGATGAGAGATGCTTCTGGATATTTGCTGACTGTGTTAGATTTATTACGAACCACTGGTCAGAGGATCCTAATGAGGACATGATTTGTATTCTGTTACCAAAGATGATTGAAAACCGTGCTTTCCCACCAGCTGGTGAGAAAGACAGTTGCCGAATGCCACAAGGCTGGCAGGATCAGATTGTCTCCAAGTTCGAGCGCCTAGAGATTTCACCATTTCCCGAACGGGGGCCTTATAACAAAGATCCTCAAGTTTGGCGGGATAGATGCTTGCCAAAATACTCGGCTCTTCTTCAGATACTTGAGTTGACGGCTGTTCACCCATCAACAAATGCTCGTATCGCCGAACTCCTGCTCCGGAAACTGAAGCTCGCCCTTCGCCCTTCATCTACCCTGGCATCCGACGAGGTTCATTTTATTGTTGGTCAAGGATTCCATGCTTACCTTCGTATGAGCAAGGCCGCCGGCTCTGTCGACATTACCCTGAGCCCCCTGCTACGAGCTGCAGTTCCACGCTTCTCCCAGTCAGTAAGCTTTCTGCATGCCTATCTCGCGTACGAAGAGATCCTTCAAAGTAAGGAAATTGCACGGAGACAAGACAGTACCAGTAGCGATAGCTCATCCACCGAGGAGGACCCGGTGACTAGATCGTTGATCGAAAATCTGAGTTCTCCATCCCACGATCTGAGGCTGGCGTCCTTGAATTTGCTGAAAGCACTTGGCCCGACGCCAGACAACTGGAACGCTGTCGAGACTATGATAGAGACCGAGGAGACTCCGTTAAGTCTTGCGCATACAAGGACAATCGCCATGCATCTTCGCAAGCTAGGTCAGAATTACGCTTCGTTTGAGGAAGGCTCTTGGCTGCAACGAGCTGTGCCTGCTTTCTTGTTTGGTATGCTGACAGTCAAGCTGTCGCCTGTGTGGGATGATTCGGTGGAGACTATGAAGCAGATCACACAGACCAAGGCGGGAGAGGAGGCAATCTGTGAGGTTGCTTTCCGCTGGCTGAAGATTCCCTCGGCTCGCTGGGGCCCCTCACAACCTGAAACCCAAAGCTCGCGTCCCGCCTTCGTTTCCGACTTCGAATGCACCAACCTGCGTCGACTTGAAGAAGTCGCAGCAGAGGTGGAAAATATTATCGACCGCCCTGATGAGTTGATGCTACAGAATTTCGACGACAAGCAGCAAACTGCGGAAACAGTCGCTGGAAACTCTAGGTCTCGTGCGCTGAAAGTGTTTAACGCGATTCCCTCGATTGCAGAGAGGAGATCGCGGCTCCTTGTGCCACATTTCTTGGCTTGGGCAAGTGAAGACCGTACCCCTGATTCAGCAAACGATCAAGATGTTTCCGAGGGTGCCACTTGGTCTCTCGCTGATCGCAAGGCTATGCTCAGTGTCTTTTCACAGTTCATCAACCCCCGGGTCTTGTACCAACATGAAGAGGTTTATACCGCACTCATGCAACTGATGGAGAATGGTGATGTTGAGGTCCAGAAGGTTACCCTTAAGGCCATACTCGCCTGGAAACAGGAGGCGATCAAGACCTATCAGGAAAACCTAGAGTTCCTTCTAGACGAAGCTCGTTTCAAAAACGAGCTCACAGTCTTCCTTCAAGACGAGAACGCAATCAAGCCAGAGCACAGAGCTGATTTGATGCCTGTTCTCCTTAGGTTGCTTTACGGCCGTACAATTTCCAAGAAGGGTGCAGCAAGCGGCAGGCATGGCTTGCAGGCCACTCGTTTGGCAGTCCTTCGGAATCTCAGCGTCGAAGACATGGGGAGCTTTTTGGACATTGCCACGGGTAAGCTGAAAGATGTCAAGGTTGTCGGCGCCTCAAAGTCGATCTTCGAGGAGCCTATCCTTCCCATCAGGAAGCAAGTTGGTTTTCTCAATATGATTTCCTCCGTCATATCAGAGCTTGGCACCAAGGCCACACCGTATCTGGATACGCTCCTCAACGCTGTCTTGTACTGCCTTGTTTTTGCCTGCCGTCAACTCAGCACACAGGGTATGGGCCCAGAGAGCGAAGAGGAGGAAGAGAAGGCCAGCACGCAGTCTCTTCTCAGGGTCATTCGATCAACTGGTTTAAAATGTTTGATCGCTCTTTTCCAAAACGCTCAATCCTTCCAATGGGCACCATACCAGGATATCATTCTTGAGGATGTTGTGGCCCCAAGGTTAGAAAATTTGCCCAGCGAGACAACACAGGGGATTTCTGGCATGCTGCAACTTTTCGCTACTTGGTCTGTACTCCCCAGAATTGCCCTATTCTTTGCACCACATAGCAAGGTTCCTGAGGGTATTCTTCCCAAAGTTATTGAATGTCTTTCAATTGAGAAGGGTAAGGATGAAGTCAAGATTCATGTTCTTACTATAATTCGAAACTTGATCAAACTTGCTACTGCACCTGCACAGGAGTCCGAGTTCAACGAGGTTATCAAAGCAGACCTTCTCGACACCAACGCGAAAACAATTTTATCACATATCTCTACTGTTCTGGACATGTCCGGGATCAGTAATGACTTAATGGAGGCCTGTGTTGAGACAATCCTGACCATGGCTCCTATCGTTCAGGATACCGAGGACATTCAAGCAGTGATTGAGATCTCCATCTTCCTTCTGAATCAACCTCCACGGAGAGTCAGCCCCAAGCTCAAGGGCAGAATCTTGCTCATTGTTGAGGAGTATGTGACTCGCTCCACTGCCTTTGAGAACCAAGCACTTCTCGACAATGTTTACGACACTATATCCTCTCTTTTCAGTTACTTCAAAGATCGCGAAAACAGACAATCACTTTCAAGGGCTATGCTGGCTATCGCTGGGAAGGATAACAGCCTCCAGGAAGTTGCTGGTCTTTGTGCAGCTCTCAATTCTTTCAAAGAGGGGCGAATCGATGAGCCGGATTATGACAGACGCCTGGCAGCTTACAGTGCAATCTCGGGCGATCGGGAGACTCAATTGACTCCAAAGCAGTGGCTACCTTTGCTTCACAACTTGACTTATCACATTCGAGACGATGCCGAGTTCGGTATTCTTTCGTCCAACTCGGCCGATGGACTTCGGCGGTTCATTATGGATGCAGCGACATGCTCTTCTGAACTTTCGAGGGGGGGATTTGACATCCATTTGAGAGGTGTCATCTTGCCTGCTCTTTACGCCGGAGCCCGGGAGCCATCCGACACAGCTCGACGAGAGTATCTTCGAGTTATGGGCCATCTCCTATCAACGATGCCTGAATGGGAACCTGTAGCTGACCTCAGCGCATTGTTGAATGATCGAGCCGAGGACAGCGCTGAACTAACCTTCTTCTTTAATATCCTGAGTCCTGCAACCGCAAGACAATTAGAGGCTCTGCATATTTTAGAAGCAGCCAACAAGCAGAAGGAGTTCGGAAGCCAGAACCTGGCCCAGTTCTTTATCCCACTCCTTGAGCACTTCATTTTTGGTCGCGCGGATGGAGTTGATGACCATGGGCTTGGCGCTCAAGCAATTATCACCATCGGTAATCTTGCAAGCTCTCTGCACTGGAAACACTACCGCACAACTCTCCAAAGATACATCGGCTATGTTGAAGCCAAGCCCGAACAACAGAAGTTAACAATTCGACTTCTAAGCAAGGTCGCTGATGTACTTGTCGACGCAGCTGAAAATCAGCCGCAGGGGCGAATGGAGATTGATGAGGTTGATGCATCATCATCAACCACCACCAGACTCCCCCTCACTATTCCGACGGCAGAGAAATTGAGCATCGAGGTTACTAATTCCTACCTGCCCACGCTTGTCAAGCATCTCCACGAAAAAGACGAGTCGGAAGTCAGCTACCGTGTCCCTGTTGGCGTGATCATTGTCAGGCTTCTGAAGTTGCTGCCTTCGGACCAAATGGACCAGAAACTGGCCGGTGTCTTGACTGATATCAGTCATATTCTTCGCAGCAAGTCTGTCGAAGCTCGTGACATGGCTCGAGACACATTAGTCAAGATTGCTGTTATCCTCGGCTCCTCTTACTTTGGCTTCATCCTGAAGGAGTTGCGAGGAGCTTTAACCAGAGGTTACCAGCTCCATGTACTTTCATACACCATGCACTCCATTCTGGTTGCAATCACCCCCATCTGCTCTCCTGGTGACTTGGACTATTGCCTCACCTTTGTCGTAACGGTCATCATGGATGATATCTTCGGGGTCATTGGTCAAGAGAAGGATGCTGAGGGCTACACCACCCAGACCAAGGAGATCAAGAGCAGCAAGAGTCAAGACTCGATGGAGCTTATAGCCAAGAACGCTTCAATCAGTCGCCTTATCGAACTGGTCAAGCCACTGCGTGCGCTTCTGATGCAAAAGGTTGATCTCAAGATGGTTCGTAAGCTTGATACTCTAATGGCGCGTATTACGGCCGGACTTCTGCAAAACACTGCCGCCGAGACCCGCGATACCCTCGTTTTCTGTTATGAGGTCATTCAGGACGTCTATAATTCTCAAAAGCCTGAAGTTGAAGAGAAGCTTGACCCTCGAGTTAAAAAATACCTTGTCCAAAAGGGTGCAAAGAAGAGCGGCGATCGAGGCAAAACCACTAAGCACACATACAAGCTAATCCGCTTCGCGGTGGACATTCTGAGGGCACTACTGAAGAAGCACGATAGCTTGCGGACCCCTACCAACATTTCCGGATTCATTCCTATACTTGGCGATGCTATGGTTGGTGGAGAGGACGAAGTGAAGATTTCAGCGTTCCGACTACTCGCTGTCATTGTCAAAGTGCCATTCCTTGACGATGAGGGATCCAAGTTGTACAAGGTTGCAGTGAAGGAAGCAACCAAGAGCATCTCCATGGCAGTCTCTACCACAACTGACCTATCTCAGGCAGCTCTCAAAATGCTCGCTGTTGTCCTTCGAGAGCGTCGTGATGTTGTCGTGAAGGATGCGGCGGTTGATATGCTCCTTGCCAAGTTGAAGGACGATCTCACTGAACCGCTTTACCGCCATGTCACATTCAACTTTTTGCGGTCGGTTCTGGACCGACATCTGGAAACCGCCGCCGTTTACGACACTCTGGACTATGTTGGCACAGTCATGATCACCAATGATGACAAGGACACACGTGACCTTGCTCGAGGTGCCTTCATCCAATTCATTCGTGAATATCCCCAGAAGAAGGCTAGATGGGCTAAACAACTGAACTTCATCGTTGCCAATCTCAAATACGAGCGAGAGGGTGGCCGGCTATCTGTCATGGAGATTGTTCACCTGCTTCTCATGAAATCATCAGATGACTTCGTGCAGGAGATCTCCTCCACATGTTTCCTTCCGCTATTCTTTGTCCTCGCCAATGACGACAGCGAGAAGTGTCGAGTTGCAGCTGCTGGACTACTAAAGGAGATATTCAGCAAGGCTGACAAGGAGAGGACTCAGACTTTCCTCGGACTTGTGCGAACATGGCTAGATCAGGACGGGAATGAGGCAGTTCTCAAGCTTGCCTTCCAGGTTTTCGGCTTCTATCTAGAGTCCGACGAAAATGCATCCAAGAACAAGAAGGATTTCAAGCTCGTTCTAGGAAAGATCAACAGCGTCATTGAGGTGGAGGATATTCGAGAGGCAGATGGAGAGCTCTTGGAGGCGGCACTTGAGGTCATCCGGGCCTCGTTGTCTGTGTTCCCTGAAAAGATTCTGTCAAGCAGTAGCGAGAAGATGTGGTCCAACATCTTGAGATGCCTGTCACATCAATCGACTTCGGTGAAATTGTCATCTATTGGACTGACAAGCTCATACCTGGCCGATTTTGCTCAGCAAGCCAGTGATGTAGCGATTGGTGAAGCAGTGGTCGGCAGCCATGGTCTTACACTTGATTTGCCCAAGGTGCAAAATCTGGTGAGACTTGGTTTGGGTGTCTTGGCGACCCGAGACATTGACGAGAAGCTCGGAGCGGAAGCTGTCCAGGTCCTTGCTTTCTTGGCTCCTCGCCTCCCTCTTCGACCTGTAATTGAAGGTGAGAGGACTGGAGATGATGTGGAGCAAGATCAGCAGGACGAGAAGGAGGAACAGGAGGAAGTGGGGGTCGAGCAGGCTGAGGGGACACAACGAAGGACTGATCTTCAGCATCTGTTCTGGAAGATCTCTCACATTATTCGACGAGAGATCCCCCCTAGGGCTGTTGCCATCACACCAAAGGTGGCTGCGATGGAGCTTCTTGAAACGATTTGCCGGAGATCTTCAGCCGATCGCCTGCGACCATCTTTCAAGACTATCCTGGTACCCCTTCACAATCTTACTGACCCCTCCATCGCACCGCCTTTCTCCAACGACGAACTGTTCAAAACGAGGCACGAGGCCCTCAAGACAAGAGCGCAGATCCTCATGGATTCTCTGCAAAAGAAATTTGGTACGGCTGAGTACTCGAAGCAGCTTCTTGCTATTCGAGAGGAGGTGAGGGCCAAGAGAGAACAGCGTTCAAGCAAGAGAAAGATTGAGGCACTGGCACAACCGGAGAAGTATGGAAGAGACAAGAGAAAGAAGTTTGAGAAGAACAAGGAGCGCAAGAAGACTCGATCAAAGGAGCAGAAGGTCATGCGTGAGTCTTTCAAGCGGTGGTAAAAGCGAAGATGATGGACGACGTTGCATCAACTGGCGTTAGGGATTTGTGCCGTTAGGTAGATTGTTTCTCGGCGTCATGATCTGGACATAGTAAAAGTCATTTGTAGAAGAAGACGAAAGGACAATTCAGTCATTATCAGTTGCAACTTATTCCACCGCCTCTCCACAAGAGGGTTACCTATCAACTAGAACAATATAATTCTGATACATCAGTCCTGTATGAGCTGGATTCGTATCTTTCCTGGGGCTTTCAATCCAGTCCAATCGAAACCAAGAATCGGATATCGGCCTCAGCGTCAGCCTTCACACCAGTCTCTTTCCGACGTCGGGGAACGGTGGTATGGAATCCTCACGCGAAATGACGTCTTGTGCTGATACTAACGACCTGTGTTCATCAGAATGTTTGAATTAAGCAAGAGTGTCGGAATTCCGAACACTCAGCATCGTTGAAGCTCGTCATAGTTAGGAACTCCGAGTCCCACTCCAACCCATCTTGAACAAATGCACGAAAAGGGGCTTCACAATGGACTGATTCCGAATCCAATAAAACACTATGCAATACAGGTCTCCCTAGATAAAACTCAAAACTCATCAGATCAACACTCCCCTACGCCGTACAAGTCAATCATGGGCTCGCAAGGAGAAGGTGTCTATAAAACTATGACTGCGGGGAAGCTGTTACGCCAGAGGATAGAAGCGGGTGATTTCATCTTTGCTCCTGGTGTATACGACGGATTCTCTGCGCGCATTGCGCTCGAGGTTGGATTTGATGTCCTGTACATGGTTAGTCTGCTATGCTTTACTATCAAAACTTCGACTGACGAGTATCGACTGACGAGTATAGACTGGAGCAGGAGTCACGGCATCCATTCACGGATGTGCTGACCTGGGGATCGCAACACTGAACGACATGCGGCGGAGCGCAGAAACTATCGCCAGTTTGTCACCATTTACGCCTGTCATTGCCGATGCAGACACCGGGTACGGCGGACCAATCATGGTGGCACGTACGGTTGAACAATATTCACGCTCAGGTGTCGGGGCGCTACATATCGAAGACCAGGTGCAGACCAAGCGATGCGGTCATCTCGCTGGAAAGGTCCTGGTGGACTTGAAAGAGTATTTGGCCCGTATACGGGCTGCCGTGCAAGCACGCCGAAGGATCGGAAGCGATATAGTCATTATTGCGCGGACAGACTCCATCCAGAAGCATGGATATGAAGAAGCACTGACACGGCTCCGTGCTGCACGCGATGCCGGAGCTGATGCAGCATTCCCCGAGGGTCTTCGATCGGTCGAGGAAGCGCGGCGGATGATCGCAGATCTCGCACCATGGCCAGTATTGCTGAATATGGTGGAGAATAGCGTCACGCCGAAGCTTTCAGCTAAAGAAGCAAAGGACTTGGGGTTCAGCATGATGATTGTGCCGCTGGCTACGCTGGCTCCCGCTTATACTGCAGTCAAGGCTGGTCTGCAAAAGCTGAAGGAAACCGGCTTAGCAGACACAGAGCTTACACCACAGGATCTATTTCGAGTTTGTGGACTCGATGAGTCGATGAAAGTTGATGAGGATGCTGGAGCTTCCAACTTTGAAGGTGGCGTGGACTGAGCGTCTTAAGGATGCCGTGCTATGCTCAAGGCTGGCCACCAAACCGTCTTGCATAGAAGACATTGTATGTAGCTCCTCAAAGCATCCATGCTTCCTCTACCCAATATAATCAATATTCAGAGGGAAGTTCCAGTCCATGTAAACCTCGGGGAGGTTGGATAATTCGAAGCTGTCGCCCACAGGCGCAACTGTCGAGGTCCAAAACGTGCTGGCATCTGTGTCATCCATCTGAGCAGATTCTGGTGCAGTCTTGTTCGTGTCGTATGGGCTGCCTTGCCCGTTGTATTCGACTCGCCACCACCAAAGAGAGTCGAATACCACGCTCATAAACTATAGCAGTTAGGTGAGTAGGCCTGGAGCATTTTCTCTTGCACGTACCAAACGACTACGGATCCTGAGATCCAACCCATTAGCTGTAGTAGTATCCGTCGCATCGCTATTTGACCATAACTGCGAGAGAATGGTCCCATACCTCTCATCCAGGTCGCCGTGTTGCATGGAACGCCTCTTGACGGATGAAATCGCCTTAAACAACGACTGTTGAGCATCACGCAGGTCAATGTGCTCTTTCAGCTGGCTCCGGACTATTCGTAGGATGCAAAACGCCGCTAGCAAGGCCATGCGGGTATAGTAGTTTGAAGCATATAACGCAAAGTCCTGCATGGCATCTAGGCGAGACACGACATCGAGAACTTCTGTGGCTATCGAGAAGGTTGTGATCAGGCCCGGTTTCTTTGAGTCATGACTCTGCAGGAAGAAGTAGTATGCTGATATTGCGAGACGGGTGCAGCAGCGGGTAAGGTAGCCTGGTAAGTCAATTAAATTCAGTCCAATGACACTTTACTTGAGGTCGGCTCGCACATACATAAGTCGTCACGGAGAGGGAGCGGGATGGCTTCCACTTGTTCGCTGAAGATCCTGATGAGTGGTAGCAACGCCTTACTGCCCTCGCCCTGCTCGCTTATGATATCGCCAAATGCTCTAGTGGCATCAATCAAGATGTCATGGCACTTGATGCGGTAATGGAATGAGGCGTCCACGACCTCCTCGAGCCTAGGTTTCCTCTGGTAGGGCTTGGACTCGGAAACTGAAAGATGTGGGAGGCCATCACACAGGCTCGTCCTGTTCATCTTGAGCGGGTAGCATGGTTTAACAGACTGGAGAACTTACGCCTGGAAAACTAAGCAACAGTTGAGCCAAAGATGAGCCCTGATATCTCTCATCTCTTTGGACAATGAAGTGTGCGTCCGTGCAAAGTCTTGCTCGCGGCCGTCGACGAAGAGCCCATTCTGAACGGCGAGAGAATGGGCCGTGGCTGCATACACATGTGAAGGATCTTTCCACATCGTGTCTACTGGCAGAGGCCAGAGACACAGGATCAGGGAGCTTTTTATAATGGGAATAGGGTTCGTAATGTGTAAAAGGGGCTGGAATGTTCCGCCTCTGATGTGTTGAGCAGCTACCTGGTGCAGCTTCGTGGCATGCTCCAAGTGCCTGGCACCTGTGACAGTTATTGTCCAAAACAGGAGGGAAGACTCTTTGAAGCACGATTCGTAGTTCACATAGTTTTCGCTGAAGACTCCAGGCAGAAGCTTGCTGTAGTGGTTGAAGAACCTAGCAATTTCAGTTGGGCGATCCATTTACTGCATGTGGTGGTAGACAACACTTACCGAGCAAAGCAATCGTCTATCTGTTTGACCGCAATATCCTCTCGGCCCAAGATTTCAGCAAGTGACGAAGATCGGTCTGACTGTACAGTATATGATGGGTCAGCTTGAAGCGATGGCCCCGCCGCGGTATAGATCGAGGCACTGCTTGAAGTTCCTACAGCCGTGCGATCGGATCGAGCTGGCGAGGCGTCTACAGTAGCCTCTGGGGCCTCCACTATATTGTTGCATTCTATATGCATGCGTTTGCAACGTGAACATGGCTGTCCGTGGCGCTGGTACAAGTCACATCTCAACTATGAGCCATGAATTAGCATATCTCAATTGTCCTGGATCCAACTAAGTCTTGAACCTTTTGTCGCCTGCAACGAGCACACGCCTTCATGCGACTTGTCATATGCATGATTGACTCCTCTGAAGCTACAGGGGACAGTTCAACAAGGGCCACCGTATTGCCCGAACGTTTGATTTATTGCTTATGAATTTGGAATTAGGAGATGGAACGACTTGTCCACGATCAGCAGGCATTAGTTGTTGTGTATATACGGAATTCCGACTGCGGGTTCTTCGGCAGATCGACGCGGGGTTTAAGTCTCCGGCATATGCATTGTTTTTACTAGAAACTAACTAACTTAGAGCATAAAGAAGCGGAAACTTTATTGTTCCCCAATTCAACGTCCATGTGATAGCTGATGAAGATCGTTCTGGGCTTCACCATACCAACCAACTCAAACAACATACCGGAACCCCCTTGGACGATCATCGCCTTCCACTCCTACACCGGCACTTTCAACCATTACTCTGTCCAGTCGCTTATTCTCCCAGCAAAGTAAGAGTGAGTAGGTTATGCTAAGTAGCACGACCAACGAGGTAAACCCACAGGAGATCCAAGCACCCTTGTGATAGTACGGTCCCTGGTCTTTGGGGAATATGTTGGTGCCAACCAAGGGCCCGAACTGGCCCAGCGTAGCGAATATTGCCCACCCACCAGCGCGCTTGCTCTCAGTGTCGTGAACGCTCGAAACCCATGGAAGAAGAATGCTGATACTGACAAAGATCTGTACACTGAGGAAGACTCCCGCGTAGCGAGCAGCAACCCCCTCGGAAACACCAAGAAGACAGTATCCTACCGTTGATACAATCGCAGCAGCGGCCACAAAGGGTCCACGCAGCTTCGCGCGGTCGCTGGCAAAAGCACATGCTAGAATTGTGACAAAGCAGAGAGCGTAAGGGGGAGCCGACAGTCCATTGCTTTCCTGGTGGTTGAATGTGCCCATTTCGGAGATGATGGTTGGGATGAAGAGAGGCAGCGAGCCGAAGCATACGTTGCACGAGAAGTACATCAAGCCTGGCACATAACCTAGCACAATAAGTCATCAACCCTAGCATGTGAAGAATAATGGAACTACTCACTCCGCCAGTCCAAGAATGCTGAACGCCATTCTGCCCAGCTAACCCTTCTCGCGCCCCGTGAGTCGACAGTCTGTCCCCGTCCAACACATTGCCAGGCAACTTCTTTCTCTCTATCGGTGAGAAATTTGGCGCTGAGAAGGTCATCCGGCAGATAAAACCATGCCAGGATGGCAACGATCCATACTGGTAACCCTTCAATGAGGAACAGGCATCGCCATGGCGCAACCGAGCCCCGAATACCCAGAATAGCATATCCCAAAACGCCTCCATATGCGTTTGCAAGGGCAGATCCAGAGAGGAAGATGCCCTGGCGGAAGCCAACTTTGTCTCTCGGGTAGAAGAAGGACAGATATAGAGGCACACCGGAAAACATGCCTTCGAAACAACCGAGCAGCACACGCAGGACGACCAGACTGGCGTAATTGGTGACGGCGGCTTGACAAGCCGATATGGTCGAAAAACCTATAGCAGAGAAGAAAACCCATTTATGTGGAGGGAATCGCTTCAAGCCAACGGCCGTCCACTGAGAGCAAATGTCTGTTTTCTTGTCAGCGACACGAATCTGGCTACTCCTGTTGGTTCAGTGCAGTGACTCACACGCGATATAGAAAGCCGTTCCAAGCCAGTCGTAGCGTTTGCCCTCCAAGTTCACAGAATCTGTCAGTCCTGCAAGACGAGCATTGCCCAAGTTACTGCGATCCAGGTTGGAGAAGGTGTAGACCAGGAACAAAAGAGGCAGAATATGTAAATCAAGCTTGCGCATAACGGCCTTCTCCTCAGCTTCTGTGACAAGAGCCATTCTGTCGCCAGTGATAGGACTTCTTTGCTCCGTCACCCTCTCAAAGGTATCCTGCTGAGCCTTTTCTTCAGACATGATAGATCGTTGAGGTCTCGATGGTATTTGCCTTGATAGGTGCGTAATACCAGACAGTTTCTCGACAGAAAAGCTGGGTGGTCTACATCAGACTCTCTCGCCTATACTCGCGGTTTTAATACTTCCACAACCTGAAAGCAGGGCGGGTAATGCGAACCTTCAGTAGCCTCGAGGATCTGTCGAGGGTGGCATGGACGCAGTCTGAGGGTAAGAGACGGCTCGGAACTCCGATATTGGCATCCTCCAATACAAGCGCATAGTCCCAGGAGATTAGCATCAGTCTATTCATTCACCCATAGTGACCCAATCAACTCCCACTGTAAGTTACGTGATAATACCAAAGTTTACTAGGAATGGCACGGGTCAGAATGTAACTATAGCATTAGAGGTGATCTCGGGCCTCCTCGTAGCTTCTTCTTGTTAGCCCGCCTGGGTACGTAGCTAATATGTCATTCGGAATTCCGATCGAAACCGGCATAACGTTTGTGTAGGGCTTCGAACCAAGACAACTCCGATACCTTCAACTTGATGAACCGACCAGACAGGAAAGCCTGAGCAACATCTCGTTGAATACCGAATCTCACCGCAAAGGGGTCGTATATAAGATGCTCGAGTGACCTAGGGCCGTGGCGTCCTTCTATCCCTTCGTAATCTACCAGCGCCTTCAGCATGATTGATCCAAAACCTGAGTCATCAAGCCCGACGGTGCAACTGTCACAATGGGTCTCAAAGCTAAAGCTGGATGACATCCCAGACCGAGTGCGCACCCGAGCAAAGTACCTAATTCTCGATGGACTGGCGTGTGCGTTCGTCGGATCTCACCTACCTTGGTCCGAGACGGCAGCGCAGGCTATCCTCAACCTGGAGCCAACACAGGGAGACGCCTCACTCATTGGGTGGGGAGGACGCAAGGTTACCGCTCTCACTGCCGCGCTTCTGAATGGAACCTTTATCCAGGGTTTCGAGCTGGATGACTGGCACAGCGACGCTCCCCTTCATTCCAACAGCATCATTCTGCCAGCTCTACTTGCCGCTGCGGAACAAGCCAATGCACAAGCTTCTCGCTTCACATCCTCCGGACAAGACTTCCTGCTCGCGACTATCGCGGGCTACGAGACAGGGCCACGTGTAGGGCGTTCCCTCTGGGGCACACATGTTCTCTCATCGGGCTGGCATTCTGGAGCAGTCTTCGGACCTGCTGCTGCTGCCGCCAGCGTCAGCAAGCTTTACGGGCTCGATGCGGACAGAATCGAGGATGCTTTTGGGATAGCATGTACCCAGTCATGCGGGCTCATGTCTGCCCAGTTCGAGAGCGACGTAAAGCGCATGCACCATGGGTTTGCAGCACGGAACGGTCTTTTGGCTGTTGTCTTGGCACAAGGTGGCTATGTTGGTATCAAGAAAGTCTTCGAGCGCGAGTATGGAGGCTTCCTGAAACAATTCAGTTCTGGAAATGGGAAGCAGCCCCAATATCGACTGGAGGAGTTGACGAGCGAGCTGGGAATCAGGTGGCAGACGGATGGCATTAGGATCAAGCCGTACGCAGCGATGGCAGGTACACATCCCAGCATTGACTGTATCCGTCATCTCCAGGAGAAACATCCCGATAGGCTGAAGAGGTTCGATGAGATAAAGAAGATCGACATCCTTCTTGGCGAAGCTGCTTTCCATCACGGGGGCTGGAAAGCCGTGAAGCCTCTCACAGCAACCGGAGCCCAGATGAGCAACTCGTTCACGGCGGCCACACAAATTGTACATGGACAAGTGTTGATGCCACAATTTACCCCTGAAATGCTCGTTAATAAGGATGTCTGGAGACTTGTCGATCTCATTGAGTGCAAACTCCTTGTTACTGATGGCGACTCAATCGGCTGTCAAGAAGTGAGGATTATGTTTGAAGACGGGACAGCCCTACATCACGGTGTTCCGAATGCATTCGGCGTGGATCCACCCCTATCCAATGAAGATATCGTGTCCAAATGGCGGCAACTAACCAAAGGCATTGTTGAGAGTGAAGTTGTAGCAAAGATTGAGGAGATAGTGTTGTCTTTGGAAGAGCAGGATGATCTCGTAACATTGTTTGAGCTTATTCGTCAAGCATCAAAGAATCCGCTGGCCAGATAGAGCTACATTATGTTCCTTGGAAGGTGGCAGTAACATTTACTATATAACGGACTGGTCCTAAAATAAAGGTATTCTTGTTTCAAGTACTGCTAGGCTAGCACAGTTCGCTAGTAACGGTCCACTGACCACAGAGATACTGTAGCCTGCTCTTTTTCCCGCCCCCGAAGCGTGTGACTAGGCTCTGAACCATGGGGAACATGGCATGAAGTCAGCAAAGCACATTGTGTGTATAGGTAGTGTTTTTTTTTTAAAAAGCTCATGTATAAATCCAGAATAACACAACATGTGAGTCTAGAACAACCCTGATGTTCAAGAGTATAATTTCATCATTCAAGAGTACTCAAAGCTTGAGGCAGAGGAGGATAAGCTTGTTTGAATTCCATGTCTATATCTTCAGTCCCGGGACCCTCAGTGGAGGGTATCCATCAACGCCAACCAATGCTTTTGCCCAACCTAGGCATTGTACAAACCTCACATTTTTCACTCTATCATTACATCCCTCTAGTCACAGGCCATCAGGAGCTCTTGCCTTCACCAGCCTCAATGTCTGCTGGAAGAGATTCCTCTGGCCAAAACTCAATATCGCCATCTTCGCCTAAACTTCCCCTCTTAACAAGACGACCCTTTTCCCTCATAAGGTCTTCGATAGTGACTTTCCTGTCGCCAAAGATGTTCAAGTGGTCGCTGATGACGTGTCTGTTCCTGCACTCAGGACATGTGATGAGCGTAGAGCCATAATGGTAGCCCTGCTTAGAGACATTGTGGTGGGAGCGATGCCCGCATGGAATGCACGTAAACGATAGCTGGTAGTGCGACGCCTTGATCTCGGGCCTTTCTCCTTCGCTTTTTGGCGTCTCACCAGTTTGCGCCTGCTCGGGGTTCGGTTTGGCGTATGTTTGGGTAGGTGGTCGGGGAATGTTATGCGCTGCGCGGAAAGACTGGAGGTTTGTAGTGGCAGGGCGGATAAAAGGAGCGCGCAGGGATGTTGAGGAGCGCTGCGGTTGCTTTGGTAGCTGGCGCAGGACTTTGGAGGCGAAGGAAGGCGTCCGTGAGGCCATTGTGCGTAATTTGATCGACTCGAAAGGTGAAGGTCAGGGAAATGTTTTCATGACATGGAAGAGGAAACGTCTTGGTCTTGAGACGTCATTTGTGGGGCTACCCATGTTAGGAAAGATGATGGAAGGTCAGCGAATCATATCGTTCCTATCACTTACACGTCTTTCACAAGCTGCACACTAACTAGACAATCCGTCAGTGTCTTCTTTTTAACTTGATCTCCGGGGACAACATACCAATCTCCGTGGGAAGAGAGCATACAAACCGTGTGAAAAACGCATGGATTTTTATGATCATAAGAACGACCACATCCGATTCGATCTGCCTCAGGATCCATGATTGCTCCTTGGCCATTAGTTAGGATGTGAAGATTATAACGGAGCGGAGATATTACTTACTGTAGTAGTCTGTGTCCTTTTGTTTACGATTGGGCCTGTCTTTGGCAATGAGCCAGAAGTTCGCAGCAGACTCGAAAGTACGTCTTTGTGGTTGACCCTCGCATGTGGCTGAGGGCTCTGTGTATACAACAGTCCTTTTTAAATTATCAGGTGCCGAGGCGTCACAGCCCAATTGGACGGCATAGTCTTGCGCTCTGGAGGCAAGGGTAGAGTCCCAGATCAAAGGGCGGTACCCATTGCCAGAACGTGCTGAATTAAGCCTGAATTGGCCATGCACGATGTCTTGCGCTTCCATTACCGAATCTCCATGACTGAAGCCCATGTAACACAACGAGACAGCGAGAGTTGTGAGTCGCATGGCTGGAGGACTTAGGGGTATGTTCTAAGTAATGAAAAGACTTGGGTAGGCTTGGTATAATTCCAATGCCTTAGAAGTGTGATGGGCCAGGCGCGGTTGCAAAGGTCGACTGAAGGCCCTTTGGATAGGTAGGATGAAGGAGGAAGAAAACAAAGAAAGGGGTAAAGGGTAAAGAGAGAAAAGAGGAAACTGGTATTAATACTGCTTGGCCAAGGCAGTTAAGTTCAACTAGAGCTTAATGATAGGGTAAGTCGCGAATACAAAATAGGTGTTAAAAAGAAAGTACTAATAAACATCTAAGAGGCTTAAGATAAAATAAAAGGTATATAAGAGTTATTAAGGCTTAAACTGGGTTAAGGAGTGGGCATATACTGGTTAAAGTTAGGAGTTAAGTGAAGTTAGGTAAAGGTCAAAAGGAAGAGGGAGGTAAGGGAGGGAGGTAAAGGCATAGAGAAAAACATGGGGTAGGCACTGCTTCCTGCTCCTTCTGTTCTGATTTAAGCTATCAGCAATAAGTCTTAACTGCAAAGAACATATCTAGCTTATAACTTAGATCTTAGGACGCAATATCTGACCAGTTACTCTAGCATAAAGCTGGTACTATAGAAACCTAAAACACAACTTATTTGCCCGCCATCCCCCAAGACAATCAAATGCGGCACCAGGAAAATGAAGGCAGCAATTTAGTCATTGAGGCAGATGAACCTTATGTTGTTTTGACTTCTGTGAAAGTCAGCAAGGGAAGTCTTCACTTCCTAGGAAGGGGCTCCTGAGCAAAATAATCAAAGCAAATAATTCATCCATCCTTTGTCTTTCGCATGCATGAGATGACCTCTGCCTTTATGGTAACCATCACAAAACAAAGAGGGAGTGGTAACATCCTGTATTATAGCATGGAATAGACGGTGAAATCAAGAGTTTGCTTTGCTAGTAGTAATAAACCCGAACCTTCCTTCGTGGTATCCATCTCGTCTTTCAATTGTAACGATGTCTACAGGGTAGGCACCAGCTTATATAATCAGGGCCGGTCGATTGGCCCGTGCACTCTGCCCTGCAGGGGGAACAAACGAGCGACGCGATCGAGAAAAAGGTCCCCGTTCGCGCGACTCCATCAAGCATTGAACGTTGAAGCCATCGCGACAAACAGAAAACTCCACATATCTCGACACCTTTAGTTCACATCGATAGTGTCATCATCATCGGGCAAATTTTGGCTTCTGAATCACTTGTATCAATTCCAGCAACCGACGATAGAGAGAAGAGAGACTCTTCGCGTGTTGGCGTAGCTCGTTTCCCTCAGCATGAGATGACCATCGAAACCTCATAGCACACACAATGGAACGATCAAAGCCCCAGGCTTTCTTGACGAGCTACGCGCCGCGACTACGCGCCTACAACAACTCTCTCCTCACGCCCGTTCTACCAAGCAGCGCGCCCGCCGGACCAGCTTCGAGAACCACAAAGCGAGGGACGACGATCATAAATTATGCTGAAGATGGCTACGATGACCTGGAAGATGATAGCGACGACCCTAGACGACGACCGACGGGACTGAGGAGCTTGCGAAAGGAGGACTCGGTCAACAGACAAGACCTCGCCGACAAGATTGGCAAAGACACCAAAGAGCCTGTCGAGGTGCAGGGCGTCTGGCGCGATTGGATCGCCAAACACAGGCTGCTGAGGAGCGACCAGCAGAATGCCGTTCAAGCAACATTGCCTCTCACCCTGATTCCGATTCGAATCGATGTGGATGTTCCCGCGTTCATCCCACCAGCTCCATATCCCATGCCACATAACCCGAGTGCAGTGGACACCTCACTCCCTCAGTATCGTCAACAGGAGGCGACAGTGCCGTATAAACTTCGGGACATCTTTTGCTGGAATCTGCACGAGACTCTTATCTCTACCGATCAGTTCGCCCAAACTCTAGTGCAGGACCTCGATCTGCCTAACCGGCAGGCAGTCATTGCTGATATCAGCAAGCAAATCCGGACGCAGCTTGAAGAGTACTCGGGCGTTGCTCTTCACCCACTATTTCACAGTGACCCCCAGGCCCTCTCTGTTCCACAGCCCACGACTGCTGCACTGACGCCGCGGCCAAGCTTCGCGCTGAAGTCTCGGGATGACTCTCCCGTCTCCGCCATCCGAGGGGCGTCCCGGCCTGACACTCCGGCGCAGACTGGAGGCGCGGCCACTCCTTCACAATCCCAAGCTCCCGATGTCACCGCAGAGGCGACGCCGATCCTTCCTGAGTCTGACGACTACAACCCCGACGATACCTATCGATGCATCATCAACCTGAACCTCAATCTGGCATCAATGCTCTACACTGATAAGTTTGAATGGTCTCTATTGCATCCGCCTGGAACCGCCGAAGCGTTCGCCAAGGTCACTTGTACAGATCTTGGGCTGACAGGAGAGTGGATACCGGCAATGACGCATGCCATCTACGAAGCGGTTCTGCGGCTGAAAAAGGAAGCCTGCGAGGCCGGCGGCCTCGTTGCTGGATGGGGTGGGATACAGCAGGAATTACCAAACGATGCTGCCCATGGCTCTGAGGCTGGTTGGAGGTATGACCCGGAGCACCTTGGAGATGATTGGGAGCCGAAAGTAGAATTCCTGAGCAAGGAAGAGATTGAGAAGCGAGAGGGCGACCGAGAACGAGAAGTTCGTCGATTACGCCGTGAGACGGCGCGGTTCAGCTCTACAACAGGCATGCTCGGAGGTACGCCCTTCGGTGCGCCGATGGAAGTCGAGGAGGAGAGAATGGGGCGAGGCGAACGGTCCAAAAAGAAGCGGCGTTTCCGAAGCTTGAGTCCGCTTGGCCGAGGTGGTACACCGGGAGGGCGAGGGACACCAGACGTTGGGGGATACGGCGGTGGCGGAGCTTTGACAGACCAAGAGAGATATCAATGGAGGTGCATGCACTGCAGGATATGGGGCACAAGCGTCTGGGCTGTGAGAGATGGGCCAGCAGGTCCAAGAGTAAGTTCGACGCTTGGCGGCTCCGTTTTCATTGCTAACATTACTCAGACTTTATGTGCCAACTGTGGTTATCTCTACGAGCGTGACCAGAGACTGCCCCGTCAAAGCAAAAACATCCATATATCAGATATCCGTGGATAAAGATCCTACTATTCTGGTTTTGACAAGGAGAAGACATCTGGCTGTACTCGGTTTCTCCTGCAAACCATACAAGAAAGCGTGAAAGCCGGGCCAATATCATTCGATGCTTCGGTTCTGATCATTGAGGCAACTGAACGGCATCCACCTGTTTTCACGGGTAGTGACGAATAGTACTGGCAGCACGTCACCCTGACAGCCAGTGATGGTGATGTTTGTTTTTTGCGAGCAAAAGCTTTTTGAAGGTGGAAATTGCAAGGGATGATTATACGGCGTCTCGGGAGGATTTACGGTTCCTCATATGGATGATACTTTCTCCCCTATCTTTGGAACGTTGGTAATTGTGGGAAGCGCATGAGATGCAGTATCGCGAAGTACGCATCCTTGTAGATTATATTGATGCCCGGTGGTTTACAAGGGGTGTTTGTGATGCGTCCATTGACACTCTAGCATCTTGAATTATAGATGGGTTGAGCCTAACTCAGAACTATGCTTGTATGAAGAGCAACGCAGCGTGAGGTGGTTAACCTATAGATATGATTTTCTCCTAGTCTACCTTTGTAGGTAGACATGTGCAGATTATTCATGCCTAGGTAGGTACTTACCTAGAGAAAGGCACTGTAGGCGATATGCGGTCATCACGTGTGCCAGCTTGCCCAGACCTCCATGTTTCCTAAACCTGACCACAACAACCTCATTCTATCCTTGACATGGCCCCGTTAGGCAAAATACTTAACTTCACCAGAGCATCATGCGTACTATCCACATATGCAAGTCACCTCTGGACCCTTGCTATTGCATAGCATTACATTGGCTGTCGAGCCACCCAGACAAAGCCGCACCACGCTTTGGGGTAATCCGGAAGAACCTCCTCCACGATCCAATCCGTCCACTCTAATGCACCACATCACAGCCTAAGGAACGATTAACTTACACCCCGCACTTCTGAAATGGGCTATTCTGTATCTTCCGAAACAGTGGGTATCACGTTCCACTGGGGTACTGGACGACTTTGAGACGCCCCCAAGGCGGTTCGAGCCGAGAAGATGCTGCCGATTCATGCAGGGTTGATGACTTTGATACCCCCTCGTTAGCCGTCTTCCGTGTCTGGAAAAGGCATTCCGTTCGAGAGCCTCGGCAGTCTGAGGAAACTGTATCATCGTTGCAAGTGCTTCGAATATTGAAGAACAGAAGGTAACACTGCTCAGGATCGAGGCGGCGAAAAACAATAACAACAGCGTGGACAGGGCTCATAAACCAAGTGCAGCCAGTCAAAGCCCGACGGAACAATTGAATCACCGTAGCATTCATGTCGATTGTGCGCTGCACATTCGCCAGCCATCACATGAGACTACCAGTCGCAGACAAGACCTGGCTACCTGTCTGCTCGCCTGGCAAGGTCTTTACACATGGCCGGCAGGAGAATCCTGGTCTATAGCCAACAATATGCCGGGGTTACAGCCACTATCTCGGTCATGATGTATCCGAAACTGCTGAATTTGGACGAGAAAGCTCTCCAAACCCTCACCTCCATGCGCTATGTCAGGGGTTTAACTTCTGCCACCTCCGCATTGCCCGGCAGCTGACCAACAACAGCTGTTTTTTCGAGATGGGCATCGGCGCACAACGAACACATGAACAAACTAAATTTGACGGAAATTCTCTTCCACGGTACCTGCAGTTGCCGCCTTGAGACTTCTTTTAAGCGGACGGACTGAATCCCGAAGTACCGCGAGATCCCCTTTACCAGGACAGCTCATTTAGGTTCCACGGCTGTAATTGTTCCACCATCAAGAGCATATGAGCTATGAAACTTGGATTCGAATATACATCGCCAATGTTTACGAGTTCCGGTTTACAGATGGGAAAAGTGACATCAGGGCTACCAAAGACGGATCAACAGACAGTGTGATGTACAGGTGCCTTTCACCTCCATTAACAGATCAATATGCATAAATTGTCTCCAAAAGGATATATAATCTTTACCGGAGCTACGGCCCATGGAAGCGATGTCTACTGAGGAGCATTGTGCCCGTGGTGTAAGGCACCCGTGGATTTCAAACACAGGCTTCTCCATATTGATACCAGACGAAGTTGTGACAGCACCGCATAATTGGTAAACACCATGCTCGAATAGTGGCAAATGGGCCAAAGCTTTGGGTCCTTGAGAGAACCAACAGTTTGTGGGGTCAGCCTCCTCACTAGAAGTACGGCTAAGTGCAATCAACCCCGGGCGGAGATCCATCTGGTTAAGATGGCAGGGTGACTGAATGGTGACCGTTCCCTCCTAGTTGCCTTTCCGGGACTGGTAACTAGACTACCTCACGATCATTCTATGGATTATATCACGGGTCCCATTAGTCCACGGCAAAATGATGATGGAAGCGACGGCCCGAAAAACGAACGATGTTCCTATCCTTCAGATGCCCGTGAGAACAGTAATCTGGAAACTTGCTCTTATTCTTACACGGCCTCGTTAGCCCAAGTTACAGGGTCCCTCCAATGAGCGAAGATCGTGAGTGCAGCCTCTTCGGAGGCCAAATATTGCTCTCCTTCGGGAACTGCGGACCGGCCTACTCGTTCTCTTTGCTACTGTAGGTATTCATCGGACACTTACCGTACGCCACCGGAGGCTATCACGGAGATCGGCTCAGGAACTGCCCCCTGCAGTCACCGTACCTCGTTGTGGCTCTACTCGACAAATCTCCGCTCTGGAAGCATGCCATGCTTTGCCTGTTATTACCAAGTGGGACATCACTGGCTTAGCAAGGTTCTTCTTGCATTCGTATTGTCCAAGGGCATGCGGCCCGCGACCCGATTATCTCCTGAAGCTACGAAGATGGAGCCTCATCGGTATGGCGGCTTCTCTTGATGTTGATCACTCCTTTCTTTCAAATCTGGGCATGGGTGAAGGGGACCATCTTCTAAGTTCCAGATCTTCTTGTTGACGAGTATATAACAAGCTCGGATTCCCAATTCAAATCAAACTTACCACTCCTCACTCATCACAACTTCTTCAGTCAACCCAGTCTCATCTATCCAACGGTCTAGCTTCACTTACAATGTATCGCATCGTCGCAACCGCCTCGGCTCTTATTGCCACTGCTCGGGCTCAGCAGGTCTGCTCTTTGACCACCGAGACCAAGCCTGCCTTGACCTGGTCCAAGTGCACATCTAGTGGCTGCAGCGATGTCAAGGGCTCCGTTGGTATTGATGCCAACTGGCGATGGACTCACCAGACCTCTGGGTCTACCAACTGTTACACCGGAAACAAGTGGGACACCTCCATTTGTACTGATGGCAAGACCTGCGCCGAAAAGTGCTGTCTTGATGGCGCCGACTATGCTGGCACCTACGGAATCACCTCCAGCGGCAACCAGCTCAGTCTTGGATTCGTCACCCAGGGTCCCTACAGCAAGAACATCGGCAGCCGAACCTATCTCATGGAGAACGAGAACACCTACCAGATGTTCCAGCTTCTGGGCAACGAGTTCACCTTTGACGTCGATGTCTCTGGTATCGGCTGCGGTCTGAACGGTGCCCTCTACTTCGTCAGCATGGACGAGGATGGTGGCAAGGCCAGGTACTCCGGAAACAAGGCCGGAGCCAAGTACGGAACTGGTTACTGTGATGCTCAGTGCCCTCGTGATGTCAAGTTCATCAACGGAGTTGTAAGTATTGACCTAGATCGCGATTGCAGCTTTGGGATAGACGCTAACCAGTACTCCAGGCCAACTCTGAAGGCTGGAAGCCCTCTGACAGTGATGTCAACGCCGGTGTTGGTAACCTGGGCACCTGCTGCCCCGAGATGGATATCTGGGAGGCCAACTCCATCTCCACAGCCTTCACTCCTCATCCTTGCACCAAGCTCACTCAGCACTCTTGCACTGGCGACTCTTGTGGTGGAACCTACTCTAGTGACCGATATGGCGGAACTTGCGATGCCGACGGTTGTGATTTCAACGCCTACCGCCAGGGCAACAAGACCTTCTACGGTCCTGGATCCAACTTCAACGTCGATACCACCAAGAAGATGACTGTCGTCACCCAGTTCCACACGGGCAGCAACGGACGTCTTTCTGAGATCACCCGTCTGTACGTCCAGAACGGCAAGGTCATTGCCAACTCCGAGTCCAAGATTGCAGGCAACTCCGGTAGCTCTCTCACCTCTGACTTCTGCTCCAAGCAGAAGAGCGTCTTTGGCGATATCGATGACTTCTCTAAGAAGGGTGGCTGGAGCGGCATGAGCGATGCTCTGTCTGCCCCCATGGTCCTTGTTATGTCTCTCTGGCACGACGTAAGTCTAACGCAGACCCCCCCAAGCCATTCATACCTGGAATAGGAACATCACATACTGACTTTTCTCTACAGCACCACTCCAACATGCTCTGGCTCGACTCTACGTACCCAACCGACTCTACCAAGGTTGGATCCCAGCGAGGTTCTTGCGCTATCACCTCTGGCAAGCCCTCCGACCTTGAGCGAGATGTTCCCAACTCCAAGGTTTCCTTCTCCAACATCAAGTTCGGTCCCATCGGAAGCACCTACAAGAGCGACGGTACCACCCCCAACCCCCCTGCCAGCAGCAGCACCACTGGTTCTTCCACTCCCACCAACCCCCCTGCCGGCAGCGTCGACCAATGGGGACAGTGCGGTGGCCAGAACTACAGCGGCCCCACGACCTGCAAGTCTCCCTTCACCTGCAAGAAGATCAACGACTTCTACTCCCAGTGCCAGTAAAGGGGCTGCTGAGCTATCTAGCATGAGATTGAGAAACGATGTGATGAGTGGACGATCAAGGAGAAGTGCGTGGATGAGATGGACTTGATGTGGGAAAGACAGGGGTTGGCTTTCAGTTTTTCCGAGTACTTTGTGCTCTTCTTTTGCCCTTCGTTTGTCTCGCGCAATAAAAAGCGACCTTTGCCCCTATTGTTAGATACATCGGTAGAAAATAGTTACAACTGTCGTTATCAACCTATATCTTACTCGACTTGCTTTAAAAATTTCTATATGAGCAGCTGTTCTACCGACTATCTCTCCAAGATCCTCTATGGCTTTCTGCAACGCCCTTTTGCATCCAGCTCTTGGCAAGAAACGATATAGCCAAGAAAGGCATGCAATCCTGTCGACAAGATGATGTGGTAACACACCGTAGGAGACCAGGATGGAGAAAGTATCGGCATTTGCGAACGTCGACTCTAATGTATAGATAAGGCCATTGTGTTCTTGGGCGAAGTATATGACGCGTTATATTGTGTTATGCTGAACATCAACATTTTGCCTTGTAATGTCTATATTTCAAAGTCTGGGGCTGTACCTTGCGTATTTCTACAGAGGCACTTTGACTTTTCAATATGGACAAGTCTGTTGAGTTAAAAGAAGCTTCGAGCCCAACGCGAAGACAATGCTCCCAAGTGTCGACTTTAAAACATCATGTCTGTCAGCCAACATCTTAATGCGCGATATAGATTGGACATGCCACTCTCTGGGTGCTAGAATTTTCCTGGGGATCACAACAATGTCTCCATATTTCAAAATATCCTTATATCAACATATAGGTCTAGGTAGATACACGGTCAAATCGATTGCCTTCCGCATCTCGAATTCCTAGATGCAAAATTATCCTAGCTCAAAGTCCTCCATCAATTACAGTAGATTTAAACAGACTCGCGCTTCTTCTCGCTCTCCTGAATCTCAGCCCCGTCCTTGAACTCCTGGGCCTGATGCTGAGCAGTGTCAACGCCGAGCATCTGGGCACCCTTCTCAGTGTGATCAGCACCACCGAAAACAGTATCCATGTGCTCAAGAGAGATACCCTTGGTTTCAGGGACAAAGAAGAACACGAAAACAACGAGCAGGATGTTGACGGCAAAGAAGAAGAAGAGACACTTGAGGCCGGTCTTGGCAAGGAATGTTGGGAAGAACTGTTGGAAAATGGTGTTGGCCACATTCTGGCATTGAGAGGCCATACCGACGGCCTGGGTTCGGACGTTGGCGGAGAAGACTTCACTGGTCCACATCCAGACACCGGCACCCCATGAAGGCTTGTAGAAGAAGCTACAGGAATATGTTAGTGTGCGTTCAAGAAAGGCGAAGAAGCAAGAAAACCCACATAAAGAGGTAGAGCATGACAACAATGCCAATAGCAGTGGGTTCGGTCTTGGGGGTGGGAGTAGCGAGGCCAATGACGGGAACAATCAACATGCAGACAGCCATACCCGCAGCACCAACCATGAAGAGCCATCGGCGACCAAAGCGATCGGCGGTCCACACAGCGTTCAAAGTGAATAGAATACCCATGGTGGCCCACAGAGCGTTGATGAGGTTGATCTTTTCAGTCGAAGTCCAGACTTGCTTGTAAATGGAAGTGGAGTAGGTGTTGAGGGTACCCTGGCCGGTGAGCTGCTGGCCGACGTTGAGGACGACTGCAATACCGAAGCGCTTCCTGACAGAGGGGTCCTTGAAAAGGGCACGGTATCCAGGGCTGATGGCCTCCTTCTCGTACTCGATAGCAGCCTGGATGGCCAGGACCTCATCCTCAACCTCCTCCTCAGTGTCACGGATGCTTCGAAGGGCGGCGCGGGCATCGTCGATCTTGCCCTTCTTGATAAGGTAACGGGGAGACTCTGGCTGGAATGGGAGCAGGACGATGACCAGGATGGGAACAAGGACCTGGAAGATAACAACCATGCGCCAATCCCACTCGCCGAGCTTCTCTCGGTTCTTGCCACAGGCGTAGTTGATCCAGTAGGCAATAAAGGCACCGACCGAGTAGAAGAGTTGCCAGAAGGTCATGACCTGACCTCGAATCTCAGGGGGGGAGACTTCACCGATGTAAACAGGGCCAGCAGCTGGAGGGAGTCAGTGACCAGTCACAGGAGCTGGTGGAAGTATACAACTTACTGAGAGCGGTGCCCTGGCCCATACCGATGAGGACACGGCCGAGAATGAAGACACCAAGCTTTCCCTTGGGGGCAAAAGCCTGGATGATAGCGGCGATGATGGTGATGAAGCAACCAATACCCATACCGGCACGTCGACCGAGCCAGTCAGCCAGGGGGCCACCAATGAAGAAACCACTGACGATAGCACCGATAGTGTAGCATGTGTTGATGAGACCGACAGTGTAACTGTCATTCTTGAGGTCGAGATTGAACCAGTTCAGCCAGTTCTCCGAGGCCTGGAGAGCGTTGAAAACACTGGAGTCAAAGCCGTAGAGCGTCATACAAGACGCAGCTACCATGGCAATGAACCAGTTGTAGACTCTGGTCTTGCTGGGCATGTTGGCAGCGGTGTTTGGCCCTATGCCTTTCTGTTTTTCTCGGGTATCTTTTGTCTGGCGTTGCCGATTATATGACTCAAGAATGAGAAAGGTCGGTCTCAAGAAGAGGCAGAGAAGAGAATGAGGATAGTGGGACGAAGAACAGAGGAGAGAAGGAGTGAAGATGAAGCTTCCCTTGCTATCTTTTTATCTTCGAGAGGAGGAAGGAACCCCCAGAGGCTAGAGCCGTCTTTCTTGCCCCCAGACCCCAGACTATGTCTTTCCTAGGTTAACCCCAGACCCAACCCCAGGATGTGGTTGCGGTTGCGGTTGCGGTTTGCGTTGCGGCTACCTAGGTATGGATGGTTTACGGACGGACGCACCTTCCCCACCATTCCACAAGTCTAGTTGTGTGTTAAATCTGATGTCTCAATTCGAATGGCCGAACTTGCTTTCTGTTGTTGCTGTCTCCTGAAATCTTAACTTGACCAACTGTTCGGCAGTAGAGGCTCACGTTCGTGACCCGACCCCTGGTACTTGACGATAAGGCATTTACCTTAAGCATGTCTATCGGTTTCATGTATATGTACTCATGTATCCCTCTTATCGAACGTTGAGAATTCGCTTAATTATCGTTGTTTCCACTTTTCTAGCACTGAGTCGGGTCCCATCATCCCATCCATCGTTAGAGAGCTTTCACAGTTCAAACCCCCCGCAACTATTGAACGACTTAGCTCAAGATCGGAACCCCCAAAGTTGCGTCCTATTCCCCCACGATTCATTTACCATGTGTCTAAAGAATAGAATTCAGTCCAATGTATCAAAGAAAGACTCCCTTAATTAGACTTGTGATGCTACTGTGCCGTGCCGAGTTCCGTCTGCCCAGGTCGCTAACCCCTGCCATGCCCTCCACCGGCTCGGCGCCTCTGTCAGTTTTGGGTGGCATGCTTAACGCCTGTTGGAGCAATTTCTTCCTGGCTTTCTCTTAGACCTCGACTCTCTCTGGAATTGGCTTCCTTGGGGGAGTGGAGAATGGGGGGAATGTCTTGTTGCGGCTGATGATGGCCGTACCGCGTGGCCAGATGGCAGGGCATCAAAAGCTACGATTGGTGGAATATCTAGGGAAATAATTTCTCCGTCAAAAATAGTCAAAATTTAACTCTGCCCGTGCTAGACCCGTTCTGTGCCAAGCTCCATGTCTCCGCCTCCACGATTCACCCGTGCGGAGTAGACCGCTTCTCGTTTTCCTGGATCTCTTCCCCGCATTGGATTTGCCTTGGATATGGAGAAGAATCTCGGGGAGAAAGCAAATAAAGATAAGCGGTTATTGGGAAGTGATTACTCCGTGATCTTTGGCATTCTATCTAGGTATGCTGCGGCATGCTGCGATTAGTGGCCAAGTCTGATGCATCATCTATACCTTTGACAGCTGAGTCTATCTACACAGCACAGAGAGTCAGGTCACCCCAAAACGTAAGACTCAAGGGTCCTCCACTTGACAACGGCCTCATGGATGATGGATGTAGGTAGTAGACTTGGTCAGGGCGCAGCATGGCTTGGTTGACTCCAAAACTGAACCACATAGCTCCAGCTCCAGCTCCAGCTCCAGCTCCAGTGCTTGCCAAGACATCGACCCCTTATTCAGCCCGATCTTACACCCTTTTACAAGTTGTCATATTGCATCTTGGCCATACCGCTTAGACGACAACAGCAACACACCACACCATAAATCTCAATGCCAAGTACGATCAACCCAGGGTCTCAAGCGCCACTGACTACAGACCGATGCTTCCTTTGTGCAACGACGACACTGGAGTCTACCTTGCAAATGTTTGGTCTTTGCAGAATACCTAGTAGCTATTCTTTACAATTTCCCTCTCCTTGATAGCAGCACAGTTGACGCTAACCGACTCTCTGGCAGGAGTAAGTTCAAACATAAAACCAAATCATGCGACTCCTATGTCCGGGCAGGGTCGGCCGATTGCTTGATAAATGATAGCGAATACTATATTTCTGCCTTGACTCCATCATTCTAACTCCGAATGACAGCATTGTCACCCCCAAACTTTGCGTCTATCCCCATCATTTATTCACTAAACAATGCACAATTGCTTTCGGCTAAATTCCACTCAGTGCAGTGGTGTTCACCATACTTCCCTAACTTTAGCCAATAGGTTCCGTTGCGGGGTTCTAGTCGAGGGTCTGGTTATTAGGTCCAAGTCGTAGAGCCACAGAAGGCATTGCCATTCTAAAATACCTTAGGTAGACTGCCTATTCAATCCTGTCCATGAAACTTACACACCATGAAGCCTCCTGATTTGAAACCGTTCTCCTGGTAATTGAGCCTGGATTCATGCAGCAATAGGTTTCACCCTGTACACGGCTGCTCAACGGACATCGAGAATAATACAAAGTCGGAACCTCCAACATATCGCATACCCTTGCAACGACATAAACAAGTGTTGGGATCATGTGTCACTTTGGAATTGTTTGAACCGTAATGTTCATGAGTATGTCTATACCCAATCTCCTTGCTTAGAACTTCGAATTTATGGCCTACATGAATGAAATTGCAGGCTCCGGCTCCTAATCACCACGTTGAACCAGATATAATACACCGCACCTCGGAACACCAGGAAGTTAGGCTTTAACTCTACCCAAAATCCAACCTAAGAGCCTTGGCCCTAGAGCGCGCTTTGGAATTAAGCATGACGAATGTTTCTGCCATCATCTTCCAACTCCCGATTCTGGGATGAATTATCAGGAGTGGCCACCGTGGAACATTTGTGTAATATCAACTCCTCCCCATGACATCTCCTTGATTTGCTGTGTGCTTTGTATTTAAAATCCAGCCTGAGTTTGAGGCGGTATACCTCTGCTCTGATACTGTAACTGATACTGTTCTCTAGCAGTATCACGCGCTTGCTTTCGCCTCGAAAGTCGGTCCACCATTTCCTGGGATATCATACCAAAACTTTCTCTCCAGGTCGAGGCATCTGCCCAACGGTCTCCATAGGTATCTAATGTCTGGGAGACCTTATCGAGACATCTCAAGCTGCGATCAAGGTTATCCTCTCCATTCATTCCTTGGGGCTGCAATCGTCTTGGGAGAGGAGGGGCAGGTGCAGCGCCCGGGCGAGAAATTGGAATTGGAACCGGCATTCCCGAAAGAAGCATATCTTCCGCATCTCTTAGAACCGCGAGGAACTGGTTCGCCATGAAATAGACCCTCAACACGTCATGGTATGTGTAGAACCCAGAATTTTGTGCGCCATGTGCTATCTCATGGACAGTGTCCAGGTAGGCCATCGAGTGCTCAAAAATCAGGATACGGTTGTAGTCGGTGATGCTGGGTGCCCTGGCCGAGGGTGCAATACAGTAGACGTAGCTATACCTCAGCTCTTGGTCGAACAATTGTCTGATCTCAGGGGCCAGATTTGTTGGCAGAGTGTCTTGCCATTCGCGCATATCAAGACACATTTTCCAAATATAGGAGATTGGATCCTGCAGAGGGACCGAACCTGATTGATACAACTCCTGGTACCAATGGGATTGCGCTCGTCGGAGCTGGAAGAGCAGCAGAGCAGGGTCTGCGGGTTGGGGACCGGTGATGGGACCTGACACAGAACTCTTTCTCCCGGTATTAGATGCCTGAGGGAAGGCGACATTAACAGTATCGTCGGTAAATGAGAATGTCCGCGCATGGACCATACTGATGGCACTAATGTGTAGGTTAGCAGCTGCGGGCTTGGTCCCAAAGAAAGGGTCTTGGAGACTTACCGATCAAGAGCGTAGACGCAGTAAAATATTTTGCGTCGCATGTCCAGAGAAGCTTTGTCAGGGACAGTAGACGAAGGAGGGTCCTGGTGAAAACCCAGGTCAACTATCGCACGAGCCGTGAAACCTATCAAATGCCAGCTATCGAAGTGGGCAGGGTCCAACATGGCATACTGCGTCAAAAGAAGAAGCGACTGGATTTGCGTCACGTATCCAGGGGTGAGAGCACCATCAGCATGGTTCATAGCTCTTGACGCATACTCGAGGCCAGTGAGATAGTGTGTATCTTGGCTACGTTTGCTTTGGGCTATGGAGCCAATGGCAAGGACCATGTACACCATCCAGTAGTCCGAGTCTTTGATAGTCCGGGTATCTTCCTGATATATGTCATCAAGAGCGGTTAAGAGGGAGGTTTCCAAAAAGCAGGGGAACAACGAATAGACGTTGTCCATGTAATGCTGGACCAGCACATGGGCAGTTTGCCTTGGAGGTAAGCGGGCTTGGTCAGACTCTGGAAGGGCATCGTTCGTTGTCGCCGCCAAGACAAGTCTAGCAAAAGTCATGTTTGTTGATATAGGCTCAAAGTCTCGCGTTGTCGCATTGACAGAACTATCGAGGCATGTTAGCACCAAAACCAAGGACTTGAGTTGCTGTCTAGTACTTACAGAAAGCCAAAGTCGGATACAAGAGAGTTGACATCAGAAGTCTCCCGCTTTTGTGCTGCTTTGCGATGTATAGCGGCGCGAATGAGCGCAAGAGAGTCTCGACGATCCATCTGTTGAACATTAAAGGCCGATGCATCCGGATCATGGAGTGCAACGGATGCCTTGCGTGATTTTGCAAACTGAAGCCGTTTTTCAAGCTTCTCTATGCGTAATTCCAAGGCTGCCACGTAACTAAGCACAAAGATTAGACTGGCTCTCACTCTCAACGACCAAATTATCAACCAACCTTCTCTCCTTGCCTCGAGCGAACTGATCGTTTGCCGCTGAACACTCATTTGAACGGCCAGCCTTTTCGCAGGCTGTACAAGCCGGTAGTTTGCCATCACACTATATGATGTTAGCCACTGCCCGCAACGTATGAGCGGCAAGCTAAGTTGTATTTACCTTGACCTTGGCAGCGCGGCCTGATACATGAATTCAGTCAGCAAACATGGCCCCTCGAATAACAGGTTCACTACTTACACCGAGAACAAGCGGACACTGGCCTTGACACCCTCAAAAGCGGGTTGTGAGAGAAACTCGGACGTGGCATGTTTTCAAGCCTGTAGATGCCGACTTAGCACAAGGTATCGACGGCAAAAGTCCTGGAGGACTGATATAGCGGAGTGTCCGTGCTGCCAACTACAATAAGCGTAACGAACAGAGCAAGCTTGACTGGAGATAGTAGTTGATGGGTGAGGTCTGGGGTAACAGTTCGTTCGAGCGTCGTCAAATTTCTCCACTCGGGAGCGGGACAATTAAGACCACGAGGACAATGTTGGTCCCAGAAGTCAGTGGATTGGCCTGTAATCTAAGCCGTTGACTCCGGGAATACAAAGAGATTGTAGTTGGCCTTTGAAGAATCTCAGAGGGGCCTGACCACAACGTGAAGCGCAATCAGAAAGGGGCGTGGGAAATGGACGCGGTCTTGTGCAGCAGTCAATCCACTGTTCCGTGGCGTCGTTGGCTAGTTCTTCTGAGTGGACGGTTGCGGGACAATCATCCCAGGAATGGACTTAAAAGAACTCGATGCGTCGATAACGCGTTGTATTGCGGTTTCAGACCTCTCTCTAAGTTTCTGGAAAGGACAGTCTCAGATGATGACGGGAGGGAAGTGGCATCTCAACCGCAAAACATGGCTATGTAGTTTTGTCGACAACAAAGGTAATAAAGTGCTATTGTCTCATCGAGTCGACTCGTGTCCCTCGAGTTGTCGAGCGGGGCGGGGCAACAAATGTGGGCGGATAGAGAATAGATGGCGTAGTGCGGTTATACAGCGGCACAAATGACGATTAGCAAGACGTACAGGTTCTATTATATGATCCGTGATGGGCAGATTTGGTATTGAAGAGCGTTGCTATTTCTGACGATGATAATAGTTGTTGTTATTGTGTATCAACAATGTCGGCGATATAAGTGTAAGGAAGAAAAAAGATAAGCGCGAGCCTCCATGACAGTACAGACAGTTCAGTTGTTTGTTGTTGGCAAGTAAGCTCATCCCAGGCGGGCGTCAGTAAAACAACTACCTCGGTTCATGATTGTAAACTCTATTCATCAACCCCAGAACAAAATTCAGGGTCAGATCAACGACTGCCCGAAGCCTGAATAATCCTATTATACCAATACCCGCTAACAAACTTTCCTATGTACAAAGGTCCCGAACTCTATCATATGCTGTCTTTATCATGCCGTATTAAGCCACCGAATTGCAGAGTTGCAGAACCAGGGCGAACTTAGGATACGGCGAATCTTAGACGGACGGGCCGGATTCATTTCCCCGATGCACGTCAGTTTAATACTATTACTTTAAATAATGCCGAGTACCTTAGTCAATGTGTCTGTGTACGTACTTGACCTGTAGAATACTGTGCAATCATAACTCCCTTCCACCTCTTCGTGACAGGCGTTGCAACGTCTGTCGGGTTTGCAGCTACATGTTTCTCTACTTGACTGAAACTCTCATGCTTGGACTGGCGACAAGTCAATGATATACAACAATAAAGGCCGAGTTACAGTCTGCAAAGGCGATTGAGTAGCGGGTAAGATTGGATTTTGTGTCGACTCAAAACAATGGAAAGCTTCAGATATTAAACGTGGGATGGCAGCATGGCAAGGTTTTGTAGCTTATTTATCAACCGATAGAGGCGCGAACAGACTTCGAGGCTACTAAAGTACTCCGTAGGAGGATGCCTGTATTAGCGGGTCTCGTGAGCAAAGCATCCAATCCATGGCAGATGAAAACAGACGAAATCATCCAATGCATGCATAACTAGGTACTAGGTGTTCATTGGCACGTCCAGCTGGAGAAGAATCAATTCCGCACGGTACTTGAATATCAAGCTCAAGTTCCGCGACCCATAAAATAACACGATGTGACACGATGCTTGGTCAAAGCTGGAGTGGACTCTATCAGATTACGGCAGATGCCTGAATCTACAACAGGGAATCGTGCCTATGTATGGGTCCTTTAAGGTACGTGGTTGTGTTGTGAGGGACTACTAGAACAGACTTGCGCGACATGTCATTGCTGACACGAGTATCACATATGCATCGTTCTTTGTACGCTCACCATCTAATATCGCATACGGCTGCTCGGCCACATGATCCACGCGAAATGCACGTCCTGGAATCAATGTCCAAGGTCCCAGAGCGGGCTGACCGAACAATAAAATTCACCACAATTCAGCACCTGTCATTCAAGGATCTGCACTAATAGAAGCCAAGACTAGTCCTGTCGAGGTAAAGTCAATTTTCGTCCACCTTATCTGGGGCGGCAGGTTTCCTGAATGCTGAAACATTCATCACTCATCAGCCAATAAGTTACTAATGTTGCCGCCGAGCTGTCAAACAGCTGGTTGTCACATCTGTTGCTCATCAAGAAACCTGCAAACCTTATCCTTCTAGCCGACCCAAGCATATAAATCCTGGTCTTGTGGTTTAGACCAGCAAAATATTGGTGTTCATGCCTATTCTAGCTACTAAGCTATTTTCTCTTCATTTTCACTAGAGGCCCTAATTCTCTAGGTCAACTTACTAAGGCATTGGTGATGCGTTGACATACCTGACCCGCCCAGCCTTCTGTGCCGCTTTCAACTCCAGTGGAGGCTTCAAATTTCTCAGGGTCTTGTTAGCGAGCATCGACTTCGAACAGTTTCCCCGCTATTTCAACCTCGTTTGCCCTGGACGCTTGGTCGCCGCAAGAGTCGAGCAGCCAATCAGCAACAACTAACTTGCCCATCGACCTGTTGCCTTGCCCCTCGTTTTCGCGTCGTCGAAGAACTGACCTGCTTTGGCGTACATCCGGATCCATACCTCACCTGGGCAGGTACACAATCACCTTGTCCTCTACCAAATACTCCCACACCACAAGTGCCTGACCAATATTATTCAGTCAACCAGTGGTGATGTTGCCATCGGCGTATACATCCCTTAACATCACGGATCATCCATAAACGCCTGTCCAGGTCCTGGAGCTAGAATCTATCGTCATCGTTTTGGTTCAAGACCCCGGCCCGTTCCTGTGCCTTGCCTTGTTTGCTTTGTTTCTATTCCTCCTGTGCGTACGTAACCGTGCCTCTCAGCGCATCGGCCTCTCGATACCGATAATCTCGGCATCGGATGCCTGCGCGCGACCAGGTTCAACCTACCTCATAGGCGACTGCGCCGATATATCCAATGGACCCAGCAGACATCTTCCGACAAGGCTTCGGCCAAGTCGCTCCCCGCCAGAATCCCGTCTTCATGGGTCACCCTCAACACCATATGGTCCAGTTCCAGCAGCAGCCGCCACCTCCGCCAGCTTTCAGGAAACCTGTACAGCAAACCGAAGAAACCTCGGATGGCGACGGCTCGAGTCACCGCATTGCCCACACTCTGACTGCTTGCTGCCGTTGCCGACAGGTACCTATCCTCGCGGTGCAACTCGATGATCTGAGCTACATGCTAATGTATTCCTATGTAGAGGAAAACTCGATGCGATCCGACTTTGCCCCGCTGTTTGCCGTGTGAAAGATCCGGATCGACTTGCGAATACCTTGATGCAGCCAAAGGTCGCAAGATCAACAGGCATTATGTTATTAAGCTACAAGACAAAGTCAGACAACTCGAGGCGGAGCTTAGCCAATATACCGACGACGAAAATGAGTATCCTACGAGTAATGAAGATATGGTTCGGCCTGGCGGGATGGTTCGTCTGAATGGTGGCGATGAGACCCCTCGATACCTAGGGCCCAGTAGCGGTATCGCAATGACTCGTCTTCTTATGGAGCAAGCGAAAAGATACACCGATTCAAAACGCATCTCCGATCTCATCCCCAGTGTCCGCGCCAGACAAGCTCGTATGCAGTCCATACAAATGACGGGCCCTTCGGCAAGGAGAAAGAGTTACCCCATGATTAGCCAGCATCCAGCCGAGAGTTTGCCCACAAGAGCCGTGGCAGATAAGTTACTGGAGATCTTTAACCAGAAAGGTAAAACTCAATCCTGTTGTGAACTACTCCATTGGAAATGCTAATCTATGAAAGCTCAACTCTTCTGGCCTGTTCTTCACGAAAAGGATCTTCTACAGGATCTGGATGCGGTCTACAATGGTGACACTGATCCATATCGGCTTTTTATTGTCAGAATGCTTGTAGCCATCAGCTTACAAAAGCTTGACACGCAATATGCTGGTTTAGCAGACAGCTACTACTTGGCAGCAATGCAATTGTTCGAAGACGTCGTCCGCCCAAAGGATCTCAAGACATTGCAATGTCTTGTGCTTCTTGGAGAATATTCGCTTCTCACCCCTACAAGGACGCCGATCTATTATGTTATCGGCCTGGCAGCTAGAATATGCCAGCAGGAAGGACTAGCCAGCGAGAAAACTATTTCTACAGGATACAACTTGGATGCCAAAACAATCGATATGAGGAGGCGGATTATCTGGACTGTCGCCGCGATGGAGTATGGCTTGGCACACAGTATGGGTAGGCCCAACAGTTTTGCCACAGGCGACGACCGACTAGACGTCGAATTCTTTGCAGCAGTCGACGACGACAACATCACTGACCAGGGTATCCAGCCAGGCCCTCCCAGCGAACGCAAACTTGTTGCTATTCACTTCTACAGAATGAGGATGTGCCAGGCCGAGATCCGAAGGGCTTTGTATGAGAAGAAGAAGGAAGAACCAAAGAACGACTTGCACCCTTGGTTTGCAAGGGTTGAGAAGATGAACAAAGAATGGCTAGATGCATCACCCACAAGCCCCGATTGGTGCAAGCCCTGGTATGTCCCCCTCCGTTTTATTCTTCTCTATGTCTAATGCGATTCGATAGGTTTACTGGCAGGTATCATCAGATGAGGATATTCATGTATAGACCCTCTCCGCAGATCCCAAAGCCATCACCTCGTGCCGCGGCGATTTGTTACGAGAGCGCAGCGTACATCATCCAGCTCAATGCTAAGCAGATGGGGAGTGGCGCAGATCTCACATGGGTTTTCCTTCTGACCGTGAACATGTCCCTCAATACACTCTTATGGACTGTCTCGTATCCAGAGGTGCGCCGAGCGCATCCCCGCCATGAGGTTGAAAACCTCGTTCAGACTTCTATGGAGGTTTTGGATCGTTGTACAGAAAGATGGCCTGGGACTGCGTCCGCCTCTCAACTTTACTCCATTTTCTCGAAAGCTTGTTTACAAGGCTACGATGAACGCCCAATGACGGGACAGGCAGCCGGCTTCTTCACCACGCCCCCTTCCTTCGCGGACCCCAACTCGCCCGAAGCCTTCCAGAACCTTCAACAAGTCCAGGCCCCTTATCAGAACCCACCTCAGTTCAACCATGTATTCAACTCACCACCTGAGGCCATGAATGCTTACGCCTTCGATCCCAACTTCCCTCCACCTCAGCCGAGCTTCAGGTCTAACTCCATCTTCTTCAACCCTGCGAGCAATGAACCTACAGGGCGAAGATTCTCATACTTCCCACCCGACTTTATGCAGCCCGGCGAGACCATGATGGACGACCCAACACCGCCAGCCACCACGACCCCTGAGCAACATATGACATCGCCTCCGGATCACATGTCAGAGCAATTGCCAACTCCTCCTGACAGCATTCCGACCGGCAATCTGACAACACCAACCCCTAGCAATACTTTATCGCCCTCAAACACCCTGACAGCCCATCCTACACCTATTATGCAGCATGCCTCGCCAGCTGGAGTTTCTCTGGTGCCCGTGCAGGCGAACGTGTCTCCTCCTATCAAGATTGAACAATCTCAACGTGGGCCCAATTTTGTTGTACCTCAAAACCCACAGGCTGCACCCACCCAAAGGCCTCTACCAACCCCAAGCGGTATTGGCGATTGGTTCTCGCCTCCTGCTCCATTCATTTCCCCGTACGCTTTCAACAACATGAGCAACAGTTTTTTCAACGATTCCATGGCGAATCCTGGGAACTATGGCGATATGTCAGGCTCTGGTCTTGGGTTACAGAATATCCAAGGCGGGAATGTCCCTCCTCAGTTTGACTATGGTTTTGCTAGGCAGGGTAGCCTTACACAGTCTCAGCAGCTTGAGTTGATGAATGTGCTTGAGACCGAGGGGATGGGAGACATTGATGCGTTCCTCAACGGAGGGAACATATCTAACAGGTGGTATTAAATCATTGCTAAATATAAGATAGGATAGAATGAATCTAGGCAACGGATTGGTTTCACAGGATATGTAAGCATGGACGGCGTTTCTTGGGTATAAAGCATTAGACATTGTCTGCAGAAGGACGCTTGAATTATAGACCTGCTCCTGTTTCAAGTCTTGATTTGTACTGTATGAAATTCATTGGTCATGAAAAGTCCCGCCCCGAGATCGCTTTGTGAAGTACACGAAATATTATCTTCCAGACATCAAGCTTACTCTTCGTCATACAAGGTTCCCGCAAATAGGGGCAGGAAACATACCAGCTAAATGGCAAGAAACGGCAACCAAATAAGTCGGGGGTTAGCAAAGGGTCGTTATAACAGCATATGTTATTTTCCATCTTCAAGGTTCCTCTTCTCTGGAGGAGTAGCCAGTGAGACTGCCCTGCTGACAGGCTTCTTGGTACGCTTCTTACGTCGCGTGGTGCCAGTGACGGGGGGTACTTTCTGCACCCACTGTGCGATAAGGCTAGCCCTCACACTGCAAAGGGGGTAGTCGTTGCTATTTTCGTCAGACCATCCCTTGGGACCTGAATTGTTAGTAGATGTGGCATTGGATGAAGAGCCGTTGGCAGCAGCGGCAGTTGCTGCACGTTCTCTCTCATCGCGCTTCTCTCTGGCCATAAGGGATGCACGGAAAGTAGCATCATCACAGACTCGTTCATCACTAAGAGCTTCGTAGACTCGCTGGTTGTGTTCCCGTTTGAGCTGTCGATCCTTGTCTGCCGCACTTGGTACGGCTGGTCTAGCGTTGTCAGGTCCACCATTGATCAGAGATGCGGCGGCAGCGGCAGCTTCCTTGCGAGTAGTACCGATGTGCATCTTTGAGATATTCTGGGGGAGGGTATCGTATAAGAACGGGAGGGGCACAGGTATGCATAAGGTCTCCCAAGAGGCGCTGAGCTGTAGCCAGTTATCGTCGGCGCGGCGGAGAATTTCGACCCAGTCAGACCGAGCAGAAGAGCGACTAGGTTGAAAGACCGGGTAGCCATCGGCGATACGGATCAGCCTTGCCGCCATGTAGGTGTGGCGTTCAAGCTCCTTGGTCGAAGTTTGGGCTAGGCAGTGACAAAGGAGGAGGGAGTGAAGGGCGTCGGCCATAAGGGGGTGGTAGGTCGACCATTCGCACGTCTGGGGCATATCGAAAAGCGGTGTTTTGCCATTCGATTTTATCACCTCTTGGCTAGGATATGGAGGGAGGTCTGACGGGGGGACGGCGACGAAGAGTTCCGAAATGGCGTAAGTGGTATGTGGCTCGAGAGAGTATGTGGCCTCAGAAGGGCGAGGATGGCGGGTGCCTTTTGCGGAGGAATTAACTCGATCATTAAAGTCCTTTGCGATGGAGGATGGTAAATTGGGCGCGTACTCAAGATGTGACATAAAGGCGAGGAGGTCTCGGATCGCCAGTTTTGCGTACTTCTTGACAAGCTTCTGCGCTTCGGTCTGTTCACGGGGAGACTTTTCTTCAATCTCTGGCGACTTGCGGCCACTGACTTCTGGATCAAAAGCTTCGTCTGGGCTGTGCGAATCGGCATGCCCACTCTGGCTCTGACTTGTCGGGATGCCATCTTCGATATGCTGACATGCCACTGATAGATACGCCGTGCCACGAAGGAACAACAGCTGAGTTTCCAAACTACTCGGTTGCTCTTTTTCAGATGGGATAATGTCCTGCCGCCATCTTCTACCCCGATGTGAATACTGAGAGTCCAGTTCGTCGCCACTTGGTCGATGGGGCTGTTGATGTATTCGACACACTGTGAGAGCGGCCGTCAAGTCATGAGCCGCACCTTCAAAATCCTCCTTGAAAGTTTTGACGATTGCACGTGTTCGGAGAGCTTCGCCCTCGTTGGGCCTCTCGGATATGATGTCTGCCAAAGGCTGAAGACTAGTGGACTCTGCCAACTGACGCGAGGGTATTTTCTCATGAAAGAAATGTACATATTTGGCATCTGGATCCTGTGGGTTACGAAACAGCACCAGCGCCCCAATCTCATCGATCGGTGACGCACCCTGCATTGTTGCAACACTGCAAGCAATCTCATCTAGATGGTATGCACGGCTAAGCTTCTGGCTTGCCTGCTCCCTCATCCGAAACTTGCGCTCGCGGCTCAATTTTGTCCCATGTCCTGGCCCCGTCATTCCCAACACAGACATAGGAGATGCGCCGGGTAGCCCACCATGGACGTTAGTCAACACGGGTGAGGCAATGTCACTAGCAGCTCTCACAGCGAGATTGGTGGCTTCGTCGACGAGACGGCGAATCTTCAGTAGGTCATAGAGGACGGCAGGGTCAATAGGACACGGCCGGGGGGTATTGTAGTTGATGTTGGCAATTGTTTCGAGGATCTCGATAGGCATCTGGAGCCACGGACCGTGGAAAGCGGATATGTATCGCCAATGCCTAAGGTAAAGCGTCAACTCCGTAATCGAATGGATCGCAAATGGCCACTTTGCAGGAAAATCAGCGGCGCATAACCAAACCTACTTGTTCCGGCAAATATTAAGGGTCTGTAAAGACGAAGACGAGGAAGAAGAACCATCCTTGGACGTCTTTGGTTTCTTCTTTTGACTCCCTCCGTTTGTATCCATAGTATTTGAGGTTTGTGGATGCGTTTGCGAAGTGTTGTCCAGGGTCGCGTTCTGCCCCTCACCACCAGGAGCTTGGCTGCCTTTTTTCTTTGCCATTTTTTGCGCTGAAACAGCGGCGTAGGCGAAAAGCGCCAGCAGATGCCTTGTGCGCTGGTACAAAATCTGGAGGCCCTCGAACCGGCTTGATCGCAGACCGCAATGTGTAGATCGATCAAGGCTGTATTCTGGTATCGAAGACGTGGGGTAAGTGTAAAGAATCTAGTTGCGACGACTGCATGGGGGACGAAAGGAAAAGGCTAAGAAATTTCGACTATATTGATGTTGGCTGGGAGAAAGCTCTTGGGATAAAAATTTTGTGGCCCAAAAACAATAAAATCGTCGGAATGCTATTGTGCTTGAACACAGGTAATCGTGATGTTTTTCTGTAGTAAAGCACCAAGGGTGGTTTGGATATGATGCAAATCACGTGAAGGCAGAGTGCTGCGAAGATGCTGAGGAAGGAGTTTCGACGATAAGCGACCTGGAATGTAAGCTACCTTTCCTTGTCAAATCAGAAATATTTATGGATCTGATGTCGCTTATAAGTGAGTGTGCCAGTACTTAACTGAAATAATTGGACTCTCTTTGTCGCGAAAGGTCATGCTCAGAGGTCTTTTAGTTAGGTCTTGTCTGATCATCTTTCCTCTGAAAGCTCTAGTTCCACGAATGTGATGTCTCCAGCGAGAAGATGAAGGAAAGCATGTAATAGACGGAACGTCACTACAATTCTGTGACTGTTGGATAATTGACTGAGCATGGTCAAGATATGTTCTTTATCGTCTCACGGAAACATGAAATCATTAACTTAGGTAAATTAGGAAGTGATTAAGGTGTAGATGAATATAGATCTTCCCTTTTGAGACCCATCCCCAGCGGCTGTTGTAGACAAACACACAAAAACCACCCCGATTCACACAAAGCTCACTTGATGCACACCAAACTCTTCAGCTGGCTCTTCAGTAAAATTCAAATAGATATCAAGCTCTTCCAGCATATATGTCAATGCTCATAAACAAGGTCGCGCTCACTAAACTCCTTTTCGGATGTGAGGTAGGGGAACTTCTCCCGTACCGGTAAATCCTTTGCTGTTCCGAGCAATCGTGGTATTGGTGCGCTTTTTGTCCTGAACTCGTTGGAGAGAAATGATGTAAAGGCCTGTATATCTCGCTTCGTCGTCATGGGGCCGAGACTCGCGCGAACGATTCTGCTCCTGTCAGTTGATGAATTTGATGATTATGGTAAAACATACCCCGTTGGCTTATTATGTATGACTGCCATCTCACTTGAACCACAGGCGTGTCCGCTTGAGAAGATCCTGTCCCATTCCCAGTCCTCATAGTCCAGAGCTTTGGCGACACCGCCAGGGCAGCAAACGCCTGAAGCATAATCGTCAGCAGTGCTAACATGAATCTAGAAGAGGGCCTTACCTCCAGCTCGTATGTATACTCCAGCGCTATTGGCAAGCCTCTCTACCTCCGTCCAGGGGATATATGAACCATCTTCTTTCATAATGTTGAAGGCAAAAGTTGGCCCTTGTAGTGAAGGATCGCCATACATGTATGGGCTATCAACATATAGCTCGATCAATGGAGATCCGTTTCGGTGCTTCAGGTCCACGAGACGTTCATACAAGTGGCGAGCGAGATAACAGCAATGACGAGATATCGTATCCTGCGACCAACCGTCAGTTAATCTCAATACTAAAGTGACATGGCAACTCACCATTGAGCCATAAAGCCTTAGGTGTGTATCAATGGCGACTCCAAGCGCCAAGATACTGTGAAATGGCAGTGTGCCATCCTCGACACCTTCATGTATATCCCATATTTTGTGCAGATCCCCCAGCCCGGGAACTTTCTTCATGACCCGGGAGTCTTTTGAGGGGGATAACTGAGCAATTGTTCCCCCGCCAAAGTATCTCCTCAGGTTCAGTATATGTCCAGATGCCCGCCTAACAACCAATGCTCCCAAATCAGGAAAGCCAAATATCTTGTAAAACGAAAGGCAAGTGAAGTCGGGTGCATCCATCGGATCGTGGAACAGGCAGCTGAGGGAGCTAGTCATAGCGAGAGCCGCAGCATCGAAAAGGGTATAGACATTTCGAAGCTGAGGGTGTTGCCGTATTCTCTTCGACCAGTCCTGTGGTAACCGGCGTCCACTAAGATTGGACTGGCCTGGATATGCGAATAAGCCCAGACTGGTCGATTTTCCTCTTCGGGACTGGCAGCTGAAAGGCCGCGAGATCCATTCTTCAACACTCTCATCATCTTCGAAACAATGATAGTCTCCTGACGTAAGTGCGCGAACCCCGATGATGCTCGTGTGGGATTCCTTGTGACATCCATACCAAAAGCCCTTGGTAGGGGTCTTCTCTCCGATGTCCCGAAACGCGTCAGCAACGAGCTTGATAGCAGCCGTAGCATTGGCGACGAAGACCAGGTCGAAATACTTTGGATCAGCGCCAACGAAATCAAGAGCTTTTGCCCGGATATTATCAACCATATCACCCGACAACTTTGCCGGGAGATTCTCTGAGTGCGGATTGCCCCAGAGGTTTCCAATCATTGCTTGGGAGAAGCCGGTTATAAGGGATCGCGCATATATGGTAGCTCCTCCATGATCAAGATAAGCCCCTGTAAGCAAACGTCAGCGGATCTGGGGATGAAGAACCAAGGAGTCAGACTGGCACACCTTGTGCCATGTTGGGATACTCGTATTCTCGGAAATCCTCGACCGACGAGTTATATTCCATGTCTGGAGAACGTATATCTCGCTCTGAACGATGTTTGAGCGCTGTATTTGTGTCTGCCTGAGCACGTAGTCAGTCTCCTTCCAAGATAGACCGATAGGTGGCTCTGGATTACAAAGCTGACGTACCATGACTGAGGGGGCCATAGAGGCAGTTGATTGACTAGCAGCTGTGTTTGGGAAGGGAGAAAGACTTCCACGAGTATTAACGGAAGATGAGACAGTCTCGGAAGATAAACAAATGTTCAACGATAAGAACCATCGAGATCGGTCAACAAGTACTTTAATTGACTTTGCAGGCAAGGAACCATGATCAAGGGACATCTGGGGATAGGTCACCACCTGGCTCACAGCCGCTCACCAACCAGAATCAATATATGACACAACTCTGATCAGATCAGCCCGGTTCCTCGGCTTGGCCTGCATCTGTATCTGCACGTCCAAGCTAGGGCAGTTTCTCGTTTTGACCCTTTCCATGTGATGGAACATTCCCGAAGTGAATACTGGTCTGCTACCCAAGGCCAAATCAAGGAAGCAATGCTGATTACAGACAGTAGCAAGGGTTTGAAGAGATTTCGGCCAAGAGCTGCTTGACTTCTCAAAAATTGAGAACCTTGAACCTTGCTTGCATGTTGACTGATGCTTTTCATGTTGATGAGCTGAACAGCCTGGGTTCCAGCTGAAAGAAGAGATGGATGCAGCTAAAATCCTTAGGCTTGGCTGGTCAGCTCTAGTGATTCTTACGTGCGCTAGGGCCGGGCCTCGAGAACGATGATTTGGGGGCAGAAGTGCACTAAAATAGATGCAAGTGCGAGAGATCCATGGTTGCCCAGCATCCACTCAAAGGATGCGCGCAATCCCAGTCTCGATGCGAGCAGGGGTGTAAGAGAGTCCGGAATATTCTACAGCAATCGACTGATAACACTGCTCAACGAAGAAACAAGAAATATTGCTTGAAATTTATCTTAATGCCTCACCTATTACATTGCTCCTATGAGTCACGGTTCGTAGTTAATTCTGGAATGCCCTGGACGCATAAATTGATAACCTCGATGGGATAGTACATCTACCCTAAGCTCCTCACAATAAATATAAGGTAATTACAGTTAGGGAAAGGTCAAGGGGCTTTTGCAAGGTCCCTGTCAAACTAATGGAATGGAATGGAATGAGAGCCTCCGAGACTTCCATTTAAGAAATGGATCAGCATTTCTTACCTAGTACCTATACCAGTATGTACCTTGATACCTATCAACTTATATCCTTGAGGTCCAATGCCTGATTCAATTGGCTAAGGTAGTGATAACTGGAACATCCGCGCCATACACTACTGGTCACCAACCTACATGGTAATATTCCCTAACCACCGATTTGCGTTAATTTTCACTTGGACATGCGCCGTAGTCGTAAAGACAAGTTTCAAATAGGATTCCTTTGTATTATGTCTGCTTGTCGACAAACTAGAACACCCTGCAGCTCCTATCAATCAAGCTTTGTTCAAGGAAACAGCAATCTGTTTCCAAACAAATCAGAAACTTTCGGGTTTCTCAACGAACTGAACTGAAATCGCCCCTCGCATCAAACACAGTTTCATCATCAACTCCCTCACATTGCAAGAATGAGAGCAAAGACACCAGCCAGGGCAAGGTTGATCGGGAGCGTCGCAGACGAGGCACCGTTGGGACTAACAACGCTAGTCTCAGTAGAAATAGGCTTGCCGCCAGTGCCACTGCCTGTGCCTGTGCTTGACGGAGTAGGAGTGTTCGTCTCAGGGTTGACTGTCTCAGTCGGTGTTGGGAGGTAAGCTGGGGCAGTGTAGTTCGAGTCGATAACACCCGGGTTCAGGTTCACAAAGTTGGCGCATGTTAGACGGGTCTTGTTGGCATAATGAAGAACAAACGACCGGTTGCCAAAGTAGGCCCCGATGCCTTCTTTGGTGGAGGCGTAGTAGTCGATGTAGTCGGCTGTGAAGGGGTCGCTGGTGATCTTTCCATGCTTCCCACTGTTGTCTCCAACCTGACAAGAGGCAGGCTTCTCAGGGTCACAGGGAGGCTCCTCGCCACGAGCGAAAGGGTCGAGATGGGCGAGAGTGGCGGTACAGTTGCCGTTCTCGGGAACAGGTTCAACGTGGATATGGTATGCTATGGCAGAGTCAGCTACAGTCTGGCTGAGCGATAGTCGAACAATTACTGAAGGGACCTCCCTCCTTGGGAAGGTTGCTGAACTGGACCTTGAACTGGACGCCGTGTCCATCGCTCGGAGCTTCAGCCTGGATAAAGCCCTTGGCGTTGCCTTCGATTGCGGCATCTTTGAAGAAAGGCTCCTTGGGAAGGGTGGCCTTGTATTTGACACCAATAGGGTTGTCGTTGACTCTGGGAGCATCGTGAGAGTCATCCTGACCAAAAACCTGCCCGGCAAGCGCCGAGAACAGGACGGCCACCATGGCTTGAGTGCGCATTTTGAGTGAGATTGTAAAGCTGTGCAATCTGTGTAGGCAATGCTGTGTGTAAGGCAAGCAGGTGCGACTATGACTAAAGACCGTCGAGGCGAAGTAAGAGTAGAATCTCGATACTAAAAAATTACGAGCGAGTGAAATGACCACTAGGGCCCGATAGAATTATTTAGGTGCTGAGACTTGCTCAAAAGTGAATCAACGGATCCAGTCTTAGGTTGAGATGAGATGATGAACGGCAGTGACAATGACAGTGGCAGTGGCAGCCGAAGCTATATATAGCGTGGGCGCTGAAGCTTGCCAAGAGCGTCATCACTACGCGATAATCCTAGAGGATAATTGAACCTGGATTGGTCAAAATGTCAACAGCTCTCAGTACAAGCCGCATAAACGAGGAAATGCTAAAGTCCCCAATCCGTGTTGGGCAAAGCCTGGCCTGAATTTGTGCAGCAAGCAGCAACCAAAAAGAGGCTCTTTACCTCCACTCCCAACGAATGAATTGCCTAGCAAATAACGCGGGGGGAAGATACGATCCATTCTAGGCCCGGTAGCAAGCAATAGTCTCCCTGTGCCGAGATATCTGTCCAACGATTGGTGGCCACAGGGGACAGCCCGTATTCACGAGCGACGTGGCTTAGGCTTTGCTCGTTTCAACGGACACGGCGCCATGCGTTTGTTCACTTTTTGATTCAACGGCTATGACGGCCAAGCACAGCAGGGGCATCAGCGGACAGCCCAAGCCCTTTGAAAGCTCTTCGGCACACGGAACCCCGTGTTTGCCAGGAGGGGTGCTGGGGACGGTGCATCGCTGACAGGCGACAGACAGCCAACAAGCAACAAGGGAGGGAGGGTTGCGTAACCTCACACGGCGTCTAAAAGCAACATCCATCTTACTAAGTCCTGGCTTGGGATCTTACTACTTGTGTCGCTGTTGCACAACAAGCAAAACGTGTGCGTAATGATGGCATCACAAATTTCCTTTTAATGAGATGCTCTCAACTTCCGAGCCTTGGTATTGCCTCATTAGGGCCACTTAGCTCAAGTCTCTGACAAGGCCGTCATCTGACGGAATAGAACCCTCCGTGGTAGCTCTCTTGATCAGTAGTTTGGCGATCATCAACATGGCGCCTGCATGTTTCGTTTCGTTTCGTTTCGTGTTGAGCTCTGGGCAGAGGTGTGCCGGAAGCTATTGGAGCGTGAAGCACAGAGCTTAAATGCCAAGGTCGCTCAAGATACCAATACATTTCTGCTATAAAGAGTACTAGTCAGAGGCTTAACCTTTTTGGTGGGCTCCAATGTTAGTAGCCGCCCAGCCATAATTCTTACAACCTTCATTACGACGAGACAGTTCAGTTAACCTCCATGATTAAGAATCAGAGAAATAGTTACGCAATTTAAGTGGTGATGGCTAGACCACACACCTTGTTGGTTGTATCGCAGGTTTCAGAAGTAGTCAAACTGCGCGCCATGATTGTGGTTGCGTCTCGTCAGCCAAGAAAATAGCACAATTTCAATGTTACACTTCTGAGCACGAATTCCGGCTTGAGGAAGATCGTCAACTAATCTTTCGGATTTCGCAAGGTTCACAACCTAGACCGCGTGTAAGTAAGCATCTTAGGGTATATTGTTAGCACTGTTTGCTATGCTGTGGACCTAGCCAGCACCAGAACAAATTAGAGAAAAACCAACATAGAATAAACACAGAGACATGCACCTTGCACCTACCCTTAGGTACCCGATAAAAATAAAAGGTACGCACCGGAATGGAAATTTCAAGGTATGCCTAGCCCGTCCGTGCCTGTCAAGATCTGGCTGGATATAGTGGCGCATTCAACATGTGGCGGTGCTTAGTAGTGGCTCATTCTCCAGCCTTGTTGCTGAGGCAGGAAAGGAGCTAAACGGCGACATTGACGCATTACCACCAACAGCAACGGAGCTATAGCTGCGACCCAGTATCAACGTCGCAACAACAATCCATCACCACCATACCCATAGCGATACATCGATTGGTCAACAACACTTGAGCCCTTTCTATATACGCCCATCATGAAGCCCGTCGTCAGCGCCTTTAACGCGTGGTCATGGTTCGCCAATTCCTTTGAACTGCCTTGACTTTGTCATGATGAAGCTAACATGAAACTTCCAGCACCGTTCTCTCCGTTTTCGCCATTGTTATCCTCAGCGCTCTCGCGGGCCTCTACCGAAGCAACCATGAAGAATTCACGGGCGGCGTAGATGATCCCGAAGATGGCAAGGCAGTTTCAGACACCATCTTCATCGCCGTCCTCGTCTATGTTGTACGTCCTTCCTCGATCAAACAGATTGGCTATCCGTAACCCGAACCCAATCCTGCATCTTACTGACAGTAATAGGCTTTCTTTGTCTTTTGTGGCTTCCAAGGATTCCTCCATACCCGAGAAAGCCGTCGAGGCGCGATTGCTCTGTAACAATACTACCGATCGGCGAGCAGAGCACGACACGGAACCTGGCGTCCTGGATATTTTTATTGATTTGAGTTTGGAATGGTATTGTGTTTGAAAGACGAACATTATAGTTGCATGGGCAAAAGAGAAGATCAGACGAGATGATGATCAAGACTACGCGTATACAGTCCATAGGCACGCTATGTACGGGATATTCTTTGGCTTAGACGGTTTATTCAGTTTTTCTTCCTGCTATTCATCTTGCATTGTAGCCTGCTGTCTTGTGTGGCTCAAATCATATTACTATGTGGGATGAGCCGGCCAGTGCTACGCATGTTCAAGCTTGGTTTGCTGTAGCTATGTTCGTTCGCTTGACCACCTTTTCGGTATCTCAACTGAAAGTGTCAATCCGCAAGTGCGCAGATGGGAGGGGAAGTAGATGCTCCACGACGCATCCGTACTTCGTGCAACAATGGGATTCCCTGGCGAGGAGCGTCGCCGGGACATCACGATTAGGCGACGGGCCGGCACAGTGGGGCCGCTCCGGACAGTGCCGAACGGATGAAAGGCGTCGGCGGCCGTCCGAAAGTCCCATTGTTTGCAGCTTTATACGTCACAGCAATCTCATCGACATTGGGTTTTTGAACAAGGTACCGCACATATGTGCCCCTCTTTTTAGAACAAGATCGTCATATTCGCGACAAGATAGCGAAAGGGTCATAACCATCGTGCCAGTGTCCGCTGGCATAAGCCAGCGTACGACCATTGGTCGATAGCTCAATCTTTCAGGCAACTGATAGAGGAGCACCCCCATCATGAAAAGCCAAACGCCAGATTAAAGAAAGAGCTGTCAGCACGGATGCGCATTCTTGCTTGGCTGGCCCCGTTATTGTGACGAAGAAATGTTCAACCCTGACTGTAGTGTCGTCATCGATCGATCTTCATCATGATTCGGATCGAATGCTCCGTGTGTTCTTGTGCGACGAGTATTAAAAAGAGGAGGTTCTTCCGAGTGATATAGAAAGAATTTTCAATTCCCTCCAGCTCGAGAAGTTCATTGTACAATTGACTATAATCCAGCCGCTAAAATGACGACTCAAAACTTCAAGAATGGTGAGTTCTCCCTTCCTACTTTCAACAATTCAACGATGTAGCAACTGACCAAGAAATAGAGAAGGATATCCCCGTCTCTCACCAGGAATTCCCTGGAACTGAGAGGGAGATGCCCGACCCCAAAGCCACTCGTGACGAAGTACCTGAGGCCGGCGGCAATTCGAGGACATACCAAGGCTCTGGAAAGCTCAAAGGCAAAAAGGCACTGATCACTGGAGGCGACAGTGGCATTGGTGCTGCTTCTGCTCTTCTGTTCGGTCGAGAGGGCGTTTCGGATATTGTCATCGCCTATTTACCAGAGGAAGAGAAGGATGCTCAGGACACCAAAAAGCAGGTTGAGAACGAGGGTGCCAAGGTCCATCTTATCTCTCTCGACCTCTCGAAGCAAGAGAACTGCAGGAAACTTGTTGACTTTGCCGTGGAGAAAATGAATAGAATTGACATTCTATTCAACAATGCAGCTTGTGAGTGTATCTGACAGTATCGAGTATATCGAGCATATCTGATAATCGATCTAGACCAGATGATGGTCCAGGATATCAAAGACCTCCCCGAGGAGCAATGGATCCATACCTTCAACATCAACATCCACTCCTTCTTCTATATCTCCAAATATGCCCTCCCTCACATGAAGGCCGGAGCAACTATTATCAACAATGCTTCCATCAACGCCTACATCGGTCGCCCTGATCTCCTCGATTACACATCCACAAAGGGTGCGATTGTTTCATTCACCCGCGGTCTCAGCAATCAATATGTCAGCAAGGGCATTCGTGTTAATGCTGTCGCTCCTGGACCCGGTACGTTAAGCTGATCTCACCAACGTGTGATACGACTAACAATACATAGTTTGGACACCTCTCATTCCCGCCACAATGGACGACGAAGCGCAGAAGCAGTTCACAAGCCCCATGGGACGACCTGCTCAGCCATCAGAGATTGCTACGTGCGTGGTCTTCCTGGCGTCGAGTGACAGCTCGTGTGTTAGTGGACAGACCATCCACTGCAATGGCGGTACCGTTGTGAATGGTTAAAATAGGGAGAAGATAGAACGATCGAGTAATGACACTAACGAAATATTAATCTAAGAATAAATATTGCATCTTTAGTTCCATTGCCCTGAAATGTATTTAAGTGTACAGTGCAGAACTTCAATAAGTTCCACTGTATCTAGTCCCTTTTGCGACGACTTCCCTCATATGTACCAATTCCACCTTGTGAATGACCCTTTAACAATGAATATGGTTCAAATTTCAGCTTCGTAGTTCCCATCTTACACTCTCATATCTCATTTCAGAGAATTTGTTGCTCAAGGTTACTTCCCCTTGTCCTCACCACTCTCAACAACCTGGCAGCCTTCAAGCTCAAGAGCTGACATGAGATGAGCAGCTCAAGACAACCACCAGTTTATTTCGAAGATACAGCTCGGCATGAGGCTCATAAACACACACACTCTTCAGCTTGAGTTTTATCCTGGTGGGTCACGTCGATATGCCATTCTATCCCACGTCTGGGGTGATGATGAAGTCACTTTCAAGGATGTTGATTCAAATGGTCCCGAGGAGGCCCTTCATCTTGAACGTTATAGCAAGCTACGCGAGAGCTGCAGAAAGGCACGCTCTTTTAATTTGGACTATTTATGGATAGATACTTGTTGTATCGATAAAAGTAGCAGTGCCGAACTTTCTGAAGCTATCAACTCGATGTTTCGTTGGTATGCTGAATCGACCATCTGCATCGCCTTTCTTGAGGATGTTCTCCCCTCAGAGTCTGAAGAGGAACGGAGAAAGACATTCATAAACAGCCGTTGGTTTACCAGAGGCTGGACACTTCAAGAGCTCATCGCACCGGGAAAGGTCATTTTCTATGGAAGAGACTGGCAGCGGTTGGGTAGCAGAGCTGAGCTCAAAGAAGACATAAAGAGTGCCACTGGGATTAATTATGAGCTTCTCGACGCAACACATCATATGGTGGAGATCAGGCAACGTCAGCTTAGTGAGTTTTCTGTCGCTCAGAAGATGTTCTGGGCTGCTGGACGCGAGACAACGAGGCCAGAAGACATTGCTTATTGCCTACTGGGTATATTCGATATTAACATGCCTTTGCTCTATGGGGAAGGTCAAGCTAAAGCTTTCAAGCGGCTACAAGAAGAGATTCTTAAATCTACCGATGATGAGTCAATTTTTGCTTGGCGGCAGCCTCGATATCGGGTCGAAGGGAAAACGTATTGGAGCCTTCTTGCAAACAGCCCTTCAGCTTTCGATCTCGGCCAGACCTCAAAAGATCTTAATGGCATGGTGCCTCAGAGATCCAAATACCTATCTCTTAGGTCAGGAAGTTCAATGTCTATGACAAACCGTGGACTGGATTTAGAGCTTCCATTAACGCCGTTCCCAATCGATACGTCTGGGACCATTTTCTTGGCCTTCTTGAACTGCGAGTTTCGAAGAGGCCAGACATCAATCAACCCGGCTATCCTCCTTCAGAGGGCAGCGTGGGACAGAAACTCACACTTTGTGCGGATTAGACCAGATATATTAGCGTTGTCCATGATGAACAGCATCATTCTTCCAGATGAACTCTTGAACATGATACGAAGTGGCCAAAAAGATGTTCTGCAGGAGGCCATCCCGCGACAGATCTTCGTGCCACACAGTACTCCGGACCTCCGATACTTGAAGGGTGTGATATTTCGCCCGGAGATGAAGGGCCTTGCAAAGGAGAGTAAGATGGTTGTCAGAGTGCGCTCACGATCACCAACATGGCAATATTTTGTCGATGCTCGAAGCGGTCCCTCCACTACGCCAGAGTCATATGAGATTAACTTTGACTTAGCACCTGGTCCCTCACTTGGGTCGTTACAAGCATCCATCGTTCTGGGAGTGTTGGAGCTTGACCTAGGAAGTTCAGATGCCAGGCAGTGCTTGGTCATGGGATTAGAGCCCTTGCCCCCAAACCCGTTTCAAACGATGCCTCTTTACTTTTCACCGTGGTACGCATTTGAAGAACAGACTTGGATTGCAAAGCAGGACTTTTCAAGAGTTTTGGACAAAACACAGCGAAGGCTGGAGTGGAGAGTTCCAGATATCGTGACGGCGAAAATTGGAATTGAGAGCAGGTATTCGAGTCTATTCTATAGTTTGACTTTGGAGATTGAGAACAGCCGGAAAGTCAATACCTGGTTTTGAGGATACATACCGACTTCTTTCGGGATTTCGCTTGTTAATACTATACAGGAACATCTGTCATTTCCAGCTCGGTGTGAACTGCTTCTGGCACCTCGAACGGCCTCTCCTTGAATATCAGATCCATACCCAGCAGTTCTTCGTCGGTGATGCCTGGCCGCTCATCGATCGCCCTCTTCAGCTCACGTGCCTTATCCGTGACATCCTCAATCTCAACAATCCATTCATTCGCCCACTGCTCACTTAAGGCTCCTGGAATGCCAATTTGAACACTCCTGTATGGCAGTACCTCTAGCTTCGCTGTCCTCTCAGGATCCCACTGAATCCTCACATCAACCGTCTTCTCACGCTTCTCGCCAGGGCTGAGCTTATGAGCGTGGCTTGATAGCACACCTCGCTCAAGGAGGGTGATGAAGTGCTCGTGTTTCATTCGCAAAGCCAAGATGCGCGATTGGCCAGGGTCTTTGTAAGAGTATCCGGAGCGGTACATCATCCATGCCCAACTGGGCTTGATCCACGTCATTCGACCTGATTTGAAATCTGGGGATGCATTGAGCTTCTGCGTATCTACAGCAGCTTTAGCAATGGATTCTTTGTAGGCTTGGTACACTGTTATAGTGGTGTCATTGTAATATGCACGAACTTGGCGATAGGGAGTGACTGAAATTGCTGTTGACATTATGGAAGGCGATTTAGGTGGATAATATCTGTTCGAGGATGATAAGGCATTCTATGGTGGCCACTCGAAGCATGAATAACACTGGCTTTATATCTCTAACATACTGCCTACGCCTACGCCGACGCCTTAAGTCTGGTGACTCCTTCGGTGAGGGGATTGATGGTGGTGGCTCAGCTCTCAGCTGATTGACATAAACCAGGGAAAACCACTATATTTAACTGTAATGACTCAACTTTCTATTACATTCTTCAGAGCTGGAATGGCCGAGTGGTCTAAGGCGGTGGTTTTAAGTTAATCTGTTTAACACCACTCTCGAAAGAGGCGGGAGTTCAAACCTCCCTTCCAGCAAAATTCACTTTTGCCCATTTTTACTCTCAGGAGTGCATCTTACCCTTGTGCCTCTAATTCTGTCCTTGTCTTTTTTATTGTCGTTGATGCAGCCTTGGGAAGTTCTGGAAGATCGTCGGATCACAGCTTGTCCGAAAGATTTGTAACTTACACTGAAGCATATCCCCTGTAACTATCGCGACGTCACAGGTACGCCCCCTGTCAACACACTGTAACCATAACCAAGCTCCCCAACGCAGTGCCTAAGCGCCCCACTTCATGGAACAGCTCCAAACAAGTGTGCGCCTGACCAAAAGCTGAGGCACTGGTTGCTGGAAGGAAGTCCTAGCTTGGAAGATGGAGAATGAGGGGTCCTGCCATGTGCTCCATCCAGCTTGCTGTAGTTACGCTTCGGCTCTGACTGCCTTACCTAGAGGCATCCATTGTTGAACTCCAAGAATCCGAAGACGCTGACCCGACAACATCGCCAACGACAACCCTTTTGTGGTAGTCGATCACCTGCGAAGCGATTTGTTATCAAAAAACCCTAAACTTTATTGACCTTATCGACGTCGACGACCACTGCTCTCCCAAGACACACGATACAGCTTAACCTTCGGTCGTAGAACAGCGAATGGGCACCATCTTGTCTTACACAAGTCAACATTTCGCCTTGGGCCCGATTCTCCAAAACAGCTACCTCGCCGTCGAACCTTCAGAAGCTTTGCATGTCTCCGCCGGAGCAGTCTACAACTTCATCTAGCCAGCCGGTCTTAGACGAGACGCTGTCTAACAAACCCAATGTCGAGTTGATGTCTGCTCAGGACCCTACGGCAGGGACGCCTGGAACCTCTGATAATCATAGCCATGGATCGAGCTCCAAGGACAAGACCGGAAAGGAGGACAGTTTGATCGATTTTGGTGATCAGGCAGCTGACGTTCCATCACACGAACATAAGGCTGACGCTGCTGAGCAAGGTCCCTCAGATATGCTCAAGGAAAAGCAAGCTGCCGATGATTCTCGAGCTCCCAGAGGTTACTTGAACACTCACGCCTCAACAGCGGGCAAAATCAAACCTATTGCATTACCCTCGTCGAACGATGCTACCACACAATACCTCACCGCCGAACCATCCACTTATGTTGACCCCACGCCTGCGACCCCAATAACCTCTCAGCCGCCTTCGCGGACCCCTTCAAATGCTGCGCGTTCCCATGTCTCTGGAGATTCTACCCCTCCTAAATCAGACGCAGAGTTTGATGAGAGACGATATGTCAGTGAAGATGAGCACGAAGGCGGTTCACAGTCCGAAATTCAGAGCATCATGGAGCAGTTTAGCGAGTTTGGTGGTGGCCCTGGTGAAGAAGAAGTCATGAGTCCCAGACTGGAGATTGCCTCGCCGATGCTAGGCCACCCCGTTCAGCATCCTCCTCGAAAGTCTAGTCTGGAACCTCTTGTGCCTACGCTCTCTGGTCAGATGCAGGGCCTACACATCTCCACGAGTTCCCCTCCAGCCGAGACCCCAAACAACACTGGGGTCGAGGATCTGGGGCCACCTGTCCCACCCAAGGATGGTGTTCACGGAACACCTCCACGTCCTAAAATAGAGCGGAACATGAGCGTTGCTTCTCCAAGCTCGCCAGCGCAGTCGCACCGACCGCCTCCTCCTGAGCCTGAGCCAGAGCCTACTCAACCCTTTGACTTCCATCGGTTTCTCGAGCAATTACGAAACAAGAAGGCAGATCCTGTGGCAAGGTACCTCAAGTCTTTCCTCTCTGAGTTTGGCAAACGGCAATGGATGGTGCATGAGCAAGTCAAGATTATAGGGGATTTTCTGGCCTTTATTGCAAACAAGATGGCACAATGCGAGGTCTGGAGGGATGTATCTGACGCGGAGTTCGATAATGCTCGTGAGGGAATGGAAAAGTTGGTCATGAACAGACTGTATACTCAGACATTTTCGCCTGCAATCCAAGCGCCCAAACCGATCCCCGGGGCGAAGCCGAAGCGCAAGGGCGGCGATATACCTCTTGGCCCCGGTAGGCGAGGCCAACACCAAGAGGATGTCGAGAGAGATGACATTGTTAGACAGAAGATGAGCATTTATGGCTGGGTGAAGGAAGAACATTTGGACATTCCGCCAGTCGGCGACAGTGGACGTCGGTTTTTGAAATTAGCCCAGCAAGGTCAGTTCAACATTACAGACTGTCGGTATTTACTAACGCGATCCAGAGCTGCTAAAAATAAAATCCTACAGAGCACCGCGAGACAAGATCATTTGTGTGTTGAACTGTTGCAAGGTGATCTTTGGTAAGACAGCTGAAAGGTTACAGTTGCATGGTTATATTGACGACTGACAGGTTTATTAAAACATAACAAGTCTGATTCTTCAGCTGACTCCTTCATGCCCCTCCTTATTTATGTTGTACTGCAATCAAATCCAGAGCACCTAGTGTCTAATGTGCAATACATCTTGCGCTTCAGGAACCAGGAAAAGCTCGGGGGTGAAGCAGGCTACTACTTGTCTTCGTTGGTATGTTGGTTTGCTCTTGAAGTAGTCACAACCTAACATATTATAGATGGGTGCTGTTCAGTTCATTGAAAATATGGACAGAACTACTCTAACGATTACTGACGAGGAGTTTGAGAAGCATGTGGAAGAGGCCGTGTCAGCAATTGCTGAAAAGCATGCTCAATCACCGCCAGTCACCCAACAGCCAGTATTCAACGAGAAGTCTGGGCCTCTTCCCGGAGAAACTTCTGCGCGTCCTTCTCTTGACGGACCACGCACTTCAACCTCGAATGACGAGTATACGGGCGAAGAGAAAGCTGCCATCACTGGTCTTCTCAAGACTATACAGAAACCTCTTTCCAGCATTGGGAGAATGTTCTCTGATGACCCTGGCCCTTCAATGGATCCCGGGCCTAGTAGTGCGCCTCGGACCCCGGCTCCACCGGAGCGTCTCAGCCGTGAGGAGCCTCGCGAACATCAACAAGTACCTTCAAAACATGCATTATCTGCAGAAGAGGCTGCCGCACGACAGGCGAGCGCTGAAGCGGCCGAGGCGCAGCGACTTTCCCGTGCAGAGCATGCAAATGTTGTCGAAACATTAGCAGGCATGTTCCCTGACCTGGACAAGGATGTCATAAGTGATGTGGTTTACGAGAAGGAGGGCAGGTAAGTGATCCTCAAATCGATCTCTTGGCTGAAGCTGACGTGTTTCTATAGGGTCGGCCTAGCTGTTGATGCGTGTCTCGCCCTTTCAACATAATGCATCTGAGGAGAAGATAAATAATTATTGGAGCTAAGAAGCTGCCTCTGCTCCTTTTAATTGGCCTTAAAGCATCGCGGTGCGATTTCAGGTTGTGACAACCGCCATGGTTTCCACTGGCAGCAGGATAGAACAGAAATACCATCATCCTTTTTTTTTCCAATGAGGTTCGGTGTCCCACCGCGTCCTATTATAGATGGATGTTGATAATCTCGCTGAGCTTAAAAGGATCAGCACCGAGCGTTATGCATACCACGTTGCAGCCGTAGTGACAGCTTATCTCAGATCTCGTCGATCACACTTCCAAGCATCCGGCAAACTCAATATTCCTGGCAGAATTTATGTGCCTGTAAGATCTGCATCAATAGTTCCTGTACCAGAGCTAAACCACCTAATCAGGCTTTTTTTTTTAGCTCGTTTACATTTCGAAAAGACCTCACCAATGACTTATTTTTCAGCTCGTTGGTTGCATTCTATGAATCAACTGCTTCTATGTGCAGCTCATTATCTTATAGGCTTAAATGCCTGCCTTTTTGCAGCTCGCACGATCCTTCAATCCCGTAGGGCAGAAAGCACGGCCTAATATTAACTAACGACATTGACTCAGGCCGTTTCAGCTTTTTCACGTACAACTTATGTGATCCTTGCACTTGAGTCACATCATCGATTCACTGGCCCCTCCAACGCTTATAAGAAGAAAATCCTCCTCAAAGCCTCTCAAGCTCTTCTTTGGGAATCGGCTCTCTAGGACACACTCCACTAATTATGCCTCGAAAGCTAGTGACAGTCCGCCATGTCTTGGCTATAACAACCATCCCGAGGGCAGACCGTATTGCGGCTGCCACTGTCGACGGTTGGACGTGCGTCGTTCCCACCAACGTCTTTAAAGCCGGGGATCGCGCTGTATTCTTCGAAATAGACTCGCTTCTACCGGCCACGGACCCGCCATTTGCTCCTCTGGCGCCGAAGATCATCAGGCCGGGCGGCCCCACTTCCGCACCGGATATCCGGGTCCAGACTATCCAGATTCGGGGCGTGTTGTCGCAGGGGCTTCTATTGCCTTTGGCCGACTTTTCGGAAATAGTTGCTAAATTGGATGGAATTCCATCAGACAAGCTACGGGACATCTCATTTGAGGACATTCTCAAAGTGAGGAAATTCGAGAAGCCTGCCATACCACTTCACCAGACTTCAACGTCAGACGCACCTCTGCCTGAATATCCTGACTTTATACCACGAACAAATCAGGAGCGCGTGCAGAACCTCACAGATGTATTCAGTGAGCATGGTACTGAGATATTTGAGGAGTCGACCAAGATGGACGGCTCATCCATGACAGTCTTTTACCTCAACGACGGCAACCCTCTCGCCAACACAGTACCTAACGAGACGAGACATGACGGCGTGGCAGTTTGCTCGCGGAATCGTATTCTGGTGGAGAATCATCCGCGAAGCCCGCCTGTCTTTTACGCCACCGCGCGGGCACTCAACCTCCACGAGACACTGCCCAAGATCGGGCGTAACATAGCTCTACAGGGTGAACTTTGCGGGTCGAGCATACAGAGTAATTTTGAAGGATTTCCTAAGGGAACACATTGCTTTTTTCTCTTCGCAGTGTATGATATTGATGAGCAGCGATACCTACCACCAAGGGAGGTGTATAAGAGGTGGGCACCACTACTGGGCGTTGAGCACGTACCTGTCCATGGATACTGGCCGCTGAACCAGATGGGTTCGCAGATCACAGATCTAGTTGATCGAGCGGAAGGGAGGGGAATAAATGGGCGGAAGAGGGAGGGGATTGTGTTCAAGCGCGAGGATGGGCAGTTCAGCTTCAAGGCGATATCCAACTCTTACCTGCTCACACATGGAGAGTAGTGAAGGACGAAGGGGGAGCGTTGTTATGTTGCATTGAATTTACGAAGAATACAATTGAGAGTGCTGTTTGCATAGTTAAAAGGTTCTATTGACAAAAATGAATGATTTGATGCGCTTCCGTAGTAAACAAAGTCTTTCGCTGTAAACCTCGAGTACTTTTGTACTCCGTCTCCAAAATGTAAGCGTGAGATACCCAAGCTTTGATAGTCTTTTTCTTTTTGTACAACTAGCCAAAGATCATATCGAATAGATAAGGGCCAGATGGCGTTAGCTGTACAAGCATATCCGAGTATGCTAGGTAAACCGCATTATGGACAGTGAGACTCAACCGTTGCCAGCTGTTCCTCAAAATCCTCTATAACCGCCTCCATTTCCATACCCATATGTTTGTTGCCTGTTGAGAGGGCTGTAGCCGGTATCTCCAGAGTCGTATCTTCCCATGCCCACTGGACTTGGGTCTCGGTTGGTCCACGCTACGGGTGCGGCGTTGTCCATCAGATACTGAGAGTCGTTGTTGTGCTCCATGTTGGTGAGGTTTCGTTGCATAGGGGGGCTCGAAGACAGGTAGTTCGGTGGTGGTTGTTGATATCCCGACTCAGCGTCCCTGTATTGGTCAGGGTACATGGATCGGCCCGAGACCTTTTCTTGAGGAGCAGGCATGGCGAACATGGAGATGTTGTTGTTGTCCTTGCGGTCAAGGAGCAGAGAATTCCGGGCATCCAGAGGTGTGAGAGTGTCCATATCACGCTTGGCTTTCTCTGCAAGATCTGTCAGTGTATGCCTCAATGGCTTATGCTTTTCAAATCAACTTACCCATCTCCTTTCTTCGCTTGCGGTGTGGGTTCTCCTTGACGAGAACATTGATCGCGTTCCAAATGATGAGGATGACCAAGAGACCAGTCAGAGCAGACTGGACTGCAATGAGGACTACACCAGCGATTGTCTTGCTGTCCTGGGGAATCTTGAGCTCATGAACAAAGACAAGAATGAGAGCAACAGACAGGACGCGAACCGTCTGGATGGCGATACCAATGATGTTGCTAGACTTTCGCTCGAAAGGTCGAGTCCAGACGAGGAGGCACAAGAAAATGGACTCAACGACGAGCTGAGCAATGGTCTGAGCCATGCCATTGCCATCGCCAACAGCGAGAGTGCAGCCCTTGGCAAAGAGATAGACTATTGTGGGGATGAAGATCCACCAGTAGTCTTTCTTGTAGGACTCATAGAAAAGAGAGTACTTGACCCAAATCTCCTTGTCGTTGTACAAGGCATCAGCGTTGCCCTCAGTGCTCTTCAGTTTCTTGACTGTACTGAAGATTTTCCAAGTAAACCAAGCGAGGATAGCTGTAAAGATTGCAAGCGTGACACCAGCTAATAGCTGTGCGACCCATGAGTCACCCACTGTGAACTGAAACACACAATACAATACCCAGATACCGTAGAGGACGAGAATTAGGTGGGTGATGGTTCGGGCAATGGAACCCCAGTAATGCTCACGGAATCCAGATAAAGATTGCGGAAAGCTGCCAAACAGAGCCCAGAATTCGAGGATGGCCTTGACGAGAAGAATACTGACAATGATGGTCGCGATGATGATGGCGACAACGAGCAGAACCGTCATGAAAGTGTTGGACTTGGGAACACTATACTGCTGAACGTAGGCCGAGATTCCAGCAACCGAGAGGGTCTGGTTCTTGAGGCTTTGCCCACCTTCAGTCTCCGACGCATCTCCCACTGAAGTCTCAACGCCACGGATGGCCAGGTTGGCCAAGGACTCAAAGGTGTTGAAAGCGCGCTTAACCTTATAAGAGTGATCCTCGGGAGGGCTAGTAGAGTTATCGGAGAAGACCAGTGTAGCATTTCTGAGCACGTCGAAGCTGTCGTTGGTGAGATCACCTCCGGTCATGTTACGGAAGTTATCGATAGACTTCTGTAGTGACTCCCATGGGATGATGCCGGCTGAGAAGCCGAAGTTCTTGACAAAGCTGCGGTAGACAGGGGGGTAGTCCACTGAAAGCATGCCATTCATGGCCATACCCTGAAACCATCCGAGAGTCTCGGCAAAGCTTGGACTAGGAGCACCGCCATGTCCAGCGCCCGCAGTACCACTAAGGGCGGACGAAGCTGCGGATGCACCCGAGACGAGAAGGGCGGCGCCAACAACACCGACAGAAAGATAAGTGACTGCGGGAACCGAGGCCGTCTTTCCATTGCCGACCTGAGCCTGGAAACACGCAACCTGCTCTTCGGGATTGTCGACTGACATGAGTCGGAGAGTTGCTTGAGCTGAGATATCAGGAACCTGGAAAGCAATGGAAGGAACTTTGTTGGCCCACTCCGAGTCTATCTTTTGACTTCCAGCGGCAGCGAAATGCTTGTCGGGGAGAGGGCAGAGCTGTGGGATGGGAGTGTCTTTGCTGCAGGGGTTGATTGAATTCTCGTAGACCTTGCGGCCATATGCGTTGACTTCGAGGATGGCCGAGACATTTCGCTGCTTGTCACTGGTGCCTGCAACATCGAAAGTAACAGTTTGTTTGTCGTTGTCGTAACTAATATCCAACTTGTCAATGCTGATACCGGGCTCTGAACCGCAGTCAGCAACACCAGATGTCTTGAGAATGTTGTCACCAAGAACCCCGGTGACAAGGGTCGCGGCCGTTACGGCCACCTTCCAGGCACTCCAGTTAGAGTGAAGGCGGATCATATTGAGTGTATGTCGTGCAAGATGATACTACAGAAATACGGGAAATTCGTGGCTCGTTCGGGATTGATCGAGGAATCAGCTTGAAGTTTCTTTCGTGAATAGGTATGCCGATATATCCAAAGACGGATGGGATATAGAGTAGAAAAGACCGAGGAATAGTTGGAATTCGTTTGACGGAGCAAGACTTTAAGGAATGGTATCAAGAGACGACGAATGAAATATGAGGATAGAAAAGCAATATGGAAAAAAGAGAACAATGAATGTCCGAGATCAAAAAGATATCTCAAAGGTGTCGGCAAAGCAGTGCAAGCACGCGCACAGAAGTAGGCCGAGGATCAACCTGGAAAGAAGAGAAGATAAGGGGCAACGAATTGCCTGAAAACCCGTGAATGTCCAACGTGCCGGCGTTAAAGTCGTTCGAGGGTGTTTCGTGTCGTGAGACCAGAGCCTGTTTTGGAGACGTGATGAGGTCGTCGTCGAGTCTAATTTTGGTGGTTGTGTGTAGTTGGCTTGGTGGTTTCCTGTCTATGTGACGCTGAAATGAGAGGCTAGTAGTCGACAATGCCGCAAGGGAAGCAGCATGTCCTTGTACGGACGGCAAAATCAGATAGTTGACAAAACAATACAATAGAGAGTGTGAGAGAGTTGGAAAGAAAAACAGAGACGCTTCTTGTTTATTCGAGGTTATAACGCAACAAACAGAGAGATATGAGACGATGAGAGTAGGAAGAGGGAGAAGAGGGAAGGACTAGATTCAAAAGTCAACAGGGAGACGAGTACAGTAAAAGGCAAAGATGCGAGCAAAAAAAAGAGGAGAAAGCCCCAAGAGGAGAAAGGATGAACGAGACGAGCAAGGAAGCCAAGGAGATGCAAGGTTTGGAGTGGAAAAGAAGGGGGTGACGAGGTTGAAGCGACGCCCTGGACCACGGCTTCCAGATGGTACCTATTGGGGGAGAAAGTGCTCTACAGAGCCTCACGCCAGGAGTCTATCCAGCTCTTTAGCGTCCAGGGTCCCCTCCAAAGTCCCCAAATCACAATCCTCAGTGGGCAATTTGAATCATCCATGAGACGGATCCCATCCACTTCCTCTTCCATCGGCCCATACACTGAAAAGAAGCTGAACCCCTGAGACCGCCATGCCCAGGGGCCAGGGGGGTATTTTGGTGGTTCGTCGACGGCTTGACCAATCACGGACAATTAACGGAGGCCAAGCTTGTTGCTGCAGGGGTTTCCCTCGCGGGTGGCTGACCAGTCTCGGGCCAAGCTAACGTCAACCCCAGCTTCTTCTGAAACCAGCCAGTTGAGGTCGAAAAACTTGGTTGATGAGAACTGGTTTGTGTATGTACGAAAATGCGTATGAATATGCATCCATCGTGTGTCTAGAAGCAAAATCGTGTAATGAGGAGTTTTCACAGCTCTTGGGGCAGTTCTTGGACTGAATCACTGAGGATGATGAGCTGAGAACTAATAATAGAGGTACTACCTAGGTAGGTAGGTAGGTAGTCAAATATCTCCACCATCGTCAGCCTCCTATACATACACATACACAAACAGACCACAACAGAACACAATTATCACTGCTGATCCATAAACACCTCCTACTATCTCGCGGCTCAGCAGACAAAGATCGATCATTTACTAGACTGGACCCAATATTTGCATAACCAACAATCACAGTGGACACCCTTTGATTCTTCTGGCCAGGATTTGTTATTAACCATCTCATATCATGACTGTCCAAGCTTCATGTCCTCACTGACTACTCTGTATGCACAAGTGTGTACAAAGTGCAAGGCATAGCCTGCGTTCTACAAACGTTAAACAATCCATCGCTTCACCCTTCATCCGCTCAGCTCTGCAGGTGTGACTTTCCACACAAATCACGTCTCAGAGTGTCCCGTGGCTAAGGGACACTACGTTTTATGTATTGACTAACACACGACCCAAAACTCAATCGTCTCGTAAAATGTCATCACTAACTCAGGTCACACGAAGCAGAAAGTTTACACAATCTTGAATTCATGATCGTCGTCACTAATTCACAAGTTCAAAGACGGTGACCTTTTAGCAAGAAGCATTGACCTCAATCTGCTACTCCATGGATCTTTGATGAACCACCAATATAGCCTCCCCAGCGCAATCACCGCCAAGTTATTACATTTCTATACCATAGATAGAAACAGCTTCCCATAATCTAACAAGCCTAATCCATCGTTTTCCTGCCGAGCCTGGATCTTTCACGCGACCAGGCCATTGCAAATCTCGGTAATCCGAGTATCCCAGCTACTAGCATTGAATCCCTGACGATGGCAATTGCTTCCCATCAAGCGGCGCAATAAATTAAATTAAGAGAGAAACAAAAGATAAGGGAATCAAGCTCATCAAGGAACAGTACGGAGCGAAAGGGCGGTAAATTGGATTCTCGAATCCTCCTTGTCCTATTGCCGTGGAAATGAGAAGCATCTTGACGCCATCAATCTCAAACACTTAGTGCATTATAACATGTACCGATATCCATCTATGGTGCTCGACTATTATTCAAGATTCTCCACATCATGTGTTGGCCCTTGATCCCCCAAGCCACGTTCCTCGGCACCCTGCACTCCTTTTTGAATCCAAAAGCTTAGCTTTGCACTCGCTCCATCTTTTACCCTGCTGGATGCGGACTACCAGACCCAGGGACTCGTAAGCACTTTGCTCACGCGAAGGGCGGCCTCCGCTGAGCCTCCATCTTGACCAAGAAAGATGCATATATCTGGTATATTTAGAAATGCCAAGATGCAGATCAGAGACGTTAGAGAGACTATTTGCATTCATAAGTGCTGTATCCAGACGCCGCGTCCTGTTCCAATCCCTCCCTCCCTCCCCTCCCTTCTCTTCTTATTTCATAATACCGCAATATCGGTCACTCCACTCCAGCACATCCATCCTTCAACACAACACCGTGGACCAAACAGCAAGCCCTACCTAGTCTATTCATTCAGGAAGAACAAAAAAAGAAACAAGGCTATCGCCTGCAAAACAAATTCGTTGCCGTGAGAATCATCATGGTATCCAAAAACACATTTTCTCATCCTCCCCTTTTTCAGTCATAATTGAACAAGACAGTGTGCCATGTGTGTGTGTGTGGCTTCGAGAACACAAAGCGCCTTCATAAATAGGAATAGGTATCCAAACTGCCGGCACAGTGGCCGTTCTTACTGGTATCCAGCCATGCGTCTATCACCCCACATACCGTTACCATTGTTGGCATTCAGATTTGGAGAGTGAGAGTAAGGAGACATGGATCCTTGTCCACTGAAAGGACTCCCATTTCCACTCGAAGGGTCTGTAATCCCATCATACACCATCGGTCCCATTTGTCCCATGGGCATTGCATGGCTTTGAAGCCCTAGGGGGTTCATTTGATTATATGTCTCCAGCCCACTATTTGGCATCATAAAGGCATTTTGCTGGTAGCCAGCACTGCTCGCAACCATTTCCTGCATGGGTGCAGTATTAAAGCTCTGGTTGTTCATCGGATGCATTCCCATCTCTGCGTGTGTCGAGGGAAAGTTATGGGGAGCGTTGCTGGCGTTGGTATACTGGTCAGTGTAGAATCCTTGCTGCTGCTGTTGGTGGTGGTAGGCCTCCGTTGGCATCACAGGATACGCCATTTGGTTCTGGTTGTGGTTCTGATAGATCTGTGGAGTTGCCTGCGGAATCTGCTGGTGTTGTCCCCCCACGGGATACTGCGTCGGCATATTAGTCTGAATAGGCGTGGTCAATATGTTGCGTGGCGGAGGGTCCTGCACTGGGCTAATAACGGTGTCTGCGCTCAGTTCACTGGCTTTTGCATCTACCAGTCGGAGTACGGGCAATGATATTTGCTCCATATGCTTGGCCAGATGGACCGTCAATTTCTTCCATGTCGGGAATGTCTTTCCACAGAAACGGCACGGCTCATCGTGTGGCTTCTTCGTAGTCTCGTGGTGACACTGTTCAACCTTTTGCCATGTCGGCTCAGAGCCGCCCGCCTTCTTGACGGCAGCTTTGCTCTTGACCTTTGGCTCAGGGTACTTGTGCTCTCGAACAAGATGCTGAAGGAAATTATCACGACGATAACACTGGTGATGACAGGCTTCAACATCGCAAGTCCACCACTCAAGCTGCCTGTGTCCTTCGTTTTCGTGTCGTACCCAATCGGCTTTGCGTTTGAACATCTTTGGTCCGGGACATTTGTCCCAAGTGCAAGTAAAAGGCTGAACATCTTCATGGACGTGTTTAGTCCAGTCAGATGGTTTCATGAACTTCTTGGCAGCGAAGCAAAGCCGGCACTCAAACTCAGCTGGAAGGTGAGAAGTTGGGGGCATTGGAATATCTTGGGGGAAGCTCTCGGTATTGATAGCACCTTCAACTGGAGAACCATCCTCATCATCGTTTGGTGACGAAAGAGGATCTAGCTCTCGTACGTTCTTGTTCTGGTCCAACAAGGTAGCAGAGCCGCCTCTAGAGACGCACATTATTCCAGAGTTGCATGCAGCACCGAGGCCGATATGAGCAACCTTGTTCTTCAATAAGTATTTGTATCGCTGAACCTGGTGGTATGCGATGCGGTCAACCAGAAAAGTGTTAGAAGTCGCCAGGCCAGGGTTCAGGTCAATGATGTGTTGCTGGAACCCTTCGAGATTGGGAGTGATGTTGTCAATGACGTTGGGGTTCGTCCTCATATCAGCTTCATCGCTGAAATCGTCGTCGTCGTCATCATCATCATCCAAGTCGGCATGTTTTGCTTTGGCTAGGGCTGCTACAGGTGGGCCTCCCGTCTCACGCTTCCACATCGATACGAGAGTGGGATGGCTTTCTGTCTGCATGCCAACCGGGGTGGCTTTAGGAAGCTCGGATTTGCTTCGGGGGCGACGTATCGACTTTTTCACGGAAAGGCCACTAAAGGGGCTCTTGGGTGATGTAATAGAACCTCCAGGGGTACCGCTGCCACTAACAGAGCCGCTTCGAGCATGCGTAGTTCCAATGGATGCAATATTGCTCCCCATGGAAGCAATCGCTGTGTTGATAGAAGGCATGGGCTTCTTGCCCCAGCTACCTATGCGGTTTGGTGGTGCAAGGTGAGAGACGCTGTCTCCTCGCTTGGAAATACTATCACGCTTCGAGTCTTGGCTCCCTCTACCTTCACTGCTTGGTAAGCTCTCCTCGTCGTTACCACTGCTGAGAGTACGCTTGAGACGAGACGCGCTGGGTCGCCGCACCAGTCCTCGAAGATCTCTTAGGAGGCTTCCCGGTTTGCTTGACCTGCTCTCTCGACTGCTTGAGAGCTTCTTCAGAATGCCACCACTGGTGCCGTCGGTCATATCAAGATCGAAGACACTAGGGAGACTTCGCCGACGGGTTCCCCACGTTGCTGCTCTCGAAAGAATAGAATCAGTATCACGATACATTCTCTCGAATCTCTCCATGGCAGCAGCTGACGACTCAGGTTGATTTCTTCCCGGCTCTCCACGGCTGATACCAGGGAACATAGGTGCGTCCGCCCAGTTACGGTTAGCAGCAATGATGTCGCGGTCTTGTTGGTTCATTTCGCCCTGGTCACGGTAGTAGGTCTGGCCGGGAACGAACTTATTCTCAGTCTCCCGGCCAAATGGAATCACACGGTCGTGTGGATCGTCTCGTTGGCTGTCCAGTTCGTTGATTTGGTCTCGTGAGTTGTCGTCTGGCTTCACTGAGAGGTCGTTCATCTTGTCGGCCAGCCAATCACCCACCATCTCTTTACGTTCGTCGTCATCTCGACGAGTTGCGAGCTCATTGATGCTTGGCACTTCATCAGAGGGGCGGCTGTTGGGGTCAAGACCAGATTGGCCTGTTAACGGGTTCTGCTGCCATCTGCCAGCAGAGTCACGGGCAGATGAGTTGTCTCCGGAAGATATCAAATCTCCGGCATATTCAAAACCTCCGCGAACTGTGGTGGGGCTGTCTTCAAAACTGCGCTCAACAGAGGTATGAACGGGAGTCTCATCATGGTTGCCCCACATGGAGACAGTAACACGAGGGCTCGTCATGGTAGCGATACCTGGTGCAAGCCCGTCCTCACTAGATTGGCAGCTACTACTGTGACTTGGCGTCAACTCAGACGTTTGTGTGTTAATTGGGTGAGGGTTGAATCGTTTTTGAATCTCTTGGGGCGAGATACAATTGGGGAGTGCTGATGGTGCAGATCCTTTGATAGCGTATGAGAGATCACCCTGAGGTGGTGTAGCATGAACAGATGCCGTCTGCTCGGGCGTCAATGGATAGGTGCCAGAGTCCACGTCTTTATCTGGCATAAGGCCTGGAGTAAAGGACTGGTCCAGTCCATTCAAGTCCTGTTCTAGGAAGTTGGGAGCACCTCCATCAGCGTTGAAGTCGGCACCAAAGAAAGGGTCGTCGTCTAAGTCGCTGAAGTCACTTGCTTGGTAGTGACTCAAGCTTGAGGTGGAATCGGGTGTCTCGAGGTAGTTGATAGGGGAGAGTGAGTCGCTATCCACACGCGACAGTGTGGTAGGAAGTTGATTCGAGTTGAAGGCTGAGGTTGGTGCTTGCTGGTTCGAGGTAGGGAAGGGTTGATTATCCTTGTCATGAAGACTGGAAGGTGGTACATCAAATGTCGAAGCCATGGTTGCGATCAAGTGCAGGGAGGAGCTGAAGTATATATGCAACAGGTGGACCTTGCTTGACTGGGCGAGCTCCCGGAGTCAGATCACAGGCTAGCGAACATAGCCTTCGAGGTGATACAGCAATGGAGTGAAGTGGATCGGCTCAAGTGCAGAGGAACAATCGGAGCTACAGAAGAAATGCCGGTGAGATCCCAGGGGTCGTTACGCCTCATGAGAAGTGGAAAACAGAGTCGATCGGGAGATTTGAGAACAAGGAGCGAAGGGTTGCAGTGTAGTATCCCTTGATCAAGAATTGTGAAAGAGAAGAGAGAGGAGGGGGAGAGGGCTGAAGTTGGAACGCGGCGTCGCGCGCGAAAGCGGATCAAAGAGCGCTTAGGGGTGCCTGCTTAGTACCGCAGCTAAAAAAGCACAGCACCTAACTACTCAGTATGCCAGATGCTATAGTTAGCCCAGTGTATCGAATGCGACAAGCAACAGCTCCAGAGTTCAGGTATCGAATGCGAAAGATGTAGTAGTAAGATCGACGTGGGATTGTGGTGTGCGGATCAAGGCAGGACTGAAGTGGTCAACTGTCCAAAACGGGGCAGCTTCGCGCTTTGCTGATTAACTAGATGCAAGCAAGGTGTGCTACTGTAAGCTGTTGGTTGTGATATGATAGCGGGAGGGGTTCGCGATTGAAATGGAGACAAAATGGTACAGCCAAGTTGGCGGCCGTCCAGGGGCAGGTCAAAGTGCAGCCAAAGGCAGACCGGAGGGCAGACAAGTACAGATTGTGGCAGAACCCTACAGAAGTGAGGTTTGATCAGTTCAGTCTTGGGTTAAGGGAAATCCAGACGAAGGCGGTAAGATCGTACGGTAGTTAGTTGGTACAACAGATACATGTAGTCTAGGGTCCAGAACAGAACGAGGGGCGTTTTATGCGCAGGCGTGACATACAGTACAGCCTGGACCTGGTTCCTAGTCCCCAGTCTAGCCAGTCTCTTTAATCTGGCGCTTGTGTGATGCATTTGTTGGAGGAGGAGGATGTGGAGTGGAGGAGCGCCCAGCTGCAGGGTTGCGGATGGAGACTCGTTCGCCAATAGGCGGGCCGTCGGGGAAACGGTTGTTTGACGTTTATGGATTTTGGTATTGTCTGATGCTGCGATACTTGAGCCAAGCACCGGCATGCACTACAGGATACTGGTATTCCTCTATCGTGCTATGTATCCCATCCATCTTGACGAGGCATTCTCGAATCTCAATGGGGGGAGGGAGGGGGGGCTCTGTTGCCAAGGCGCATTCACCAAGCCCCACGCCCCATCATGAACCCTGGTTCCAGCTCGTCCATCGCTTGGCCATTCAGGAACTTGAAGACAAGTCTCAAGGCATTTTCCTATTTCTGAGTTTGCAGTTCGAGTATCAATGTATGTGATGCTGATGGGTACTGCGGAGCTGCCGGTCGTTGTTCGACTTGGAAGACGCACAGCTATTAACTTGATTGTAAACAGTCGAACAGTCTCTACGTGTCGTGTCACACCAGCGACTCTCACCAGCCCTGTAGGGTTTCCTCCATGTCACTGCCGATCTGAGACTTGTCTCAGTAACAAGACACAAGTTTCCGTATAAACAGCCTTGCTTGTTGCCCGACCCTCCTACATTCCAGGCATCCATTTCGAAAAATTGAGCTGGCATGCTTCAGTTCTTCTTGTACAAGGTTGGTTTTTCCACTTTCCCTCAAGGCTGAGACTAAAAAGTCGCTACAAAACACAGCCTCCCCGGTGCTGTGCATGCATGAGCCTGTCAGGGCCTGACAAATGTTGGAGATCATAGGTAGATTACAGTCGATGCATTGCATGACCGGTTGCTTTGGGGTGGATCCTACCAGTTGTATCGCAGTTAATTCCGCTTTATTTACCCTTGATTCCGTATATGCATACCTCTAGTAGGTACTCAAGACAAGGTGAGGGTATAGGTTACGGTGGTAAGAAATATCCAATATCGAACTAATACTTCTGATGAGAGGGATACATAATTAAGCAATCAATATAATACTTCAAGAGATCTTTATCTTAAGATCTTTAATAGTAAATAAAGATATTTTATTACATAGATATAACCTTTTTTTAATATCTTAGGAACTAATCACTAATAAAACTTTGTAAATCTTTTACCCCTACAGCCTCTCCCGATAGACTGACAGACCCGCAGAGTTTAAATGTGAGCGTTTCACCTGCCTAACTTTGTGGCATTATCGTAGTCTCGTTGTCTTGGTGGTGGATCGCATAGGCTGGGCAACCCTCCCTTTAAGGCTGAAAGCGACAGTCTAGAGCAAGCCCGGCAATAGTTAGACGATGACCCAAATGTGACGTCAGAATCTTGGGAAAATAATAATCTCTCCATTGTTCCTGGCGGAAGTCTCGGAGGACTAGCTCCCTTTGACGGCGACTCTACTGGCCAAGACAGGGCTTTTGAAGGTGTTTGAAGAGGTGATTTCGTGAGAGGAAGAGTGTGCCCAGACACCATACGTATAGACTCGGCAGTCTTTGTGACACATCAAGCTTGTGAGTATGATTTGCTGGGGAGCGAAGATCCGGCCGAAAGCAGCCCAGCAATAGTAGTTGTAAAGCTAAACTTGAGCAGTCCTCAGGTAGCAAGAAAATATCAGAACATGATATCAGATATTAGAATAAACTTAGCAAAATGTATACAAACTTAGCATATAAAGCTTCGCAAGATGTATACAAAACTTAGTAAAGTTATCCTAATAAACTTATGCTAATTTACCTAATTTTTTTTGTCATTTTTAGGATCTACAGGTAAAGTTTAGACCAATTTAGCTTAGTCACCCACCTCAAGGACCCACATTTCAATCAACAACATGCCTTTTTTTTTTTTTTTTTGGTCGGCAGGTCGGGTTTTGAAAGGTACGACGACATTTATTTCATCATGTCGCATGATTTAATATTTTCCGATGTCCCGACCCGCGAGCAACGAAAACACCAAGCTCGCGAGTTTGATTTACTAGGCAGTGAAGATCCGGCCGAAAGCAACCCAGCAGCAGCTCGGATTGTGCTTGCTTTGCTCGCACCTGATGTCTCTGAGACCGTTCTTCAACAGCAGCTGGATCGACGAATCCTGCGCGCTCTCGCTAGTGGCCGTCATGCCTCGCGCCTCGGATTCAGTTTAGTACTCACAAATATCCTCAAAGCCCTCTTTGGAGAAGCAAATCTTGCCCAGACTAGATTCCCCAACCTCGGCTTTGGTGAAATCCTTCAGTTACTTACCAAGAACACCAAAGCGAGCGGCGGCGGCAGCATTTCTGGGCAGGAAGAGAGGGACATCTTGTTTGGCCGCCTGTTCGGACTTTTCGCTTTCATCGAATCCGGGATTTTGTTCGCCAATATCACGAGATGGCATCTGGTCCTTCGGCTCATTCTGGACCTGTCTGGCAAGAAGCCGTGGATGCAACCGTTGTGCGGGCATCACATCCTTGCCGCCTTGAAACATATGAACTCGCAGCAAGCACTGGACACATTGAACAAGCTCGATGAAGCGAATGTAGCAAAGACACCGGAGGGAGTCGCTGTCTGGGTCTTTGCGCAGACTAGATTCCCCGGTCTCAAGGTCAAGTATTGGCAGGTACCCTTTGACAAGACCACGATTGGCGATCTCGTTGCGATTCTGCGAGAAAGCCTAAAGGATTCTGGCCTGGACGACGTGGAACCCAGCCAGCAGATCAAGCTTGCTGGCTGGAATCCTATACTGCACCCAGCGTGGAGCGTCATCCTGGACTACTTCGTCAATGCGGGACAAAGTGGACTCGAAGTGTTTAAGCGCTTCTGGACTCGTGTCGTAGATGGTGAGTCATATGAAATTCTTTGCATAGCGGCTGCTGACATTACTAGACTCCCTTTTCTCGCAACGTGCCACGGATGGCCAGAAATTCAGAGGGTTTCTGGTGTTCCAAAAGATGCTCCAAGGCTTTGTTGATCTAAGTGATCACATTGAAGTGCTCTTCAGCAAAAACTTCATGTCCTGCCTCATGAATCAAGTTTCGCGGAGGGAGAGATATCTGTACAGAGCAGCGACCAAGACTCTAACAGTGATCGAGTCGACGACCTCAAATCACAAACAGACACTTATTCCCATTCTCAAGTGCCTCCTAGGCAATAATGGAGTCTATCACTTTGACGAAAGAACAAATACCAAGACTGTCCACAAACTTTTGAAGAACGTATCTGAATCCACTGGCAAGACCATAAGCAAAATCATCCGAAAACCAATCGACACGATTGCTCAGGTAGGCAAGGGTGAGGCTTCAGCCTTACTCCGAGCCCATGTTCGTTATCTGTCAGAAGTTGGCAGTATGTGCAGCTCACCTGAGAACGTGCCGTTCCCAGAGAAAACCTTCTCTAGTGTCTCGCTAGAGCTCTCCCGACTGGCATACTACCAAACCACAGGCATCCCCGCGGATATCCTAACGGAGACTGTCCGCGAGATGTACCGGACTTCTCTTGCATCAGTCTTGGCCAAGGCCAGTGGAAGAATAGAGAGCTGCGATTCCGTATGTCATGTTGTATCTTCCTTAGACATCGGCTCGATGGTTTTGTCCGAAGAGCTTAAAACGGCTGTCCAACAGGCGCTATCAAGGATGGAGAAGCTGCGCAAGCATAGCAAGTCAGACGACACGAACAAAGGCCTCTTTGGAAGTATCGCATTGTTGCATGCCGTAGCTGTCTTGCGGGTCTATAATGCCGAGCCTGATGCTATGGAAGACCTCGAGTTACTTAGCCAACACTCTGGTGATTGGAAGGAGGGCAAGTTCGCGAATGACAATGGCGACACCTCCGTGGCTCTCATCGAAATGTTGTTGTCAATGGTCGTGCAGCCTTCATCTCTCATGAGGCAAGTTACGCAGCAAGTATTTGGGACATTCACACCACACATCTCTGCTGCAGGTTTGGAGCTCTTGACCGGTCCCCTCACATCTGGCGAGAATACCAAGGGCGAAAAGGAACTGTTCAGCAATGGGGACGATGAGATGGAGGTCGATGAGGATGAGGACGAAGAAGGAACAGATGCTGATGAGGAGGATGACTCGGATATCGAGATTGATTCTGATGTCGAATTCATTGATATCAAGGAGGCGGACGATGAAAGCGGGAAAGAAGAAGAAGAAGACGAGGACGAGGACGAGGACGAAGATGGACCAAATAGCAAAGGCGAATTCGACAGACCTGAGGACTTGGACAACGAACTCGAGAAGATCCTCAACAGCCATCGACTCGACAAGGACGTTGATGCCGCGTCATCAGAATCTGAGGGTGATATGTCTGACTCTGAAATGTTCGCCATCGACGAGCAGCTCGCAGCAACTATCAAGCCACGCATTCAAGACCCCTCAAACAGCTCCAAGAAGCTGAAGAAGAAGGCCAAGCAATCGGTTCTCAATTTCAAGAACCGAATTCTTGATTTGCTCGACATCTACGTTCGCAATGAGCGCTGCAACGCTCTATCATTTTCTCTCCTCTTACCCCTGCTTGATTGTATGCGAGCAACCAGCACCAAATCCCTAGCTGACCGTGCGAGCAAGGTCATCTCTAACTATCGAAAGTACCAGAAAAAGGCCATCTCTAACTTCCGAAAGAGTCAAAGGCAGGCCACCAATGACTCCCAAGAGGTCCAGATTCTCGAACCTGATGACATGCTAGACTTATTACGCGAGATTCATAAGGCTGCCGGTCAGAATGACTCGCATGCTTACGCAAAAGCGGCCAGTACGGCGAGCCTCATCGTGGTGTCGGCCCTTATCACTGCCGACAAGACCAAGATGGAGGATGTCGTTGTTATTTATGCCAAGACACAAGCGAGCTGCTACTCTCAGAACACAAAGTTGCAGTCGTCTTTCCTCGATGACTGGCAAGACTGGTACCGAAATGCATTGCAGCAAGCTCGGAACTGATACCCTAATAGACATAATTCCCTCTTAGACAGATGGCATGAATCGAAACCAGTCACCCTCAGAGTGAATCGGATGCCTGCAGATGAAATTAAATTCTATGAGCTCGTCATCGTCATCGTGATAGTACAGGTGCTTTGATTTTTCTTAGCATAACTCGCCTAATCCTCCATCTTGTCATCCTCTGCATCCTCATCCTCATCGTCGTCATCATCATCGTCCTCAGCCTTTGCTAATCGTTCAGCCTCTTCCCGTAGCTCCTTTGGCACCTCAACATGTCGTCCCTTGGTAGGGCCGTCAGGCCCACTGATCCAGGTCATCTCCAACTCAAAATCCTTATCCTTGTTGTCCTTCTGCGCAATGTAGATGATGCGTGCAGCCTGCTTCACAGCTTCCTCTAGGGTAATGTTACCAGCGGGTAGGTCAAGCTTCTCCAACTCGGCCTTGGCAGCCTGTCGACCCTTGCCTGTAGCCGCTCCGTAGTAACCCCAGTACATACCACTGGGCTCGATCATGTAAAGGAAAGGACCGCCGTGCTTGCCCTCGACCTTGCCACCGGCGCCAACCTTGGGTCCTGAGCCAACCTCTCCATCGACAGGGGTCTCTTCGGGAGTATCGTAGCCGCCCACGATAGCGGTGATGCCAAATGGTCGAACTGATCCGTACATGGTGTAGGCCTGAAGGTAGCCACCCATGCGGCTGGCAAGATCGGATGTGGGGATGGGGGTCTTGAAGTTCTGTCGCCAGCTCTGGGCCTCGTCGCGAGCGCGATCAACGAAGTGACGTCCATCAGGGACCATACCAGAAGATACCTGGTGAGATTAGTACAAGCTCATCCTAGCCAGAGCAGGTAGTTCTACATACAGCTCCGACATGGCTATCGATGGTTGCAATACGCTTGTTGGCACCGGGTTTTAAGAGCTTGGATGAAACGACCTTCTCGATAGCCAGGACAACACCATCCTTAGCTCGAATACCGATCGAGGTACCGCCATTCTCTACTGCCTTGACTGCGTATTCGACCTGGAAGTTGCGTCCATCAGGAGAGAAGATGGAGTTGAGCAAATCATAACCCGTGCCTATCGATGTCTATAATGTGAAAGACAAGGTAGGTCAGCACTTGAAGCTGTCTTCCAATGACGACAATCAGGCTTGAGCGGTTGTAGGGATTAGCTTACCATGATGTCTGAATGTTCTGATCAAGAGAAATAGCGTGATCCGAAAGGCAAGAAAAGATGGGGTGAGAATTGGTGATGTGGAGGGGAGCTGTGTTGTCGAGATATCTGCGACGGTGTTGACTTGGAGCTTCCTTCACCCAGGCAGCCTGGAGCTGCGTGTTGCATCTGAGGTATGGTACCTACCTGCAAGGCTGGAGAACTGATGCCTGAGGTGTAAAAGATATGCGCCACGACTGAGTGCCACGCTTCGTACGCCACATTTCAGCTCAGCCTTGAGAGCTGGCACACACGTGGCTGTGAAAGCGGGAGTGGCGGATCCCTCTAGCTCCTCCCGTGTGCATCGATCTCCCCTGCAGGAGGAGACCTTTCATGGATTTGGAGTCTAGAACCGGCAAACTGCACATCAGACATCCACGGATCGCATGGACCAGTCCTTGGGAAGCAAGAAAACATAAGACTTTAGAAGAGGGTACTAAAATAATAAAATAAACTCAGTAAAGAGTCCCCCAAGCTTAGGCTAATTTACCTAAGTCTTTCTATTATTTAGGATCAAGTTCTTGAGTTTTTTTTCCCTCCCCTAGACCAGGTCTTGGGACTGCATCGACATACTGGTAGCATGATGCTTGATTATAGCATGATGTTTCTTCCACGACACTCCTCTGATACCAGTCATACATATCACTCGTGGATACTTTTAATACCTCATATAGTTTCTGTCCCCCGCAACTTTGACGCTTTGAAAGACTAAGGGAGAATGTGTGACCAGGCTAGCATCGAGACTCAAGTTAAGCACGCCGTCAAGTTTGCAGGTCTGTTACCAAGACAGGTAAGAGCTCATAGCGTCAACAGTTGAGGACCAAAAAAAACACCACTATAAAACCTTAGGGGTATATGCTTTGTAGCTGGCGGTGAGTCTCATTTTTGTTGGAGCCTAGAGAGCAGATTAGGGTGGTGGGAAGATCCGGAGATTTCCATCTCATGCTGCCCAGGTATATGTTGATTCACAGAATGACATGCACGGCCCAGAATGATTGAGAACGTGGCGAAACTGAGTGAACCACGTCAAAGGAGATGATTCGGAAACGGAATGCAGTTGTAACAGACGACCATGTCGGCGTTAAGCTAGAGCATATGGACAGTAATTAGTGTGTTACGGTCACCTTGTGGCACAGGCTTATTGGGTGGCACAAGGTCAATAAGACCAGGGTTTGAAGCTCTTGGAGTTGGAAGGAGTGCAAATCCTCCTGTGAATGCCTGAATGAGGCCAGTGAATGAATTGTTGATACCTCGAACAGAGTAAAGACATCTGAGAGCAATATTACCTGGGAGCGAAGATCAGCAGAACAAGTGATGCACCAAGAGCGTTAAGTTTAGTGCTTGGTGGTGAATGGAAGTGGATGTTGTCATAGAGCCCATCATGTGCCTCTGTTAGTTGTGTCTTTAGGTACTGCGTCATGACCTGAGAAGGGTGCCTGAGCAAATGAATTGGCAGGTGTGTGTCCCACTGAGCTGTCCCACGTTTCATAGGTACCTACCCCTCCATGTATTTTTATCCCCCGCGCTTCCATCACTCTTGAGAACCCTCTTGATTCTTCACATTAACAACGCTCGCCTTTATTTTAACCCGAATAAGCATCATAGAGCGCCTCTGCTCCTCAAAGATACCATCATATCACTTGAAAACTGCATAAAGAACCCCCAAAAGATCCTCTCAGGCGTTCGTGTCTCCCCACTCACAACTCACTTCCCTTCCCCGTGCGGTCCCTGCAACTCGACCCAACGGTCCACCGCTCTTAGACAAGCCCCTCCAAGTCAAGGCCTAATCAAGGGTCTGTTGAGCCAAAGAACAAGAGACGAACCTCTCTTTCTTGACTCAACCTTTTGTTCATACATATATCTCTTTCTTTCTCTATTGACCTTATCTGCTTTCCTTTGACTACTCGTCAAAAAGCTTAGCTTAGCTTCCAAATATAACAAAGAACAAGGGTATCCTCCTGTTCCTTTCTTCATCTGCATTACGCATGACCCCGAAACACCTCCGTATATCGCTTCATTTCGAATCCGTTTCTATCTCAACCAGGCTTCCTCAAAAGGCATCGAACTGAAATAGGCAGACGAACCCAAAAGCTACAGTCGTCGCCTCTTTATTCTGATATCAAACCATAAAGCAACAGCTCCTCGTGCTCTTCCAGCTGATACATAAACCCGCACCACAGTTGGTATTCGGCAACTACCCTTGAACTCAATATTATGCATCAACTGCTAACAACCCTCAGGAACAATAGAACCAACCATGTCATTTTCTCCGTCCACCATGCAACAGGATGAGCTTGCTGCTCTCCTGGCCCGTAACCTCAGCTTCAACCCAATTCCCGAGCCTGCCCCTGCACCACAACAAGAGCCCAAGGCCGATCATGCTGAGCCCATTGTGTATACTTCAGTTCACTACACCCACTCTGCACACATATCTCAAGCAGCTCAACACCAAGACGTCCCTCGCCGTGCTTCAGAGCCACCCCAGACGCAAGGGCCCAGTGTTGAAGCTATATTGCAACACCACGGCGTTGATCCAGCTACTCTGACGCCTTCACAACTTCAGCTATTCAAAGTTGCCGAGCCTTCTCAGCAAGAGAGACTTATTGAGCTTTGGAACATTTGCCCTCCCGGAAACGGTGGCGACATCCCAGCTCTCGCCTGGAGTAGCACCACTGTGGAACATGAGGAGCAACTTGCCCGCTTGCGTTACGAACGACTGAACCAGCAGCAACAAGTCATGAGTCTGGATGGTACCCAAGTTCAAGCAGTTGATGGTAGGTGGGTTCGTAACTCAGAGCCTGAGGTCGAACCATACATGACTTCTGGCTACGAGGAGTTGATGCGCAGAGAGCGTGAACGAGAGGCCCGGGACAGCCAGCCCAGGAGCACCTACGGTCTCTACTCACACGCCACAGACCCTGTCTACATGGGTCCGGACTATGCTCGCGAACAGCAGTTGCTGGAGATGGCAACTCAGTACGGTGCTTACCAAGGATTCCGAGCACCGGAGGTGGACACTATGGATGTTATGTAAATAAATATCGTCTATCCAAGCCGAGCAGCGGAATAGTATGACCAGACGTTCAACAGTCAATCTACATAGAAGCTCGGGATGGCGATGGGATATCATATAAGGTGGACAACTTATACGCCAATGTGCGTACAGGAAAGGGATCTGTTGATAGAGCCATGGGCTGTTGGTCACTGTTTAGGTTTTGTTGCTTAGTATGGTTATCAGGTTGCTGGATGAGTTTATCGTGAGAGACTGGCTTCCAAAGGGGAGTGGATAAGGCGGCGTTGGTGGAACTTTCGTTTTTCTTTTTGCAAATCATTTTGCTCCCTCTCCCAGTATCGCCCTCATCAAGTACTTGCAGTGTATGCTAACAACTAGTTCTACCTAGAGAGAGTATATGCAAGGGAGGCAGTTTTGTTCGCCAAAGGTACGTTGTCCCTTTCGACACCTGCCTTCCGGGGCTGCAACTCACTCAATGTGCTCCCTGACCGTGATATTTCATATATACTTCCTAGCAGTATATCTAGACCAGGCACTCAACCACCATGTATCCAGCAAGAATCAATAAAAAAAGCTTTTTGATAAACACTGCATGTTTTCGAACTCCTAAAACTGCTGGTTTATGAATAACAAGTCACGTCCATATATTTATTCTGGCTGTCCAAGTTATTGTAAAGGGGTATCAAATTCCATTCACGCCTTGTGAAGTGAATGGTCATCATCGTGCAGTTCATCTATATCCATGTTTAAATTCCAGTCTTCTCGAGCTTCTTTGCCAACTCGTCCACCTCCTTGTCCTTGACAGGAATAACGGGTTCCTCTTGGGCCTCCTCAGCCTCCTTGATCAACTTCTCGGCTCGGTCCTCAGGCTCAATCTCCTCTTCCTCCTCTTCCTCTTCCTCCGCGTCACTGTCTGGCTCCTCAAGGTCCTCCAGCTCGTCAACACCCCATTCATCCTCGTTGACAATATCGCCACCAAACTTCTCCTTGCGCTCCTCGAGAAGCTCCTGAAGGACGGGAATCGACTCGTCGTCCTCTGTGAGAATGTTGCCGTTGATTTCAATTCGCTTCAACGCAGGAAGACCATCCTTGGCGGCAGTGGCGAAGGCCTTGATACCCTTGGATGTGATTTCGTTGTATTGCAGGCGCAGGGTCTCAAGTTTAGCATTCTTGCCCTTGGCCAGAGCGTCTGCTACGAGGACACCACCCTTGGCACCAAGTAGGGAGTCACCAACTCCCAACTCCTGGAGTGAGGTCCAGTTGGCAACAACCTTTGACAGAGCTCGGGCCCCAGTGACGGTGAAGGTGTTGTCCTGCAGGTCGAGGACCTCGAGTTTGGAAGCGTGACTGAGACCCTCGGCGAGAAGGTGGGAGATACCTTCTTGTCGAATACCGTTCTGAACCATCTTGATCACTTTGATCTTGTTGTGCAGCTTGTAGGCCTTTGCCCACGCCGTCATACTTCCATTCTCCAATCGGTTTCGGCCGCAGATAACAGTCTCGAGATCGGGAACTTCCTTTCCTTCCTTTCGGGCAGCCTCCTTCTTGGCGTGAAGCTCGGAGAGCGCATCAGCGATGAGGATACCAGCGTGAGGGCCCATGCCGTTGTTGTTCAGGTAAAGGTGCTGCAGTGGCACATGGGCGGCTAGGAAGGCCACGAGAGGCGCTTGGACGTTCAAACCAAAGGCATTGTCATTCAAGTTGACAGTGTTGAGCTTGGGAAGGTTGAGGACGGAGGTGAGTAGCGAAGAGATGGCGTCAGGGATCTCGCTCAGGAGTCGGCCAGTGAAGATATCGGCGAAGTTTGCGACCTGGAGAGAAGTGCATTGGTAAGTCATAGCAGCCAGGGAGAGGTGATGTTTGACGCACTCTCAGGTTCTTCTTGGTCGCAAGAACCTCACCAAGAAGCTTACAGGCGCCAACACCCAGAGTGTTGCCCAAAATACGAACTTCTTCGACGTCTGCAGATCGAAGAGGGGCAATATGAGGCTCGAGATCCTCAGCAGTGTCGAGCTTGAGGCCCTTTCCCTCGAGGGAAAAAATCTTATCGGAAGAAGCCATTCTATAGAAAATTGAGAAAAGAGGAATTCGCGCAGAATCGAACAGCAAAGATGGTGACGACCAAGTCTGAAAGGAAAAGTCGGTTTAATAAAAACAAAAGAATGTCGCCGGTGTTTGGTGTGAAGATGAATCGAGTCAAGGTGGGGGTGGGGTAGCAGACAGAATTAGGCAGTAGTTAGGCTTCTTGATCAGGTTTAGAGCATTTCCTAACTTTTTTATGTAATTTCCCATTGCCATGGGCAGCAGATCTCGAAGCCGCTTGTCGATGAGGGAGTCTAATGAACAGACGGGAATATATGTACATAGGTATCACTCAGATATCTCATGCAATCATCATTTGGAGATGGCTCAATGAATTGAAACATGATACAAATGGCCATAGCCTGCTTCCGTAAGATCTCATAGTTACAACTGTCATACCTGTAAGAACTACCTTATTACACACTAACTATTGTTTCTACTGTTCGCTGTTAGTATCCATGGACCAAACCAAACCGAACCCGACTTCAACCCGGGAGTCGGAAAAATTTGGAACACTCACTCATCGGAAGTCACCTGGCCGCTCAGCCGAGCAAGGCCAGAGTGGTCGAACACGTGACATTGATCCGACCCGCATCCAATCAGAGCCGGCTTATTGGAACGCTCGATAGGATTTTGTCTGATGCTGCTAATGATCTCTGCTTGAGCCCTTTTGTCCTCCGACTCCGAGAACGACCTCCCCATCTCGCCGTCTCATAATCGATCGCACCAGCGACGGTATAGCTCGCCCACAATGCTTGCCAGGTCGTGTTTGCGCTCGACGCGCACCTTCAATGGCCTCCGGAACGGCCCTTCTGCTGTCACCAAGGTATGGCACGATCCTACCACCTCTGCCAGCGAGCTTCCCGTTTGCCGAGAGATCACAACCACGAACCTCGACACGCCGCAGCCACGCCAATCGCAACTGAATGCGCCTCAATTGCATGTACACGATTGCTGACCCCATTTTCTTCCCAGCGTGCCGCTTCCTCGAGCTCCAGCGCCGCCAGCGATGCCTCTGCCACCCGATTGAATCTGGCTGCCGCCGCCTCGACTACCCTCGCCCTCGGCTCCATGGCCTGGTACTATCACCTTTACGGACCTGTTGCCTTTGCTATGACTCCCGCCGAAGAGGGGTACGTGATACTTTCGGTTGTTGATGGTCGTGTTTCTGCATCATCTCAATTTGGGTGATGAGGCATAAATGCTGGCTATCGATGATCCGCACTGTTATTGCATCACCAATTGCTAACAGTGCCCATATAGACTTCACGCTACCAAGTACCCTTGGGTTCACAACAAGTGGTTCAAGACCTTCGACCACCAGGCGTAAGCTGCCGCCGATCCTGTAGAACACGCCGTGTCGAATTACTGACCCCCTCATAGTCTCCGCCGTGGTTTCCAGGTTTATCAGGAGGTCTGCCAGTCCTGCCACTCCCTCAGCCGAATCCCCTACCGAACTCTCGTCGGCTCCGTCTTGACCGTTGACGAGGCCAAGGCCCTTGCCGAGGAGAACGAGTACCCCGGTGAGCCCGATGAGCAGGGCGAGATCCAGATGCGCCCCGGAAAGCTGGCCGATTACATGCTGCCTCCTTACAAGAACGAGGAGGCTGCTCGATTTGCCAACAATGGTGCTCTCCCCCCGGATCTGTCTCTTATCATCAAGGCCCGACACGGTGGCTGTGACTACATCTTCAGCTTGCTCACCGGCTACCCTGAAGAGCCCCCTGCTGGTGTTCAGGTCGCTCCCGGCATGAACTTCAACCCTTACTTCCCCGGTACCGGTATCGCCATGGCCCGTGTCCTTTACGACGGTCTCGTTGAGTACGAGGATGGTACCCCCGCCACCACCTCTCAGATGGCCAAGGATGTTGTCGAGTTCCTCAACTGGGCTGCCGAGCCCGAGATGGATGACCGCAAGCGAATGGGTATGAAGGTTCTTGTCGTCTCTGCCTCTCTGTGGGCTGTCAGTGTCTGGGTGAAGCGATACAAGTGGGCTTGGTTGAAGTCTCGAAAGATCGCCTACGATCCCCCCAAGGAGGTCAAGGTCCGCCGCTAAAGGGGCAACATCTCAAAGTCTCATTTGTATACTAGTCGCCCCTAGAGCAGCTCCTTTGTCGGCGGTGGCGGGTAGAAAAGAAGCCTGGTCGTGGAAGGAAAGGTGGATGTTAGAGTGTAAATCAGATGAATCGTTTTCAATACCTTATTCGACAAACTACACTGGGAAATATGAAGGGGTGACGGGTGGTAAAAATGTGAAAGCTCTCTGTACTCGTGGCCGCCACTTTCCCTACCTTCAATGCTTGTTATATATGATTCAATGTCCTGATCTGAACAACCCGAGTTCATTGCGTTCTCATCACAAGCCTTGGTTAAGTTTACTTTGGCACCGTTCAACCCCACCCCAGACTTATATCTCATACTTTTTTATGTAGAACGGACTTCAGCAAGACAACCAACTCATATGTCATTATCAATACACCAAGGATGACGATTGGTATCTGGGAGGTCTTGTCTCGGGCTCATCAGGATACCTTCAAATGCCTTTCATCGAGGGACTCTCAGTTTGTGTTATTAGCTTGAAATATAAATATTACATAAATATCTACTTATCCATGCTATCTCTGATTGTAGCCTCACTAGCTTCAATGCTTCAACTTGGCAATCATTTACGACAAGCCGTTAAAATATGCTGCCATTCATATCAAACCGTTAAATGCGTGAATGGTTCCAGTGGTTTGTTCACTCAACGTCCAAGGTTGATACAGGCCTCCTCCCTTATCATTGGACGATAATCAGCTAGTAACATTCAACCTCCACCCATTAACCAAACAGGAACCACTTTTCACTACCAGGCGCCAGGTTACAGCAGGTGCCTTCTTTAGGTACCCTACTAAGTTGACCAGTCACTGTTGCTCCTCTTAACCACTCCCCTTCAATCCTATTTGGTTCTCAACCTCCTCCTCTCACCTCCACGCCCTCATACTCGATTGTCGTCTTGTTCGCCTTTCTTCTAGTGCCGCTGGGATACTTCAATAGCGTTTTGCTCCGTGTCAAATCTTACCAACACTTGTTCCGCTGCCATACTCAAATTTGCCTCGCTGCACATACTTGATAAGTCCTGGCAAGGACCACACCACAATGCCCTTCGTTGGAGAAGACGCCCACGCAGGACGTAAGCGACGATGGAGCGTCGACAATGAGCAGTCCAGATTGTCTCTATACCCTTCAGAGGAGGCCAAGGACTATTATATCCTCGACCAACGGCCGGACTCAGCCTTACGAAAGGTACTTCCAGTCTCAAAGCGAACCCGTATTACCGGCGACGATATTCACGTTACCGACGGCCTCAACCCTTCCGGTTTCTCTTTCAATACGCCCCACCGCCGACGGCGCTCATCGCAACTTAAGATGCTGCCGGTGCAGCCTGCCTTTGCCATATCTCGAGTGACAGGCTCTCTGCTTGTTCCCTGTAACATCTGCCACCGCAAACCAACCAAGAAATCTGATCTCGACTCCTTTGCCAATTGCGATGGATGTGGCGAGCGCACTTGCTTCATTTGTATTAGAGAATGCCATGGTTGGAATCTAGATGGTGGCTCTGGTGTCTCGGAACAAGAAGTACTCTCCAGGTCGTTCGACATGGATGATGTTGATGATAGACAACAACAAGAACAGAACGATACGAAGAACGGAACCCGGCAAAAGGACAAGGGATGGAAAGCTGTTGGACACCGGGCTGTTGTGTGCAGTCGGTGCAGTATTGAGTGCGGAGCAGAAGGAGACGTCGCATGCTTGGGCTGCTTCTCCCGGATGGAAGGCTCATGAGTCGGAACATGCATGAAATTACGGGGCTTTGTGGACGAATAATGATGGTTTTCTCGGGCTTAAGCTGGGCGCATACATCTGCCTTAGGTAAGGTAGTTCTGCAGGGTATTTTGAGCGACGGATCTGCTCTTTGGATGGTACGGGAATGGACTCATATAGCACGTTAGCGTTCATGGGCATATCACGGGAACGGTGTTTCGGTTTTCCAGGACCTTGATGGTCTTGTTTTATGGCCTTCGGATTGCAAATGAACCACAGCGTAATTTCACAGTAGATAGATTCTGCAGATATCAACATGGCATCGGGAGCATCACAAACCAAGTCATCAATGCAATTAATTGACTTTCGGGCATGCTTATAGAAGCAATTTGTTCATTGTGACGTCTATATTCCCGCCATCCAATTGCCCTGTATTCATACACCGCATTAAAATACACCTTGCCTTATGGTGAGTATGTCTAGTTGTACTGCATATACGTCGCCGTCGAGTTGAACTTAAGGTTACCCTTGATGACCTTGTCAACTGCACTGAGGAAGTCCTTCTCGGATGCAACCTTTCTCCTTGCGCGAATGGCATACATGCCGGCCTCAGTGCAAACACTACGCAGCTCAGCACCCGTTGCGTTGGGGCAGAGACGAGAGATGAGCTCCCACCGGATGTCTCGCTCGACCGACATGGATTTAGCGTGGATGCGCAAAATGTTAGCACGGCCCTCGAGGTCAGGCAGTGAGAACTCGATCTTTCGATCGATACGGCCGGGTCGCATGAGCGCAGGATCCAATGTAGAGGGTCTGTTGGTGGCAAACATGACCTTGATGTTTCCACGAGCATCGAAACCGTCAAGCTGCGTAATAAGCTCAAGCATAGTTCGCTGAACTTCGTTGTCTCCACCAGCACCATCGTCAAATCGAGCACCACCAATGGCGTCGATCTCGTCGAAGAAAATGATGCATGCCTTCTTTGTACGGGCCATCTCGAAGAGCTCTCGAACCATCCTTGCGCCCTCGCCGACATATTTCTGAACCAGCTCACTACCAATAACTCGGATAAAGGTGGCGTCTGTTCGGTTGGCAACAGCTCGGGCACAGAGGGTCTTTCCGGTTCCAGGAGGACCGTAGAGCAGGGCTCCCTTGGGGGGATCAATACCGAGGTTGACAAAGCGCTCAGGAGACAGTAGAGGCATTTCGACAACTTCCCGTAGCTTCTCAACCTGCTCCTTACAACCACCAACATCGCCGTAGGTGACATCGGGCTTCTCCTCCACCGTCATCATCGTAACGCTCGCATCGATTTTGGGCGGTAGGGGAAGCATAATTTGGTACTTGTTCCTATCGACACCCACGCGCATCCCTTCTTCGATGTCGGTAGGACTGACGCGCTCTCCAAGCTGGACAACGAATTTTGCGATTTGCTTGACGTTGATCACATATTTGCTCTTGGCCTCGTCGCCCTTCTCGTCAGCTATGATTTTCGTGCAACGTGCCACCTGGAAAGGTTGCTCTTCAGACATTCGCTGACGGTCGGCGGCCACATCCCATAGATGGGGAGGCGCGAGTCCTGTGTCGGATTCCTATTGATGTTAGAAGCCTGTTCTACATTCGCAGAATTCCCGCCCAACCTTTACGCCGATCTTCTCATCGACACTTTGTTGCTTCTCCTTGATCTGCTTCTCGAGCTTCTTGATAGATGTACCGTAAGGCGCGGCGCCGTAGGTCTTGAGAACCTGAATATCCCTGGCGCTGGTGTTAGCGGACTAATAGCACTCTCATTTGCAGGAAGGCATTCGTACTCGTCCGTTAGAGGTGTAATCTTCTTCTCTTCTACCTCATCGTCGGCAAAGTTCTTCTGGTACTTCTCCCAGTTGGAGCCGGTTGCGGAAGGCTGTTGTTGGCTGTCAGTACGGGATAGGACACAACTAAGCTTGTATGCCTGCAATGAGACTGACCATGATGAGGACCGCGGCTCTCCAATCGTATAATAGTGTTTCAGGGGTCTGATTTGAGGGTTCTGTATTTACGAGGACACTGGTGGATAAACTATGATCAAAGAGAGTCGAATTGTTGCTGCTGTAGTCGTGATTGTTTGGGGTTGGAGGTGTCACCGAATGCCTTCCGTAATCTGTGAGTTGCCTTGAGCGAGCTTGGAGCACGGACCCACGTAATAGTGCCGCTGGAGCCAAAAGCTGACTAGGACGCTCAGAGTTAGCTCAAGGGACCTCTCGGAGCTGGATGATCTCTATCCCCGATCCAAAATTTCTAGGTTGACAATTGCATGGCGGAGTAGGGCAGCCTAGGGGAGGTGGGACATCTCCAAGAAGTCCAGTCGTGTTCCTACAAAGCCCCGCCATCAACATCACTTCTTTGCTTTGAGGATCTAGGGACCGCCAAATTATTATCAAGATATGTCTGCCCCAGTCGCAGCTCCAGCCCCTACAGGGGGAGGCTCTAGCAATGCTACTTTCCGAGTATGAAGAGCTCCAGACAGGGTTTTGAGCTTCACCCCGCTAACTGTAGACAGGATAAGGAGAAGCCCATGGCGGTGCGCTCCTCGAACATTGTCGCCGCTAGAGGTATGGCGCCTTTGGTGCAACAACAAGCTTCACAAATATTAACGGTCGAACAGCTGTCGCGGACGCCATCAGAACCTCTCTCGGTCCCCGAGGAATGGACAAGATGATTCGAGGTGGAAAGGGCGAGACCATTATCACAAACGATGGAAACACTATGCTCAAGAGCATGTCTGTCATGCATCCCACAGCAAAGATGCTTGTCAACCTTTCTGGTGCCCAGGATGTTGAAGCTGGTGATGGCACAACATCTGTTGTCGTTATCTGCGGAAGTCTTCTTGGTGCTGCCGACCGACTTCTCTCCAAGGGCATCCACCCCTCCGTCATCTCCGAGTCCTTCCAACGAGCTGCCGCTGCTGCCGTCGAGGTCCTACACGACATGTCCCTCCCGATCACTCTGAGCGATACTTCCTCGTTACTGCAAGCTGCCAACACCTCTCTGTCGTCCAAGATTGTCTCCCAATATTCGAACTTGCTCGGACCCATGGCGGTGAACTCAGTGACTAAGACCATCGACCTCAAGACCGCCGATAACGTCGATCTTAAGAACATTCGAATCGTCAAGCGAGTTGGTGGAACAATTGAAGATAGCGAACTTGTTGATGGTCTCGTCCTCACCCAGCCTGTGCTCAAGAATGCTGGTGGTCCGGCCCGTATGGAGAAGGCTCGAATTGGTCTCATCCAATTCCAGCTGAGCCCCCCCAAGCCTGATGTATGTCCATTTCTGTTACACGAGGATTACCTTTTACTTACAAATTATAGATGGAGAATACTATTCAGGTCAACGACTATCGACAAATGGACAAGATCGTTAAGGAGGAACGATTATACCTCCTGAACATGGCCAAGAAGATCAAGAAGGCGAAGTGCAACGTTCTGTTCATCCAGAAATCTATCTTGCGAGATGCTGTCAACGATCTATCACTACACTTCCTGGCTAAGCTTGGTATCCTTGCTGTCAAGGACATCGAGCGCGACGAGGTCGAATTCATCTGCAAGTCAACTGGCTGTAAACCCATCGCTGATATTGATTCTTTCACCGAGGATAAGCTGGGCTATGCGGATCTGGTTGAGGAGGTTCAGTCTTCTGGATCGCGCATGGTCAAGGTAACAGGCACCAAGTCTGTCGGCAAGACTGTCTCCGTGGTTGTACGAGGTGCCAACTCTCTGATCCTTGAGGAGGCCGAGCGAAGTCTGCACGACGCTCTTTGTGTGGTACGATGCTTGGTGAAGAAGAAGGCTCTCATCGCTGGTGGTGGTGCCCCTGAGATTGAAATTGCTGCACAGCTGTCTAAGCAAGCGCGTAGCTTGACCGGCACCGAGGCAATCTGCTGGAAGGCTTTTGCGGATGCTCTCGAGGTGATTCCCACCACACTGGCCGAGAACGCCGGTCTCAACAGTATCAAGGTAGTGACGGAGCTACGACACCGACACGAGATGGGCGAGAAGAATGCAGGAGTCAGTATCAAGTCCGGAGGAGTCAACACCAATATTTCCAAGGAGAACGTGTTGCAGCCTCTTCTTGTTAGCACAAGCGCGATCGAGCTGGCGGCCGAGACAGTCAAGATGATTCTGAGGATAGACGACATTGCTTTAACCCGCTAGAGTGAGATATCCCCCCCTGCAGCATCTGCCTTGGGTTGTATGAAAATACCAAAATGGGTTCTGGATCTGCCAAAAGCATTGCATTTTATAGAGTATGGTGAATCCTATAATTTATGCGTGGTGATCGATTGAGTTCTTCTACTGTGTTGTATGTGTACTCGCTACCTACTTAGTGATTAATGTTGGAAAACCGGTGGTGGAAGGCAAGTCCGCTCCTTCCATCTGTAACCTTACCTTACTTGCGATACAAGTCGTCTCAAGGTACCTCAGGTACCAAGAAAGTTTTGTTCATACAATAGGCATTTCGACAACTCCTTTCGGTCTAACCCACGCATTTCAGCTTTACGATATTAGTTTGTGCATTTACTCGCTGCGATCCGTCTCAACCATGGCTGCAAGTGACGAGTCGAATTATTCCAGCAATGAGGACGGCAAACCCGATTTTGCTGCAAAAGCTCATGGTCGCCTTTTGCAGGTAAGATTTACGACATTCTGATCCATAACCTGATCTTCGCTGACTCTTTCAATGGCAGTTGAAGAAGGGGCGAGATGAGCGCATGAATGCTATTGTTCAGGAGTCAGCTACAGAGATGGACAAGTTACGCAGCAGCATCGCCAGGTTTCAACAAGATCGACGAACAAAAGAGTATGTAGTCCAACAGAGACTTATCCTAGGGATACAATTGACGATTGGCAGAGCGCGCGCGGTTGCCATTTCTGTGACCAGGATTATGGAAGCAGTAGAGCGCAGGAAAGGCATTGAGCAGCGAATGGAAACACTCGTTTCTCGGCTAATCAACAAGACCCAGGAGGTCGAGAGCATGATGAAAATAGGCCTTCGGGGCAGGGAAGACGACATGAAGAAGACTAAATGACTGGAATTCACAGCCATATTTTCTTGTCGGGACATTTCATTCTTGAGGTTTAAGGCAGGCTAGTGGAAATGAATCTGCGCATGAGCGAGCCTATGATGGACACTCACAATCAACCGAACTCTCCAACATTTATGAGTTCTTCTTTCTACTCATATTGACCTGGCGGCCATCAAGGACAAATCTTCAGGAATGCGCATCACTTACAAGTTAAGAAGACATATCACGCCACTGCGGACCATCAATGTTTACGATATTCTCCGGAGGGGAACATGCATGGATTGGTCTTCTATTATACATTTATCGTATCTGTTGTACACGGTCATATTCTATGGCTGAAGTCATTCCATCGTGTGAAGTTGTGAACCTTTTACACCTGGTATCCAAATCCCGACATGCATGATCGGTACTGATCGATTAGGGATTTGCAGTCGGCGGCAGGATCTTTTGCATTAGAGAAGAGCATACACTCATCGCGCTTGGCCTTCTCATCTTTGCACACACAGCAGGGCTTGTAGAGGTGTTAGCATAGTAATTGAGAGCCGTTTTGATCAAGGAGAAGCTCACCTTGGGCTTGCTAGGAGCTGTGGTGGAAGGGGACGCAACATTTGCGGCGGCGCCCACGGGCGAAGCTATAGAGCCATGTCAGTGTGAATTTGAGAGCAATTGAGTGCTTTGGAGGCTTTAATATACAGATTGTTGTCTGAGCTGCGTCCATCGTGTCTGGTTTTAATTCGTGGTTGTGAATTAACAAGTCAAGAAAAGAGATCGTCGGCTAAGTTGACCTGAATTCGATCATTCGTTTCCAATGGCGAAATGCGCCAGGGGAGTCAGATTTCTAAGCTCTGCCTACTAAGGCCGCTGACCAATCATTTCTCACGGCTCACGTGGAGTCGCGAGGCCTTCGCGCTTCTCTTCTGACGTCATTTCTTTACCGTCACGCAATTGATGCAATGAGGTAGAGAGATCCATTGTTATGAGTGTTGACGATTTGGACTTGGGTGCAAACCTATCCAGCTCGATATCGCGGTTCTCGCTCATCGGTCTTGATGTTTACGAAATTACCGATCTGGGAAACTGGTCCCTGTAATTTGGAGCCGGTGTCTCCCAGGGACTGGCATCACGGATTTACGCCGGGGACAAGGGCAGATTCTCACCCGCTTGGTGACATATCCTGCAACTTGAGTGGTGAAGGTGTAGTCGTATCCAATCATTTTACTGACCCTTTCCTCTGTTGGCTTACTACAGCCTGTGCTCGTAAATCCATCCTGTGCTTTGCTCGAGCCCCTGATTGCGTGAGTCACCGCAAGTCCCATTGAAACTGAGCTGTAAATCGCTTTGTCTTGTGAATGTTGAGAAATAACGAGCCTTCGTCTCAACAGATCATCAGCTGGAGTCCTAGCTATAAAGCCAAAGGCTCCCGGACCCAAGGCAAACGTGCCAGGCATAAAAAGACGGTCTTCGTTCTATCTATTCAACAAATTAACAATGCTTAACATTGAGGAAATCCGTGCCCTTGGAGATGTTCATCCAGAATTTGAGCCTGTAAGTTGTCCAATACTCTTAGACATCACAAGCTATTCACAACCTTTAGATCATCAGAGCCCATAACCCAATGCTTAACGGATGGGATATGAACACTGAGCTGGAATCCTTTCGCGAGATGATGGCTCAGGTGAAACAGTATCGACCTAAACCTGACCCGGCCACACTTTCATACCACACCAAAGACTTCAAGATTCCTCTGAGAGATGGCTTTGAAGTTGACGCCAGATCATACATACCCAACGGTGATGTGCCATCTGACGGACGTCCTGGGCTTGTTGTCTTTCACGGTGGAGGCTTTGTCACAGGTGATCTTGACACTGAAGCAGGACTATGTGTCGAGTTCACAAAGCTGGGAGGCATTGCTGTGAACATCGATTACCGCCATGCTCCCGAACATGTGTTCCCCCAAGCTATCAATGACGCCTTTGATGCTACTATTTGGGTGAGTGAACCTTGATTCAGAAGATGAACGCGGGAATGCTGAAACCAGACAGGTATCTCAAAATGTGGACAAGCTTGGAATCAACTCGTCCAAAGGCTTCATCATTGGTGGTACCAGCTCAGGCGCCGATATCTCTCTGACCATCTCCCATCTGTATAGAGACGCCGAGACCTTGCACCCTCTGACGGGTGTTTATGCTCCAATCACCTCTGGCGTCAATCATCAGACTGTCCCTGAAAAGTACAAAGAGTACTTCATCAGCTATGAGCAAAATGCCAAGGTCCCCGTGTTTAGCGCAGAGTCGATGAAATTCATTCACTGTATGCCTGCAACTCTCCCATGCCCACCTAGGTTGTACTGACAAGTTTCACAGCGAAGTATAGACCTGATCCAAAGAGCCCTCTTGCTTTTCCGGTCGCATTCCCCAGTCATGCAGGCCTTCCCAAGACCTACTTTCAGGCCTGTGGGATGGACCCTGTCAGAGACTGCAGCATTGTGCTTGAACAACTCTACAAGGACGAGGGAGTGCCCACAAAGATTGACATCTATCCGGGTCTTCCTCATGCGTTCTGGGCTATATTTCCAGAACTTGAGATATCGCAGGAGCGTGAGCGGGATGCCGTCGAGGGTCTAAAGTGGCTGCTGGCTGGATGAGGCCCCTAGGCGACGTCAATCAATAGACTATTTGTTATTGTTTGGTTTCAGTGAGTCAGACAAGTCATATTGAAATGTCGAATCAGCGCTGGTAGCCGTGTGTTTCCACGCGTGCGAAATGGTTGACGGTGCAGGTGACGTAGACCAGCCGTGTAAGTGGGCAAACTCGAGGAGCTGTGGCCAAAAGTACGAATCTGTCGAGATCTCGGAATGAAAACTGAACAAAAGAACAAGAGCATTTGGAAAACGTCTACTAATTTGGATATCTTCAAGATTCATAAATAAATAAAAATTACAAAAAGAAAAGAAAAAAGAAGAAGAAGAAAAGTTTCCAAAGAACACTCTCTGAGTAGAGTGTGTTGAGACTGAATCTCAGGTTCAACTATCCTTTCAAGGAAGACTATCTCTCACACAGCGCACCTGACAGAGTACTCGAGCAAAATCTTGTTTATGTCAAGCTTGATCTCAGAGCCCAGTAGACAATTAAATAGAGGCCACGCGGCTGCTGGCAGACTGATTGATCTGACGTGTACCTAACTATTGCCGAATGACTCAGCAGTCGACGGAAATTAGGTAGCCCACGAATCGTCATTGAATAATTCTTTGAGTTGCTTTTACCTTCGAATAAGCTCGGATAATAGTGTTGTCTGTAAAGTCGCCATCCGCACATTACAATAGTGCGAAAAACACAAACACACAAACCGGTGCCGAGTTAACGGACTCGGAGTGTGGCCCAATTTATTCGCCCCCGGTGTCTTATTGGTCTCGGGACCGATCATGCTCCCTCACGCAACCCCCAGCCCAGCCCAAGCCAGACCTTAACTTAGTTACTTAGTTACTCTCTGAAGGCGATTTCAAGGAGATGCGAGTGCGCGAGTGAGTGGCCGCGCGGCAACAAGAATGTCCCGAACCAAACGCATTTGCCTTCTCTGCTGATCCAAATGGTTCGACCACTTCATGTGAGTCTGGTACGTGTGTCTATTGTGCCTAGTCAAGGTTACGATGCGGGTTACGCATGTGTCTAGATCTCGCCTCCTAGCGGATGAGATGCCCCATCTGGCAGCCCGTCTCAATGGAGAATTTTTTTTATATATAAATCGTATGCTATGTCGACACTGGATGGTACGATATTCACCACCAGCTTCCTCTACATCATCTACATTTATAAACACTCTTGACCCCTTCTCACTATCATCACTACCATAAACCAACCCATACTTGATAGGTATCCATTACACAAAATGAGCCGACAACCAAACTCATACAACAATGCAAACTTCTGGGATTTCATTCAGCACTTTGACCCCAACCAAGCAACTGGCCGGGGAGTAGATCATCAGACTGAGACTCCGTATCCCTCGTTCATGGCGGGTTTCCCCTTTGGTTCGCCAGCTGGTCCTCACCCTCCTCACCCTCCTCATCCCCATGGCCATGGACATGGCCCACGAGGACCTCCTCCACCCCCCGAGGCCGACGGCTTCGTCTGGGGTCCTTGGTTCGCTGGTGAAGGTGCTCCCGGCAATCAAACCCATAATGAGCAACGCCAGCAGGCAAACGAGACTCAGCAAGCTACCAGAAGTGAAAGCCACGAGTCTGACGAGACCATGAACGCCCCTGACCCCGAAGAAGTTGCTCCTGAGGAGAGCCAGTGCGGAGCTCGGCCTGAATGGGCTGGGCGAGGTCGTGGCCGTGGCCATGGCCGTGGAGGTCCTCGATGCGGTCGAGGTCGAGGCCGCGGTGGCTTCCCCCACGGTCCTCACCATGGTCCTCATCACGGCCCTCATCCTCCCCCTCCCCCCTACGGTGGCCCCTTTGACCTTGCTGGTCTCTTCCGCGGATGGGGCAACCATCCTTTCGTTCGCAACATGCGCGAGCAGTTCCAAGAGAACCAGAACCAGAACCAGGAGCAAGACACCAATGACTCATCCGACTCCTCCTTCAACCCACCTATCGACATCTTCAACACCGAGAAGTCATATGTCATTCACGTCGCCCTCCCCGGCGCAAAGAAGGAGGATATTGGTCTAAACTGGGATGGCGACCGCAACCTTCTCAAGATCGCAGGCGTCGTTCACCGCCCTGGCGATGAAGCCTTCCTCAGCACTCTCACCTCTGGCGAGCGCAAGGTCGGCATGTTTGAACGCAACGTAGCTCTGCCGCCCACGGGAGCAGATGAGCGCGACGAGGTTGATGGTCTGGGTATCACCGCCAAGATGGAGGATGGTGTCTTGGCCATTACTGTGCCCAAGGCTGAGAAAGAGTGGACTGAGATCCACAAGATTGATATCGAGTAAGGATTGGGAAAGGTTGGAAATGAGATGTTATGATATCCACACTTGTAATGGAGTTTGACAGCTGCTATGGCTTTTGGTCATTTTCACGATAACGTCGTTTAGCTTCTAGTTTTTTAGTTTGGGCCCCGTTGGCGCGAATACCTTGATTGCCTAAATACGATATATAGATATATTTAGCAAAGGCGGAAAAAGAAAAAGATTAAACCACAGAAAAAAAAGGAGAAGGGGGAGGAGGAATAAAATATACAAACTTATATTCATTTATCAAAATCTTCATTTGCAGACGTGACTTGTCCCAGGTGAACCCTTTGTGATCTAAGTTCACATGACGGAGCGGAGAATCAAGGTGACAAGTATAATATATTTACTTTATTTATGTATGTATTTATTTATTTATTCAGTCTAATAGCTTGAAGCTGAACATGTCTTCATCCGCGTTAAGGCCTATGCAATGGGTATATGCTAGAATGTAGTGGGAGTTCTGTCTCAGAAGAAAAGGGCTTTGCCGGGCTCTCCAAGCCGGTCGTGTTTGAGAAGGTGAATATAAAAATAACGTGCTCCAAAGTGCTTTCGTCATGTCGGTCGAACAAAAGAGCTCGGTATGCTCTTTGCACAATATGCAATTTCAGATGATCTTTCCAGGGTAAAAAAGTGAAGGAATAACAAAGAAAACAAAAGTGAAAACCAGCAAAGTGAACTCCTGTGTAGTCCTCAACGTCCAATCATTAGGGTATTAGTGAACCGAGCTGGGCATGTCCCTCGTCACTTCAGAAACAAAAAAAAGAGCGTCCAAGATTCGCTTGCTATAACTCAAGCTCGCGAGTGATCTCCTCGCGCACATGGCGAGACCACTTGAGAATGGCGGTCTCAAAATCAATCCAAGCCTGTGGAGATGTGTTGTACTGGACTCCGAGCACATCGACTTTCAACATGACCTCGAAGCGCAGTTCGGCAGCTTTGACCCAGTACCGTAAGTTGTCAGCGCAACGATAGGGCTTCTGGGTATCAGTATGAAAGCTTCCAATGGCACCAAATCGTCGTCGCGATTTGTGCACAACGGCATTGTGAAGTTTAACCAGTCGCACACCATTCTGCATGGCTTCGAGGAAAGGGGTAGGCTTCGCATCTGCAGGCGACATTGACTTCCATTCTGGCAAAGGTTCAGAAACCGTGTCCATGGACATGAGAAACGCTCGTTCCCGCTCCAGTTCGCGACCAGCCCAGTCGCCCTTAAGCCATGTCCAGCCGACCCGTTCGGCCCTCTCCGCGTCTTCGATCTCCTGTTCCTTTTTCAAGATATCGAAGACACTCTCAACCCAGTCATTCATCGTTTTTATCTCCTCTTCCCTCATGCCTTCTTTGAAATTTCGGGTGGCCATCTGCCTTAATGTCTCCATGACAGCCAACAGGTCTGCCCTGACTTGCTTCTCGGGCTTAATAGAGTCAAGACGGTCAGGCAGTTCGTGCGCTGTGTAATAGATCTTTGCCGCGCGGATTGCCAACGTAACAACATCGAGAATATGCATTCCTTGCAGCTCAAACCACCCTTGTGTGTTTTCCGCTGGCATGTTGGGGTAGTCGGGGGCACTGGACGGTTCCTCGTAAGTACCGGTTCTTCGCGCCTCAACTTCATTCAGTGCCTTCTTAGCGTCGCCAAGCGTCTGCTCGAGTTCTGACTTGAGCTCCAGAATGGTGGGTGGCTTGGGGACCACCTTTTCACGGTGGTGATACGTGCTCACAGTCGGTGGGAGCATATCACCGCCAAGGTCACTGAAGTTGTCCTCATAATAATCTTCCAGCCCCTCGATGGGAGACTCAACAAGGTCGGTACCGAAGCCCTGTGAGCTGAAATCTGGGCTGCTGTCGGTAGAGGCGTATGACGAGTCAAAATCCGAGCCAACGATCTTGGGCAAAGCTTCGGCATTCGTGTCCAGGGAAGAGAGATCCAGGGTGGCACGCTGCTGCTTCTTCCTGGCCAGTTGACCACCCTTGCCATCAAGTAAGCCTGTTCGAGCAAAATAGTACTGCAGATGCGCAATGCTGCCCAGGCTCATCACGCTCTCGCGGGACCGGGCGCTGGCGGCAAAATCAGTTCCTTGTGGCCGCATATATCCCCGTCGGCGACTCCTGCCGTCAAAGTTATAACTGGAGTGACGAGAAATGGCCGAAATATCTGGATGGCGATTCTTCAGCATGCTAGTGTCGAGGCTTCCGGTGGAATGACGATTGAACTTCTCTATGCCCAGAGCATCCCGAGGATTGGCATCGTTACTGCCATGCGACCAAGAGGATGTCGTCGACAAGCAGCGGGAGAGCTCTGGACATGCACCGATAGCTGGTGTTGGAAGAGCGTCCGGAGGCGGGGAGTCGCAGCGAAATGACGGTGTCTGATCGTTGGTGGCAGCCATCATGCTATAGATGCTATGCGGGTACCGTGCTAAACAAAAGAGAGTGCAGAATGTGATAGAGCTTGCTTGAACTTGATTTATCGATGCGTAGTAGTACAGTAGTCGATCGACCCTCGCGAGATCAACCCTGTGACCTTTGACGGTGACGTTGTGTCTGTGAAGAATGATCTGCACTTACAGAGATTCACAAACACGAGAGATGAGGTCCCACACGGTATCTCGGGGATAGCTTGGCCTAGAAATTGGGGCTTGATAATGGATCAGCCCGGGAACTGCGACTGGGTTGCGCTGCGGCTGAGGGACAATGATCGAGAGAGCGAATAATAGAAAAGGTGAGGATCGAATATACGCAGCAATCGAGGGGTAGCAAAGACTGAAGACAGGACAACGAGACAAGATGAGACCAGGTAAGGAGGGGGGAGGAATTAGATTAATTAAAAAGTTGACGGCGACAAGACGGGAAGGGGAAATTCAATGGATGAATGATTTCCAGGGGGTTTCCAACGGCGATGGGGCGACCTGATGCCTGGATACAGTCAGTGGTTGGCGGGACAGGCATGGGCACGGGCGAAAGCCAGGGTAAAATTACACATCCAGTTCCCCAATTCTCACGGATACCAACTGGACAGCGAAGGGCCAACGCGTGACAGGGGTGATTAACAGACGATGGAGAAACTAACTAAGCTGCTGGTCGTAAACAGAGCAAGGATTGAAGAAAGATTTCGTGTTTTCCAGAAGCCGCGTGTCGTCAGGGTTTATCGGTAGAGCAGGAACAGTAGCAGGAGCCGGAGGGAGTCAGAGGGAGAGCCGACAGGTACGTTTTCTATTCGTTTATCGTGATGGCGGTTCGAGATGTACCTAGAGTCGACAAAGGGCTACCAGATATTTGTTGCCTGTATGGCTAGGGACAGAAGAGGATTGAGATCGGCACCACCGACGCCAAAGGCAGGGAAAGAAAGCTGGTGCAAATGGCAAGACCATCCAGTAAGCCCTTCAAGTAGGAGAGCGAGCTCAAATAAGAGGCCGTCGACTGGACACAACCGACCACCCGTTCCTAGAGCCTGGAACAATTGGCACAGGAGCGTTTATCAATACGACAAATTGCACGGTCAGATGTCAGGGATGAAGAAATAGATGGGGTCAAAGGGGAGGATCGAATATGGAGCAATAGCATAGGCATGATTAGGACAGCAGCGAAGCTCTTTTTTATTAATATCACAATTGTCGATAGCCGACAGCACGCCAGTATCATATCCCCGGGCAACCTGCAATTGTACAGAAACGGATCGTGGGTTTGCAGATTCAGAGGGCTGGGCCTCTGGCACAGGCTTTATCGGACATGCTAATCTCCTCCAGGTTGATTGGAATTCTTGCTTGCCTGCACTGGGCCCGTTGCTATGGGCATCAGCAGTTGCGAGTTTCAGACTCTCATTGGAACTCCATCCCGATGACGACAAGGAGCCGTTTATGTCATATGTACAAGAAAGCTCCGTGCTCAACAAAGGCCATTGGACCCCGTGAAAGTCGAACCTGGGGCTCGGGACGGGCCCGATGGTTAATTCTTCCGTTATTGGGTTCATGCACTTACCTTACAGCTCAAGCTTTCTCAAATCTAGCCGTAATAGGTGAATGAACAGATCAATGTTGATACCTCTGCTGTATGTACGGAGTAGGTATTGCCAGCGTTTATTTTTTACTTCATTCTTTTTCGTCTCAAGGTTTATCAATGGACGATATGAACGATTCTGGCAAGACTGAGGTTTTCTTTTTACAACTGCTGCCAATTAGGTATTTTTCAACATTTGGCATATTGCACATGCTCTATTACAACATCTTCTCCTTAATAGGAGGCTTCTCTTCGTGGCTCCATACGGCTCAATGTCTGTCAATTCGAGACTGAATATAATTATGTGATATTCTGTTCCCAATCAACTAATTGTCCACTTTACAAGCTTCCTCACTTTAAGCAACCTCTGGATCGACAGCAGCCTATCCCATGGACAGGTCGATATACGCTAATTCTGACCGGCTGCTGCTAGGCGAGATCATTGACCAGGGATCTAGCTCTTCAGACAATTCGCAAGCAAATCAGAGGCAGCCTATGATCCAATCCCGGCAGTTATCCCAGGTCAGTGTGCGTCAATCTAACATACTACGTAGCATGTACACAATATGGCCATCGTCTTTTCCTACGTTCAAGTATTGTACTCCCTACAGAGAGACGAGACTACCTACGAACAGGTGGGTATGGAATTCAAAACCCTCAATTGTACATACTTCTTCCTGCGGGTTTCTTGTCTATAGGTTTGCAGACTCCGTGTTCATCGAAGCTTGTATCCGTTGCTTTAACGACAGCTCATAAACCTTCTTTATGCTCAGGTCTTTGACTTTCAGTGGCTTCCATCTTACCTCGTTTGGCCTTTCTCTTTGGCTATCGTTCTGATTGCCGGATTGAGATTAACTTTTATTATTCTTCACTCTACCTTATGTATTCTTTTTCCCATAGTTTTTTAATACAAACTGAACTCCCATGTTAGGTCTTTTCGCCGGCCTTGGCTACCAACCTTGTACCTGCCGAAACCTAGCCAGGTACCTATTCCATGCCTCTGGCCATTCCATTTAGGTAGGTATCCTCATCTAATAAGTCACCACCAATCTTCAAGGCCTTAAGTTGCCAGCAAGATTTTCTTTGCCCTTTGACTACAAGCGTTTGACTACGAACTCTTCTTTGTTGGCTTCTCTCTTGTCCTGCCAACTACAGCTCTGCCTTTCTCCATCCAGGACAGTCATTTCTTCTTGGACACATCGTGTTATTCTCTTCTCAACTACTCTGTCCGAAACCTTGGCCCCTTTTTGTCTCCGCCTGACTCTCTCTGTCTCTCTGTCCTCATCGGACGATAGCCGTGTTGCTCGCGTTTGATGTGAGTTCGAATACTACGGTCCCATCTGAACTCTCCTCTGCGACAACATTTGATCCGATCCGACTGTTCTTGTTGTACTCTCCACCAACGCACCTGTCCTGCCGATGTGCTCATCATTTGTCTACCTATTTGAGCTAGGCGAGGTTATAGCTTGAGGCCGAGACGACAGCTCCTAATCGACTCAAACGGCAGCGTAAAAACCTTTGACTGGTCATTTCTGATTCACCAGAAGTTGCTTCTGTTGTTGCAGCAGCTACTCCTACACTCCTGCAGCAGTCTCCCACCTTAGGACTGAGGTACGCTTCTTGCACACTGCCTTACCTCCCTCCAATCAGTGGCTGGCAGTCTGGTAATCTCCGCGACAGAGGACCCTCAAAACTTGGCCGCTAGCTCCACCCAAGCTATCATTGACAGCAACCCTCAGCCCATCCATCACATCCTAGATGTGCATGTGCATGTGAGAGCGTCGTATTCATTCGACCACTCTCACTTCAACTTTCTGCCCCGACACTGTTATTGGGGTTCGCATTGGCCTCAGCGATCAAGGCTGCACCATACCATGACATTTTGATAGCGCACGGTTGGGCCAGAGTGATTAGTGGCACTAAAAGGCAGGATATTTGTCTCAGGGACATAGAGGGAGAGGTTCTCAGTGCATAAGGACACTCTGTGACAGTTACGCAGAAAAAGTTGCACATCTCACGCCTCACCAACAATCATCCAATCTGCCCTGTCTTGTCTTGTTTTTTTCATCCGCGCATTGACGGGTTACGAAGAACATTTCGCTTCTGAATCTCGAGTGCAAAACCCATTCAACAAATCCTGGCTTCTGGAACCTGGATCTGCACTTCATAACTTGGACTGGTACACCCATTTTCATACCAGGTTTCCACCTGTCCCTCGCTTTTCGAGGGGCCAACTCCAACGATTAGATGAACACCAGCGATTTGAACGCGACGACCTCAGCCGTCAAAGATAACAACGACAGCGACTGGATGTCAAAGGCTAATCCCTTTCTATCAACGCCTGCTGCAAGCCCTGAAACTAACCGACCTACCGACCTGGGTGAGCTTACCAGCGGCAACTGCTACAGTGACCAGGACCATGATGTGCCCACGGACAGCCTGCTGAATTTCGCTGATGTCCCTGGTCAACTATCTCACCTGCCATTCAACCCTGGTTCAGCCAATCCCTCCTCCACCTACACCCCAGATCCTAATTCCAGCTTGCTCACTTTCTCATCTTCCATTATTGACACAACTCCGACTTCTTCTGCCTCGTCTGTCACCGATACGCCCACGAGTAGCACGACTGCTGTTGCCTCAGCCGCGATAACCCCTGCCACGATAACAAAAACAACGTCAACGTCAACAAACGCTCTTCTCCCGTTTCCTACTCCAACGTCACCCCTACCATCATCTGCTCTTCGCAAGACCTCACCAGGATTAGCTGCCCGACTAAAAGCCTTGGGATTTGGCGCCCAAAAATTCTCCACGCCCCCGATAACGCCTCAAAACGACCGAATCGGCCGTCTGAACGAAGACCAGCTTCGACAGCTCGACGAGAAGCACCAAGCGGGTTCGGTCAAATCGGTCATCGCCCGGCGCGGTCGTCCGTGGAAGGGCGCCGGCGCTTCTTCCTCACCAAAGCCCGTCGCCCACGACCCAAATCCTGAGCTACCGCCGTTCAAGGTCGAGATTCCCGATTCTGCCGTGGCCTTGTTGCCCGAGATTCAAACCCCCGAACCCCTGGACATGGACACTCAAAAGTATCGGCTCCCTGACCACACCAATGGCAATGGGACAAAGGTCACCCTGGACACTCGCCGCGAACACATCGAGCGCACCACACGCCCTCCGTCTCCTGATAGCGCAGGTCTGCCTCCTCCGCCACCCCCGAAGGATACACCACCAATCGCAACTTCTACGCCGGCTACGCCCCCAACCGACTACGTTCCCAGCCTCAACTCATATTTCACACCTGGCCATAACCGTCCCGGTTCCATATACACGCTATCGCGCGCTTCTTTTGCCTCTCAGCTTGCTCAGTTAACGTCACTGCAACTCCCAGATGCCGAATCGCTAGCGAGCCAGGTTACTGCCATTCCAACGGCTCAGGTAGCTGCCAAAGCCCTGATCAATGCTGCCGAGCAAATCAGGAGCTGGATATCCAAGGCATCGGAGGTCGTGGAAGGCCTGGATAGCGAAGATGATGTCGAGTGGGCTGCGGCTGGTGGTCGCGAGGGCCTGGCTGAAGTCGAAATGGCTATCACTCGCTTCGAGGAGCTTGTCAAAGCCTATGTTGGAGCTATCGAGCAGTTGCAAAGCAGAAGGGATGTTGCCAACGTATCTGTGCAAGACCTGACCCAAGCTGTTTCGCAAATGGAATCAGTCATTCATGAGTGGGAGAAAATCCGCAGGACGCTACATGTGGTAAGAGCTCAGGTGGAAATAGCTATGGAGTGGGAGGAACTTTGGAACAACGTTCTCGGAGACGTACAGGGGGAAATGGACGAACTCAGCAGACTTGTATTTGAGATGGAAGAACGACGACACAAGAGCTTGATGGCTGCCAACGCTGACAGTGTTGACATTGGGGACCTTGAGACGATCGTGGAAGAGAACCCTATCCAGGCCGCTCGATTGCAGGCCCCAAGTCGTTATAGCCTTCCGACCTTTCCAGTAACACCTAACTCACCAGGCACGCCCACCTTGTCGCAGGACGACTCGAGTTTACTGGCTCTGTTTGCTCGAATGCAGCCTCTGAGAGCATCTCTCGACTTCCTACCGATGCGACTGTCCATGTTTGAGGCGAGGGCCCAGCCATCGTTTCCCACAGCCTGTGAGGAGCTAAACATGCGTCGTGAAGGACTTGATGCTAGCTACAAGAAGCTCGAGAAGGATGCTGAGTCACTACGCAAGGAGTTAGGTGAGGATCGATGGGTTATTGTTTTCCGAGGTGCTGGTAGGCAAGCACAGAAGATGCAAGAGTCTGTCGAGCGCTCTCTCCTCAAACTTCGAGAGGCTGCCGACTCCGGTATGCATCTGACTAACCAGCCTGCTATGATGAAGAAGTTGGAAAGCTACGAGGCCAAAAGAATGCATTATGGGCCAGCCATTGAACGTGTCCTCTCAATCATCGACAAGGGTGTCAGTGAGCGGCTAACAGTTAATGGTGAAATTCTGCGATTGCATAACGACATGCAAAATAGGTGGCAGGCTTTGAAACAGCAGATGAAAGACGCAGAGTCATTGATTGAGGAAATTCATGCAGATAAGGGTCAGCAGCTGCGGGATTCCATCTCCAGTATGCTCTCAAACGATCGCTCAACTTTAGGTAGCGGACGTGAAACCCCCGGCAGCTCACCACCATCGTCAGTTATCATGTCGAGTTTGGGACTGGATCCTCATACGCCATTATCAAAGAACCCAAAAGTGCGGGCTACGCCAGGCGCTGCCAGCCGCCAAATTCCTCCGAACCGTCGACACTCTTCACTGCCAGCACCAACATCACAAACAAGCCGGAAATCGGGTTTCTCTCGCCTTTCCACCATCACAGGCTCTTCGTCTACTACCAGTCTGCCGCCCAGCCAGATTAAACGGCCAGATTCGAAGCTTGCACACCGCCCACGTTGGAACGGTTCGACAAATACTTCAGATGTCGATACTGGTCACAACTTTAAACCTCTTACGCTAACGACACCGAGCCCATATGCTAAAAAGAGCCCTGTCGCACATAAATCCGCTGGCTCAACTACACCAGGTTCTAGCACCTCAAAGCTACCGACGTTGCGCAGCCCTCTAGCACGTGCCTCATCAGCGTCTCCCAGAGTCGATGAAACGCCCACTAGAGGCAGTCACTCGAACCTCTCATTCCGGGAGAGGCTTGTATCCCCTGGTGCAAGCTCTCAACCATTGCCAAAGCCACGCCTGGCTTCTCATCAATCAGCAACGGCCCTCTCCGGCAGACGCTCGTCTCTACAGGCCTCAAGATCTATCGGACCCGATGGAGACCGGCACAGCAGGCCTGCTAGTTCTCTTGCTATGTCTTCGAGGAGGATTAGTCTTCTACCTCAGCCCACAGAAACCGGTCGGGCCAGCCCTGCCTCTGTCTCGAGTGTTCGGTCTACAATGCGTAAACCTTCTCCTGCTGAGCCGAAAGATTCAAAGCCAAGATGGAGACATTGAACGCTATACACCTCTACTGTATCATAGCCTGTTAACAGCCTCGCCCAGGAACGATGCTTTCCGTTCCATTGTAACATCATATTCCATCGATTTGATTTCGTTATACGAACCTCGTGGCCTCGCTATCGGTCTCAACATTATCAAAGAGCCTGGCGTAACATTTACGAAATAATTCTTTTCAGCAGCAAGGCGTACCGGGATCACATCAAGACGGTTGAAGGAGTTTGGGGCATAACTTAAGGGATGACACAGTCTTGCTTTCCTGTTTTCTTTGTCTGGACTCCGTGGTCCCCGGCCACAAGCCAAACTCTTTCGCTCGACATTTCCTTTCTTTTTGTGCCAAATTGTGCACAATGTGCTGTAATTAGGACGGAGAAGAAGGAAGCTAAGTGGTAATCTAGGCTGGCACAATATTGCTGCATCGTAACATTCGCATCATGCTTCCGCTCTACGAGCCGCCTGTCTAGATGTAGAAAGAACTCTAATCAAAGAAGTAAAGGGTTCTATGCAAACAGTTCCCAAAGCAGAACGTTGCTGGTCCGTTGTATGATTTCTCTTTTCATTTTGTCATGTGCATGTTTTGTGACAATCAGGCTTTATTTTCCTTGATGCCACGGCACAGGTGCCTTACTTAGCTACCTCAATGTATAAAAGCAGGCCTAGACTAATGCAAAGCTCCTTGTTTATGCGTGCATCCCAGAAACGCCGAGGGTTGTGTGGTGTATAAAATCGAAACGAGTTGATGCCCCCAATCGCCGCCCATGCAGAAGAAACACCATCAACTCCCGCCCGCTCAAAAATCACTATCATCTACCTAATGTTTGGAGTCTCGATTCTTCAAAGCTTCGTGGGAAAGGGGTATGATCAAAGCCCATGCATGTCATTGAAATGTTCATCATCCATCCTCCACTTCTTCCCTGCCAATTGTATCCGTATCCACATCTCCATGCTCTAATAGTGTCGGGTTCGTGAATCAAAAAGAAAGCTGCACTTGATCTCTGCTTTACATGGGCATCAACCCTATCCCGCTCTTCTTGAGCGTCTTTGGGGCTGCGCCGGAGGTTCTGCCTACTGTCGACGAGCCGCTAGCTTTACGGCTGGAGCTGGCACCAGTACTTCTGCGTTTTGTCACGCCACTTGTAGATTTCTTGCTGGGGTATCTTTTCCCTCCCGCGTACTTCTTCGTACCTCCGCTACTCTTGCTAGACGCTCGCGGCTTGGCCTGAGTTTGTGTGCTGCCAAGGGTCTGAAGCCTGCTATGAAATGCCTGCACATCTGGCCTTGAGCTGCCGTTGAAGTAGTGCGAATCCTCGCCGTCTTCATCCTCAAGTGCCTCATCATCCATCTCGACTTCCGAGCTGATAAGGTCCACCACGTCCTGATCTCGGCTACCACTCCGAGGATCCATGGCTTCTCGATAGTGATTGTAGTGTTTTTGCAAAATGCGGAGGATCCGAGGACCGTAGTCGTTGACTCTGTCGGGGTCGATGCCTGGGATCCTCCGCATCTCCTCGGGGGAGGTAGTCCAGTGAATAGCCATGAGTCGGAAGTCCTTGTCGGTAAACAAAGGCCTTCGCAAGCTTTTCTGGTTGCGAATCTTCTCCTCTGTTTGCTTTGCTTCTCTCACAAAACTTTCAACCATGTCTCGGTGTATTTCATCCAGGCTTCCCATGTCGGTATCGACCAATATCGGCGGCCCGGAAGTACGAGAGGGTGGCTTCGCCGGCCGATGTTGGGGGAGATTATCAAAGGCGTCGTCATAGTCATCATCATCGTCCATTACAAAGCCTGCATCCTCCCACGAGTATGATGTTTGCCCAGTGTTCCCGCGATTAGTCTCGGTCGTCCGCGACTTCTTTTTCTGCCGGCCGACAGGCGAAGAAACGTACGTGGAGGGCAGATTCGAGGCTTCTTCCTCGGCCGATGCCTTGCTGCCTTTCTTGGAGCGAGACTTGGGGGTTTTCTTGGCTGCACCAGGCTCCGGCACCTGAATCGACAGCATCAACCTACGTTGACCCGAGAGGAACGATCGATATGTTGGTCCGAGACGTAGATATTGAATCGCCATGCCATGGCGACCAACCTGGTTATCCTCATTGAAAGCCTTTTCAGCCGATAGCTTGTCGATGACTCGGATCAGCTCATGTTTCTTAAGGCCCTTTGCCATGCCATGCCACTCGTCAGAAAGTTCTGCTTCATTTGCGGGGTACTTTTTCCCCAAGAGGATGTCGGAGCATTGCACTGCCGTGATGCGGTTCTGGGCTTGGACAACTTTGATGGCAGCAACGGCATACTCAGAAAAGTCTTGTTGCTCGAAAGTCAATCCAGCCTTGCAGTTGTCGCAACTTTTTCTGCATTGTGTTGCAGAAAAGTCTTCACCAAAATAGCGAAGGATCTCAGTTCTTCGACAATCTGATTTGTTGTCACAAAAAGCCGTAACTCTGTTCAGCATCGACATTTGGCGTTCTTTTTGATCGTGGCTACCATCTCCATCCGCAATCAGCTTCTTCAGGACTCTTATGTCCGCCTTTCCGTAGAAAAGAATGCAGTCAGAAGGATTGCCATCTCTGCCTGCGCGGCCAGTCTCCTGATAATAGCCTTCCAGGCTCTTTGGAAGACCATGGTGTATAACGAACCTCACATCAGGCTTGTCAATGCCCATTCCAAATGCGATTGTAGCAACCACAACTTTAACCTGTCCTCTCTGCCAGGAATTCTGAACCTCGACCTTTTCCTGAGGATCGCAACCTGCGTGATAAAACCTCGCTGTTATACCTTTATTCGAGAGGCTTTCAGCAACCTTTTCAGCATTCTTTCGTGAGATTGTATAGACAATTCCACTCTGATTTGCATATCTGGAATGTATAAGAGAAGAAATTGCGTCCATGACCTTCTCGTTTGTTGTCTTGGGCTGAACTTCGTAGTACAGATTCGGGCGGTTGAAGCTTTGAGAGAAAATCTGACAGTTGTCCATGCCAAGGTTGTGCCTGATATCGACAATGACATTCTTGGTCGCGGTGGCTGTAAGGGCCATGACAGGCACTCCTGGGTACTTTTGACGTACTTGACCAAGTATCTTGTAGTCTGGGCGGAAATCATGGCCCCATTGACTGACGCAGTGTGCCTCATCGATCACAAGACGTGCGAATTTCCCTTTTCGATGAAGCGTTTCCAGCCCGTTGTTGAAGTTGACATTTTTGCTCACCATCTCCGGGGTAACATATAATAGTTCCAGAAAGTGTTCCGGGCTTTTCTCATTGAAAGCACTCATGACTTGCCTCTTGTATTCAGCTGAGCACTCTCCATTGAATGCAACGGCCTGTATCCCCAAAGCTTTCATATGATCAACCTGATCTTGCATCAAGCTGAGCAATGGCGACACAACAATTGTGACACCGCGAGTTTTTCCAGTCTTGACAACAGCCGGTAGTTGGTAGCACAGTGACTTGCCACCGCCCGTCGGCATTAGTACAAAGGCATCTTGGCCACCAAGCGTAGCATTGATTGCCTCGAGCTGGTTGCAACGGAAACCCTTCATTCTAAATCGATCTTTAAGCATCCTCTGGACTTCGGATGACCATGGGTACTTCATCAGCTGGGCAGGGATCGCTTCAGTAGCCATCGAGGGTAGCGACTTTTTTGATACCGCTCGCGACTTTGCCGCTGCTGACGCATTGCCCGACGTCTCTGAAAAAATCTTCCTCTGGTCTTGCGATTCGGGTGCCAGAGATTGACGGATCTCGTAGTCCTGTGCAAAAGCGAGCATCTCCTCATCGTCGCTGAAATCACTGAATTCATCGCCCGCTCGGTGATGTGTCGCCTGTGGCGTCCGTCGGCTACTGCTACTCAGATGCGCGAAGATGTTTGGGGGCCGGGCCTGGATACGAGACTGAATGTCTTCCGAATCCGATGGCTCTTCGTCACTGACATCAAATTCTGCATCCACAGGGATGGGGCTTACTGGCCTAGACTTAAGTATCCGACCCTGTTGATAAGGCGCTCCTGATACTCTTGTAGGATCTCTTGGGAATAGTGCAGAAGGGTCGGTATCCTCCTGTGAAAGAACGCTCAGCCCTTGCGATGCTTCAATTCTAGAGGCTGGGGGATTCCAGGCGTTTGTTTTGGGTAACTGAGTCTGATGAACCACTTGTGTGCCCGATTCGCTGGCTGGGATGGCATCTCGTGAAGCCATCGACATATTGACATTGTTTTGAAAGACGGGTTGAGTACCTAGTACGACAACTGGTGTAGGGGCTGGACCAGGATGAAAGGTGTTAGTGGTCGCAAGAAACCCACCAACATCGAGCCTAGCATCCCGAATGCTTTTAAGGAGGCCATCCTCAACTTCTTGGATTTCATCCGTAAGATCATCTAACCGAACCTCGTCCTCATCTGTATCGAGACTCTCCTCATAGGCTTGAGCGATCTGCTGGGCCAGACTCTCTCGTTTCTCGCCGAGGATTCTGTATTCTTCGACTGGGCCAGCGAGTTCCGTGATAGCAGATCGTTGCCGCTTAAGACGCTCCTTCTCAGCCTTGACCTCTGCACGTTGCGGTTTCGACCATCTTTCGTTTATTGCCTGCGAAAACTTCTTTCCATTTTCTTGAATGAGTCTATCGAGAAACTCCGCCCATCTGGTCAGGGCATCTGAGTCGCAAGCCAATTGCTTGAGGAGAGCCGGTTCTTGGCTGGAGGGGAAAAAGACCCCGCCACATGACTCGTCAAGAGCATCGCCAGCTATCGGCCTATTAGACTGTGAGCTGGTTGTTGTGCTTGTTGGCTCGCCAGTAATAGTTGAACCAGACGAAATTTGTCGCTGGGAGGTCGTATGGAGGTCGATTTTGACAGCAGATATGGGGGGCTTGAGCTCCGGCGACTCAACGCTATCGGTTCTGACCGCTGAAGACTTCAAAATAGTGAGAGAGTCATTATGAGACGGCGGTGTAAGAAACTCGTCATCAGAGTCGGGTATGACCAGCTCATCTCCTGTAGGTATTGTATGTGGCGGTAGCGATGGTGGTCGAAGTGGTGACTTAGTATTTCCAGAGCTTGCGGGTGCCTTCAAGAGGTTTGAAGAACCTTCCAGGCCCTGGTTGGACACATTTAAGGGAGCTGTCCTCTCTTCGCGAACAAACTGGCTGCGAACCCGAGCTGAAGGCGACAGCATAACATGGTCTTCCTCACTGATCGATGGGATGTCGCGGATTTGACGAGTTCGAGTACTAGATAGACCATTCTTGCGTCGAGCAGACCGCGTCGGGCTTGGAGGTGGAGGTTCGGTGCCTAAAAGTTCGTAGACGTCGGGTAGATCACCGAAATCGCTAAATTCCTCTTTGGAAATCTCATTGCTCTTCCTCTTCCTACCGCTTGACACGGCCGGCTCGGGTTCTGGCCGAGTGGCATAGTCTTCGCGCCATAGCTTCACGTCACTACCGAAAGACAATGAATCAGAAGAAGCAAAAGTATCGTCGGTCAGGTCCATATAATCGATACCACCAGTCTTGAGCTCTGGGAATTCGGGACTACTTGTAGGCTGTCGGGCTGAAACTGATACTGGAACTTGTATCTTTTTTGGTGGCGACTCATTCGATCGTTTGACAGTAACATCTCGCTGGGTTGAGATGTTCGGAGTGACAGTTAAAGGCGTAGGGCATTGCTGTGGTTTCGAAACAAGGCTGGGTTTCTTGGTCTTCGAGCTGAGCACAAGGCGTCCCATGGCGTCTTCCTCGTCGTCGAATATCACCTGGTCCGTCTGCCGCGATGTTGGACCCAATCCAGCCCGTCCATTGGATGTACCCGACGCGTCGCTTCTCCCTCGAGTAGCGACTTCAGGGTGGTCAGATGTAGTAGTCCTCTTGTTTGGTCGTGTTTGCGAGCTTGTGTGTTGAGATTGAGGCAGGCTGATCTGAGAAGAGTCGCTACAGACTGGAAAAGATGGCGTTACAGGCCTGGAGCAGGCTTGATCGTTCAACAGCCAGGACAAATGCTCGGCAAGGTTGTTGCGAGTCATGAAGCCGACACTATGATGTCGGAGCGTCTTTCAGCTGCCTTTGTCAGAAACATCGAGTAGTTAGTATATTGTGATGTTTCGAGTCGTGGTAAAACGATTGAACTGGAAAAGCTCTGCTTGTTATCATGGCCTAGGGTTCGGAGGTGGCTGTCCCGCTCTAGCGCGTCACGCGTTTGGAACTAAAGTGGGAGGTGCGAGAGCACGTGATTCAGTGTTCTGCCTTTACTGCCAACCTACTAATCTATTAGTATGATTTCAAATTTATCAGAGTGAGACGTGCTATTGTAGCTGTACGCATTTCGCTTCTGAATGGCTCTCTTTTATTTCTATGACATAAGGTAGTCTTAGTTGCTACCACCAATTACCGAAGCATGTCATTGGGCAATTCCGATTTCATACTTCGTACTGTACCATTGATTGCAGCTCAATCGCAGAGATATGTAGGTATATCCAAGCTACATGGACAAACAGAATAGGATGGTTGTTTATCCAAATGAAGATACCGGAAGACAACAGATGGATGTTTCATAATTTGGTACAAGTCTTCACCGAGATCATATAACTTATCATATTCCATCAATTGGCTTACACTACTAAAATAGTCTGTATTTAGTCAAGCTCTTGGCTGACTGATCGACCGTCAGTTTCGACTCGAGTGGAATTTAGGGGTCTTCTGCCTGACTAGAATCCCAAACAGTCCATCGCCGGCCATTTCGTGACGTCTGGTGAGAAATATTTCCAATTCACGCTGTCTCACCGCGACCAAGCCATTGAATGTGATAGCGATCATCTCATTAAGCAGATGCTGCCTTCCAAGCCAGGCATCAGTGGGTCTCTTTGGTCAAGATCACGAGCTTTCGCGTGTTGATTGCTCGCCATTTTAGGCAGCACATACCCCTGTACCCCAGGAACCTGCCACCAACACGCGTTGTGGGACGCGGTCTAACCTCACTGATATTTAGCCTTAGGGTAGTGGGGTAGAGTTCTATTGATGGCGGTAGGGATGGCTTCAGCTGCTCAGGTCAAAGAGGAGGGGTTCACAGTTGGGCAAGTTCCATCCATATGTACCTACCAATATAAAACTGTTGAGAAGTCCTCTCTTGTTGAGTTGTTCTTCCTCTGAGTACCAATAGCTTGATATCATTTTCGTCTGATTACCTAGGTACTATAACACGATCACTCTGGGCCACCTGCATTGAACGAGCTCAGTGCTTCGCATCTCTATATTTTTCCCTCTCCTACACAGCCTCAGCTTCCTTCTTTTCTTTTTCTCTACCTATTTCCCACTCCATCCTTCAATATCTTTTTCTTCTTCGCCCGGAATTCCTGATCCCCAACTAAAAATGGACAACCTCCCAAAGCTCCCTGCTCCTCATTCGGAGTTGGCGAAGTACATCTTTGACCACAAAGACCTAAAGATCACCGACATCATGAAGCCATATCGCGAGTATGAAGCGAACTTGCGATCTATATATGCGCAAGATCGCCAGAACCCAATCCTCCGTGACCCCTATCTCAATGTGGTTCCCCTCTTTACTGAGAACACCAAGTTCATCACCACTCGCGCACGCAATCTGGACGCCGAGTCTGACGAGGAAAAGTCAAAGTACATAATGGCTCTTCCAGATGACAAGCGTCGTGCTCATGAATCCCCTGCGACGGTTGCAAACCTCGAAGAGTTCCAGAAGAACTTTAACATCTTCTCAGAATCATCACTGGCTGACTTAGACTGGTCGAACGTTGTGGCTGCTGGTTCTTCAGTCGTCAACTGTCTCCTGCCTGTCCCTAAAGAGTTCAATACAACCAAGCGAAAACTTCGAGAGTATTACCACGAGAAGTTCTGCCCTGCTTCCGATGTTGATCTCTTTCTGTATGGGCTCAATCACGATCAGGCTATCGACAAGATCAAACAGATTGAACAGGCAATCAAAGATGCTCTTTTGAACGAGGTAACAGTTGTGAGAACAAAATACGCAATTACAATTGCTAGCCAATATCCTGTTCGGCACATTCAGGTACAGAACCCCACACTGCCTCACGTCTACCATAATGATGACTGATTGTATCCTAGATTGTTCTCCGCGTCTACAAATCTGTCAGTGAAATCCTCACTGGCTTTGACATTGACGCTGCAGGTGGAGCATACGATGGAACTCAGGTAAGTCAGCATTCATCATGAGAACAAATTGTCTTAGCAAGGGGATCCGGAGTTTTTGGCTCTGTCTAACAGGACTCAGGTATATGTGACTCCCCGGGCTCTTGGTAGCTTCATCACGCAAATCAACCACATTGATCTTACTCGCCGAAGTCCTTCTTACGAGAATCGACTGTCAAAGTATTCACACAGAAACTTTGAGGTCTACTGGCCTGAGCTAGATCGAAACCAGATCGATCCAACCATCTTCGAAAGGAGTTTCAGAAGAACTCTAGGCTTGGCTCGTCTCCTTGTTCTTGAACGACTTCCGACCACCACAGCTCGAGATACTTATCTCGACAAGAGACGTGAGGAGCGAGGCCGGCCTAGGGTTTATAGATCCCACCAGGTCCTCCATGGCAACATCAAGGACTACCATGAGGATGAAATTGCTGATTGGCTGTCTGAAGAGGACGTCAGTAACTATCATACCTTCACTGTGCCTTATGGGCAGCACTTCAATGCCAAGCGGATCGAGAAACTCTGTTATACGCGCGATCTTCTTCTCAATGCAGAATGGAACCAGCCTGATGATCGAGAGGTTTACCTCCATCGCCATCCTGCATTCTTTGGGCGTGTAGAAGACGTGATCGAAGACTGCTGTGGCTGCTGCCCAGAGGCTGTTACGGAGCAGGAAAAGGAGGTTGCAGAGAAGGAGGCTGAGATTTATATCAAAGGCAAAGTCTCCTTCTTGATCGATGACCCTGGCCGGCAGCAAATTGGTTCTTTCAACCCTCTGACTGAGCAAGATTGGACTGATATGGCGTATATAGGTAACGTTACCAGGCTTTGCCAGTCAATTGTCGATGGCGACGTTGACGACGTATCAAACTGGCTAAGCCAGGAAGATGCCGACCCCAACAAAAGAGACTACACCGGCAGAACACCTCTCCACCTAGCCGTAATGATATCTTCGCCAGAGGTCATTAAGTGTCTTGTTGAGCGCGGTGCACGGCTGACTGCACGACTGGCGGATGGCAGGAATGCCTTGCACCTCGCTGCTTCACGAGGTGATGTGGAGATTATCAAAATCTTGATGGAGAAGTCAATCGAAAACGAAGAGGCTGAAGAGGAACGACAGGACAAGAAGCGCCGAGCAGCAATGAAGGCCAGTTCTGGCAACAATGACGGGGTTCGTGACAAGGACGTTGCATCAGATCCCGATGGAGAATCCGATGGCGAGATGGTTGATGACGAGACAACAGATGCCGATGCCGCATCTATGACTACTGGATCTTTCGTCAAGATTAAGCAAGTTGAGGCAGAGAATGCTGAGGATCTTGTTCCCGAAGAGTCACAAGACGAGCCGGATTTCTTCAATGTCGACGCCTTAGCATGGGACCTCCAGTGTTCTCCTCTTCATCTTGCCATCGCAGAAGGCAATGAAGACGCTGTCAGGGTTCTTTGTGACGTAAGTGAAATAAATTTGACCCCCTAATCCAGATTTCAAGGAGTTTCTACTGACAAAGGCTACGCAGTACGGGACCGATTCGATTCTGCCCGTCAAGTCTCTTGCGGCACATGGCGACAGTCGTGTGATTCTGACACTGGTTCTGGCCTTGACGTTGCCTACTGATAAGGCCAAATCGATGGCAAATCTCCTTATGCGACTCGGCGCCACATCTGCCCAAGCTGATTCAAAAGGATGCACTGCTTTCCATAGATTTGTTGAATCTGGAGAGGTGGAACTCATCGATACACTCCTGGATAACGATAAGATGGGCATAAAGGCAGCTATCAATCACATGATCTGCGATGGAAGTTATTGGAACGCAGAGACTATTGCTCCGATCAACACTGCAGTTCAGAGTGGTGATGTTGCTTTGGTGTTGAAACTACTCACTGCTGGTGCTGCAGCTCACATCGACTTCGATAATTGGTTGAAGTCCGCCAAGGTCTCCGACATGTCTGGACGCCTGGGCAATCTGGAGGCCAACCAGAAGATGTATAAGGAGACCGTGGAACAGCCATTGATCACCGCCATCCGAGCTGGTCGTACAGATGTCGCAATCAAACTCCTTGAAAGCGGCGCTGACCCAAATTCACTGAATACAGAGACACATCGGCTAATTTTCAATGAGTATCAGAGAAACTGGAACAAGGGTCAATCAGCTTTAGACCTGGTCCAAAAGTCGCTGAAGCGTCTTCGTGGATTCAAGGTTGAAACGACCGGACCTGTGAAACCAAGAGAGACCCCAGGGATGGATGAATTCCTGGGCCACTTCACTCCTGGGAGTTACTCTCATTGGGTTGTTTCAGAGCAAGTGGGGAGTCAAAAGAGGTCGTTCGCGTCTCTTCTCAAGCGATATGAGGAGGATATCAAGAAGAATCCAGAGCCCAAAGGAGTTCCCGAAAAACTGGACGCAATCAAGGAGCTGTCAGCAGGTTTCCAAGCTCTTGAAGAAGAACTCATAGGCCGAGGTGGGAAAACCTTCGATGAGTTGCATCCTGACATTAAGACGAATCTGAGGAACAACTCTTCAAGCACAAGTAGCCGAACCAAGGACGAGGAAAAGGCCATCAAGCCTTTCGAGTTTCACTTCTCATTCAACAATGACCGTGATATGACGGAAAAGAGAAGAGATGGTTACATTGAGCTGTAAGTACATCCGGATCGCTTTTCATTGACTTATCTAATTGGAACAGAATGGAGGCTGCGTGGGCGGGAGACATTGAGAAGGTCAAGGAGCTCTCCCTTCAAGCCTGGGGTGCCGAAAAGGATCAACCACCGCTCAAGGTCGCTGTCTCGGATAACATGGGCAACACTCCTTTCTCGGTAGCCTTCCATCGAGGACACCATGACCTAGCAAGGGCTTTACTTGAGATTGTCAAGGCACAATGGTCTCCACCCAAAAAGGATAAGGTCCGCTTCAGAATGGAGGCTGGCAACGAAGACGAGGAGTATGAGTCTGATTCCGATGGCTCTGATAGCTCCAGCGAGAACGAACCACGAATAGTGTCTGAGAAGGTACAGGACAAGTTCACTATCGACGATATTGGGCATGTTTCTATGGAGGTGGAGTCTCATACCAAACCCCTCCAGATCTTATTCGAATCGGTTCCAAGCTGGAAGGTTGAGAAGGGGGAGGTCGTGTACCGGTATCAGAAGAGGAGTTTGTTCGTCCACACGTTCGACACCAACGATACGACTGGCCTCAAGCTCCTTTTGGATTTGGCACAACACTATTCAGGCCAGAAGTTTGAAGGCGATGACACTGATCAAGAGGACGAAGGCTCGACCTACGGCTTTACCTTCCCCCAGTCGGATTTCAAATGGGCAGTCGAGCACGGGAAGACCCAACTGCTCGCCCTAGTGATCAAACGAACTGGGGCAGGCATACCACTCGATCATCTCGTCAAGAAGAGCGGTGTCGAGCTGAAGCGAAAGCCGCGATATTACCAGGGACTGACCGTCTACGGTAGGAAAAGGTACGAAGTAGCGTCCATCGTCTTATTTACTCACCACTGACTCTTCACAGAAAGGATTGGGCAAATGCTGGACGTGGTATGGTTATCAAGAGCAGCGGACTGAGGACGCCGCCTCTTCTCCATGCTGCTCTGGGTGGTAGTGTGGAGAGCGTCGAACTCTTCCTTGGGGATGCCCCGCATAGGTTGTATGGCGAGTTTGCCAAGTCCAAGGCCTCCAAGGAGGACTCAAGATTCAAACATTTGAAGGAGAGCCCTGGCGGTTTTGACCGTGCAATCTCCAAGTGGCTTGGGGCCGATAGTAAGCACTTCAACCAAAAGCTTTGCAAACAGTACTGACTTTGTGGACAGATGATCTCGTGATTCATTGCGCGGTTTTGGCGCATCCTGGAGACAAAGCTAACGAGCTGCTTGAGTATCTTGTTGAAGCTTGCCCAGATTTCATCGAGAAGAAAAATTCTGAGGGTGACACACCGTTGATGGTAGCTTGCCGACTTGGAAGAATCGACGCTGTCAAAATCTTGCTGGCTGCCAATGCGGATCAGTCGACTCGGAACCAAAGGGGTGAAAACATCCTCCATGCAGCAATCGAACGTAATCCCAAGGCATATCAGCTTCGTGAGCTGCTAGATCTCTTGGACTCGGGCCTTTGCAGTCATCTTTTCCTCCAGCGAAAGAACCTCAATGAGAACGGCACTACCCCCGTACACGCTTGGATTTCCCAAATTTCAGGAATGACACTTGGTACCGACAACCACAACAGTTGCCGCAGATATAACATCTCAGGGTATGCTAAGCCATACATTGGCCAAGAGAAGGAATCGGTCCTGATGCTCAAGCTCCTTCTCGAGTATTCCAAGGGCGAAGAACTCGAGATGCTCAACGGTGCAGGGGACACGTGCCTTCACACGGCGATCATGGCTGGCATGATTGCCGCTGTTCGCGTCTTGATAGAATTCAAGCCCAGCCTTGTCTACCGGGAGAACGCTGTCGGCCGGACTCCTGCTGAGCTCGCGCATGACAAACTCACTAGCCAGAAGTTTACCATGCCTGACAAGCCCAGCATTCAAGACCGAAATCGCGTCCAAGATACCTTGCGAAAGAACTCGGAGGAGTTTATCCAGGAAGCCACCATGGACGCTCAATCAGCAGAGCAGAGGAGGTCGCTCGAAAGTCTGGGGCTCAGTGACGCCTACAAACCACAGGAAGTTCCTCTGATTTTGGCGTCCATGGGCGTTGAGAAGAGCCGTTCAAGCAAAAGGCTCGAATCTCGAAGCATCGATCTCGTTTTATGGGACCTCTGCTGCACCACAATGAAGCAGCATCCCGGGAAACGCCGGTTGGTGAGCTTGAATGAAGCTAACGATGTTGCTAAGAGATTGGGTGAGAAGTACTCAGCGTCAAGGTATTTCAGCGTTCAAGCTCGGGTTGATGACGATGAAGCCGATCCCGATGAAAAGGAGTCCGGCACGACGATTGATTTTGCGGTCCAGGAGATGAAGTCTCGCCTGTCTCAAGCCTGGAAGACGAAGCGACGCCGTGGCTCAAAAAAGAGTTCGTCAGGCTCTGATTACGGTCATTCTTCCGGTTCCGATGAAAGTTCCGATATCTATGAATCACCGTATTGAGGTGGTATCTCTATGTTGTGGCCATCAAGGCAAAGGATTTGATTTCCTCTCAGCTATGCATCGATTCTTCAATCGATACTCACCAAGCTTGCATTTTAAGGGCCTTGGGTTCATTTACTTGTTATACGGCTACCATGATTGTTTTTCTTTTTTCACATTCCGAGACGAGTATGAATTGTTGATATGAGATGGTCCCAGCTAGTCATGAAATATCATTCGTAAAAAAAAATGAGAACGCCATTATGTTTAACTTATCTTTGTCAACTTGTAAAACAAATCGCAAAAGTGTGTCAAACTCTCTTATGAGACATAGACAACTGCCTGAGGTGCACCATCACCCCAGATTCCAATAACTGCCATGGTGAACCCCAGAGCAGAGAAGGCTGTTCTTGCGATGTAGCTCTGGACGAGGCCCTCCACCTCCACTCTCACCCCCTCGCCGTTGATATCAATATCTTCCTCACTGGCAGGCTCGCTGTGAGCGTCGCCTAAAACCTCGTAGCTAGCCTCCATTTTAGCTCTTGCAGATTGCCGAGGCGCCGATGATGCAACATGTCGGGTAGCAGGCGCGGGGATGAGAAGGGGAGCGACGAATGAGAGGGTGGCGAGGAGACCTGTATAGAGAAGGTAAGGGTGGCGAGACGATCGAGGAGCGAGAGCAAAGCTGATGAGGAAGGGCGCGGAGGCGAGAGAAGTAAGGGCGAGGATGGGTGTCTTGAGAACGGCGTTCAGAGAGGTGAGACCGTGGGAAGCGGAGCTAGAAGAGGGAAGTCGGAGCAGGACGGGGAGGGCGAGAGAGGTGATAGAATAAGAGACGCCCTAGAAGACAAAGATTAGTAAAGATTGGTAAGAACTCGATGGTATACGAAGCAGCATGCGACGAGGCACAACAATATAACGTAACATGATTGCACGAGGCCATAGACAAAGGTAACTAGAATGCTGTGACATCACTTGATGCACAAGCTGCTAGGGTCAATGGTAGAATCTGAACGTACCGTCAGTAAGCCCAGCGAGACGGTGCCTACAAACTTGAGGAGCGAAACGCTCGTTCCTGTTGCAGTCATGGCTAATAGCTTGCTTCTTTGTCAATGGTAATTATTCTCTGGACGATGTTAATGGATAAGCAAGATATCCCTGGATGGGGGATAGATTAGTAGCAAGTAATGATGTGATTAATGAATGGGTTGGGATAGTTAGGTACGAATAGCCTACCAGGCCACTGCTGGATTATCCTTTCCCCGGAGTGGCCAGTAGCCGCCCGTTTGTGTGAGTGGGGTCACGAGGGGTAATACCAGTAAGGCTAGGTAGGTAATGTGAGCCTCATACTGTTATAAGTGATAGGTTAGTACAGTCATTTTTATCTCTTGTTCAGGACGCATCGTCATAAGCCTCTTGTTAGCTTCTTCTTTTCTCCAGTCTCTGAGTGCTATAGGTCGTGACTACGGAGTACGATAGAAAGCACGCGTTTGAAGTTGGCGCCTCCGCGTCTAACGTTAAAGTGGACCACGTCGCTTAGAGAATCACTTCTCCACTGTCGGCGCAGAAAACTCCAGTTCGTGATTCTGCAATTTCTTCCTTTTCTTCTTTCTACTCCTAACAAAACGCATGACAGCCACATTTACTCCTGTAAGTTATACCGCACTTGTTTCCTGTATAATCTCGCATGATGAGCTCCTTTTTTCAAACCCTCCATTTCTCATAGGAAGAGCCGTCTTAGACTGCTCTCGGCATATGTATTTGCCAGCTAAGCTCCCAACAAGATGCTCTTCTCTTCGTCTCTGCTGTGCGCCGCTCTCGCGCGTGTTTGCACGCGGAGACAATCATGAGCGAGCGGGCGGTCGGTGAGCCTGGCAGATGCGTCGGGGGCGGTGGTGCTTATAAACCGGGTTTCTGAAGTTTCGAGATGTTGTCATATTTATGTTCGATCATTATATATATAGACAAGCGGCTGACCAACAGACAGGATCTACACCAGTGAGTGGTTCGTAAGGTATTGACACGGTCAGGATAAAAATATGAAACAATGACACCATTACTGGATTCGCCCATCCCATCAATTACTCTTTCAGATAGTCTATATAGCTTATTATGTATGTGTCATTTGTCATTACATCATGATGCGCCTCTTCCAGTGACTTTTCTCTTGCCAATTCCCGAAAATCCTTCTGCAGGCCATCGTACGAATCAATCACTGTCGCTCTCATCCACAACAGCTCGCCGTCCACGTGCTGTGCGTCTTACAGTAACATCATCGTCGGAAAAATCCTGGCCTCGTTGCTTCCCAGGAATCTTCAGAACTTCTCCGAGGTCTGGAATATCATCGCTCTCCTGCGTGCCTGGGAATTGGGTCGGCACAAAGAATGGCTTTGTTGATTGAACATGGGCACACTCCGGAGTGGATGTTGATGAACCGGTTGGAGAACTTGTTCGTAGAGAAACGGGCTCCCTCCCACTCGACATCGGATGATTATCAGAAACGATAAAGTCCAGGAGATCTTCGCCATTGTCGGATCCATCAGTCTCAATCATATCGCTGTCGCGTTCACAATCATCACCCACTTCGTCGCTGTTCAGCCCACCTTGCTTCTGCCGAGGCCTTCGCTTCCCTTTCGATCCAGACTTGCTGCTTCGTTTTGGTCGCCCACGGCCTCTAGGTATGACCTCGTCCTCTTCATCTTCGTCGTCATCTTCATCATCCTCTTCAGAAAGGCCCTCATCCACCATGGAGCCAACAGCAAATGTTTGTGGTGCTAAATCGGATGACAATCTCCTTCTTTTCGCACGAGGTTGCGCCTTTGAAGGTGGCTTTCTATTTTGTTTCTTCTTGACTGGCGCCTTCGCTCCCATTCCTTTCGCTTTCGTTGTTGGTGTTTCGTCTGCTGGTTCGGTTTCAGATCCAGATCCAGCAAAGGCGTGTACTGGTATCTCCGAGTAGTTACTCCTATCTTGGTATCGACACGGCAAAACCAAGCTTTCTGGATCATGTGCCATCTTATGCCACATTTTGACAAACCGTTTGGTGCGTATCCCATGCTTTAGCTTAAATACTGGCCTGAGCTGCCTCTGCAGTTCTGGGTGCGCTGTCATATCAGGCATATTTGTCTCCTCAATTATGCTATGATTGAACGGCAAGTTGCGGTATGCTCGGTTGAGCTCCCTAAGCTCTTCTTCATCGAGCAATACCTTGCTGAGTTCTGGCAATGTAGCGAGGTCACCCAGCTCTGGGTTGTGTTTGTTGCTTTGTTGTTTTGCTTTCCCACCAATTTTTAACAAGCTCGCCACACTCTGAAATCCTGTCTCAACTCCGTCAGGCATATGGAACTTTTTCGGTGGCTTCTTCTTTCCTGCTGGTGCTCGACGCTTCTTCGGCTCCGGCAATGACTGGTCCTGTGTGTTTTCGATAGGAATGTCAACGTGTCGTTTGTCCACCTCGGGTACAACCCCCCTCGGAACGATTCGTGTCGAGAGATCAAATCGAAAATTGAACCGACTTCCCTCGCAAATCAATGTTTGCATCTTTTCGTAGTTGTCTTTGGATTTGGCAAATTGATCCTCTTCCTTGCCACGCATGAGTAGCAGCACGATGTTACCCGCTCGTTTTCGGCCAGTTCTTCCCATTCGTTGCAGCATTCGAATTGGTGATGCCGAAGAATCATAGCATACGATTAAATCGACCTGTCCGATGTCCAGTCCTTCTTCTCCGATCGAGGTAGCAACGAGCACGTTAAAATCACCCCTCTTGAACCTATTGATTGCCTCAATTTGCTGTGCTTGCTTCATGCCTTCTCCTCGCTTGCCGTCAGCCTGTCCAACAAAGACACTGGCCTTGATAAGAGGCTGATGTTTATTCAGCATGCGCACAATATCTTCAGCAGAATCTCGGTATTCACTGAACACGATTACACGAGTAGCCGAATTTTCACCCTGGTCCATGAAGTGATTCAACACTGTATCAGCCAAGGCTGTGAGTTTGGGATGTCCCACGAACCCTTCCGTACGAAGCCATTTGGAAATTTTATCCATCATCTCCTGAAAATTAGAATCCTGAATCAGTTGGCGCTTGTACTTGGAACCCTTTTCTCCTTTGCCTTCCTGTTCGCTACGCAAGTCGACAAGATTGTCATAGAAAGGCTTAATACCGTGGAAGTTTAGCAATTTTATCGAGTGTGCGATACTGGTAAGAACGCTGAAGACAGCTCGCATCATGTGTTGCACGCCCTGGTTCGCATGCCTTCCTCGAGAAGCGAACCATTCTCTTTGGGATTGCATCAATCCGTATGCTGTGATAGCCATCGGACTTCGTCCAAACCATATATTTTGCGAGCTCAGTTTATCCGTCATCGGTTTCAGGGCCTTGGTGAAAAGTTCGCTGACTAGGATCATTTCGTCGGACGGATCAAGGACAACCTGTTCGATATTCCTTTGATGAACATACTGACGAATGTCTATTGAGTCTTCTGTGCGTATTTCGCAATGAGATATGCCTAGGTTGTCAATGACTTCTTGGACTGTCTCGATTTTCGAGCCAGGTGTGGCAGTCAATGCTAGTACTCGGAAGCTCTTGGAGAATCGTCGAATGAGTTTTGTGACCTTGGCATACGCATACTCTCCAACCGCGCGATGTGCCTCATCGATGACCAACAAAGCTATGGATTTCGGATCGGCATATCCGTGTGATATATCATTTAGTAGCGTCTGGGGAGTCATAAAAAAGACTCGACGTGATTCCCACTCATCAACACGGAGAGCTGGAGGGATATCGCCTGTCAACAGTGTTGTTTCAGACCGGGGGATACCCGCAATATTGTAGCAAGCATCGACTTGCTGTGCCACAAGGGGCTTCGTTGGGGCGACGAATACTAGCTTGGCTTTCTTGGTCCATCGATAGAAGTTGAGCATGACAGTTGCAGCAATAAAGGTTTTCCCAAGGCCAGTTGGCAATGCTACTAGGGTGTTGTTAAACAAACTGTTTTTGACGATACTGAATTGGTAGTTTCGAATAGCGCCTAAGTTGGTGGGATAAACCCATGTCTGCATTGCCTCAGTGTCGACTTCATGGTGAGTTGGTTCCTCCCGAGGAAGATCGGCGCGGAATACTCTTGTCGCTGCTGCGGGCTGCGAAGTGTGCGGGCCATCGCTTGATAGCGAGCCGCCAAAAAGGGTTGTCTGACGCCAGTTTCCGGAACTTATTCGATTGAGCCCTGTTCGAGGGGCTGGTCCAGCCGAGGCTGCTACGGACACATTCGATCTCGACTGTGGCTCTGGGGATGAGAATGCATCTGAGGGGAGATCCTCCAATTCCAAAGCTGCCACAGCTGCAGAGTTTGGCTTATTTGAGGGTTGCGATACTACTGCATGTAAAGGTTTTTTGTTGCCTTGTCCCTTCATAGAAGACGAGACTTGATCAAGAGCGGTAATGAAGTCCTCATCAGCGATGTCATCGTCGAACTCATCACTGTCCATCGTGGCGAATAAGTGTAGTGACGCGCGGCTTCTCGGGTATGCAGTGATTTGAATCAATAATTAAAACATTCTGGGCGATGAGGCTGTTTTTCCCCCTGTGATAGTTGTTTCGTGACAAAAGCCAGGCACATGCAGATGACTGATTTGGCTAAGTAATGAAGGCAAGGGCGCGTTGCCGATTTCCAGGTCGCGCTGAGCAAAAACGCGATGTCACGTGATTCAAGACATATCTGAGGCATGTACGAAGTAAGGTAGGATCTTTCCAGCTTTGACCGTGTATTACTCCGTACTCAGGTCCAATATTCAACTGTAAAGTTAGCAGGTACCTGGTAGGTTGGCTAGCTGAAAAGTACATCATCAGGCCATCAATGCGCAGCATTTAGAAAGCCAAAAGGTGTACGCAAAGCCTTTCTCGTACTTCCTTCAGAAGCACTTACTTTTTGCTATTTACATGTGAACCAAAGTATATAGGTACCCAGTATCTGCGTATGGTAGCTACTAAGGTAATCTACCTGGATGTAGGTACCTAGTAGTGATCCTTGTTTTCCATTCAGGTTCCGATTTTACGTTGTTCAGCTTTCTGGTAAGTCAACCGCTAACCACCTAACTAGGCCAAATCAGGTAGTGAGGCTGCCTGGTCGAGTGCCTTTATGCTCGCCAGGGTTAGTGGGGCCTTTGTAAAACGTCACAGCTTGCTTCGCGAAGAGAACTTCTTTGTCTTCTACAACATTTTTCCTTTTTCCTCACGTATTGCCTCGTCTCCGCATCACAAACATCGCGGAGCTTGCGCAAATCTTTGTCATAAATCTTCGGCTCTCACTCTCACGCCGACAGAGACAACCCCAGCGAATCGTCGCGTCTTGTTCGTTTCAACTCAATACGATACACAGTCGCACGAATCTCGACCGACCTACGCACGCTTATCCCTGCATTGGTGCAGATCATATCAGGTTGCGATCACCATCTGAAGGAATTGCGCTTGACGGCTCGAGGCTTGGATTATCATCTGCTGCATCTCTGACTAGCTCAGGTCTCTTTCCCCAACCACGAACTCGATCACGTTCAGCATTTGAGGTTGTGAGATCACCAAACGGCTCCCACAAATTCACAACTGCAACAATTTGCGCTTCTGATACCACGCTACAAATAAAAACCACACACAAAAAAGGGGAGGAGCAGAAACCACAAAACTACGAGCAAGACTACCAAAAAAAACACAAGACAAAAAACATCTACCATCACTATCTCGAACCACTACCTACCACTATGGCGCCTCGAGGTCGTCAGAATACCAGCGCGCGCGAGACTCGCAATGCGCGCAAGCCAGCTACTACCTCCAGAGGTGGGATTCAGAAGCGCAAGGCTGGTCGTGTTGATGGCGATGGCGATTTGGATATGGACAGTGCCGGTCGACGTGCTAAGAAGGCTACCACTGCCGACACCAAACCCACTCGGTCCAGTACTCGAACTTCAACACGTGGCGGCCCGTCCAAAAATGCTCAAAATGTGCTGAAGCATTTGAGCAACGGCACCGCCGCTTCCCTTGCCTCTCGCATTTCAAGTGCTTCCTCTGGCAAGGGTCCCAAGACTCGATCCCAAGACATGACAGGCCTGACGGTTCTACGAGTCGGTGGTTTGAAAGAAAGCAAAGCAGCCAGCAATGCTGGGGGAGGTGTCAACGACCTCCTTGGCTTTATGGAGAGAAAAGCTGGTTCATTCAGAACTGGATCGAAGCGAAAAGTCGCCATCAAAAAGGTATGTATCGTCATTGACAGGGCTTCAGGTGCGGAATATTCGACTCGGCTATGCGAGATTCGGAGAACTATTTATCGATCTACCATGCATCCTGCTATATAATTATACACCCCCGCACCTCAGCTGATGCTATTCAACAACGCCTGCTAACTCACTGTAGCACCATACAGTCGGTGACTACGTCTACATAGGAGCGAGTGGGGAGGATGCTTCCGAACTAATCAAGCTCAACACATTTACGTTTGCTGGTGCGCCTTTGGAGGTCATCGAAGTGGACGAGGTCCCGGACAGGGGCACGGCAATCGAGTCCAAGACTACTCTAGAGCTTCGTACCAAACTTCAGGAAATTCTAAGTTCTCGGTACCTTGGCGCCAACAAGCTTCTCAATCTTGATGCCCTTGCTTCAGACGCAAACCTCGTCACTTTGGGCATGTTTGAGAGTCGAGAACGTGCTCTGAAGACATTCAGGGGGCTCATGGCTGTCTGCGAAAGTCTTTTTAAGACGGATAAGGAGAAACAAGATGCAATCGAGAGCATCAGTCTGGCAAACAATAATATCGATGATGTTGGCCAAGTGGAAGTCGTCGCTACAACTTTTCCTCGTTTGAAGAATCTCGACATGAGTGGCAACCAGGTGGCTTCAATGCAAGCACTCCAACCGTGGAAGGGCAAGTTCAAATACCTCGAAACCCTGTTCATGACAGGGAATCCCATCGAAACCACAGATCCGAGCTACCCATCAACCCTTCTGGAATGGTTTCCCAGGTTGCAGAACATCAACGGTACCCAACTACGCACCCCGGAGCAGATTGCTGAGCAGGAGGCTGCCCTTAGACCGAAGCCAATTCCCCAGAACGGTCCTGATTTCAGGGATGTCGGCGGTATTGGCGAAAACTTCCTCTTGGAATTTTTTGCGGCATATGACAGCGATCGCCCTGGCCTCGCGTCAAGGTTATACGACGAAGACAGTCGATTTTCTATATCGGTTGACACACGAGCAGCTCCGGACCCCAACGCTGCTGCACCCATGTCTTGGGCTTCGTATATCAAGCTATCGCGGAATCTGACTAAAATCACCATGCCGAACCCTCGCATCCAACGACTCTTCCGTGGCGCTGCTAGCATTCAGGATGCTTGGAAGACCCTTCCCCTCACTCGACACCCCGATATCAAAGTGGAGATCAGCAAGTACATCATGGATTGCCATCCTTTGCAGGGACTTGTCGACCCCAGCGGTCAGAGCTCCGGAGGCGTCGATGGCTTGATAGTGGCAGTGCACGGTGAGTTCGAGGAGCAAGACCCTAACACCAATGCGACGGGAAAGCGAAGCTTCTCCCGTACGTTCGTCCTTGGACCCGGAAAGCCAGGGAAGGGGGTTATCCGAGTCGTTAGCGACATGCTGTCGCTTCGAACATATAGTCTACTCCCCAACGTGTTCGCGGCGCCTGTCTCAATTCCTACTACGACACCAGCCGATCAACACCAAGCAATGATCACCGAGTTATGCAAGCAGACGGGCATGACACCCCAGTACTCCGAGATGTGTCTTACCCAAGTGAATTGGGAATTTGACCAGGCTTTGGTGATATTTAACGAGAAGAAGGTATGGGTCTCATTTATCATGAAAGCGGGTTACGGAAGACTAACAGGCTTCAGTCACAACTTCCAGCCGAGGCTTTTGCTACGATGGTTGGCTCATAGGATGGCTGGCCCAGCATCGAGGCTGTGGACCCAACTACGGCAGGACGATACGGAAGCACGCAATGTGTTTAGGGTTCTCACAAGATTGGGGAAAGAATGGACGGGTATATCAAAAGGGGTGGGTAGAAATTAGATTAACAGCGATGGTTTGCAGCACTGTTGGAGTTGATTGGTCCACACGGATATTTGCATCATAAATGGTTATAGGCGATACTCTTTGAGATTCGGGTCCAGGAGGACTTCTTTTTGGTGGGGAGAGGCAGGCAGTTTGCATAAATTATAATGAAATACCGTCACAGATTGAAGACGCTATATATTCTCTTTACTACGGAGTATAAACCCTCTACTATGTCGGGAATGAGATTTCGGCAGCAATCTTGCTCTGATATGTGACAAGGCTGCTCACACTCGCATTTATGTGTATAGAGGAAGTATTGCGATTGAATAGCTAGTAACCTACCTAGCCGAGCAACGAATAATTACAATGTATGTATGCAGTTTCTACCTAGTACATTAGCAATAAACTGACAACTACCTGAGTTTTGTTTTTTTGTTTTCCCATAGGCAGTATAGGGTAACATCGATATATATGCTATTGGGTACTCCGTACATGACGATTGTTTTCAGGCAACGATTATTTAATTATTCGATTATATACTCGTGTTTCTGGCTAGCCTGCTCGTTGGAAAGAAGAACCGCTACCGTTGGGTGGTCTCCCAGTCTACGATTCGTTAATTAGAATAACCCATGGCTATACCTGAGATTTATCAGTTTCATCGCAATGATCTTAAACGCTCTTGATGAATTATGCCCCACCGGAATGCCAGACACATTCGCTGCTACAAAATATACAGCCGTTACTGGCGATAATTCATTTTCATAGTATATAAATATTCGACTGGGAAGTTATTGCTATTAGCCACTAAACTTATAGAAAGAGAGAGAGGGCATTGATGCAGTATTATTCACTTTCGCCTCTAACTAAGTCCTTCCTATCTGCGAGGAGGTTAGTAGAAGTTACCGGTGTTATGGGCCCTATAGTAGGTATGTTCACAAACGGCTCTCGTTGAGACCGTTTTTGCTGAAAATCCTACACGAGAGAAAATACCTAGCTCTGCAGGTTCATGCGAGTAATTCGAGAAGGGCAGGTGAAAAGAATTCAAGCTCTTATTAGCCCCGATAGGGGACTGGGGTCCTCAGGTTGTGTGCGCAATAGCGCGTTTCATATCGAGACTTGTGGATTTAGCCTAGAACCCAGGTAGCCCAGCGAGCACTTTTGCTGCAACAATTGGCGACATACGTAGACTGGCTAGACTGGATCGAAGCGTCGAAGCAGACATGGCCAATTAAACGGGCGAGTCTGTCCAAATTAGATTCAGGTCAGGCTGGCCATGGGCGTCATTATCACCGACACCCTTTGACTCTCAACATCAGATACTCCGATCCACGTAGCCCAACGTGTGTGGTATTGTGTGACAAAGGAACGAAGCGCAATACAAACGTGTAAACAGCCCAAGCAATTTCAACACGAAGTTCAATTCTCGAATTTGCTCATCTCTCCTGGTGCCCTATAGTCTTCAACCCAACGGGCTTGCTACGGGTGCGAATTCTAGAGAGTGTGGTCTGGCATTGTACCTTACTTACGCAGGTAATTGCCCAACACTTGACCCTACCAAGTATGTGAAATATCCATTGCATTACTGCCGTGCATATCTTATGGAAAGCCTCCAGGTCCCTACAGATGCGATACCTGAGTACCATGCCAACAACGTTTCTACTATAATGGTATTGATATTGATAACTCAGTATGGAGCACTTAACGTTTATATAACATCCCGAACCTATAACGTCTTCGCTTGACTGACAATAGTGACGAACTTCTGAGCTTCAAGTGGTTGCCCCTATTTTAATCTCTTCAAGCCCAGGGTAGATGCACGGGCCGCGCGCCTCTTTTAGAACAGACCTCGCAAGTACCCCTGATTCGAGTGGAGGCAATCCAGTGGGTGCTACCTATTGCTGCCCTGTAACATTTCACAATGCCCCGAGGGCTCTGAAATGGGCATTCCATGCCACCAATGGTATGTCGCATTGGCTGTGAGGAACCCCTGCCACTGGGCGTCAGGAAGCGTTTGGTGAGAGTTGCACCAACCAATAAGAGGCCTTGACCCCTGGGCGGGAAGACCAGCCTGCCAGCCTCTTGTGGAGGGAGGGAGGAAGGGGCCCACTGTACCTGCAGTTACTGGATTTTGTATGGATCGTCGCTGGCTGCTGGACTGGCGTCTCACTTCTGGTCTCAACTCCGCCACTGCCCAAGCTCACGATACCAGGAGAATCGCAACAAATCACAACTTGGGATCAGCAATTGCCAAATCACAGACGGATAGCACGCCCTAGAAGTGCACCGAGCTATCGTCATAATACCACGTTAAGTCCTAGCAAGATTGCTCATGGCTCGTGTGGTGCGGTGCGGCGTACTCAGTGGTTGCTTGCAGGACCACGAGCCTCAGACCCCTGCTCATTTGTGTCCGTCAACTCATATCCATGACATTTTTACCTGTCTCTGAGACTCCGCCTTGAACAAGGTCACCCCAGTCACGGCTCTCCACTACGAGCTCGTGTCATACGTCTCGTCCCCCAGCGCTCGATTTGCTCTCTTCTCTCTCATTTCTCCTGGATCATCTGCTTTGCTTTGCTTTTGTCTGCTCTTTCTCCCGCGCTTGTCTCTGCCACACCCATTCCAGGCCTCGCAACACCGTCTGGTACGATCACGTCGAGGTTCACTGCCAATCGTCGGACTCCCTCCTTTTACCTATAGCGCCAAATTGCACGCTTGATTTGCATTTCCGTCGTTTGGCTAGAGAGCGATATCGAACAAGCGTACGACAGACGTCTACCCTCCCGAACCGAACACCTCATCTGTCGCCCTCCAATACAACTGTCACTTCGACTTTTGAAGTAGATCGCAGCGATTTCCTCCACGTCTGCGTCTTCTTTTGTCACTCTCGCACCTGTGGTGTTGAGAACTCAGCCACCTTTCCACTCCTTTCTACACCAACACTTTCTTGCTGCATCCGGCCAGCTCTCCCCAGGCATCGGGTTCATCAGATTGTCGCCACATCCGTTAGCTTCAACTCTGTCTGCTTGCGAATAACTCGATTCATTCCTTACCCGTGACGACTTCTCTTTCAGCGACGTGTGCATTCTCTTGGCCTTCCAAGAATTGAACTTCATTTCCGACAGTCTTGACTACTGCTCGCTTCTGACTTGGCCTTTGATTTGCGACGCGAACGCCAACTGACCAACTTTCGAACCCGTCATGCCATCGAAATCATATTAATTTGTTCTCAAGATTGTGATTGACTGGGAATCTTTTTCGCGATGAGTTTACCTGAACCGCCGTCCTCATTGGACAATGGTTGCTCTGTTGTCCACGACAACACCCTTTATGTTTTTACGCCAACTGCTTTCTTGTCGCTACCACTTGAGGAGGGTGCAGAATGGAAGAAGTTGAAGATGGGAGAACAAGTTACCGGGGGAGCCTGTGTGGGAACTGATACAGCGCTGTTCATCATCGGAGGTAGCGGTGGTCAAGCTGACTACAATGGTCTGCAAAAATACGTTTTCGCTGACAAGAAGTGGGAGACATTGCCTATTGATGACACGGCCTTCCGAAATCTACAACACCACGGTGCTGCCTATATCAAGAATACCGACCAGATAGTCGTCTCTGGCGGTAGCCAGGACGGCAGAGAAACGCCTTCGGATACCTCACGATACTTCACCGCCTCAGGACCATATATCCTCCAGAGCGCAGCGGGATCTGCCGCGTCTGTCAATCCCATTCTTTTGGCCTGGTCCGACGCCGAAGTCTGCCTGCTTGGCGGTAGTGACTGGAACACGCAAGTTTTACTCTTCAACGCCGCAACAAGTTGGAGAACAACAGGCATCACACTGTCCACGCCCGTCGCGGCTTCCAGCAAAGCCATGATTGTTCAGGGAGATGATGGCTCCAAGAGTCTTTATGTTTTCGATCTCTCAGCCAGTCCCAACAAAGTTCATCGCTATGTTGTTTGGGGTGACAACAACGCACCTGGCCAAAATGCTGTGGATCAAAACGTGAAGCGTGATCTGTCCCTGAATGACTGGCCTGAATATAACTCGACACTAGCTCCTACCTCAGCACGCTCCGATTACTCGATGGCCCAGGACTCGAATGGCAGAGTTGTGTTTGTCGGTGGCAACAAAGACGAGCCTCTCGCCTTCTTTGACATGAAGGAGAACTCCTGGCTTGATGCCTCTAGCATCGTAGGTGACGAGTCACAGAAAATTCTCTCTGCGGAATCTACCACCGGAACCAAAACTAGAACCAGCACCACCAAGACATCATCGACTGAATCATCCACAAAAACCAAGTCTGTCAGCAGCGATCTGTCATCGACATCAGTGACGTCGACCACGGCAACAGCTACTGGCGATTTATTCTCATCGGCGACCATCTCTGATTCTAGCTCTGCTACCAGCAGTGACATCGCGCCGGTTGGGGGTGCCAGTAGTGATGACAAGTCTGGTCTTAGTTCTAATGCCATATTGGGTATCACACTGGGCACGATCTTGGGCTTCATCGCTGTGCTCATCGTCATTCTGTTACTCCTGCGCCGCCGCAAGAAGACCCGCCAACCATCGCCTGAGAACACGCAGCCCCGGCACGATTTCCCCTCTGATGAGAAGGATCCCATGGGGCTTGGCGATGGCCCAGTGTCACCCTTCCGCGGTCACCACTCCAACATGTCACAAGAATCATTCTCATCAATGGCGATTTTAATGGGCCGTGCTGGCAAGAACAAGCCTGGTATGTCTCGCAACTTGAGCAACGGCACCAACCATAGTTCCGTCAGCACTGAACACAAACAACTCAAATCTACCATTGGCAAACCAATCCTGCAGGAAATGCAACATCCTGTATTACAAGGGCAAGACACTCGTGGAGTGGCTTTTGATCCAACTGTTACCGAGCCTCGACCTCGGAATGGACCCCTCGAAACACAGGACGGTTTGCGAAGGAGCTCAGGCTGGAACCGATACTGGTCAGGCGGTAGTGCTCTTCAGATCCTCGGATTCGGTTCTTCTAAGAGAAACACTGTCGGCTCTGACAGTGACTCACACTACTCAGATGCGATCCCGCATCGAAACCCTCGCGTCACGCAAGATTCAGCAACTGTGCCCCCTCTAAACTTTGAATTTCGTCCCGAGATGAACCGAGTCAATTCTGGAAGCCCTGTCGTCGCCGAGTATAATAAGAACATCCCTTTCAGAGATGGAGTAGCTGGTAAAATCGAACGCCCTATCTCAAAAGCATCCTCCGGCTACTCCAGCGGCATCCCCGAAAGCGTCAACGAGACATGGGACCCTGATCATAAAGACAAACCCTGGGGTACAGACCGAGCGACTAGCAGCATTTACAACCCAAGCTTTTACTTCGGTGCACCTTTGTCTCCACGGGTCCCACCGCCCCAGACACCCCCATCTGGAGTAAGCACGCAGCCTCAGCTCGCAATGGCCTCGCAGTCATCAGATATGAGCTGGTTGAACCTCGGTGACCGCTCTCGTCAGTAGAGCAGCCGCAGTTTTTATGAACTGATGACGTCTTTAAGTTCTGCATGCACATTGTGAGCTACTAAGATACCCTTATCGTGCTTGGCGCACTTCCCCCTTACAAGCGAATAGTCGTTTCCAGGTTAGACCCATCGCTTTGAGCACACATAACGCTCTACCACTCTCATTCACTATCTACATCTCGGTGCATGTACATATCGGCACACGCACTTGATCACACTCACTACTCCTCGCAGACCTAGTGTCTTTCCGAGAGAACCTATTTTCTTTTCTTCTTTCTGATAAAGTATCGCATGAACCGGCATCGGCGTGTGTATCAGCCGGCTTAATCTTGCTCGTATTCATTTGTGTCTTTTTCTTGGCGCCGCTTTCATCCTGTACATTCTAGACGCGGACCCGGGATTGATCGTTATTTCCCGTCCTTTTTTGTTTCGATCGTTGTCGTTATTGTTGTTTCTAATGATACCACCATCTCCTGACGTATGTAATTGGCTAGTGTAGCAAGAAAAGGGGACCTGGAGGGGATGATTAAGTTGATGGAGATATTGGATGGGGCCAAAAGAGATGCTGGGTTGGGTTGAGGTTTGATGATGAGAAGGGGACGTGACTGCTGGCCGAGGTTGAGCGGCGGCAGTCAGTTTTGTTAACTCTTGAGTCATATCTGGATGTGAAGGGAAGCTGGAGGAAGCCAGAGCTGCAAAGCCGAAGTTCCTCGAAATCAAAATATTTGCACATTCTTGTCCATTCTGAACCTTTATACATGTGACTTGTGTGTTGTTTCAAGTACGACTTGGCTGAAGTATGAACTGGCCATCTAGTTACAATGTTGAATCTTGTTCAACGGCGAGCTGTGGTGAGGCTAGCTAGAGCAAGGGCGCTGTTGTGTGATTTAATTCCCCATTTATTCTCACGTTCATGGAGATTGTGTGTCATCAGCACCCTCGTCATGTCCAGGACCTGACTGATAGCAAATCCATAGTCAGATATTGAACTTGCCGACCAAATGAAATGAATCTCTGCACACCATTACCAGCATCAGAGTTTGCACAAGCGACGGGCCGAGCCTTATATCGTATTATCATGACCACGTGCTTCATCAGGCAAACGTAGCTTATTAGTGTATCCTGAATGATGTAACTCGATTGAGAACATGGCTTGATGCTTCCAAAGATACGAAACGTAGCTCACGCTTATTCTTATTCTGGAAGTGCTGTCCTCTGGGAAGAAAGCTCATGGCACGAAAGTTGGTCACGAATCATTCCTAGGCACTCATTCAGCTACCTCTTGAACGAGATCCCAACTTCCATTACGCACAGGGACACACCTACGAAGTGCGCAATTGTAGAGTTTTCTGCAGCTTGAAGCGGTACGACGCCTTGGGACATGTCTCCATGTATTGTTGAGCCTCACCCCCAGGTTCACGTGGGGACATGTTCATAAGCGAGGAGCTTGGTGAGTGTTTCTGGCAAGTTGCCTCACGGTGGGCAGGGGAATAAGAATGTTTGGCGAGTATCATGACATTATGACATGTGGAATCAAGGGTCCATAAAGTTGAAAGGTGAATAGATCCAGATTCAAGGAGGTCTGCTCATCATGAATATATAAATGGAAGATGTAAATTTGCTGTGTTAGACACAGTTGATGAAATGGGTGAGCAACACCCTTTAGTTCTCATGCCATGCAGTGAGTATAATAACGGAATGAAAAACATAACAATAACTTCTTTTCTGGCCTTTTCCTACAAAAGTATGAAGCGCTAGATACTGCTGCTAGTATCTGGTACCGAGTCGCACCAGTCACCATACCTACCCAGTTTGGACGAGCCTGGACATTACAGGAACATGAGAAACCTCCAGAGGCAGTCGCCTGTAGTAACCGTCTTGGTTGTCATTTACTTTTCTTCCAGTGGGCTCAGAGCCAAGCGAAGGATAATGGCGTTTTCAGGGTCTTGTTGGCATGGATCCTGGTTAGTGACGATCAAGCGGCTTTGAGTTTGAGAGATTTTCTCAGCCGCTTAGCTGGTGGCTGTGTTTCTTTGAGATGAGGGTTCAACATGACTGTAAATAGAGACTGGACGATTATGAGCCAAAAACGAGGAAGGGAATCACGTTTGAACCTAGCCTCGGATGCTAATAATCCTTCTGCAATGCAATGCAAGCCACAGATGATAAAGCTTTCTGCAGATTTCTCCGTACCTATCACCTCACCCTTGAGCCTCTGGCGTTGAACCAAGGTGTCAAAGATAACAAATCTAAGCTACTCTAAATCTATAGGTATTCAATTACACTAGAATCTACCCAAGTCTTTTTGGTATTTAGGATAGAGGTCCTAAGTTTTCTTGCCTCTCCTTGCTACCCCACGGAAGATGTTGCCGAGGGTGAAGGGTGACCCTGGTCGTTGGAGGAGGGTAGTCAGATTGGGAGGGAATCATCCGGAGTGATGTTGAATGAGGAATACGAATAAATGAATATAAGTGGATGAAGTTTGATGGAGAGGCTCAACAAGCTTCTTTGCACTACCTACCTAGGTAGGTGAATGATATTGAAGAAGCCAAGGTCTACTGCAACGCGAATGAGAGCCATAAAACTCCTAAGAGAATAGGTCGGTACGGAGTACAATGCGAGGAAATATATCGTAGGTACTAAGCTATGTTCATTCTCAAAAGTGATGATCAAGGAATGCCTGAAGCTACCTTATCTACCATTAGTATAAAGATGTTGGCTTGATTCCAAAATTCGGAAGAGATGCATTCTACCTAGGTACAAGGGTACATGTTCTGTCCACTGATCCCGACGGTCAGAAGAGAGAGCCATGAACACATCGGTCGCCCAAACAGAAGCTCAAACATGTCCAGAAACTCGGGGAAGGATGGATCTGACATAGTCCCCATGCAGCACGGCCAAATTCCAATTCTGGTAGGCGAGTCATAGCCCAGCGATGAGTTTTCCAGGGCCCATTACGGAGGAGAAAGCCTACCAGGCTAACCCAGGCGGATAGGTATCCACCACTGAGAATTGTCCGCGGGTAGCGTGCGTTTTCCCCCAACGAACTGAGGAAACGATGAAGTCGGGTTGCGTTGATAGTATCGCTGGGTCAGCAGGCAGATAATATAAAAGTCCAGAACTCCTAGTAAAACTCCCAAGATAAGTGTCAGTAGGCCAGATCTTTCTTCGTGTATTCAAGATACAACACATCCATCCTTGGACATGTATCAAGAAACTTCCTGCTACTAGGTTAAATAAGTACCGAAGTGTCCCGATATTCTTCCTTGGAGCCTCTAGTCTAGTGTGAGAAACCACTGCAGAAGAGTTTCGGAACAAGGGACATCCCACGCTGGCGGCAGCCACAGGTGTCGCAGAGTCCAAGAGCATGTAAAACTGGAAGAGATCGAACGAAGATCATGATGGAAAGTATCACGTGAGAGAAGAAAGACAATAAGAAATGCAACTTCAACTCGGCTCTGGTCCATTATCCTCGGGCTCAGTAGTTAGCAGTATGAATCTCAGACAGAAAACCCACCCCGTGAGCCATGCTCGTGAAGGTTCTTCTGGCGTCTGGCCCTGGATGACACCAAAGAATGAACTGCTACACCAACCAGATACGGGCATTGACCCCTGCCATGGAATGACCCTCCCACCATCTCCCTTGACGATTTCCTGTAATTGGGGATCCCCAGCTGACAATGTCCTGCAGATGGAGGGGACATCCCACTCTCCAAGTACTGGTACTTGTTAGATCCCTGCTCTTTAACAAGTCGCTCGATGGATTTGCCTGGCGGAATTGACCACTGCTTCTTTCATGGTGACAGCCCGACAAGAAAGTGAAGAAAAAAAAGGCGACAGCCTCCAGTTCGTTCACATTAAGCACAGGGCAAGAGAATGGTGACCGGCTATTCTCCACCAAAATGGACCGTACGAGAACCCCACTCTCACCTACCTACGGGTAATAAACTCCACTCTGTCGACAAAAAGTCTCTCTACCTACCTACATTCAGCGGTTGAAAAGAAAGCAACTGACTGCCCGTCGCCCACCCACTTTGGATGAACCTACCTTAGTACTAATGGTACAGTAGTTGTGCTAAGGTTACCACTATACGACCAACCACCTTTGGGTTGGACTCTTTGATTTAATTGACCAAAACTCGACTCGAATCAGTCCGAGTTTAACATTGGCTTGTCTTGTCTTTCGTCCGTGTCCAGGTTCCTCTCCCACAGTTCATTGGCATCTACACCTACATATCCGCACATCGTCTCTACAACAGTCGACGCTCTCCCTGGTCCTCTCATCACCTTCTGCTTTCGCTCAGGCCAAATCGTCATCGTGGTCTCTGCTTCCAATTTCGGCCCCATCACAGCTCTTTTGCGGCATCGCAAGCTTTTCTCGTCTCTGCGCCATTGTCAAATATTACCATTGCATGTATCTTCGCCGATCAGCTCGCTACTCACCGACCAAGTCCGACTGGAACGCCTCTTGATACTGTATCTCGACTGTTTCTATTCTGTAAATATCTCTCGTCACCTCCGCTTGGTGTCAACTTTTCTCCGCTTTTGGTGCTGCTTCAACGACTAGTTCCATCTTGCGCAGCCTTGACTGGCGCAATTCACGACTCACCCGGCTGATCAGATAAAACTCACCTGTAATTGCCTCTACTTGACCAACACCCGCCGCAACCCGGCCATGATGAGTTCGACGGCATGGAACGGGCAGGACCAGACAATGGCCTCGACTGGTGAGGACGACTTTCATCAATTCCTCGACATGAGCAGCATGGGAACTTTGGGCGATGGCATGCACTTTGACTTCCAATCTTTCCAAGATGGCTCTGCTCAGGGTCTGATGAATCAAGCGCGAGATGCCCCCGACACAATAATGACCGACTCCGATAATCCAGGCCTCATGTCTACACCAAACACGATGCCCATGTCAACCTCTACGGTTCAATCAACCATTCCCGCGCACATGATGACGCCCGCAAGCGATCCGATTTCCAATATCGACGCCCAGATTCAATATCTCCAGCAACAAAAGTTCCAGCAGCAGCAGCGCCAGATGCAAGAGCAGCAGGTGGCTTTCTTCCATAATCACAATCACTCAGTGCCCCCTACACCGCAAAGTCTCGAGATGCCCAACAGTGGGCAGTTCTATTCACAGGCTGAGCAGATTCCGACATCAGGTGCCTACGACAGAAGTTATCACCAGCGCATGAAGGAGCAAGATGTAAGACTCCAGTCCATCACCAACGCCCGCCTCTCCATGTCATGTTGCTAACTTGGTTCTAGATGGCATTCACACCTCTCGTTTCCCCCGCAGTTACCCCTTTGGACCCCAACTTCTCCATGGACAGTGGCTATACTATTCCCAGCGCCTATTTTAGTCCTCTCACTTCACCAGCTCTCCACGCGCAGAACGACCCCTCTGCAGTCTACGATCCCCGCCTTACCAACACAAACAATTCACCAATCGATGTAGATCTCGACAGATCGGCCGCTCCCGTTACCTCCGTTTTGGACTTGCCCAAGAAGGCTGCAAGGAAAAAGACCGCAACCAAGACACGGGCAAAAGCTAGCATTCGAAGTTCTCCCATTGTCAAGCCTCAGCGCCGGAAAACAGGTCCCAGTCCGGCTATCGTCTCACATGTACTCAGTGAAGTTGAAGAGAACAATGGCGCCTTTCTTCCTATGCCTGCGACCTCTACCGAGACCTCGGCAGAGGAGAATTCATCGGTATCCCCTGAGGCCCTCTCGGAGATGCCCCCACCGCCAATCCCTAATAGGAGATCGACCAGCAAATCGCCATATATCCAAGCGCAGTCGAGCAACCAGCAGACGCCTGTCTCCGGCCCTGTCGATTCACGTCCAGCTCCAGCTACTCCCGCTTCGCTCATGAAACTCCCGGCATCCAGGGCAAGCAAGCAGGCAAATGGGCCTCAAGAACCGGTTGTGTCTGAGCATATTGAATCGCTCGAGTTGCCCGAGTCGGTCTCTGGCAAGACCATGACCCCGGTCATATCGCGCTCTTCCGTGCAGTCTCCTTCTGTGGAACCTATGTCTCGTCGAGGCTCGAGCTTTCAGCCATTGCCATCACCAGTATTCCCCAAGGCTTCGGGATCTGCATCAGCAACTGCGAGCCCCCAACTAGCTCCCGGTTCGGCAGGCCCATCCGCACGGAAAACTCCCCAGCTTGCGCCTCGGTCAAACAGGAAACGGTCGACGGGTTCAGTACATGGTTCGCCTGCACTGTTGCCTCGAATATCCCCTAGCATCAAGCCTCTTCTCCCCGGCACACCCGGTATGACACCAGCGGAGAGTGCTGCATCGCAATTGCTCATGTCGAAATCCAACTACCAGAATATCCTCGAGGGCAACAAGGTTCCAGGCGTTTCATATCCGAGCGAGCTTTCAACAAATCTCACATCAAAGCGAACGTCGCACAAAATTGCAGAGCAGGGGCGCCGTAACCGAATCAACTCGGCGTTACAGGTCATGGCTGGATTATTGCCTGGTGGAGACAAGACGAATCTTGCGGATGAAGGTGACAAGAAGGATGGGAAACAGGCGAACGCGCAAAACAGCAAGGCCAGTGTTGTCGAAAACGCCATTGTGCACATGAAGAGCCTTGAGAAAGAAAACGGCGATCTGAAGAAAGAGGTCGAGGAACTTAAAAGACGACTGGAGGGGCTGCAAGGGTCAACGGACGATAAAGAAAAAGCATGACAAAGAGGATCTGGGTGCATCTCGTTCACCACATGATATACTCAGGCGCTGAACAGGCGGGAACTTCCCTGGTACATAATTGGATAGGTCTGGCACATGATGGGATCAACTCTCTCTGTAATATCCTCGAGGGCGGCAGCGATTTTTGTTTCGGCGTTTTGCTTGGGGTGTTGAACGGGTCGGGATACTAGACGGGTGCCTCTGGGCCTAGATGGGCTTGTTGTAGAGTGTATTTGTTGAAGTCGCTAGAAGAAGCAATGGATAACCTAGCAAACGAGGGATTGACGGCCTCAGAAGGGTAGTGGAGCATGGAAATACCAGAACTAAATAACAAAGGACAAGTTAACAAGCACATTGATGCGAGACATGGGTCCAAGCTCTGAGATGTCGACGAGTGACATAAATTAGAGTATGAGTGTGGTGAAATAGTTTGGCTAGTGGTCTAGAGCATTGTTTATTGTTGTGTGATATGGATGACTGTTATTGTTGATGATCAAGAACGTCAGTATCTAGCTGCTCCATAACCTCCACCACAAGTTTCAAGCTCTCCATGAAGCCGTTGACAGCGACTCGGAGCATTCGATTGGTTGTGGCCCTGTACTGAACCTCGAGAAGCTGGACATCTGCATCACCACCACCAGACGGAGAGCCCTGTGTTGACGTCGGCGCTGGGACAACGGTGAGCTGTCGCCTAACGAGTGGGGAGAGTTCAGGGTCCACCTGAATGGCCTTGAGGGCGGTTGTGGCCAGTCGAGCGGTGGGAAAGGGGACGTTGAGGACACTGAGAACAAGGGCAGGGGTCAGCGAAGAGAACGAGAACAACAACAATAACAACAACAGCCAGCCTTGGCCTTAGTAGCCTCAGACTTGGGGTCGTCATCGTCACAGGACAGGGGGTGGGTGGCTTGCATGGAGCAGGGAAATTCGGGATCGGGAATGGCGGTCATGGTTGTGATTGTGGCGGAAGTGGTCACTGCTTTGGTAACGACGCTCTAATCTCTCTTGCTTGTTGTGATCGATCTATTCGTTTCCCGATGCTTAAATATTCTGGTCGTGCGGTAGTTTTATAATGACGATACTAGCGTTGACCTTTGCCGTGACAAGGAATGGGGGCCTAGGCCGGAAATCGAAAGGAGAAACGTCAACCCCTGAGAAGATTTACGGTTTGATTTGATAGAGAAGAGGGTCTCTTTTGAGATAGTTTGAGTTGCTTGTGAGCATAAGTGAGAAGATGTATGTGTATTTGAATGTGAATGAGGTGAGTTTGTGTGTGACTCTGACGTTGAAAAAGATTGGAGGTTTCTGATAGATGCGTGGGGATGAGATTGATTGGTCGTGGGGGAATCCATTAAAGGAACCGGGCGGTAGATTCTAGACCATTGACGCTGTGGATTTACGGCACAGCCACAGAAAAAGCCACAGCTGGGGATGGTTCAATCACAACAATAACTGTCGATAGTAGAATCTAATCACTTGGATACCCTTGGAATCTGTTGCATTTGTTCCCTTTAGGAGTTAAAGGCCTGCAGTTTTAATTGCAGATACTGCTGGTGTAACACACACTACCTTAGTTCGTCAAATTCCCCAAGATGAGAGCGTTTATGCTGTGAGCTATAGCTGTTTACTCCGTAGTCTGATATCATAACAAGGCTATCAAAACAGAACTGATTACCTATTCCGGGTAAAGTACTTGGGGCATTAAATAGAGGCAGTTGCGGACACAAAGATACCTAAGGATATGACCTTCACTAATTACATTATCGACCTACCTATGTTAGAAGGGCTTTTATTGCCGTGAACAGAAGTCGCGTGAGGAACAACTAGAAGTGCTGACTGTTTAATACCTACCAAGATCAACGTCGCATGGGACTTACAGCTGGGGCTGGGGCTGGGCTGGACTGGAGCTGTAGCGGAATGGTATGTTGTGGTCCAGGGCCCGGCCAAGTTAAAAAAGGTCACTGTTGCTATGGCAATGGCACCAAGGAGCAACCTGTTTCGGGCAGGGGCCAAAAAACAACGACAATCGTCCATACAAAAGAATCGTTAGCCCAGCGTCCAATCTTACATCAACATCGTCAACCAAGAACTTCAATTCTTTTCTCTTCCCAAGCTTTGCCTTCTGGCTTTTGGTGAATTCTCCTGTCCGCGCTGGAGCTGGACATGAAAACCCCCCCCTTCTTTAACCTCACCTGTTGACGCCAGCCTACCTCACCTAAACTACCTTGTCTTTTTAGCTCACTCAGCGCTGCAACTTCCCGTTGAGCTGTCAAAGGCAATTCATCCCCGGTCACCGCCTGCTCTGGTCATTTGTTGCTCGTCGCATTGAGACATCGCCGCTGCTTCAATTCATTGACTGTGTATATCTTGCTATAATTCGATATCTTCCGACTGCATTCGAAAGCTCCTGCCCTTTGTTTTCTTTTTTGGGTCAGCAACAACCTCTGGACGGTCCCACCGCCAGCCTCCCTGAAGCCTGAAGCCGAAGCGCAAGTCAATATCAACAACATCCAACAATAACAACATGGCTCCTTCTACCAGGCAATCGCAAAACATGGCGCAGATTGTCGAGTACATACCAGGTAAATCCTTACTCTCTACAACACATCATTCATACAATGGCCGCTTGGCTTTCCAGGGCCATGTCGCATTGTTATCCCTTTCAGTTTTCGCCGCTGCTCAAGGCTCAACCTTGCTTCGTCGACATCAATGTTCACAACATGCTTCTGCCAACATCGTGGCTAAACTATATTTCAGACCGACTTTACCTTGCCTCCTACGTCCATCCTCCTACGCCAGACACGCCGTTCCCTTACCCCGAGGAGCCTCAGCCAACTTCCCCCAAGAAGCGAAGTCAACGAGCTACTGCCGGTGCGACCCCGCTCGCCGCCAAGTCGAACCGACCGCAGCCATGCTATTTCACTGTCGACGATACTCTTCTGTACAACGCTTTCCACCATGATTTTGGCCCTCTGCACATCGGCCATCTCTACCGATTCGCCATCCAATTCCATGACATCCTGGGCGCAAAGCAAAACAAGGACCGCCCCATTGTTTTCTGGAGCGCTGCTGACCCTAGAAGTGAGCCTTTCCGTGTACATCTGTACGAAGCGCAAAGAAACTAACACCAAGCCCAGGTCGCGCGAACGCCGCTTGTATGCTCGCATGCTACATGGTCCTCATACAGAACTGGCCTCCCCATCTGGCCCTTGCCCCGAGTGCGCAGGTCGATCCTCCTCTGATGCCATTCCGAGACGCGGGTTACAGTCAAGCCGACTATGGCATCAGCGTTCAAGATGTTGTCTATGGTGTGTGGAAGGCCAAGGAGGAAAAATGCTGCGATCTAGACAACTTCGATCTTGACGAATACGAGCGTTTTGAGAGAGTCGAACACGGTGATTTCAACTGGATCACTCCCCATTTCCTGGCATTTGCCTCTCCCCAGCATGCGCCGGTCCAGAAAATCACAGAGGGTTCCGATCTGTACCCATTGCTTCCACGGACACTAGCCGCCGTGGATGCCCATCCCAAGTTGCCAAAGCCCTTCAAGAATGTGCTGAAGCATTTTTCCGAGAAGAACATTGGCCTGGTGGTCCGACTTAACTCTCAACTCTACTCCCCCTCGTATTTTGAGGCACTGGGTATTCAACACCTGGACATGATCTTTGACGATGGCACATGTCCCTCGCTCTCAACTGTCCGCAAGTTCATCAGACTCGCTCACGAGACCATCACTGTCCGTAAGCAGGGAATTGCTGTTCATTGCAAGGCTGGCCTCGGCCGCACAGGTTGTTTGATTGGTGCCTATCTCATTTACCGACACGGTTTCACTGCCAATGAAGTTATCTCGTTCATGCGCTTCATGCGACCCGGCATGGTTGTTGGTCCTCAGCAGCACTGGCTTCATTTGAACCAGGGCACATTCCGCGAATGGTGGGTTGAGGAGAGAATTGAGCGCAGACTCAGGAGGGAGATGGCTGCTGCCAACCCTATCCCCAGCACCCCAATTCGTGCCATGCAAAAGACAACACTTCGGAACGGCCAGGCTTCGACACCCCCCAACCGAAGCCCCTCAAACCGTACTCCGCTGAGTGAAGTCGACCACGACCGCAATAATATTGGGGTCCAGGAAGACTATTTACCAGCTCCTACACCCGGCCAACCGCGAAAGACTGCCAGGGATCGTCATCACCCTTACCAGCGCTCAACTTCCAACGGGCTCGTTGTTGAAGAGCAGCGCACTGTTGAGCAAGAAGCTGAGTACATTGCGACGCATAGCCAGGCTCACGGCGGAGAGTCTGATGAGGAGTTGCATTTGCGCATGCGACGTCATCGTAAGGCGACCTCCCAATCCCCGGCTCGCAGTGAGAAGACACGCTCGGTTAGCCAGACGACAGCTATCTACACCATTGACAATGATGCTTCACACGACGCTGAGAACATTGGCTCTGTGCGAACGAAGCACGTCGAACGAGTTGCTAGTACCCCTGGCGTTTTGACAAAGGTTCGCGGCAGCAAGCGGCAGGGGGAGTCTCCCCTTCGGGCAAAGGAGTCTGCTGGCATTCGAAAGACCAGCGGCAGAGTAGGCAGCGCCAATCATGGAGCGTCAGTGACGGCAGCTTCGACGGCCCGTAAAGTTTCTGGAGCTTAGAAAGCACCAGCACAGCGAGTCCAGCCGCTTCAGCGTTCTAATGCGAAGCGTAACAGGCACTTGTACGATTCCACGTCACGATCATGATTCACGTACGTCACGGGCAATGTTAACGTCTCTCATGCATTGGCGTTTCTGGCTCAGAAGAGGATGACGAGCGGTTTATGTTTGAATGTTAATGATTCTTCTCTCATGCATGATTGCTTACCCGAGAAGTGTTTGGCTTTCAGTTAATGTCATTTGAAACTTGCAAGATAATTCAGTTTCTGCAACATACAAGGATCATTACGGCTACGACTTCGATGGAGTTTGTCGTGGTCAAGGAGAGGGCAACTAGAGAGACGTGAATAATGCATATTATCTCGGATAAGGGAAAGACTGAGGGCATAGCGGAGTTCAAATTTGCGACGGCGTACAGGCAGGCAAGGTTGAAATTATTATTGTGGACTTATTCGGTTTGGCATTGCACTGGGTTTTGTTGTTTCTTGATGATAGTCAAAGAGGGAGGGGGCAATGAAGAAGAGACGGCAGCGGTTTTTTTTTACGACGGCTATATAAGTTTCCAAGAGCTGAAATACATACATCTCTTACACTGTTCATTCTTTGCGGATATGTCTGGCGACTGACAGTCTTAGGCTTATCATATTGATGATCTATCTATGTTGCTTCATATGCAGTTACCATCAGGTCCGGATGGCTTCGAGAGCTGTGACAACATCTTCTATCACCTTGCCAGCCTCAGCACTTGTCATCTCTTCACTCACGGCCAAACACTTGTCCACGACATCGCGATATCGACTACCGACCTTGCTACCCAGACCGGGAACGAGAACCGCACGCAGGACCTTGTCGCGCCATCGACCCGTGGAGTAGTGTGGTTTATGGTATGTTTGAAGAACCTTCCAGAGACCTATTTCGAGGAGCACCAAACCCAGACTATAGATATCCATGGGCTTGCAGTGAGGAAAGCCTCGCAAGGAAGCTGGGTGTCGGTGTAGCGTAAGGATAGAAGGATTACGGGGCGCGACAGAGAGCGCAGTGTCAAGGTCTGGTCTTGAAGCATCGAAACCCGTCAGATAAGGGCACTGTATATCTGGTACAAGAGCCCCAGCAGCAGTTGATGAGTGGGCCGATGCCGAAAAGGCTGAAGGGAAGAAGAGGATGTTTGAGCTGCAAAGGCTTTTATGAAGCCAGTCAAGTGAGTGCAGAGACCACAAGGCGACGGCGAGCGTATGTGCCAGACGGACTCGATCATCGAGGTTAGGAGTCTTGAGGTCTGAGCTGGCGATGAGTTCATGGAGCGTTGAGAAGGACGGCGAGGGCGCTTTGTATACGAGCCCGTATCTGCACCGTGAAGTATCGTCAACGTAGCCTACGCAGTCGATGCTATGAAGGTCAGGGTGGCAGTCGGAAGCGGAGTGCATCATGCGAGCAAGATCATCGAGACGACGCACATGAGCTACACGCTCATCAACATCATCGCGATCATAGTCAACCCACTCAATCACAACATCCCCGGCGCCCTCATGCCGCCCTGTACTTCTCCCGCCACCACCAGCATCATCGCTGAGATCAAGAGCAGCACGGGGAACCTTGAGAGCGAACGTCGGCTTGAATGAGGCCTGGGGCTTGGCGTCTAGGTTGATTCGGAGCTTCTTGAGGTTGGCCGAAGTGGTGAGCTTGGGGTAGACGCCGTCTGAGGCTATTTCAAGGAGGGTAAGCTGGGTAACGTCACGCTGCGCAGACTCGAGCAGCTGGTTCGTCCAGGCCCGTTGAAACGATGGGAGATGGGAGGTTGGGAAAAGGCGTTCGAGGCCATCGTTAAAGTCTAGAGTCGAGGTCTGTTTTAGCCTTTCTGTTGGACCTTGGACCTAGGAGGGGGCATTTACCTCGCAGGTCCCTTAGCAAGTTTGTGAACTTGTCTTTATCTACGAGCTATCAGTTCTGTTTTGATGGATATGTCAGATGAGGACTTGGAGGACTCACCTGCTATAGCCCATCTCGCTCTTAAACCCATCTCCTTGCCCCAATTCCTTTCACTTGTTACTCTTGAAACACCATTCAAGTCGCGACTCTCATCATCTTTTGATCTCTTCCTTGAAGGTGAAGGCGACTTTCTTGGCTTCGATCCAGTGACTTCCAAGCTGGCTCTCCCCTCGTCAACTAGCCCGTATCTGTTCTTCAGTTTCTTGAAGTCTGTGACTGCGCTATGCAACTCCTCGAGGATTTGAAGTGCCAAACTCCTCAGCTGGGGATTCCTTGTGCTCTCAAGATGAGCTTCAAGTCTTCCCTCGGCAACACCCCAGTCCCGGCCCCAGACGACCAGGCGCATCTCCTCAATGCGTACTTTACATAGGAGTCTCTGGCTATCTGTGTCAAGGTTGGCTGCTGCGGTGAAGAGGCTGTAGGCTCTGACGCAGCCGTCGAAGAGTTGGCCGAGAACACCTACTACGGCGAGGGCAGTTCCCACGGCTTCAGCCATTGCATTAGAGTGTGGAGTCAAGGTAAGCAGTGACGGGATAAGACCTGTGAGACATTAAAGGCTTTGACATGAGGTGATCAATTGTATGCATATGCATATGCTGATTATCATATGTAATTTGTGAGCTCCGGGCAAATGCCAGCTAGTTAGATCTGAATTAGATACTAGGATTAGGGATTGGCGCTTAATCAGCTCTAAGGTCATCCACCAGAGGCCTATCGCGATTCGAGCGGCAAACGCCCAATCGTCACAGTTGCAATATGCTGCTTGGTAGTTGCACACATACAACTAATCCTATTAACAAAAGAATTATTCTGATACCATATATACACAAACTGTAAAATCTATTTTATACATGCCAAGTCACATTGTTTCTTTTCATCGACCGACCCTTCATTGCAACATCTGCTGCATGGCATTCAGTCTGTAGCTTTCCCTCCGCTCCATCAGTTGAGAATGCCGCCCACTGTCAACAATCTGTCCATTTTCAACGATGAAAATGATGTCGGCTTTCTGCACAGTATGCAGTCGATGAGTGATAGCCAGTACTGTCGTGCCCCTCGATGCTCTCTCGAGTCCCTCTTGAAGGGCTGCTTCGCTGGCGGCGTCAAGCGCGCTGGTACTCTCATCTAGGAGGAGTAACCGGGGACGACGAACAAGAGCGCGGGCGATTGCAAGGCGCTGTCTTTGACCGCCTGATAGACGAGAAGCTGAGGGCCCGCATTCAGTATCGTAGCCATCAGGAAGGGCCTCAATAACATCATGGATATTCGCCAAACGGCAAGCTTCCTTAATCTCATCATCCGTGGCTTCATGGCCCGGGGGTGCTCCCAAGCCGACATTGAAACGCACACTACCGTCAAAGAGGGCAGGATCTTGAGGGACTAGAGCAATTGTATCTCGAAATGACGCTGGAAGCTTACTGATGTCATTATCATCGATGAGGACGCTGCCAGACGTGGGCTCGTATAAACGCTGGACCAGGTTCATGATGGTCGATTTGCCCGCCCCTGAAGGACCAACAAGACCACAAAACTGGTTAGGCGGGAGTGCGAAGGAGACATTGTCGAGTATTGTGGCATCGGGTCGGCTAGGATAAGCAAAGGAAACGCCCTTGAACGTCACCTTTGCACCTCCACGACGATGGTTATCCTCTGGGCTGAGCGACTTTTCTCCACCGGATGCTTCGATATCCCCCCCAGTCTTGGAGGGATCCTGTCCAGGTTTTCCTGTGTGTGTGCTACTTCCCATGTTGACGACCGTCATGACACGAGACAGGGCCAGACGAGCACGAGAGAATTCCGGAGCAAGTGAGAACATGCCACTCCAAAGCTGGGCACTCGTCAACATGGCGACCAATATAATAAGGAAGTCCTTCTGAGTATACTCCCCCTTCATGATGAGCTGTGAGCCCCACCAATACGCGAGAGCATTGATAAAGGTGCCGGTTGTGTATGAGATGGCCAGCCAGATGTTAGTTGTGACTGAGGCGCGCACAACCTGCTCCCTCGGAGGCTTCAATAATCGGGCGAAACCTTCCATGTACTCATTCTCGAGAGATAGGACGGCCACTGTGCGGATGGACTGAATAGCCTCAGTTGCAAGTGAGGTGGCAGTAGAGAAGGCCTCGCGGTGTCGCTCTTCATAACGTGCCAGCATGCGCAGCTGCATGAAGCCTGAGCCAAGCAATATCGGAAGCGTCACAAGACACACCAAGGCAATCTTCCAAGCAAAGATATGGGAGATAATGACCGCGATGAGAACATTTATGAGGATGGCAAACACGGTACCGAATGTTGAACCGCTAAAGGCACCCACAGACATGCTATCTTTGGTAATGATGCCAAGGAGGCTGGTCGGCGTTCGTCCTTCAGACTGGTGCCAGTGGATGCCCTGCTCCAGCAAGGATCGGAACGACAGAACCCGCAGGTTGTAGAGAAGCCTTTCAGCAACAATGCCGAAGCCCAGCCAAGCAAGGAAGTTGGCTATAAGCTCCACGCCCGCGAGCATGAAGAACAGGCCTGCAAACATGTTGCCCATGGATCTTATGTGGTCGAGGGTATTTGCACAAGGGTTGAGCGCTCCCACAGTGAAGCCAAATATGATACCAGAACCAGAAAAGGTAGCCCCAACGAAGACGGCAGCGATCATGGCGAGAGTGAACCAGCCTAGAGATGGTCGAATCAACCAGACAAGACCCCTGATGACAGAGCTGAAAGGCTTCACATCGTCCAACTCATGATCATCTGATGCTATTTCTTCTTTCTTCTTGGTCTCCTCCTTTTCCCGGCCCAATATCTGGGAATCCAGTGACTGTTTCGCCTCAGAAATCTCGGCCTTTTCGTTCAGCTGCGTGTCATTTCGGAGAGTTGAAGCGCCAATCGACTCGCCGTCTACAGATCCTGTGTCACTCTTATTGCCGACTGTCTGCAGCTTTGCCATGTGCGCAAATTCGCCATCCTCTTTGGCCATAAGATCATGATAAGTTCCTTGCTCAGCGACTCGGCCAGCTTTCATGACGACAATATTGTCGGCATTGCGTATAGTGGATAGACGATGCGCAATCGAGATGATGGTTCTCCTCTCAGCAGCAGCCCTCTCGACAGCAAGCTGGATTCTCTTCTCGCTGGCAGAATCGAGAGCTGCCGTTGCTTCGTCCAGGACAAGGATTTCAGGATCACGGATCAAAGCCCGAGCAAGCGCAATGCGCTGTCTCTGACCACCACTCACAAGCGACCCCTTGGGGCCAGCAGTCGTACCGTAGCCTAATTCAAGACGTTCAATGAAGCTGGCCGCATCAGCTTGCTCAGCGGCGTGACGGACCAAATTGGCAATTTCGATGAACTCGGGTCCCAGAGATGCAGCTGAATCTAGTGCGTCCTTTCCCTTGGCAGCCAGCTTCGCAAGCTCGGGGCCCTTGAGCAATGACTTGAGGTGTTTGTGGGACTCCTTTGGAGAGTTCACAAGACCTAGTGCGATGTTTTCGAGGATGGACCTATCGAGAAGCGAGGGTTCTTGCTGAACGAAGCTAATAAAACTTCGGAGAGACTTGACGTTGAGTTCTCGCAAGTCGTGTCCTTCCAGCTCGACCGTGCCCTCGGTGGGATCATGCAGGCGTGCTATCAGTGATGCGATAGTACTTTTGCCGCTCCCCGAAAGCCCAACAATCGCCGTATATTTTCCAGCAGGAAAGTCAAGGGTGACGTTGTCAAGGACAGGTTGGCCTCGCCGAGAGGCATACTCGAATGACACATTGCGGAATGTCAGCGTCTTTGCCGCACTTGGAGGTAGCACAACACCCTCTAGTGAAGTGCCGTCGATGGATGAAGGAGCATCAATGTCTTCCTTGAGCCGCTGGAATGCGCCTACGGCTGCTCCTAAAAATGGAAGAGTAGGTGCCATTCCTCCCAGCATGACGCAAGCGTCGACGAGAAGGTAGACAATGGCATAAATCTCACCAACAGTCGTGCTCCCGTCGTTTCGTGCCACAGATTCAGCGATCTTCTTACTGCCTTGCCAGAAAGCTAGGGCGTTGCCGGAGTAAGCGATGAAGTATAGCATTCCGGTCTGGATAGCGGCAATGGAAGACTTGGCTATGGCGTACTTGCGAGAACGGGCCATGTGCTCTGCAAACTTCTCTTCAAGGCGGGGAGCGGCACCGAAAGCCTGAACGACAGCAACGTGCGACAGAGCTTCGGAAGCAATGGAAGAGGCTGCAGCGGATGCTTCCGTCTGTTTGACCACAAACTTGCCTAGGTATCTTCCTCCTAGTATTCCGGAAAGAAGAAAGGCTGGGAGCATGCAAATGAGGATACCGGCGAGTCTTGGCTGTTTTGTGAAGGCAATGATAAAGACAGTGACGAAGAAGCTCATGGTTGTGATGATGTTGCCAACCTTCTCTGACGTACCGGCCTGCACAGCTGTGATATCGCCTTGGAGTCGGCTTGAGACTTGCCCGGATGATCCACGAGTGTCGAAGAATTCTGGAGGTTGGCGTAGAAGTGCGGACACATAGCGAGTCCGTAAACGCTGAGCAAGACGCTGGCTGATGATGTTCCAACAGGTCAGATGACCATAGATCAGGACAAGTGCAATAGCGCCGATCCAAGCAGTCTTTATAACCTTGTCGTTGATAGCATTTTCATAGTCAAGAGGATCAGATGCTGCATCGCTGGCTCCCGAACCGCTACCATCTGCGGCGCAAGTGGCTCCGTTGAAGTTGTCGATGAGCTGGCCGAATAGGACGCCCATAAGAGGGAAGGGAACACCAGCTCCAACGGCGCAGAGAGTACCCAACGCGATGAGGAAGTAATCAACCCAGGTCGGGCCCGCGGCGAACAAGAGTTCAAGGTAAATGAAACCGGTTTTGAGAGACTGGGAAGCGTATCAGTATCGCATGCTTACGGCATTCATCTGGGGCCTGGAGGATATGATGTTGACCTACTGAGAGAAAGCTTTTCTTCGGCTTCTCTGTGCCTGACTGATCAAGTGTGACGGACATGGCTGTCGCTGTCGATGTCGATCGAGGGGTAAAGCGAAGGTTTCTCAGAAGAGCATGTCCAATGACTGACTGCCAGTTGAGTAACGAGGCTATCACCAACAGAGCCCGTCAAATTCGGCGATGCCTTGGTAACCTACGAAAAGACCCTGGCGGCGCTCAAAGGAAGTACAATACTTGACACAAGAGAACAGAACAGAGCAATCTTGGCAACCCATGCCATACGTCAGCAGTCATTCAGAAAGCCGATTCAGGAGCCCTGAGCCAAGAAGACCCTGTTATGCAAGCATCATTTCCATGCGTTCGTTGATGGATGCAATGGCCCTGCATTGCACTCTGCGCTTTGACACAATCCATAATGACACGGCCTTGATGGGTTTCTCAGAAGAGGTAGGATCGTCTGAAGGAGACGAGAGTAAGGACTTGGACCAATATTTTGCTCAGGATCCCCAGCTCAGGGAACCCTTGTCCTAGGTGGTGGAGTGGAGGCGAGGGTAGCTGTGTATATTGGCGACAGGTAGAATGTTTATCCTCCAAGAGCTCTTTTGTGTCTGGTCAACGTAGGCGTGGACATATGCAGCCAGGGTTGAGGATCAGATAAACCAGGATGATCGGGCACATACTGGAGTGTGTATTAGGTTTAGGTAGTAGTGAGTCGGAGAAGAGTGTGGGATAGGCCAAGCCAATTGTGTTGGTGGGCTAAGATGGAGCCAGCAAACACCAAGAACCCCTGGGCCAAAGAGAATGTGGATGGTGATCAGATAAGATGAAGATGGTGTGATTGATTAATTGATTGATTGATTGATTGATATGATAAGATGCAATGCGACATGGCGCCAAGGCCGACGAGAAGTGGAGTAATAATAATAAACCGCCGAGCATCGGAAGGTGATCGTCACTTGTTTTTACCGTATTTGCAAGCCAATGCTGCAATGCATCGTCTTGGCTGCCGGAGGAAGAGCAGTTCTCAGAAAGATCCTTTTGAGACGGTTCAGAAACATTTGACAAGAAATGGAATTAAAATGACACATTCATCATGAACAAGGATGATCAAGTTAGCGTGAGAAATCCTTGATAAAGCCGCAGACGTGGAGAAAGAGGTGGAGAGGCGTCGGAATGACTGCCCTCCTATCGGAGTAAAGAAACCGCTGCTTGACCACTAAAATGCCCTTTAGTAGCCAGCTGGAGGTCAATGTTCCGAGAGGCGTTTTTATGCTTATTCTATCGTCAGCGGGAACGGAGATTGGGCGTGGTTAGGAGATGCTGGTGCCGGCAAATGACTTGATGTCTCCGGCCGGGTTTGTTCTCAGACTCCAGACTCCAGTCTCCAGGCAGGCATGTATCGGGAAGTGGGAGGAATGGAGTGCACATGGTCCAAAAAAGAACTCATCTGTGGGCCGGTCTTGGGTACTTGGTAGATCCTTCACATGAATTGCTTCATCGGGTTTGATACCTGATTTAGAAATCAAGAACCAAGCAGGCATGCATGATTAGAGTTGCATTTAGGTATGAGAAAAGTGGCAAGGTTAATACTATGCTTAAATCGCCCACTTATCAGATCCATTGGATTTCACAAGGTCTTGGCGGCTCACCCACCAGAGAGCGTAACTCACGCTTGCTGTCTGCGGCAGTTGATCTGACACTCTGGATAACTGCCTGCTGAGCTCTGCCACTTTGCACAGACGATAGCGTCCAGGAGCCTCTTCTCTGCACAGAGCCAATAATTGCCAAGATGCTGATCTTGTCAAGTTTCAGAATACAAACATCTTAGCAGGATCACAGCCCTGCTCTTGAATCTCTTGGTGTTGCATATATAAGAGGGGACGAGACACGATGGTGTTTGAGAAAAGGTCCTGTCTGTAGATAGATATCTAGACCAGCCCCCGTTCTACACAGACTCGTTGGAGACAAGAATCAATCGTGCCATCTTACACATCAGCTTCTTACCCAAAACCGCCACCAATACCACGACCAACACAATGAGCCAAGCAACCCTTCGCACCAGTCGTCTCGAACTACGGCCTCTCGGGCACGAGCACGGAGATTATATCTATCAGCTCGACTCGAACCCGGAAGTCATGAAGTACATCGGGTACGGCAAGCCACTCACGGCCGACGAGTCGACCATTGTCCACAAACTGCTCCTCGAGACAGCATCATTTGGGTCTGGCCTCGGATGCTGGGCTGGATTTGCCGGGGACGATTTTGTGGGCTGGTGGGTGCTGGCGCCCAGTCAAAGCAACGACGATCCGCCTCAGGTGAACAAGAAGCGAGTCGAGTTCGGCCTAAGAATCCTTCCTAAGTTTTGGGGTCAGGGGTTCGCCAAAGAGGGTTCTCGAGCGCTGGTCAAGCACGGCCTCGAGGACCTCGGCGTGGAGGAGGTCTTTGGTGAGACCATGGCCGTTAACCAAGGGTCCCGAGCTATCATGGCAAAGATTGGACTCAAGCATATTCGAACGTTCCACAACAAGTACGACAACCCTCCTCCGGGAATCGAGGAGGGCGAGGTGGAATATCGAGTCACGAGGGATGAATGGTCATCACAACAAGCATGTGCTGCGTAGTGGATGGCGTTGTAATAGCTTTAGACATCATCTCGAATTACTGCTTGAGCGTTTTCTGATTGTAAATCCTGTTCATTGCTATGCATTGTGATATGAATTTCAAAATGGCGGCAGCCTTGATAAGTGTTGGTGAAATTCCTTTTCACTCCCCACTTGAGGAATTGTACCGACAAAAAAGAAGAAGAAGAAGGAAAGGCTTGGGCAAATAGAAGGGGCGTTGCTTTGGCTCTGATATGCCCATCTCCTAGGACTTCTCTGGCTTCCTGCATCAGGTGGTGGCAACAACTCCCTCCATCTAATGCCGGAGGTGAGGATGATAATGGAACATGTGGGCTATATCGCGCATCGTTCCTGGTCTTGGCCACGCGGCCCGTCCAAAGAGGAACGTTCGGCAAACTCCGCTTCATGTAATGGAACAAGAGTTGCTCTGTACGAGGGATTGATCTAACAAGAGTCTTGGATTGTCGCTCGGTTGAACTATGGCTTGGCACCGTAGGTCCCTGGTAAAACCGGTGAACAAAACCGAAAGCCAGCGTGTATAGGTAGTTACTAGTATCAGTTATTCGGGATTAATCGCTTCAAGGAGGAAATCCAAGACCGAAAACATACTAGCCAGGTTTCATTCCGTGGGGGGGCCATTCCACTCTTGTTATTGGACATGGTCACATAATATGCACGACGAACTTGAAGTGTACGTTGGTTATTGCATTCTCAAATCATACGTACTGTTTGTATCCATCCACAAAAAGCGTAGGGATTTTCCATGCGTCCTTTGCTACTCCGTAGTTGCAGTGGGCTCAGACGATCCCAAGCTTATGCCAAGCCACTTGATATGGCCAGGGTCCATGGGCAGCCTTTTTCGGCATCGTGCAAATTATTCAGTTTCCCGGTCATTTTTAGGTCTAGCATTATGTTATTGGTCCGCTCAGTCAGTTAGCGTTGTGGTGCTGTTGGTTCTTGTTCTCTATGTCGACTTGTTTCCAAGACTGCCATGCCACTAACACGACACGATATGACACTCCCTTTGCCCCCTTGGAAGGATGAAGCTGTTGGCGATTGGATCTTATCCATCAATCAGATTAGATAAAAATTTTCACATCATCCATGTTCCGATCTCGGGTCAGTTCCCCCACTCGTTTGCCACTTGTAATCTGATCCCGTCTGTTGACCAGCTGCGGACCCCGTCCTATTGGGGAAAAGGCCAACTGAGAGCATCCCTTCAGCCCAGAGCCCGATGCTTTCGATAGCTCCTTGGCCTAAAGCCTCTATCGTCTCCGAGGCGAGCTACAATGGTCTGTTGCAGGGAAAGTTTACCGCGTGGAGAGAGAGTTCCGGTGCAGAACCAACACATGGTAATATGTATGTAGACAACTGACAGTCGCCCGACTCTTGTCCTTTGCATATGCCCATGTCAGTGTTACATCGCACTACATAAAGAATGCAATAGCTCCTCCTCTTATCCTCACTCTTTACATCACAGTCCCAGTGTGTTGCAGCTTCGATCCTAACTTCACTGCACTATCAGTTAGTGTTGAGCTCAACCGCAACAATGTCAGCCCTAGCAAAGATCCGCGAGGGCCTCGCTCGCGAGGATAATACTGCCGTCGCACATACTCTGGCTCCCCACGAGAAGGAGATCGAAGAGACTCCCGAGATCATCACCGAGACTGGTCCTGGCCACGACAAGGAGGCCACTGCCGGTGCTCTCCCTCCTGACGATAAGGGCAACGATTCCGATGTGCCCAGTGAAGATGTCCAGACTGGAGTCAAGGAGATTCAGGCCATTACCCTCACTTGGGGTAAGGGATCTCTGGCTGCTCTTTTGTGTCTGTGAGTTGTACTCCCCAAACTGACTCTGACTCTGATTCTGTGTACATCTCTAACCAAACTTCGATAGCATCTGGACACTCTTCCTTATAAGTGGATTCCGTGGTTCCTTCTACCTCGTCTTGGTACCTTATGTTACCAGCGAGTGGCAGGCCCATTCCCTCATGACCACCATCCCCATCGTATCAGACGCCATGACTGCAGCCTGCTATATCCCCATGGCCAAGGCCCTCGACGTCTGGGGACGCGCTGAGGGGTTCCTGCTCATGAGCGGCTTTGCAACTCTTGGTCTTATCCTCATGGCTGTATCTCAGAACCTTGCCACCTTCTGTGCTGCACAAGTCTTCTACTCTGTCGGATGGGGAGGCATGATTTATGCTGTTGGCGTCCTCGCTGCCGATGCATCTAATCTCAGGAACCGAGGTTTGGCCTTTGCTTTTACCTCCTCGCCATACATGATTACGGCTTTTGCCGGTTCCAAGGCTGCCGCTGCTTTTGTCCTCGATGTCAAGAACTGGCGCTGGGGTTTCGGCTGGATCGCTATCGTTCTGCCGTGTGTCACTATTCCTCTGTTCCTTGTCTTGAAGGTCAATCTTCACAAGGCTTTCAAGAAGGGAACAGTCACCAAGACTCATAGAAGTCGGGGCTTCTTTGGCAGCATCTGGTGGGTCTTCAACGAGTTCGACGGTCAGTACCTCTTCATCAAATTCGTGCAGCGACTCATACTGACTGACAACCACAGTTATCGGCATCTTCCTCTTCGGCGGCGGTCTTGTCGTCTTTCTCCTCCCCTTCAACCTAGCTGCACATGCGCCTGACGGCTGGTCTACCGGCTACATCATCGCCATGATCGTGGTTGGCTTCTGCACTCTCGTTTTCTTTGGTGTCTGGGAGTATTGGCTCGCCCCTGTTCCTTTCTTGCAGGGTCGCTTCCTCCTCGATAGGTCTGTCGTTGCCGCGTGCATGATTGATCTTACCTACCAGATCTCTTACTATACTTGGAACTACTTCTTTACTTCATTCTTGCAGGTCGTCGTCAACCTCGGCCCTGCTGAAGCTGGCTACGTCAACTCTACTTTCCAGGTCGTCTCGGGCGTTCTTCTCTTCATCGTCGGCTTCCTCATCCGAAAGACTGGCTTCTACAAATGGACCTTTTACTTTGCGGTTCCTATCTACATCTTTGCCCTTGGTCTCATGATCCACTTCCGCGCTCCTAACCAGTATGTCGGATACATCATTATGTGCGAGATCTTTATTTCCATCGGTGGAGCTGTCTTCATCTTGGTCATGCAGCTTGCTGTCCTTGCTGCCGTCGCCCACCAGTATGTCGCTGCTGCGCTCGCTACTTTGTATGTCGCTGGAGGAGTTGGTGGTGCGGTTGGAGGAGCTATCTCCGGTGCCATCTGGACCAACACCTTCATCCCTCAGCTTATGAAGAACCTCCCAGAGTCCGAGCTGGCCAACGCACCACTCATTGCTGGAAACATTGTCAATCAGCTGGCCTACCCCATCAACAGCCCTGCACGGCTTGCCATTCAGGAGTCCTATGGCTTTGCCCAAGTTAGAATGCTTGCTGCCGGTGTTGGTATCGCGTCTTTGTTCTTCATCTGGGTGCCTATGCTGAGGAACATCAACGTCAAGAAGCTGAAGCAGACCAAGGGTCTTGTCCTATAGAAAATTCGTCCATTCCATAGATCCCAAGTTGTGGATCTGGATTGCAGCACCGAATCCTTGTTGGACAAAGCCAAAACTTGGTGAACCCCTTACCTAAGGCATGGTCTTGTATGTGACGGACTAATGATCGTCAAGCAGTTAGTATAGTGCGTTCCATGATGAACGGGTTATTAATGAGGAAGAGGCAACTTGGCGAAAAGTAATGGTACAAAGCTATTTTGATTCAGTTTATTCGACATTCCAAGCGAGACATGTTGACAGGCTACGTGATCGTAATTTGACATTCACGAAGAGGACTATGACACGTATAGATCTGACAGGATTAATGGGCCCCAGTTTTCATTGTTCGTGAGGCAAAGCATTGCGAACGTTTTAGCCTGTTGAGGTTATCACGACTTTTAGTTCACGGGTAGAGATGAGATAGAAAGGCAGCCCTCGACCCTGAGTTGTACAGGCCTAACTCAGGCACTCAGTCTATTGTGCAGTAGGACCATGGAGACCACATTTATCCAGTAACTACCTATTTAGATAGGACTGATGATTCTAGTCGTTTCTCATAGGCAAATCTTGGACGCATCACTTTCACATACGACCATACCTACTAGAGAACTCGGGATCCCGTCTGATCTCCCATAGATAAACTAATAAGGGGCGGATTAGTAGTTGGGTCGGTGACGACCAGCGAATTCCCGCTGTTGTATGTCTTTTTGCCCTGCTATTATCTGCAATACCGTTTCCGCGGCCTGGTGAAGGGGTGTGTATGAATGGGTGATCGGGACATATCTGTAGGTAAGCCACTCTGGGCTGCAGAGAGACTGACAACATGGGGGATGATAGCAGGAGATAAAAGCACACTATCGTATAAGAAAAACAAACATATAGCATGATTATCCTACCTCTCCCTTCCTTTCAGTCTGAGACTTGGTTGCCTGTTTTGATATCACGCCAATGATCAAATGCAGTTCAACATTTGTTCAAATAGACATTGATTTCGTTTCCATTCAATGTTGATGGTTATGTAAGGAGATACAAACAAAGCCCATTGTTCGGCAAATGATCTGGGATGATTGTTCCCCAAGGCTGTCTCCAATCCACGACAACCGGTCAAACAAAACAAGTCTAGACGCCAGTCATTCCAACCTATCTGTGATATGAACATCAGCCAACGTAGAGATCATCCATGTATTCATTTCGTCTGATATGCTGTAACGGCAGATTTATAACCTCCATATATCCTGCCAAACCTGGTGCCACTCCACCATCACCAAAACACGCGCTCGGTCATCATGCAGATGATCGCACCATTTTCTTCATCGATTTCCTTCTCGAGATAGTAAATAGGAAATGCCCTGCCAACGCCGGATACCTTGGCGCCCTCTGTACTGGACGTAGCTTGCTGTAATGGTTCTGGTCCCGAACTTAGTAGACCTTCTTCTTCTCGTCGATGCTGAACTGGCCAGGGCCGCTGTTGACGAGAAGCAGGAGACCACCAACGATAGATAGAATCTGGAAAAAGTCGTACTTGGCAAAGTCCTTGTGGGGGTGGTGTTCGTGGAGCTGTACGAATCGTTAGCATTCTATATACAATCGGCACACCCCGCAAGTTACTCACCGTCCAAAAGTTGTTGACCAAGAGGTTGAAGATGCTCAGGATGACAACAAGAAGAGTGGCACTGTACTTGGCTTTGAAGCCAACAACGACCATGACGCAGGAAATTCCTCCGAGCGAGGAGACAATGACACGCCAGAGAGACCATTCTCCACTGAAGACAAATCCGATGAAGAGGAAGATGAGCAGAACGCGGCCAGCGAGCTGGAAGTACATTTTGCGGTCCTTCTCATCGATCTGGGGAAGACCTGCAAAGACCTGCGTCTTGCGAACCCAAGAGTCTGACAGGACCATGACAAGGCCACCAATGACAGAAAGGTTTCGGAGGAAGAAGTTGAGGTCGAAAATGAGACCATATCCTAGAGCCTGTGTGACAACGACGCCCATAAGACCGGCGACGGCATAGTCGGAATGCTTTCGAATGATGACCAGAGTAGAGCAAGAGAACATGGCGATAATGTTGACGAGTAGGAAGAGATGCGTGATACCGGAAGGAACTGTCATGTGTCAGTACTGCCAACGGTGTCATCTGGGATCAGAAACGCAATGCGCATCTTACTATGGCGATAGTCCTTCAGGTAAAGCAGCTGATCGGACCATTGGGTGACGATGCGAAGGGCATCTTCGAAGAAAGTGACGACGATTAGGAAACGGCCAATGGCAGGAAGGTAGCTATCAAAGAGGGCAAAGTGGTCAGCTCTCGGAGCTCCAAAGGCATTTATAAAGGACGTCGCTCGACTCACGGCTTGATCGGCTCGCTGATTGTGTCGAGCGCATCCTCAATCTTGCTAGTGTAGGGACGAATCTGCTCAAGAAAGCCCTCGCCCTGCTGAGGCTCAGCAGCCTGGGAGCCGCCGTAAGGCGCGGGGCCGCCGAGGCCGTAGCCTGAGTTGAATCGCTGGGACATTGCTTTATGTAGAGGTTCGTGTCGGGTGGAAGCTTGTTTCACGTGCAGACCTGCTGACGGGCGGGACGAAACAGGGCGATGCTTCCCAGGACTGGAAGTCGGTGGTCGTCGTGAAGCAGAAGAGAAGGAGACTTGGAGCAGCTGGTGAAGCCTGGTAGGATCAGAATAAGGGCGTTAGAACTCGACCAGAGACAATGGCAGACGAATTCCAATTGGGGGAGTTTAGTTTGTTCGAGAGGCTCTACAAACAAAGTTTAGGTACGTAAAGTAAAAAAAGAGTGAGAAAGAGGGCAAGGAGAGGCAAGACAACAGGAACGAGACGAGGCAAGCTGTCCTTTGTGATTCAATTGCAGGCGATGACCTCAGCTCAGACGAGACGAGTCGAATAGAGAAAAAGAGTAGTATCGGATTGGTTTAGATTAGGGTCGGGTCTGATTGTACAACGGTGTCCTTTAGAGATCCCGTGATGGAGCCTATTGTCGTCCCACTTTTAAGCTCCCTTCCCTTCCCTTCTATTTGTGCTTCAATTGAGACCTTGCATGACTTGGAGCTACTGCCGAACAGAGGGGAAATCAAAGGTACCGACTACCTAACTCTGCAGGTGCTCTCGGACCTCCCCCTCGTCTTCCAGGTTGTTCTCTCGTATGCATACAGGTCAGGAAGGGCAGCTAGACAGTGCCTTGCCTTAGGCTTAGGCTTAGCAAGGGACCCAGCCACTCCCCAATGTCCCCATCACCACTTTGGTTAGAGCCGGGAGCTAAATGGTCCAAGAATGGAAACATCCCCCAAATAGATGCTACCTACCTCTGTGGCGTATCACGATATGGGTACCACGGAAGACCAAACAGACAGACTCGACAACTAGTACTCCGTAGTTGGTAGTCAAAATACCTGAATACGGGCTGTGGTAGGTAGGTGGATGAACTTTTTCGTCTTTGAATCCGGTTACTTTGGTGGTGTTTGCCTACTCAACAACTACCTGACACCTTACAGAGTACTATATACTCGTATGAGTAACCAACACAACAGGGCCAAGGTTGATCAGTCAACTAAGTGAGTCAACAATGGCTTTTGTCTAGCTCTCAGCCATCAACTCTTCCTCCCCTAATGCCAAAGCATTTGCTGAATAGGCCAGACTGTGAATCTTCAACCCGCCTCTCTCATCATACACAACTCTCCCTTGATTGACAGCATTTCGCAACTCTTCACACAGAACTGTACGCTCACCTGTGTCTGGGTTCCATTCCCAGCCCTCTTTCATCCACATCCATCTCAAATATGCCCTTAATTCTTTATCATCTGGACGAACCCTCATCCATTCAGGCTGGAGTTTAGGATCTCTGTCCTCGCCGTTCCAGCCCGTCGCTCGTCCAAGTAGCTCATCCCGACAGAAGATGCGCCAGCTGTCTAGAGCATACTTGCCTTGTGTAAGATGTCCAATCTCCCAGGCCTCTAAAAGATCTTGCCCACATGAGTCTTTGTCCACCAACAGTGCACTACTGCCTTCATGTTGGTACAGACTCTGTGGGTCGATGTCCCTGTGATCATACTTCTTCACCTTGTGATAGATGCCAGCAACTGGAGGCTGGTCCAAGAAGCCCCGGGCATACTTCTTCATCAAACTTACACGGTGCTCCGCAAGGCCGAGATGGCGTATCATCTCGACTAGCGATTCGGTGTTTTCTTCGCTTGCAATGTGCGTTGGCGTAGGAAATCGTTCTTTTACGTTGTAAAATGTAGGGATTGCTTGCGTGCCCTTTGTCCGAATCAGGAACGTCACCACAATGAGGAGCCAGAATGGTTCGTGGGCAAACTTTTCTTGGATAAGACCAAACTCCTGTGATGTGAGAGGCGCGAAGGGAACCGAAGGAACAGTTCCCCGCGGCGGTCGCTTTCGTGCCAGTGCAATGACTTGATCAGCCTCATCCGATGCTGAAGTGGCTACAAAGTATGGCGAAATTGAACTTTGAGGCTTGACAATCAATGTCATGTCGCACAGAGCGCCTCCTTGCGGGGAACCCTGCCCACCAGCACGCTTATCAACACTCAGAGTTTGATGAGTCTCATTGTCGGGTGTTTGTGAGTGTAGTATTGCAGAGACGCGTGCTTGTGAAGAAGCTAGAGGGAGCCATGCTCGATCTTTCCGCTTCGCAAGGTTTTTACTCCCTTCTGGGCGCCTCCCATGGGGCTGGTCCGACCAATAAGGGGATGTTGTGAGACATGTCGTTGTCTTTAGAAAACCATTTGATCCAAGCCACTGTGGTCGGTGATTTTCGATTTGCTCGGTGATATGTGGTGGTCGGATTTCCGGGTCAACCTCAAGCTGTTTAGCCCGAGCAATAAGCCTGTCGGTTAATTCCCATGGCTCCTCACCAGGTGGAGGATCCTGCCCGCTCAGCATGTACCATACGTCGGCAAGGACGTCTTGCGCTTGCAAGCTGCTTCTATCTCCTGGGCGAGCTCTTCGCATGGACTTGGCACATTCGATCAGATAATGCCAGTCTGCAGCGTGTGCTAGCAGGCTCTCTTGGAAGAGCTCTTCGGTCTCTTCTGGTGCTTGATGGGACTCGATGACGTCGGCAAGGAAATCTCGGGCGTTTGAAGGAACGTCGAATACGGAGAGGACATCATAGCCGAAACGAGGCGTTGTGGAGCCGTTCATGTCGATCAACTCTTTGTGTGCAAGATAGAGAGGTGTTGGAGCAGCTCAACCGCTGTGAGAAGGCGAGAACAGAGCCTTTCTTAGATGAGAGCTAGTTTTGGGGGATAAACCAATAGCTTAAACACCGAATAATACATTTAAAATGTTTTATTCAAATAAATTATCTTGTGAGAGAGAGCGGATGGGAGGTGAAGTCAAGTGAAGTGAATGAAGAATGAAGCTGGCCGGGCTGAGTTAAGTTGGTGATGAAGTAACCTGAGCCAGTACTAGGCACTTCATGTGAATGAAAGAGGTTGATCCGCCTCCGTAGTAATAGTCTTCTCCCTTCCGTACAGTATAGGTAGTCCTGGGCAGCTCTCAGGCTGTTGTTGCTTTCGAACTCTTGCGTACTCGTTCGTCTTTTATCACAATGATACCTTTGACATCATACTATGTATGCTCTATCGAACAGTGCTGACCAATAGTGAGGAAGTGAACCACATTTGCTAGTGGAGAATCGTAAAAGGCGCCCCATGGTGATAGTCATTTCTTATGTTTGAGCAACCGAGATTTAGATGATAAATATTTTCTATATCCCTGATAGACGATAAACTTAGTATACACGGAGTACGAGAGGATAAAATGCTGATGAGCTGAACAAGTTGCTCTCTCTCAATTAGCTAATCAAGCTTTTGGTTCGGCTGGCGAACACGTTGCGGTAGTCTTTGGACCGAGAGCTAACCTGGACCGACTTATGGACTGAGGTTGGTTGTTGATTGATCAAGGATCCCTGAAAACAAGTCCTCCACGTGTCCAGGTGACCGGGCTACTCACAGGCACAGTGATACCTGAGCACGCAAGGGCGCTAGTAGCCAGACATTGCAGGCCTTAATTTGGCTGCACCTCGGCTTAGAAGTGCCGCCCAATTCTCTATCAGCGGGTACGCAACTCCATGTCGCGGTGCACTTGCAAGGTACCTTGCCTTATCTGCCTTGGCCGCATGCCAACGACGCTGTCTCGGTAAGCCTCAAGTAGCGACAGGTCACTCATCTAGCCTGACGTGAGTGAGTATGGATAGATGCGGTGACTTGATAATGGCATCTGGTAGGGTCGCGTGACGAATGTCGGAGCAATTTGCATGGACAGACAGTTGTGGAAAAGGTGAGAAAGGAAACATAAGAAGTAGTTGTTTGACAGGAACAACAGAGATATACCATATGTCTTCCCATTATCATATCTCTGCTCACCTTTAGAGTTCCCTAGTATCAAGTGACGAGGTCGCTCACGCTAAACGTTCGTGATTCGTCAAAAGCCGCTCCGCCCGTGCTTGTCGCCCGATTAGTAGGTCACGTGCATAGATCTTGCCTTCCGTCGCCCGTCCTCCCCATTCTCCGCTCCGCTCAAATAATCCCTTCTTCTCGTCCCGTTAAAGCACCGCGCCCTTTCCGTTCCTACAGAACTTGTATCATCACCATCATACCATCATCCAAGAGATGAGTAGTCGCGGCGGTAAATTAGCCCCAGAAGTCAATCGGTAAGTCGCTGCTCCCGCCTGTTGTGTCTGGCACAGAACCAAAAATCATCGTTCGAATTCTTGCGCCTCATTCATCACATCGCATTCTCGACCTCGATCGACCTCTGCGATACGTACCTACTTGCATTGTCTGACATTCGCTAACTGATTTCCAGAGCTCTGTTCGTAAAGAACTTGAGGTATGATATGAACTGCGATGATAACCTCGTGCCCGAATAACGACTAATCGATGTCGACTCATAGTTACAACGTCACTCCGGAAGAGTTGTTCGACCTCTTCGGAAAATTTGGCCCAATTCGGTATGCACAGACCCTGTTACTCGACACGCGACAATTGTCATTGAAGACAACATTGTTGTCACCCCGAGGATGTGCGCTTTGCGATGTAATACTGACAGTCATTGTAGCCAGGTTCGACAGGGTATCGCCAACAACACCAAGGGTACTGCCTTCGTTGTCTATGAAGACGTAGCCGACGCCAAGCAAGCCTGCGACAAGCTCAACGGCTTCAATTTCCAAAACCGATACCTCGTTGGTGCGTCCGCCTCGTCACCCTTGCGTCTCAATGATTCATTTTTCAATGACTGCGTTGGGCGTATGCACAGGGGCAATTGAATACTGACCAAATCACAGTTCTATACCACCAGCCCGACAAGATGGCCAAGTCAAAAGAGGACCTCGAAGCCCGCCGGGAATCTTTAGCTCAGCTCAAGCAACAGCATGGCATCGATTGACAATCCGACCGGTCTGCGGATAGCCTGCCTAGGAACTCGAAATCCTCGTCTGCAGGCCGGTCTTCGTCTTCTCCCAAATTTCCTTCGCCGGATCCGAAGACGATCCTCCGAAAAGGCAGGACCCCAACCAAAGCAACCGCCAAGAGCCGCGCATCCTCCCGAGTCGTCCGTTTTGATGATGGACTTCGACCTGCACTAACCTGTGCATGATGCATCTTGATCGCTTGTTGGAGGGACTCTGTAACATGAGCCCAAATACGCATCACCTCTGAGGTGGTTTTACTATTGGTTCGGACTTCGCTTGACACGCAAACACCTCTCCTTTACGGTTCTGGGAATTAGGTGCACTGGGGAAATTCAAGGTTGATTCAGCAAGTGGCGATACGACCAGTCACAAACTGCTCTTTTAAGCATGGCCTGGGATAGGAAAGGCCTTGATGATGTTGTTGCATTTCGCGTCTCTTTGTTCTTTTTATTTTTATTCGACCTGGAAGCCTTGGCCATGAGAAGCCAACACCCCCTCGTTCACAGTTATGATCTGCCTGATGGACTCGCGACCATACAGATGTGTGACGTAGAAATGGCCTCGACTCTCCACCTCTCCCGCTGGGGGGTTTCACGTCGCGCATTTTATGAAATTTGAGATCAGCAAGGGGAAAGAAACGGATAAACACCAGTAAACTAGATTGAAGTCAGTTTGTTTTGATAATGAGAGAACCAGTCCTTCTCAAAGCGTCTCGGCTTAGGGCATCCTTCAAGATTGAAGGTTCCCTGCGCAAGGACTGGGCCCTGTGAAGAATCTTGCCAGGTCTGTGACATGCGAAGTAGCTCGAGAGATGAAACTTAACTCTGCCTGGACATTGCTCACTGAGCGTGATCCATGGTAGATGATCTCATAATTAGCATGTCCCATTGGTCACTCAGCTGCCTAACAATCTGGTCAGTAACCCGTGGGCAAGCTATATGCCAGCTCTCGAGCTATTAATTGAAAAATGCCTTGCCGGACAGACGGTTGGCTTTGCAAACAGTAGGCTTCTCCGGTCGCATCGGGCTTGGCCTGAGCTGCGGATAACTTGCAAGTCTACCGATTCACCAGCTGGGCCGTCGATGAGGTCGCGATATCAGCCGTGGAGAGCTGAGTGGTTCTTTAGCCGCCAGGCAGTAGGCTCGTGGCTGAGTGTGGGAGGCTTTGAATAAAGTAAACCAACGTCGATTTCGACGTAGGTATTAGTTTGAGGTGGTATTGAATGCGATTACTTTTAATTGATTTATCGACTTGACAGTATTGAGTGTTGAGTCATCTGTGATATAACTGTTGATTCGATGAGTGGCAACCTCATGTGCACGTTTTAATCTACTTGAGTCAAGAATCCAAGCATCCTCAAGCCTATATAAACCAATCATCAACCAACAAAGCTACCAACAACAGCTGCCCCAACTTCACTCATCTACCGAAGGAGTCATTCCTTCCATCATGAGTGGGTATCTCACTATCTGCACCCATTGCCATGGAACGCACCACCAGGACTCCACAGCCACAGCTGGAACCTCTAGCTCTCTACCTATTGCGAGCTTTCAACAGTGGTCTACATTTATTGGATCCTGTCTTAAGGCTACAATTTCTGTTCTATATTGGAAATGATGCCTTGGGCCCCTCTTGTGTCCTTGAGCCCGGCCATGAGGCTTGTAACCAACCACCAATGGCCGCAACTGGGGTCTCTCGATATAAGTCGCTGCCAGCAGCAGCCTTGTCGGGTCGACATGCGATATAAAGCCATAGAATAACCACTCTGTATTCTCATAAACCTTATCACGGCACTGTACCTTTTTCTAAGCCGATGTATCCTCCTTCTTCTCGTTTAAGTCGACTATCTCTTAAGAGCATGTCTCCAGAAACCCGCTCTCGCGCCAGGGCTCAATCCCCAGGCCGGACAACCGAGCAATCTCACCACGATGAATCATCTTCTGACTCTGATACAAGCTCAGACAGCTCTAGCTATGTATATTACAGTTCAGAATTCGACGACGACGATGATGAGCCTTCTGCTATCCGATCCCCAACCAAACTCACATATCTCATCGACCACCTCCCTGAAGAGACACAGTCAATCGTCCGCGATACCTTCAAAGAGCCCCCAAAGATCGCCCTAGAAAAGTGCCGTCGCATAGACGATACATATGCGTTCCAAATGACAGAGCTTGTCACGCGCTCTGTGCGGATTCGCGCGCCACAAGACGGCACTTCCAACCTCAGCTGCTCATGCCGAGATGATGGGCAGCCTTGCCAGCACCTCCTTTGGCTATTAGATCAGATCGTCAAGCAAACTCTGTACGAAACTGATCTCAGCAAGCCTCTCAGGATGAGCCCAGAAGGCTATGCTGAGGAGATGGGCGACGTTTTCCAAAATATATCTAATTTTCGTCTCGATGTCCTGGCTGAGGGACTTCACTGCCACCTCGTCACCCCGGACTCGGAATACAACAACGAGCCTGACGCTTTCCGCGCCCAGGAAGTTCGAGAAATGCTTTCATCTGTCTATAACATGGACCCAGGGGACTTCCGACCAGATATCTTTGAGAAGGGTTCTCATAGCAGGAAGATCATCAGACGAAACGACCTGGAACAAACCGTGTCCCGTATGCTTCTAGATAACCATCACTTCTTTCACTATTTCCGCTCTCTATCTCGCCCACAAGACTCTATAAAGGACGTATTCTACAAACTTACTCAGCGCATTGACCGCGTTGTTCGAGATCTCGACACCCCAGGCCAAACTTCAGATCCTGATCCCCCCCGAGATGTTACATGGGCAGCTTCACATATTCTAGGTTGCGTTCGCCGGATGCGCCACGATATTTATACCCGCGAAAGCCCTATTTCAGCAAGGGAAGCCTTATCAGCAGCTCGCAGCTTCGTGCACATTCTGGATTTGGTGGTATCTCGCAATACAGACCATGGTCCAATAGATGCACCACGCATCGACCGAAACCTCTACCTGCGGCTGATTGGTGATCGAGATCAAGACTTCATTCTTAACGTCCTTAATCTGATCCCCGAAGCTGCGAGCCAGTTCCTACATAACCTCGAGGAACTTCTCGGCAAGATAGAGATTTATGGAGCGCCAGCTGGTTACGTGCAGCGATTTAGGGCAATGCTGAGAAGACTGAGAACATCGAGTACTGGATCTGGTTTGAAGAGATCAGTCCAGGGGCAAACGAGTCGCCGCAAGACAAGGAGAACCAGATGAGGCACGGAGACTTTGGCGACTGGTGACAATGTGCATCGAAAATAAGCATCATTTATTGACACGGATAGCTTTACAAGCTGAATACCAAATATGGAGATTCATAAAATAAAATAAAAACTAACTAGGCCATACTTATGAAAGTGAATTCAGTGTATCAAACTCTGTTGCTTCTTGTTGAATAACTCGCTTGCTGTCTGCTATGCCTTTGAGTGGAGAGTGAGACATGTTCGGATTGTCTAACTGTCACAGGCCCAAGTCAGAACTTGAATCCCCTTTCATCGCGAAAGGCCTCAAGGTCCGCAAGAACATCCTTCAGGTTAGGCCGGTCGTAGTAGTTCTCCTTCCAATCACCCCTCTTCATACCTTCGATCCTTCGCCTGAGCCACGTCTCCGATGCATCGATTTCTCTCAACCACCACTCCTTGGCCGTCCGCTGCACCCCATCTGGGGTGGAGAGCCCTGTTTTCTCGAGCTCTCGGAGCACGAGCTGGTTTCTCTCCCTCACAATCAGCCTACTAAGGCCATTCTGCCTTCCGCGTGTGCAACGATCGATTAATTTCTGCATGGCTCCAGGAGTCTTCGTGTATCCTGGAAACTCGACAAGGGGTTCCCATCGATATGAAAGCCAGACTGCGGCTCTTTGGGGAGCGCTATTCCCTTCAAAGATGCACCACAATACACGGCCAAGCATATACACCTCGCATGCCTCCTGCTCTTTTGGTGTGAGACATGCCCATGGGACATTATAGCCTTTGCATGGCCACTTGTACTCCTCGCTCTCACCCATCGCCTCCCAATGCGGAAGCATCTCTGTCAAGAGTTTCGAATACTTTTCGCTGACTTCCGCGGGTATTTCTTCATCGATAGCAAGAAGCCTTACGTACTCCAGAGCATTGACTTCAGGAGCGGCGAACTCACACCAGACCCCACGCTGCTCAAAATCAACCATAACGGCATCTCGACTAGCTGAAAGAACGATGTTGTCCAACCTGAGATCTGGATAGAAGATACTAGATGTTGTACGAAGATGCACCAACGCCGATGCTAGTTGTATAGCCCATTTTGTCTCGTCGGCCAGAGACACCATGTTGTGAAGCTTGAGAAAGGGGATCAGATCACGCAAGCTACCGTGAATATGGTACTCGAGAGTGAATCCGACGACGGCCACCTTACTCCCAAAACTGCATTTCTTTGTGACCAGGTGCACAGGGCGGGAGACAATGTTGGGATGTGGTGGGATGATGAGCAGCTGCCTTAGCTCGTGATAAAGGTACTTGGTGTAACTGGTAAGTGCCTTGAAAATCCATATCTTGCCTCCGATTCTGACGAGGCAGACGCTGTCGTGTAGCTGTGAGACGTATACCACGTCACCAAGATCGACAGTCGGCGGTAACTCAACGTCGCTTCCCCAAGCATTCTCAAGAGAAGCCACAGACAGAAGTTGGCGTTCCAGATAGTGAGTCGGAGCGACGGTGACCTCCGCGTCAGCAACGTTCATGGGCATGTTCCTGAGCACAATCCTGGAACCGAAAGGTATGTTACTGAAGATTTTCAGAGGCTCCTGCTGCCGAGCTGTCCAGTGTTGCAGGATGCGGAGCACATGTTGAGTGATTCCGAGACGCGAAATGCGCATTGCGCTCGTGGTATGAAATGCCACATCAACATCAAGGGCAAGCCGAAGCTCTGGTGAGAGCTTCGAGGGCTCGGGAATGAAAACATCCATTCGAATAGGAGACATCGAGTCGATGAACAGAGGAACAGCATAGAATTGGCTTCCGAAAGCAGTGCAGCCATCGATGCGCCAGAGAGGACGATCCAGTGGGCTGAGGCTATCAATGCGGTTCTTTGGGTTCAGCGATGAGTTTTGCCAGTCAACAACATGGTCATCCCGAACTACCGAGCCCAGCTGGGTGGTTGATGGAGGACCCGAGAAGGCTGCAGTAGGGTGGATAACATCGTGAATAGATTCCTGACTCAACTCCATGGCATGGGCTGATGAATACTCTGGACACCGAAAGCTACTAGAAGACGGCTCAAGTCAGCAGCGTGCAGCGTTCCACGGCAAATCACCAAGTACCTGCACAAATGTCTTAGATGCTGCCCAACACAAACAGTCGGATGTAGGTGAGGGGTTCCAGTCTCGGATGCAAGGCGACCAGAGGCTGAATAGCTGGCGAGGAGTTGTTGAATCGTCAGCAGCGCAGAGTGGCCGATATCAATCCAGGACGAGAAATAACTCGGTTCGACTCGAGAGCAAGATCTACTGGACAAGGCCGAACGTGCCACCAGTCAGCATCAAGCCTGGGGAAAATAATATGCGTTGTCGTGCGACGGTACCAAAGATGGATGACACGGCCGAACTGGGTCACTTTGAGTGGTTGGCTTCAATGCTCAGTACGCGGTTCTTTTTGGTCATGCTGTCTGATCACATGATCGAAGGATGCCTGTTGGTCCCTGTGAAACCGAGAGTGACTGATCACAACTTGTTCTTGCCGCGTGAGAAAGAGCGAACAAATATGGCAAGCAGTCGCCCGTGATGGAGATTGCCTCCAACCTCGAGACTTGAACGACAAGATCCAGTTTCCAACTAAGTTTCACGCTTGACGCAAGCACCCTAGGGCTCCACCTGCGGAGAGGCATGTTGCCTGGCAAATGGGTATTTTTCGTTCCCAGACACAAATCATCCACGCTTTCTATGCGGAGGGATCAAGGCAGGTATCCGTTGCCTCCTGAAAACACGGGATCAGACCCGGCCACAATATCTGCTTGGGCAGTTGCTTCTATTCCAAAGGTTGTTGTGGCACGTCCCGAAAGATTCGGATTCTCAATGTCCGTGAATGCAGCGAGACACACCAAGCCAGCCAAGGTCATTTGTATTGGGCTTCGCGGGAGTACAGGCGCTGTGATGGCTCAACGAGTTGTTGGTGGTTTGTTTGCGGCGCTAGTCGTGGTAAACGAACACGCAAGCTGATGAGAAGCCAGAATCGACATGACTCGCTAACGGATTTATAAGTTGGGTGCCGTCCACGAAACAAGGATTGACATCTAAAATGAATGTTGATGAAATGCTCTTTGAATACGCTAGACTTAACATGAAGAAACGGTCTTGTATGAGAGATTAGCTATAAGGACTGTGTACAAGCAGAGAAAAAAAAAAGTAAAGTGATGGACGGCAACGAAGAATTGACAAAAGACAGTCAGATTTTGTGGTAGAGGGCACTATCACAGTGACAGCTTTCAGGGGAAGTTCGAACTGGACGGCATGAGGAGTCTCTGGTGAGACAAGTCAAGGTCTTGGCCATGACTCTCAGACAGTGTTACATACGGGAGTTGGCATATAATCAGTTCGAAAACTGAATGACCTGACCCAGCTTAAGGAATCGGGAGCTCTAAGCGAGATGGGCCAGATGTATTCCGTGAAGCATCAGGCCACGACTGAGGTTAACCAATGTTAAGACGAGACAACCTCATCTAAGCGCTCAGTAGGGCTCGTCCAGGGCCGATCAATAGAACCATCTCCATCAGAAACAGCATATGACTTCCACAATAAGTACCGTACCTGGTTTGGACAGATAAATGCCGGCATCTGCCCCCTCAAGTATCAGCGTGGGGGAATACCGAGATTCTGGGAACAAGGGCTCCTGGGAAACCGGTGAGCAGTCACATTTCTCATTCCCGAAATACCAACCATTTGGGATCTTGCGTACAGGCAACGTCATCCGCGCTGACTGGCGTGCCCTGAAGCACGCTGCATTCCGATATTATTTGATATCTGATAACAAGTGCCAGCCGACACCCGAAGCGGGAGAGGCGCACCGGAGAACCATTATGACCCATGTCCACCCAATGGGGCTTGAGCATAGCTTTCTTTCTTTCCTGGCCGCACGGGGAGGCTTGGACAGTGCGCAAAGCCAGCATTGTAATGTCCGTGGGTAGAGCTCGCGGAGCTCCCGAGTGGCTGCGCTGACTCGCTCTGTTGCTGCTGCGTTACCATACCGTGGGAGCTGAATGATGGACAATGTCCATTAATGCTGGCGAATATGAAGCAGGGGTGATTGGGGCGATAAGTGACCGATGGCTGCTTACATGGCTGAAGAGAATACGGGCTTGGGCGGATAGTGTCTTGTGACCGCAAGCATAGCAAGGGATTCGACTCCATATGTATAACCTCCCTTGCCTGCACCCTGTACGTCTAGGTAGCACAGAATCGCCAGAACGAGTTGTAGCTACAGGTAGGACTTGGGGAGGAAACCATCCAGGAGAAAGCTCCAGCGATTTCTATTTGAGGAACAGTTCGATTCGTCCCATCTAGGACGCCCCATCTAGAACGCGGGAAGACCCGTTGGTGGATAGAGACTAACGGCATTAGTCCTTCCATGTGGCATCCATGCTCTTTTCTAGATCAACAAGAGAGTTCCTCATCAGCGCTTCGGTAGGGACAAGGTACTGGATCCGGTGAAGATTTGGATTCCTCGGTCTAGAGCTTAGAAGGCACTAACTTTGGATATGAAACTCATGGGTGTTCAATTACTTCCCAGTGTGGAAATCCGGTGAACGGTAGCGGACCTTTCTTCCGTCAGACCGTTGCGTGGTTTGTACATACTAATGCAAAGCAAATTTGCTAACGTCCATCGTAATAACCTACTAGGTAGTACCTAGGTAGGTTGGCAACTACTTTACTAACTTGACTTGGACCTTCCTTCCTCGAGGGAAAGCGCAAGCGCCACTTAATTAACTTCCCAATCACAGTATATTAGCTACCTACCTAGACACCTCTTGTGGCCCCAGAAACAGCCTAGTGATTATTATTTCTGCAACCTGCATAGTTTGCCATCCCATCCATCCGACGTCACAGGCTGTGTGATATCACCAGGAACCCACTCTCGCGTCGAAAACCACTGCAACTCGGCGAGAGAAGAGACAACTCGTCAAGCCAAGAGACGCGGACGCAGCCACGCATATCCCACTTGCATTTTGATGCAATATAACCCACGAAGATGCAGCCGTATTCATGCAGAATCTGTGGCTGGGCCACGCCTCACTGGCGGCTGCTCAGGGACATGAGTTGCATCGTGCCGTTCTTTAGTGCGCCCGGCTCAAACATCAGCTACTAGGTTCTTGTCGTAAGAAGCTCGCAATGATAACACACGCAACCGGATATCGATCGGACCGATCTTTTAGTTCTAATTCTCGGCCAAGAGCGCAAGTAATTGCTATTCTCACCGGTTGCTGCCCCTGCCTCCTCCTCGTACCAACCAGAGTCTTTGCGTGACGATAACACACATTCGTCTTATCACATGGACAGAATGCAGGCTCCTGGCAACGGGTCAGCTATTGGCAGATAGCACCACTGGTCTCAACATTCTGTGAGATGTTGGCTGTTATTCACTCGTCAGCCTTGGTCAAGATAAGATGGGTGAAAGGGAAGCTGAAAGGGCTTGAAACAACGCTCGGGCATTTGTTCGTTTACGATACACCACTGCATCCGAGTGCATCTGGAAAACGGAGTATCCTCCTGGTTAGAAACTTGACTGCTAATCTAGGACATACTTGTCGAGGCATCTTTGCCTTTTCTCGGACTTGTATGCGTTACTATCGAGAGTGGCCCCCCAAACGCCTGACCTACATCGACGATTGGATAAAAACGATCTTTCTTCTGAACTGCTTGGCGATCCAAGTACCTTTGAGAACCTTTGCTACGTTGCGGAGTTGACGATGTACAGTACTTTTTCTCTCCCTGGTGTGAGATACCCAGGCGGGTTGGCGTTGCGAGACCCTGTGCATGGGAAAAAAGCAATTTGAAAATGGTACATCCAATCCCAGCTGAGCAACTGTGCAGCCATGACCAACATTGGTCAGCCCCATGTCAATCACATGGCCATTTCAATGCACGAATTAACCGTTGGCATAGCTAGGCTCCGTGGCTATGGAACAATGACCCGATCCGAAGATTCGATTGCCAAAGGATTCAGCTGCATTGTTGTCTACGACTACGCACGATTCAAATCACCCTCATTTTTCAGTAGCCAAGTTCCTAAGCCATGAACGAAGCCTTTATACTGTTTCTTTTTTGCTAATCGCCCCACCAAATGGTGTCTAATAACTTATTCCAATACCTAACATAAGACCGAGAACTTTAGGTGCACTGAACCGGCAGAGCGGGTAATATCCCAAAATCCTTTACCTGACAAGCCTGAGCACTACAATCAGAAGGCCCCCTGCCACTCCCATGGTACCCCTCAGACCGGTCAAAAACTACTCAGCACGAGGCCATGTCAACGCCGTCCTCACCGAGTCCACTTTCCTCTCTCACAGACTCGTTCATCATCACCGTTCCCAGCAGACCGTCAAGCTGTTGCTTGAAGCGCTCAACGCCCAGTCACTCACTACAACCACCACACCGCCAGCCGCATACTTGCTCAGCCCGCAGCCCGCATCAGCCGTCATCCATACGATCGCGGCCGCAGGCATATTGCGCTGATTTCGCTCAACGGTGCAAACACCAGTACCAGCACCACCGGCTACTCACTCCACGTTCTGTCGCCAGTACCACGACAGCTCAGCCCGCCTTGTTGCTAAAGCAGTGGACGGGGTGGACAAGGCTCCACGTACTGTCCTAATCGTACTCAGGTTCAAGGTTCTCAGGTTGGCGGCTGCGAGCAGCACACCAACATCTCATCGGCCTTCCATCTGTTGGCAAGGAGCCTCAACGACCTGATTGGGTTTGCGCTAACATACCTACTTATCGCCCTTCCGCCTAGCTTCCCCGGATTCTTCGCCTCTCTCATCACAGTATTTTCTATTCCCGACCGTCTGGTATCCTTCTCTCGGCCGTCTTTTTGACTTCGGCCATCGCTGGTGCTCCACTCGGCGCACTACGGGGGTTTCCAACGTCAAGTGCCTGGTGATGGCTTTCGTGGCACATTAGCCTCCCACCACACTCCCCCTCTTCTCACCCCGGCGTCGCTCAATTTTTGACCACTGCTTCTGAGAGACAAACCGGGCAAGCTAGCTCTTCTTTGTCATTGACTGTATTTCGTCGAGTTTGATTCCGCGTGGTGGTACCTTGACCTTCGTCTTTCTGTTCTTACTCCTACTGCTAGGCAGTGTTTGTTCCACACCCTGTCCTGTCTCACTGCAGCCATTATGGTAAGAGTTTCTCTCCCCGGTTGGCGGCAAGCTGCATGGAGTTATATCATCGATCCCCCGTCTCATCGTTCTATTTGCATCACCCCTGCGGCTGTTGCCAATCACCACCGTTTCCTCTTCTCGCAGCCCCGTCGTGGCTCTCGTGCCATGACTCTCGGACAAGCATCTTCTTCTCCCTGATCTTGCCCTAGGCCCCCCCCTACGAGACCCAAATGTGCGGTGAATTGATTTTTTCTATAGAATCCACATTATCCTTCCAAAGTTAAGAGGCCTCTCCTCCAACCGGGAGTTGAAGATCCGGGCCCTTCGTCAATACCTTTCACCCCTCTCGTGAATGACAACTTCACCTTTATACCATTTGAGATCCAAGACAATCTTGATCAACTGGCACAATTCTATGGAATAGCCTCTGGTTCTCAATTGCATCAACTGATTGAACAACAGCATTGTAGGAAGAGGAGAAGGCTCGCACCATCGATCCCAATGACACCCGAGCAAGGATCGGCTTCGTCCCAGGGACCTCTGATGAAACTCCCATTATCAGGACCTTACAGTCAACGTGATGAGCATTATGGGGCATCTTCAAACTGGGACGAATGTAGCCAGAACTCAATGCCGTCTTCTACTTCCCCATTAACCAGGCGTATGGCGGATCTGACCTTGTTCTTCTGCCCATGTTGTGGCTGGGACCCAAGACATCAAGATGGTAAGCACCCGACTCTCCTAAGGTTGCCCGATTGCCCGACGCACACCTGAGATCATCGCTGACATCACCTTGAAAGGCTATCAACAGCTACCGAGCTCTGCACCGGCAGTTTCTGGCCCAGATGCTCCTTACATGGCAGAAAAACAACCGTCTATGACAATGCCATCATCTGAACCATATGACAACACAACTCTGAGCTCTGGTCAACAGCCAGATTACAGCTTTCAGCAACCTAACTTGAATGTTGCGCCCCTTGTCAACTTTCCTCTCATCTCTGATCAGACGCCGTTAGCGGAGCCTGTGATGAGTGGTCCTGGGCCAACTCATCAACCTCATCTATCAGCTGGAGACTTTTACGTCGCCCAAGCTTTCAAAGAGGAACCACAGCTGGAGAATCAAGTATTAATGCCCAGTCAACAGCTTGACACCAAGGCATTTCCACAGGTCGGCTACAGTTCCGATTCCAGCCTTATTGATACAAATGCTATTACTCGCCAGGGCTTGGCTCCGCCCGACAGCGTTTCCCAATATGGCATGATGATAAATACTCAACTTGGCGAAGATACTGTGCAGAACGGGTGGTCTCTAATGGATCAACAAGCCAATTTTGAAATTGTGCTCACTAACCAAAGAGGGGGAAAGAGAGGTCCGTTCAAGGACCCAAATCTCCGTGAACAAACTGCCCAAACCCGAAAGATTGGTTCCTGTATCAGGTGCAGAATGCAAAGAATTCGTGTAAGTAACACTGTCTGGTTCTGTTACATACGATGATGTCTTACTGTAACGTACTTTTTGGCTGGTGCGCAAAGGCCACTAACCAGTGATGCAGTGTGAAAACAACCCCGAGGAAGAGGGAGGGGCCTGTTTGACATGCAAAAAAGTCTCCAATTCGAGAGCGGGGCGCTTTCCTTGTCTCAGATACAAGATAACAGATATCCGACTTTTCAAACCGGGCCAAGTTCCCGGTTATGAATGGACACGACGATGGACCAATAATATCTCGGATCCGATACAGAGCTGGGCTACGACTGAAGAGCCCAGAACCATATATCTATCCGAGGGCCTATCGAATAAGTTTGTTAAGGTGAAGGTTCAACGATTCATTCCTCAAGCTGGTGACAAGCTGGAACGTACTTGGGATTACAAGGGTGTCAAGAAATCCGTGAAGATTCCTCCGTATGCGATGGTCAACCTCGAGGAGGCGAAGAAAGAGTACCTGGACCACATTGAGAATAGCATGCAGGATGCTTTTACCAAGCTGCTTGGACCACCTGAAGGCCTGCTATTCCGAACATACTTACGTGCTTGGAAAATCTTCAAAGACCCGTCCACTACGCCAGAGTGCGTGGAACTTATTCATCATACACTCTTGTTGTGGATGTCGATTCGTCTGACAACGCGGTCGAGCTTCATTGTTGGAGAAGAGACCTTGGGGATGAAGCAAAACATCCTGGACGAAACGAACCCGAATCATGGCAAGATCCCTCTTCCGCCTGTACTTGGCGCTCAAATGGATCTTATCCTGATTCACCACATACAGACCAAGCTGCGAAGGGAGCTTCTTGACAAACTTCAGAAGATGATGTCAAAGAACAAGCAGAGCACTTGGCTAGTGACGTATCTTGTCATCTTCATTCTTTTGCATAACACAGCTCTCATCACAGCTCATGACGCTGGATACGCGAAGAAGCACGGCATGAAGGTAAGAGAGCCCCGAGAGTCGACAGTGGCCTGCGAAGTTTGCTGATCATCGGTGTACTTGCAGCGACGGTTTGCACGTGAGGAGAAGGTCAAAGAATACCACCTAGGTGAGTCAAACAACCACCCTGGTCCATCCTGCACAGAAGCGCTTGCTGACTGAACAGGCGCAAACATCTTGCTCGCACACTTCCACTACTGTAATAAGGGCATCTACCCTTTCTCGGAAGATTGCAAAGACCAAGACTTGCGAACACTGGCAGGCTTGGATGAAGAAAAGATCAAGTTTGTCCATCATACTAGCAACCTGGCTAGACGACATGGTAAGTTGACCCTCGGGGATGAAGAACCATACAGGCTGAGACAATGGCTCTCTAATCTGATGCTAACTTGAACTCTGTGGTTTCAGCGTTGCAATGGGAAGAAATCCGGAACAAGGCCGTGTATGAGCATGATTACTTTTTTGTCAGTCAATTGTTCGAGACGAATTGGCAACCTCGAACAACAATATGATCGGGTTTGGTTGGCCAATAACATCTCTGGTTGTCCTCTGTGGCAGTAGGGGGACAATGGGTGACTTGGAGCCAATTGCGTAGTCGCAGAGTTCGAGAAGATGCTGTACTCACAGCGGAGGTGCAGGAACTGAGACTGTATACGACGCGAATGAAGGGCGGTGAATGTGGATGACGGCGGCAACAGTAACGGCCATAATGACGATGACGATGATAACGATAATGGAAACCAATTTAAAATGCCAGGGTAACTATGGTTACGAAAAGGCGGTCAAGAGCAGGTGAGGTTCAGAGAAAGAGCCGAACTGGTGTGATGGTTTGAAGGGAAATGACATAAACAGCTAAATTGGGTGCGGAGGGCCAGTGAAGATGCTATAGCCAAAGAGATTGATGGTTCTTGTTCAGTTCCGATAAACCGCCACATGGACCAGTTCACGATACGGGACACGGCAAAGCAGCGGGGAGGAGGGTCGTAGGGGAAACAATGTAACAGGATGGAAGGGAGTGCACGCCAACAAATTGCGATGCGATGGAAGAAAAAGGATGACGGTGAGAGGAGAGGGACAGGTACACCGAGAGTGTGTGCGGCCACCTACAGAAAGAGGCGAGGGTTTGCTCACCGAGTGTCGATGGGAGACGGGCTGCTGCGTTTTGACGGCTTGCGCATTGTTGCACAGAAACACAAGGGGGATCAAAGGTTTATATGTACCAAGTTCGCTGAGGGTTGGCTCGCGGAGGGATGCCGGACGGGCCGGGCCTGGTTGTGCGGCACTTGACAAAGCCCGGGCCATTCATACCACAGCTATGCTCTGACTTGACTTGGGCTTAACGGTAGACTTGGTCGGTCTGAGAGTGTGGATAATGCAGCACTGCGTACGGAGCACTACACGATATATGTGCTTCCTACATGCTGTGTATCCATCGGGAAGAGCGGCGGAGAGATGGCGACGGGGCAAACGGGAGGGAAGAATGAAATGAGACGCGTCTATTTGCATATCCCTTGCCTTACCCTGCCTTGCCTCGCCTTTTGCTTTGCTTTGCTTTGCTTTGCTTTGCTTTGACTGTCGATTGTTGACCGTCCGAGGTGTCCGCGTCGCCCAAGCATCATTCTTTGGCCTTGGTTTGACGGGGAACCAGTAATTAGGACCCGAGGAAACGAACCAAACCTAAGCTAAGTGGGTGGCATCGGATAGTAATCCGCCAACCAATGAAGCTGTATAACGCCTCAAGTAAAGTTTAACCATTGCCAAAGGATCAATGTCGACTGCCGTGACTTTGGGCCCTTGTCGACGTGTTGAACGGACACAATACTACCTGGACTACCTATAGTAGCACAGCTACAGAGCACTGCTAGTACTGTAGGTACTGTAAAGGTGACACCAGCCAGCCACAGATAGATAAGTGAGGAACCAACAAGGTGCACATACTCCGTAGTAAGCCAATGGTGAACCACTTTTAAAACACACCTAATATTACCTAGCAATAAAGCTACGAGGTAGCTACTGGGGGATCAACACGAAGGATCATCCTTACCATGCTATTCCAGTTCGGTTAAGCTAGGATTGGGCTCTCAGCTGAGCTTGAGTCTGAGCCTCGAGCCTCTCCTAGTCGTCTTAGCTCATGTTCATTCTTAGCCTTTGGTGTTTTGCTTTTCTCAACCAACTAACTACAGCTTGGAACCATACACATCCATCAGTCAACCCTTGCTGGGGCTAGGCTTAGTACTTCTATCAATTTTCCGCTCTCCTTTCTTTTTTTTCTTTTTTCTTTCTACTCTAGTCGAGGGCCCGGACCCGTTTCCCCAAGGAATGTTACAGTGCTCTCTCGTCTCGTCTAGGTAGTCTCGTCTCGTCTCGTCTCGTTTCCTCCTCCCTTGCAATGAGAGACGACCCAGAGTTTATGTTGCTACCCAGGACTTTTGAGCAACCCGGGTACTGGTGACATGGAAAGGCGAGGAACCACGAATGAAGTACAAGATCAGCGGCAAGGCACTTACTCACCTCCAATTGATACCTCAGAATTCGTCTGCTCGTTCCGTTTCCCGCCCAGGAGATGGAGATACCGGTACCTGACCAGGCACTTTGATTGTTCAAGGTGTTAGCCCTGGAATACCTTATGGCAGGAAGTCCAGCAAATACCCGCGTTGCTGGGTTCTGTTGCAGCCTCCTGCCGCCGCGTATCTGCGACCTGCCACGAGCACGGCTACGCAAGTACCCGATCTACGTATACCCTGTCTCTTAACCCTGCCAACTTGGAAGTGCCAACCCGATGCTATCTCCTCAACAATCCCTGTGTAAGTGGTGTAAGGTAAGGTGAGGTAGCTACCCAGGTTCTAAGGTAGGTCGAAGAGGTACTGGAAATTGGATGGATGTGGAAGCCACGAAACGAAAAGCAGATCTAAGTGAAAATTTTCATTGTGCCTGCCTTCTCTCTCACATCGAACCCGAGAAAACGGGGACGGAGGAAGCATGGGAGAACGTTACACAACTTCAACATTCCAAGAGCCGCATATCCCAGGAGCTTCACCTCCATCTCTAAATTTGAACAGGGCTACCACCGATTTGCAAACATCTTGGGAAAGCTATAATAATACCTTACTAGCCTCCTACTTAGTCTGAACGTTCTTTTGATACTCCTCAACAATCTCCAATCTCAATCTCGCTCGTCAAGAACTGTTCGTCTGTGCTGCAATTTGCATGACATCCATCGTTATTGCCGTACTTCTGACACCTTGCACCTCCGTCTTTTCCTCTTTCCTCGCCCGCTGCTACGAAGTACTCTTGATCTCTCTCGCCTGTAAGTTGCGCCTTCTATTCGTGTTACTCGTCAAGGGACTTCGAAATTGGAGGCGCCTCCAACGTCACTATACCTTGACCAAAGGCACTTGCCACGATAGTATCAGACGTTCCTTTTCCCTTCTGTTTTGATCTCCGCCTTCCATTAAGCAAACGCCTTTAAGTAGACGCCTCGCACCACCAGAAGGCCCATTCCTTTTCTTCCATCTTGTTCACCTCTCTTTCAATACCCCAGCACACCTTCAGCTCACATATCATCTTTCATATTCGATCTCTTCCTGATCCACTAGGTCTCCCCGCAGATCCTGACTTACACCAGGTCATCAGACAACGGCCCGTTGCGTTTCGTAACGTATGTTCTTAACAAAACTTATACGTTCCTTTTCTCGTGTAAGAGGCTGGCTGACAGAGTACCTCAGTATCAAGACACCCCCACCAAGTCACCAGCGGTACCTCTCCCTCAGAAACCATTACCATGGCATCTTCCATAGTTGGGCCCACCATTGGTCCGAGCCCAGCCGTTGAACTAGCTCCTGCGGCCGCCGGCTGTGTCAGTCGCGTGGCAGATGGGCCGGCTGGGGTCCCCGAAGGGTGGCCCAAGTTTCTCGACGAGCCTATGGCTTGGGTTGGTCCTCAATTCACGGATGAATCGGAATACATCCACACTCTGAGCGAATCCGACCTACAGGAAGCTGAGAATGCTTTGCTGGTCTTCAAAGGTACGTCTCTTTTTCTGAGGCGCCGCTTCCGTGGCGTGCATCATGTTGCCGTTGCTAACACCAGCCAGCCTTGGGACTTGATGGGGATTGTGTCTCCCGAGACAACTTCCCTCTTCCCACTCTGGGACCAAGACTCGATCGTATCCGCCAAGACGTGTACCGAGGCAAGGGCTTTGGTGTCATCCGTGGCCTTGATCCTCAAAAGTACTCAGTCGAGGACTTGACTGTGCTGTATCTTGGCATTCAGTCTTACATTGCCAATCGTCATGGGCGTCAAGATCGAAAAGGCAATATGCTAGGTTGGCTCGAATGATCCCATTATCTTGCTTTCTTTCTCATTGACATATTTGTAGTTCATATTGTCGCCGACAACTCATCCAAGCTCAAGGCTGGTCACCATCGACACTCCACCTCCCCCATCGTAGGCTAATCTTTTCTTTATAAATCCTGGAAGGAATAGTCAACAACACTAACCTCTGCTCTAGACTTTCCACAACGAGGAAGCTGGTGACATAGTCAGTTGGCTCACACGTAGCACTGCTGTCTCCGGAGGCAAATGCATCATCGCGTCAGCCTACACTGTCTACAATGTTCTTGCTACCAGCCGTCCGGACATGGTCCGCACTCTTTCTCGCTCTGACTGGCCATTCGCCCTGTAAGTTCAGGCACTTGGTTATCTACATCCACTTGATTTGTTCTTTTCATCACAACGATAAGCAAGGAGTGCATCCGCTGACACGCTATACCGTGATAGACCCCGTTTCCAGTGCCGACCAGTCCTCTTTCATCACGAGGGGAAAGTGTTGATCAACTTTGGGCGTGTAGCTCTTACGGGGAATGCGATTCACCCACGCCCTACCAATCTTCCTGCCGTTACGCCACGCCAGATGGAGGCATTGGACTCCATTGAAAACATTGCCAAGGCGACTCAGCTGGAGATTAGCACACGTGCAGGTGACATGCATTTCATCAACAACCTCACAATCTTGCATCGCCGAGAAGGCTTCGTCAACGGTGAGGCTGCCCGAGAACGTCGACACTTGGTTCGCATGAGACTCCGCGACGACGAGCTGGGATGGAAGCTCCCTGCAGACCTGACACAGGAGTGGTCAGCTGCTTTCAACAAGGAAGCACCCAAGATCTGGCACATTGAGCCCATGCCAGACGGCTTCTTCCCCCTCAGGTCTCAGGCCAACTAAAACTGTGCATCTAGCGCTTAGAACAACCTCAGTTGTGGGTTGAACTCGCATGCATTCATGCATGCTCGCGAGACATGATGAGATAATGGGGTGCTTATCGACTTTGGAGCCGAGGCGCATAAAAAGGGCAATGGGGAATCTGGAGGCAACGGGGGAGAAATCAAAAGTTATGAACAGGGTCCTGTACTCGAGCTTGAGTATGTTTTCTTACGTTATTTTATCTCTTTTTTTTATTGGGGTGTCACGGTCGCGGAAAAGTAACAAGAATGGTTTATTATGTCTCAGGCGAACCTGGCTGTCGGTACAGTGTCGTATCTGGCTTTGTGGGCATGGCAGAATGGGCTTTGGTCGAAAAAGAGAAATCAAGGATTAATAAGTGTGTTTAAGGCTCATGCAGTATCAGCACCTAATAGGGACAGCCGAATACAAGGAATCGCATGCATAACGTAGATCGAGATGCTCAGGCACAGAAGACGATAAATGTGATATGTGATAGTGTGACAAGTCTAATTCGTACATGTACCAAGCTACAAGAATTGTTTCGTTTAGGTTGGGAATAAGCCGGGAGTCTCACGGCAGAGAGCTGTGCGCTCTCCCATTGGCAACAGTCGGGGGAGAAGTCGAAAGTGTCAGGGGTGCTCTATAACTAAGCATGCAAATCCCTTGTTCTGGAGTTCTTGCAGCTCAGAGAATGCTGAGCAGAGCCACACGAAACGAACACATACCCATAGCTGCGATGCGGCAAGACGAGACAACGAGGCTTGGAGGCTGGCGGAAAGCCGGCATAGTAAGACTCAAGACCAGGGATGGAACGCCTCAGTGGGGGACTTGTCCAATGTCAACAGATACCAAGGAAAAGCTGCGTGCTGAGACAAGAGATATAAGATGGTAGTCTCAGATTTAGCACAGAATGACTTGCTTTCGATAGTTGGTCGAGATGTGTTTAGTTTCAGATGATTGGTTACGTTGGCATGGTGAGACAGCAAAGGCAAATATGGTGTTGGATAAAAGGCGAGAATGCACAGTACGTAGCTCTCTCTGGTTGATGTTCTCCGATTTTTATCTGGACTACTTCTGTGAGCGCGAAAATAACTGAAGGGGCCTTTTGCTTTTTACTTGGCTAAAGCCACCCACCGAGGGTTAGGTTCGGAGAACTTGCTTTGTATTTCATCGTCATCTCATATACCGACCGATCCACCTTGCATTGCATTCCGTGTCACGAGGCGGCCATTTCCCGTTCCTCGAAATGGACTTTGGTCATGGATTGATTAATGGCGGTCAAGAATGCCTAGCTGGGATCGATGGCGAAGTGATTGACTTTGAGAGCAGATCGAAGGGAGGAAGACGACAGCTGTCAAACGGCCCACAGGCAGACGATATACTTCTGTTCCTGATGAATGATGGTTTTGATACCATGATAGGGTAGCTAGCAGCTTGTTTCAAGACCTGAGTGGCCAAGGAAATGTCCCTTATGGAGGAACCCCGGGTTTACCTTGCGCTCTGTGCCTCGAAACAATGATGACTGGTCTGCACATGATCACAAAGATAGCGACATGTTGCAGCTCATCGTGATGGTCTTGGAGACAACAACAAATGTCGCCAATCCTTGACGAAATTGGGCAGAGAGGGCGGGCCTCGATACACGACTAGAATGACGCGTTGCCATGTAAAACAGGCCATATATGCATCAGGATTATGGATGAGGCGTTGAGAGAAGGGGCAACGAAGCCGTCACGACTAGGTTTACATTGCTTACATTCTCAAAATAGACTCGAGATCTGATAAGTGAGGTGGAAACGACGGTGAGATCCATAGTCACGGGGTCGGCGATCCTGGCGCTTGTTTCTGTTGTGGGTATTAAGCCACCCGGCAATATCGGTACAGTGTGTATGACACAGTACCTGTTAATTTGTCGTCGCTCTGCAGGGGCGCTAGCAAATGCCCCTCAGCGTTACGGGCAGCCGAAGATCGGATTCCATCCCCTGTCTAACAAGGCTTGAAGGGGAGCCATGATAACCTAACACAGTGCATGGCTGACCATCCAATTGGCCACCTTCCCCTTGCACAAGGCGGGCTAGTCCTAACGCGCAGGGGCAATCAATTCAGCGTCTCAACCAATCTTCAAAGAAGCAACATCATCAGCATCATTAAGCAAATCAATCGAACTCAGCACCTCCGAATTATAGCGCTTGCCGCCTCAGAGCGACACCCCCGTCTGTTTCTCCTCTCCTCTCCTCTCTTTCCTCCATCAGTTTCCCAGGGCGTAGGTTGAACGGATTGTTTCATCGACTATCCACTGTCATTGAGATTACTTCTCCAAAACACAGCCCCGTGCCAAAGGGGTACACACTACCGAGTACAGCCCAATCTTCGCTTGTGCTGGTCATAAAGATTGGCTGTTGAGACAGCATAGTTATCACGCATCAACCTACAGTCCACCCGTCAACATTGAATCAACCTTGTATCAATATGGCTCCAGCTTCAGGAATTCTTAAGTCAAAAGCAGCCCCGGGTGCTTCGGGCTACCAGGCAGTGCATCAAGATGAGGGTGATGGCCACGATGATGGCCCTAGGGAACCTCCCACTCAACCAATCATACCGCGTGGCCCAATTCGTTCATACAGGAACACCATAATGCTTCTATCAGGCCTTGTCGTTATTCTTATGGCCATAAACCTTTATCTTAGCCTCCCGCTTGCCTTTGCCGGCTCCGGCTCCGGCTCATGTCCGGGGGACCCACCCCGAGTTCCCCAGTATTTTCAGACGTCGCCGCAACTATGGCCCGGCGTTACCGAAACTGGAAAGCCGGCTTTCATGGCACAAACCCACGTCTTTGAGCCTACTGCCACATTTGTCCCCAATGATCCGTTACAGACATCTATCCCTATCGAAGGCATGAAGGAGGGTAACCGAAGCATCTTCCAGATGATGGGTTACCTGAGCCCTTATTCTCCATCTACAGGCTTCGGCGTGGACGAGTATCCAATCCCTCCAGGCGCTGAGATCGTTCAGGTCCAGATGCTTTCTCGCCATGGTGCCCGATATCCAACTCCAGGTTCGAACGTCGCAACCCTTGGTGATCGACTTGCCAATGCTTCCGCTGGCCTCAAGACCAGTGGTGCCCTCGAGTTTTTGATGGACTGGAAATACGAACTCGGAAAGGCCATCCTAGTCCCAAGGGGTCGACAGGAGCTCTTCGAGTCTGGTAGGAGTTTATCTTTTCGCAACTTGAAACTTGAAACTGATAAACAGTCTAGGCGTCTTGCATAGTTACATGTATGGTAGCTTGTACAACCCTCAAAGCAAACTCATCGTCCGAACTACAGTCTGTGACCTTCGTTCATATGCCAACCAGGTCTCAAGATACTGACAGTGTATAGACTCAAGATCGCATGCTGAAATCTGCAGAAAACTGGATGGCTGGCTTCTTTGGCCTCGAGTGGTAAGCGAGAGTCGCCCAAGGTGTTTGCTGCATTATTCTGACAGCAGCAGGACCAATAATGCCACTATCGAAGTGATCATAGAGGCCCCTGGTTTCAACAACTCCCTTGCTGGAGGACTAAACTGCCCCAACTCCGACAAGGCGGACTATGTGACTCCTGTGGCCGCATGGTATGACAAGTACCTCAAAGACGGTATGTCCCTTCATCAGATTTGCAGACCAACAACTGAAGAGTCACTTAGCAACTGCCCGATTCAATAACGTGACAGAGGGTTTCACGTGGACACCAGCAGACGTCTGGGCTGCACAAAACATGTGTCCCTATGAAACTGTTGCATACGGCTTTAGTAGATTCTGTGACCTCTTTACATACGAGGAATGGGAACACTTTGGCTACTCTATCGACCTTGGATTCTCTTCTGGGGCTGGGTTCCAAAGCCCAGTAGGCGTAAGTTGACTCCTCTGGCAACCCCAACTCTGCTAACCAGAGTTACAGCGAGCTACTGGTCTCGGCTATCAACAAGAGGTCATGGCAAGGCTTAAGAATCATACCCTTGGTTACTCTGGCTCCCAGATCAACACGACACTGGATAGCATGAAGGAGACATTTCCTCTGAACCAAAGTCTTTACTTTGACTTTTCTCACGACACCAACATCATCTCTATCCTAACAGCCTTTGGCCTTCGCCAATTTGCCGAGGAGCTTCCCACTGACAAATATCCTGGCGAACATGAGTTCGTTGTTTCTAAGCTGACTCCTTTCGGTGCGCGTTTAGACATCGAAATCATCAAGGCGCCCAGCCCTGTCTCACCAAAGAGAGACGGCTACCTTGATGGCAAAGAGACCAAGTACATTCACTTCGTACTCAACCAGCGCACTGTGCCTCTGGGCAGGAGTTTTCCGGAATGTGACGTCAGCCGTAAGGACGGCTGGTGTGACCTGGATACATTCATCGAGGTTCAGGACAAGATGGCAGAAAAGGCACAGTTCGACTACTCTTGCTTCGGAGATTACTCGTCACTACCATATGGTAAAGTAACAGACGGAGTGCCGCCTTCTTGAGAGAATGTGTGACTTGGCATATAAAGATACAGTTCGGGCGTAAATTTGAGATGCCATCTAGATTTAGCAAAACGACAATCGCCCGTTAGTCCTTAATTGTAGTTAGCAATTAGAATCGGCGCAGCGTGTATTGTTGGATAATTGGAAGCAAGACTGTAGTACAATTCTAAAAGACCAGTGCAGCTTCAGGACCCTTGACTGTTGCCTCATCGAGATATGTATAAATAAATATATGTAGTGATCTGATTTGTAACTGTCTATAAGACCACACAGATGGAACAATATTATGTACGTATCCAATGGCCTGCATCGCTTTTCCAAAGCCATCCACATCTACCAAGCGGGTATTAAAACAATCCGAGGCAGATACGTCGAAAAGATGGTAAAATCCGTAACGCCTTTGCCTGCTACTCCTAGCATCCCGCGAGTTAAAAAAAAAAAAGAATCCTAGCAATAAATAACCCCTCTATATCAAACAAGGCTAATATGATTCGCAATATATAACATCGCCATAAGCAAGTTTAAGCATGCTTCTCGTTAATCACCGCGTCGGGTGCAACAACATCGGGCGTGTTAAGAGAAGGAGTCTTGCGGACATCATCGGATTCGCTTGGGTTCATCATAGACTGGTGCTCCTGAATGCCATGGGTAGGCTCAAGCACATCACCATCTTCAGCGGGCTCACCACGGTGAGGGCTCCAAGCAAGGAAGTCTCGGCGAACCTCAACGTAGTCGTAAGAGAACTCGCCGTGCTGGTCATCGTCCATACCAAGGAGCTCAGCCTCTTCGGAGGCACGGAGCTTCAGTCCAGGAATGAAGTCGATAATCTTGGCGATGATGGCAGACATGACGAAGGCATAAGCGGAGGCAGCGACAATGGCAGCGATTTGCCAGCCAATGATGACGTAGTTGCCATCCATGAAGCCACCTGTAGCACCGGTGTTGACACCGTCGAGGCCAATGATAGAGCCACGGGCGAAAAAAGCATTGAAGATGAGACCAACGATACCACCGACACCGTGCTCGGCAAACACATCGAGAGAGTCGTCAATTCGAACAAGGAACTTGACTACATGGGAGGTTAGCGATTGTGTGTAAAATTAAATGACCAGACGACTTACTCTTTGTGGCAAAATTGCAAGCGACACCAGCGACAACACCCAGGATGATGCTAGCCCAAGGGTCGAGGAAACCGGAAGCAGGAGTAGCAGCAACAAGACCAGAGATAGTGCCAGAGCACCAGCCGACCATGGACCACTTACGAGCCAGGCGGAAATCGAGAATGCACCAAGTCATAGCAGCAAACATGGCAGTGAGGCAGGAGTTCCAGCAAGCCATAACAGCACGGAGGTTAGCACCGAAAGAAGAGCCACCATTGAAGCCGAGCCAGCCGAACCAGAGGAACATGGTACCGAGGGTGATGAGGGAGATGTTGTGAGGACGGAAGTTCATCATCATCTTCTCGTTGCGGCGGCCCAGAACCCAAGAGTAGGCGAATGCGGACATGCCGGAGCCAATCTCGACGGGAACACCACCAGCGTAGTCGAGAACGCCGTTAACGAAGCCCCAACCATTAGGGTTCCAGACCCAGTAGGCGAGAGGGCAGTAGACAAGAGTGGCCCAGAAGAAGATGAACACCATGCTTGGCACAACGCGGCCTCGCTCGGCGACAGCGCCGACTGTAAGAGCGCCAGTGACAGCGCAGAACATCATCTGATAGAAAGAGTAGAGCAGAGCAGGGATAAGAGGAGATCCGACTGAGGGAGCACCCCAGACCTTCATAAGACCGAAATGCTTGAGATCACCGATGAAGGGGTTGTTGGAAGTTGTAGAGAAGGCGAGAGAGAAGCCCCAGAAGTACCACTGGAAGACAATGACGGAGAAGGACATCATAACAACCCAGAGCATGGAGAGGGCTGATTTTCTTCGGGCAAGACCAGAGTACAGGAAGGCGATGCCAGGGACCATGAGAAGGACGAGGCAGGCGGAGAGGATGATGAAGGCCTGGTCGCCAGATTGGTACCATTGGTTGAGGTTCTCGGTAGCTGGGGAGAAGAATCGTGTTAGTATTGGGTTGTGATGATGAGTTTTCGCGTTGTCGACGATGGAAAAACCTACTGGAATCACCACCAAGCTCTTCATTGGTGCCATTGAAGGCAGTCGGGGGTCCAGGGATAACATAAGACATGTTGGGTTATTGTGTGTATAAGGTCTCGTGGGATCTCGTTTCGCGTATTCGTCGGGTTCAGGTTGTGTCGAAGTATGGAAGAAGATGAGATTCGATGAATCTGAGCAGATCTCTCTCCCGTTGAATGACGAGCAAGGTGAAGTAGGTAAGTGACGACTGAGTCCTGAAGAGGAAGAGCAAGACGAAGAGGAAGGAAAGCTCCACCGGATACAGGAAGTTATGGAAACAACCTAGTGAGATAAAAACGGAAGGGAATATGGAGAAGAGGAACAGGAAATGCAAGTGATGGGGCAAGACTTTAATATAATTGTTTGAGATGCCTACATACAGTACCTACTACTCTATCTTAGACTCAACCCAACGCCAAATCCAGATCCATATCCATATGCATATCCATGCCCCATGCCCATGCCGGCCGCGGGTCTGTCTCCATGAGCCAAAAACGCCATGGATGTCCTGGGCGTGGGACAATTTGTTGCAGATCTCCTGGTATGGTACGGGCATAGATAGAGGCGCGACACACAACGAGAGACAAAGAGATAGAGATAGCAGCAAAGCTGAGCTGGGGGGTACCAGAGATAGGTAGAGTCCAGGGCAGAGATAGCGAGTCTGAGGGTACGTACCGGCATGGCTCAGCCTTTCACAGGGCTGTACGAGCACCGGTTAGTCGCTGTGATACCGCCACAGATTGATCTGATACAGCGTAGCAAGTGTAGTAGTAACCAGTTGGACACATACAAAAACCACAAACCACAAACCATCTCATGGATGTTTATCGGTACGTACCCCCCAAATGATAGAGATAAAGATAGCGGCGCCTGCATGCTCTGTCCAGGTACCGACCCTAGCGTTGACGGGCTTACACGTCTTTGGTAAAGCGTCTACTATGTCGACTCCTCTTTGCGCCGTTCTCGGCTGGTTCCTGGGTCTTGGAGATCGAAGAAACACCCCTGTCGTCTGTCGTCGTCTCGTCCCGGACAGAGTCCGCATCTTTGGTTTTTGGTTTTTGGGGTTTTTTTTTTGTTGTAACACGCCCTCCGAGACGCCCGATCTTGACTTGAACTTGATTTGGCGCTGAGAGGCTTCGCATTAACAATGCACTGCCCAAAAGGAAGAAGGAAGCTTACCGTGCGTGGAAAGCCTCACATTGTTCGACACGCATGGCCAGAAATAAAGCGTCATACAATTTCATTTCCTATTTTATAAATAAAGGAATTCATGCTTCGTGTAATCTATCTAGAAAGCTGGGTGTAAGACCCTGTGGCACCAGTCACAAATGGGGGCTGTCGTCTTGGGCATCAGCCGTCCAGAATCTATGCGAGAGACCTGAAATCTCATATCTCATTGGGCCGTTTCGAAGCTGGGGAGAGAGCCAGAAAAAAAGAACGGGAAAATCCTCCAGCTTCGAGGGACGGATCCCCTGGGGTCTGGAGTTTGGGGGGCGCCGTTGACGTGTGATATCTCTGAACGAAGCGTGGGGTTTTCTGTGTCAGAGACCTCCGTTGACAGATTGTTCCATGTTTGAGAATCAAGATCATGGGGGAAGCTGGCAAAAAGAAAAGAACAATCTTAAATATTGCCTGGACATGGATGAGAAGACTCGGCTGATATCCGTAGATAGATATCGAGCCGAAATTTGAGCAAAGCTGAAGTTAATCAGTTCAGCTGGCATTGGAAGTGTATGTCTGTGTATGCATGGACTGTCGATACAAGCTTGATGCAAAGTTGTTTAGGCCTCGCCGTTGTCGGTTCACAAACTACGTAGTAGCCATCGCCAATGTTTATCCATTCTGTGATGATGAATTCTTGACCGAGACCTTTGCATCTTGTGGATCGAGGCGAGAAACGGGCATCTTGAATCATCGGAGACTAGAGAATCGTTGGCTCACTGATCGTCGTGTGTAAATGCGGAGAGGGAGCCAAGAGGGAGGGTTGGTCCGATTTACTAGGCCAGAAAGGATTATTCCATTACAGTGAACGATGTGTAAAGCCGTTTGATTGCATTACTACCGCCAAACCTCAAGTTGTGTCAGTCCTGTAGGTAATATCTGGGGTACGCGAGGTATGGCTGAGGCATCAGCTACAGTTAAAGCTACAGCTACAGCTCTTTTTGTCCCTGACTTCTTGGCTCTTGAGAAGTCGCCCGATAATCGTATTGAAGACCGAGAGCGCAATCTCTTGGTCTTGGTCTGGTGTGATAAGTTAGATAGCCATCTTGCTCGATGTCAAAGAACTGCAACGCATGTCTATCCGTAACAGGCTTGGCGAGATATGGAGACTGGCTACCAATCGCTTCATCTCCAACGTCACCGCGCACTTGAGCATTGGATGGTTTCGTTTAAGCAAAATAACCTTCTTTTGCTTCCCTCCCACCTGCGTCTCACACGTGAACCAAGCTTCCAAGATATTGTACGCACCATCCCGTCCGTTGCTAAAGCGTTGGCGTCACTCAGATAAGAACAATGTTTTGCCCGCAATTGGTCCCCAAGTATCGGAAGCCGTCCAAAGCGAGCATCTCATTTGGCGCCCCTCACGTGTGAAGAGCAATTGTGCATGGCTCTACTCCGTAGGTAATTCTCTTATCAGACGCACAAGTCAAAAGAAGGTTGTTGTCGTTAGGTTTTTGTGGGGGGAGGCTTGATCGGTACTTGGGTACTTTGCCAATTCGTGTGAGTAAAAAAGTTGTTTAATGAGAACAAGGGTAGATTGCTAAATTCATGGACACATCGTAACTCGTCAACCAATCACAAGCCTGACGCCATCTTCGCCGGGGACATTTTCTTCAATTCGTGTTTTTGGAAGTTTGCCGTGTTTAATAAAGAAAAGCATTTCATCAATTTATTACTTTTATTTACATGGCATGCTACTCATATCCAGTGATGCTCTCGTGGTTGCAAATCTATCAGTCCCCCCAATAGATGCTTTCTCGCTTTATGTTTCGGACATCGAAATCCGATCTGGCGGAAATCCATCGCTTGGCTACAGATACCCAGCTTACAGACAAAACTTGGCGGGCTGCCCTGCATTTCAAGCTGACGGGGATAGAGGCTTGGCCCCTGTATTCCGGGGCATCCCGGTAGAACGGCAGCCGGAAGCTCACTTCCGTACCGTTGCTTCGGGGGCATTCTGGGTCCGCTCCGAGTTTTGGTGCCGGCACTCTACATACACACATACAGACAGCACTTCAAGTTTTCACCTCAAGTCTCAGCACACATTCGATCGCACGGGGAACCAAGGTTCTCACCGAAAGCTGGTCACTTTCACTGGAGGATATGAAACTTGCCTTACCCAAGATGACTGACGAGTCGTCACTGACTGACCGTGGTTCCCTGTATGTGTATGTATACTTGAATGACGTGCCATGAATCTCAACTCCCAACTCCAAGCAAAATAACATCATCCCCAGATTTTACCCGTCCAATCAGACGCCCTCTATCACAAGCTGATCAGAAACGATGTCCTCTTTCTTATCTTCCCTAGCTTCGCCTCCAACCAATCAAGACTCACCAAACCATCAAATCAACACAAATTACACTTGGTCATGTCCGTCAGAGACAAGGTTTGTGCACCCCTCCCTCCCCTCTACCGCTATCTCTGTTAGCCTCACTCCTATGTATGTACATATCCTATCCTCTTTCTATTCTAGAAGGCATTGCCCTTGTCCCCGGGTCGGATTGCGGGGTGGCTGTCTCGTCCCGCCGACCCGGAACCCCGAGATACGGAGGCATAGTTAAAATAATTCATAATTGTCACCACTCCCGAGGTAAGCTAGGCTGATTTCACCTCCGCCCTCTGTTCCGATTTATACTCTTGACTGGCGAACCTGATTCTCCCGAAAGGACGATGATCTCAGTAGCGGTTCTCTGTGATTCGTAACATAAGTACCAGTTAGAGCATTGAGTCTCATCTGCGTATGTTTTGCTAAGGACAAGGCAAATCCAGGCACAACATATTTTGCTAAATGCAACGCCTCCGGTTCCATAGCTCATCCGGGCATTGACGAGACTGTGTCGAAATCGCGCCTGATACAAATGGTCCCCCGTCAAGATCGGCACCAGCGGCCATCGCCAAGAGATAGCACAAAAATATTCTCATAGAACCCCCCAAAAGAGCAAATTACCTACGCCTCTAAGGTCCAAAACTCCATTATCCCTAACCTAGCAGTGAATGATGAATGCGTCCACCGGGTATCAATAAGCCAGTAGACTCCCAGCGAAGAAACAGTGTGCAGGATATAGTTGGGAGATGGAAATGAAACACCCCTGGATCAGAAAATACATAGCTTTCCCGATTGTTCCTCTCGCGTCAGCTCATATGACAATATGTCGTGGTTTCGATAGTGCAGCATCAGCCGATATCGCCTGGGCATCGCAGGCCCTACACCTCCGACCTTACCTCCGATCTCGTCTCCCACCTGGACTGGCCCCATGGCCATTCCATGCATAGGTCGCAACGTCTTGCGATGTTCCATCTCGTCGGATCCTGTCGGCAGCACCCACTCTACTCGAAATCCGTGCTCCCATGTTCCATCATCACGCTCCGCAGGGACAGCCCTCCGAGTCAATGTCAGAAGCACGACGCGCCCGGTTGGTGAACCGATAGCCACAAGTGAGAGCTCAGGGGCAAACGCAATCATGTTGAGTCTACTGGTTGCATGGAAATGTCGCCTCAGCCCAGGGTCGCGAAATCGTCCAAATTTGAGCGCGTCCGAGCAGATAACTCCAAATTCCGTCGGTGAGACTCTGCTCGGGATTGGAGAGAACGAGCGTAACTCTATGTCCTTCTCGTAGGTCCGTAACAGAAACAGCTTTTTCCCGAGATCTGCCAGATATGCTTCTGGCAACTGCGGATGCCGATTGTACTCAGGGGGTCTCCTCCAATAAGCCATCATCAGTTCTGCTTTCCGGGGTGTTCGACAGACTGTGTTGCTGTGAGGAAAATATGTCATGTCGAGCTTATGGACAGCCATTGCGTTCCCATTCGTAGCATGCCCCAGGTCTTCCTTATTTTCTCCCTGATCTTCAGAGTCCTGTTGCTTGAATGTCGCATCCCAAGCATGAAGATTATCAGGAGAACTGCCAGGTGACTTGTAGGTGCTAAGACCCTGAGCCAATTCATGGGCTTGGAAATAAAAGGAACTCCAATCTGTCCCCGCGACGATAGCATCCTCCTCCGAATCGACTTCTGAGCCATCTTCCGAATCGCCCCCTTCATCGTGTTCGTCACCGGTCTCATCCTCAGTGTCCTCGAACTCTTCCTCGCCAACATCGCTTCCCAATAGATCTTCAGTCTGTACAACAAACCCTAGCTGAGGCATATCAGGTTCCCAAGCTAGAGGAATCATTGGGCCAGGCTGGCTTAATGGCCTCAGCATGTTGTGTGGATTATCAGGAATATTAGCTACTGCATTCCTGACGTTCACCAATGGTTGTTGACAGCCACTGCTGGCTGGGATAACTTCTAGTCGGTTGGTGGGGACGCCAAATAGCTCCTCCGTCGTCTTGACCTTGAGAAAATCCCTTTCATCCAGAGCAAAAATCCCCCATCCTCTGGATGGGGCAGGGTGGAACTCCTCACTTTTCAGTAGATTCGAACATAGTGGTGGGATGACTATTAGACCTCTGTTTCCTTGCCAGATATCTGCTAACCACGCAGTCCCCTTGATGTCGATTGCGCAAATTCGCTGCGCGTGGCCTCGACAGTCGTCTACAAAACAAACGTTGGGGATGTTGTCTGCACTGGGAGCCATGCGTATTACGACCCGCCAATTCCGGGTTCGTGTTGGAATATCTGATCGTGTCCCGCGGGACAAGCCTGCCCTGCGACTCGGGGGGTCTTGTGTCAGAGCCAGAGCAAAGACGACAACCTCATGCCTATTTGAGCTGACGGCGATCAGGCGAGACTTTCGATGGACAGCCAAGCCCCAAGCTGATATTCCAACATTTTCATGGAAGAATTGTTTCGGAACAGATTTGTGTGACCTGTCGCTTGTGGCACGGCATTCTTTGGCATGTTTCTCAATTTCCTTGGTGTAATATGCCACCACATCTCCGTCGTCGTAGCACGCGAGGACTATTTCTTCGTCGCCGAGGAATCCTGTGATCATATGGTTGACTGTGTGTGGCCGAGACTCGTCGAGTTGTCCGCCGACTAGCTGGGCGGCAGCACTTGCTTTAGGCTTCAGTTGTAGATCAGGCTGGCTCGGAAGTGCCTGGCTCGGGGCGGCACGGGGTCTGTAGACGAATATTCGGCCTTGGTAAGCAGAGAAGTAGAGCTGGAATGTGTCGTCAGCCTTGCGACAATTAAAGGGAATTGGTATGGTCGCACATTGTACACTTGAGACAGAGCAGTCAGGTTGCTCCGAAATTTCTGCATAGATGGGATCAAGCGGTATATCGAAGGCCCTGCATTTGTCTCGTCATCGGAGTCGTTCCCAGGCCAGGTAAAGGGTAGCTCGGCGCTCTGGGGGTGCATGCCCAAAGTTACCCGCTCGCGATCACGGACTGCGGCTCTGGCGCCATCGCCAAACTGAAGGATGACGAACAAAGCATCAGCGAAAAGAATATTCTACGCACACGAACAATACTCACCCGGTCAGTGGCAGTTTGCGCATAGCATTTCCCCACGCATATTGGCTGGAAGTTGCGCTTGTAAGGTTGTTGACTTTCCATCAGCTCTCACACAACTCATGCGCGGTAAGGTGAGATGGCCTTTGCCGAGGCGTTGCAGCTTAGCAATTGCATCCAGGTGGCGGATGGATGGATGGATGGGATTGGGCAACACCCTGCGTGCGTAAGGCGACTGATTCGCTTGATTCTTGAGGATGCAATATGATGTGATATTGCTGTCGTTCTCATGCAGAAGGCTGAATAACGGTGCTGTTACTGGGGGAAGCTGCGTGGTGATGCACGAAACAGCGCAGCGCAGTACAGCACAGCACTTCCAGCTCAAACCTCGATCTTCGGTTTGCTTCTCCAAGAGGATGCAAGTGACCAAATGGAGAGTCGCGGGGTGCGGCACGTCGGTCGGTCGGTCTCTTGTTATCGATAAGGAGCCGGCGAAACCTCCACTGTAGGTAGGTAAGCTGAGATGCCGGAATGGAGTAAGGAGACGGAACACTATGTTAGTAGGCCAGCCCGGGTCTTGATTCCACGTACCTATATTTCTCAAGATAGTATGTTAGTTTTAGAATTCCCTAGGCTGAGTGATTGCGCTAGGATCATTGTGTCGTTGGCATGGAGCTAACTATGCAGGTTGCCTTTGTTGCTAGTAGTGGGTTCAACTGTCACGATGATGTCAATTGTTGGAATCGGGATACACAAAACTGATTTAGTAGGCATAATATGTCTTTCATGGGACTTTCTAACAAATGATTCTGATGCATTGTGTGCCGCTAGATAGCAACCCTGAAACTGCCATGTTATCTTGCCATGTTATCTATCTCTTTGTGATGAAGAAGCCATATACGTAGGTCTTACAAGAAATTGGCTTGTTACAAAATGTCACTCATTGATATGCACACAAACGTCCAATCCTAACAAGATTCCATTTCGCTAACAAAAGGTATATCCTCCAAAATCCACATATAAATCCCAACCAGCAATACATTCTCATTTCATCCATAGTCATAAGGTATGTATATCATCGTGCTCAAGCCGACATGAGCTCAAGCATATCCTTCATCCGATAATCAAGCACTGGAGTCTTCCAATCATCTTGTAGTAGGCCATATCTCTCCGTTGCATTCCCCTTGGGCTTCCGGGCATTCAGCGCCCAGTATCCAAAATCAGAATCTTTCTCCTGGAGGAAACGAACTAGGTGCTGCCAGTAATTGGCGTCACCAACAGACGGCTGCACAGGCGCCCCGATCTCGCCGACCCACACAGGGGCAATCTGTTTATCGAGGATGTATCCCCAGTTATGGTGCATCGTCTTCGCGAATGAGTCGTAGTCTCGCTGGAGGAAACGGCCCTCCCAGCTTCCCCAGCCAGACCAAGCGTACACGTGTGCTGAGTATACTAGTCGGTGGGTAACGTCCAGCAGGATAGGACGTTTGCACACCTTGGACAGATCGTTGGAAGACTCAGTGCCCTCGACTATGACGAGCCAGTCCCTATTCATCTGAAGAAGTCGGTTGCCGCATCTTTCAGCAGCTGGTGCCCACTTCGACCACGGCATGGTACCCCAAAGGCCGCGGATCTCATTCCTGAGATCGACACCAATGACAAGCGGGTTGTTGATGTGTGGGAGCATGATAGTCTCCCAGTGCTGGATCCATTCGTCCTCAGTCTGTCGCACCCGACACATGGGGCCCAAATGATCGTTCGACCAGCCAGCATCACAGGGATCAGCACCGCAACACCAGGTTGCGCTGGTTATGTGGTTGTTTACGATGACAGCGATGCCCGATTTGGTCAGCGTCTGAACAATAGCATGGAAGATGTCCAGTGCCCTTAGGCCGACCAGGTCGGGATTTGCGCGAAGGTGTTTTTCTTCGACAACTGGATTCTTGATGACCAACTCATCAGCATAAGGTAGCCTCACACTGTTGAAGCCGAGCTTCTTGATAGTCTTTGCAATATCATCGCGATGTTGGATATCCAAACCTCCGGTGACAAAGAACTCGTCACTGGCACCATACCAGTTCACCGAGGCTAACTTGAAACGGCGGCCGTTGACATCTACAATATCTCGTCCTCTCGTCCGTAGAGGGAGTGTATAGTTGGTGATTTGAAGATGCTCTGGAGGCGGGGGCAACGGGTTCTGGCTGAATCGTTCGCTGGCAGCATCAGGGATCCAGCTCCGATGCAATGCGGTCTCGACCTTCCAGCGATATGCGTATCCGGCTCCAAGACATAGCAATAAAGCAGCGAGGAGAATTGCGCTACTTGGACTGCGTAGACAACTAAATCTCCGTGTTCGTGTCCGGATCCAGGATCGCCTTTGAGTTGTGGGCTTCTCGGAGTCAGCGAATCGAACACGCCGTCTGCTTTTTTTCGTCGGTCCCAAGTCTTGTTCCAATTCTTCATCCTCGTTTTGATGCTCATTTTCTTCCTCCATGATACGATTCTGCTCAATATCCGTCCAATCGCCGAGCAAGTGGTTCCGTTGTTGGGAGTCGTCCACCATCGGAGTCGGAGTCGGAGAGCGGGGCCGTGTCCCGCCAAGGAAATGCGGCACGCGAAGACCTGACCACATTCTTCCACTTTGAGGCTGAAGTCACGTTTCTGAGCCTTATCGTATTCGGTTATGTATTTGAGAGTGAGCTTCAACTGAGGGTATCGATATGCTGAGCTCGATATAAAGACGAAAAAATCTTTGTCTCTGGTTGGTAGGCCGTCTTAAGGGTTTTCCACGGGCTGGTATGATCTGTGGTGTCTGTGTATGAACGGGCTCAAAACAAAACTTCAATGGCAGTGTTTATGAGGATATCAATCATGTATGACGATCTTGGGAACAAGGCGGGATCAAAGACAACAAGTCATGCTGAGAGGGCTGTCTCGGAGCTATTTATCCTGCCCCGAGCCTTCAAGTACCCATGGAGCTCTTTGCCATACCAGTCCGATCGCCAAGTTATACTCAGGCCCTCCTCTTCCGGCTCATCCGGAAGAGTATGCAGGGCGTTGTGACTAATAGAGCGTGGTTGATGGAGAGTGGCCATGACACCACGCGACACGGCATTGGGCAGAGACCTCAATTCCGTCATTGGTGAGCTTAAGCTTACTTATTTGACTAATCGGCTCGCTTTCATCATTCATTCACGGACGGACATAGCGGGTTTTCTCATCTTTGTAGCTTGACATTATTAATAAGTAATTGACAGCTTGTATCCCGCATTGCCGTACCGCTATGGAAATGCCATGATCATGCGCAGGTCAAACAACCCAGATCAGGGAAGATCGCATGGCGGTGGTGCTTGGCATCTTCCATAAAAGCCCGTATCGCCGAACTCGAACACGACGATTCGTTCTCGGTGCCCGCATAACTCCATTGCGGTGTTCCTGAATCCGCAGCTTCCGGTACTTGACCTGCTTGGCTCCTCCATGATTCAGATCAGCTTCTGTCTTTGCCATTCCCAGCTTTTCTTTCTTTGCCTAGCCTAGCCAATGTTGGAAACTTGGGGTCGCACTCGATCTGCAACACTGGCATCATGAACCAGCCGGCACGCAACATAGGGCGTCTTATCTCCGCCCATCCTGGCATATTCCCGCGGAAGGGCAAATGTCTGAGACAATGCCATTCTATATATGGAGTCACAGACTCACTATTACATTCCCCCACCCTCTTCCTTTGCTTTTCGTCGTGAGTCTGGTCGGCGGATTCGTCACATTGACATTTCCTCAATTGCTGTTCCTCCTTTATTTTCCCGCGTCGACCTGCAAAAGCTCAAAACACCTCGCTGTCGCATCGATGGGCAGTTCCATTTCAAGTTTGCTTAACAAAGTAAATGCAGCCGTTGGTGTCAATCTCCTAAACCTGATATGGATAGGAATTGCGGCGGACGGTCTTGATCGCTCTGCGGCCGTCATAATTTTGGGTATCATCCGAGCTAGCGTGCGGTTTGCCGTTCCCCGGGGGTATATAGATTATATGTAAGTACATTCATGCATTAGTAGTCTCCTCTGAACTCTTTCGTATGTGCGGTCAGCCCTCGTCATGTTCGGTTCATGCCAAGGGGGTTCATCTCTTTGCTATAAGTCGGCATCGGATATGAATCTCCCGTCTCCCGCCCAGTAGGCGGAGGCCTGGGGCTCGAAAACGAACGCACTGGCGCATGGTAGCGTGCAGTCGAACCGAAGTAATCAGGAGTTCTGCGTCCACTCTCTGGGGGCTTCACTGGAGTAATTGGTGTTACTGCCGCGCTCGAATCTCTTGAGAGCATCTCGTACGAACGTGGATGGTTCTTTACGTCAACGCGTGCGTCGACCGACACAAACTCCTTCTTGTTCCGGGTAAATGGCTTCTTGATCAAGTCAATCCAGCCTTGAACCATGGACCATCTTCCGAGGAAGAGGATCAGCCAGAGACCATTCAGCTATGGTTGTCAGCAAGCATTTCAACATGGTAGTATCAATAAAGGACACTTACCGCCAAGAGGAGGAGGACAGCCGTGACAGTCGCTTCGTTGATGACCAGAGAGGATGCCTCGTCTAGACAAGGTTCCTTTCTACCCTTTTCTTTGAAGAGACATTCAACGAAAGCGCCTGCTTTGGTGGGATCGTCGGCAACAGACTGAACCACGTTGTCTTGGAAGACAAAAACGACAGAGAAAAAGATGACATCAGCAATGATGATGAGCACGATGGCAATACCACGCCATTGGAGTGCAATAACTCGACGAACTCGACGGTAGACCTGCCTTGGGTTCATGGTCTTGATGCTTTGTGTATAAGTGGGCAAGCTAGAGCCCTCGGAGGATGCGCCATTGTCAGACAACGATGCCAAGTAGACCTTGATACAATAACCAAAGGTGGCAAAAGTGATGATAACGGTCAGTCCAGCGAATAGGAGAAGCGGGATCCAAAAGTCGGCCAGACTGTTCTCATGATTGATATGGCATGTAGCACCAAAACGGAACGAGACGCCGCTGAAGACGAGAGCCAGAATTATACCCAGGATAGGGACGCCCCATCCAGCTGCCTGAGCAAAGATCATGAAGTTCTTGCCAACGAGAACTTGCCAGCATATCTGTAGGTGAAGCGATACCGACCTGAGAAATACCCACATGATGCCTGCCCAACCACCAAGAAGGAGAAAGGTACCAGAGGCGCCACAGACCTTGCTGGTCTGCATGCTATGCGGAGTGATCGTGTTGAAGCATTGCTCTGGTTGTGCCGCAAGAGGAATCACGAAACCCATCTGGAGTCCAAAAATGTCAGCGACTTCAAGAGACTAGACATGCGAAGCCCATCTTGCCGTCACCTACATTCATAAGCAAAATAGCGACTGTAAGACAGATGCTAAGGTAATGGCGGTTGGTCTTTTCTACAGGCAAGAATGCCCATGATAGAAGAAGGAAGATACAACAAATCTGGCTGAAGAGCGAAACCCAGTTCGCAACCGCCGTCAAGGTGTCGAAGCGATCGGGGTAGACCCAATCGGTCATTGGACAAGGCAGACAACACTGGATAGTTGCTACTGTTTGGCAGAGGCGCCCATCGATAACTAGACGTCTGTCAGGGGGGGGTTCATTCAGTGTTTCCAACTCGCAGGTCGCTTACATCCGCCCTCAGAAGGGAATAACGCGGCATCCCAAAACGGCGGAGGGCAAAGGTTGACCCCCGATGTGTTGTTGGCCATGTTGAAATGAGTAGAAAAAAGCCGTTGCAAGTTGGTGTATGGGTATGCGGTGCCGGTCCTTCACAGGTCGTATTATGCCGTTAATAGATACTCCCAGATCGAGAACAATGAATTAGAGACTATCCAACGTCGCTCTTTTCCGTTTGGTTCCGAGGAGAGCGAGGTCGAGGTCGATGTCAAATTGATTAAGCGTTGTTACAACATAGCAAACGTTTCGCTAATAGTTCGAAGCTGTATGACCGGATGGCAGCACCGAGATGGCCTCGAGGGGGATGCACTGGTATTGCGTGCGGGACAAAGGGTAGCACAGAAAGGAATGATACAATAGAATGGCGATGTAATTACACGAGAGTTGTTAAGACAGCTGGCATAACAACACCAACAGTGCGATTGGCACATAGACTCACGAGACGACCAGCGAAGACGGAGTCGCTCGCGTGAGGAGGGAGGGCACACGGGTCATATAAGTTAGAAGGAGAGGGACATGTGTGTGTATGTATGCAAGTGTACCAGTATTTGGCCACAACCACTACCGACCTCAAAAAGCACTGACAATGGGGAATCGAGAACAAGACTTGAGGCGAGGGTGGAGGCAGCAGGGTCTGCTGCTTCTCACCACCCCTGCCAGGCCAGACTGGAGAACCAAAAGGCTGCACTCTAGGTAGGAGACCTAGAGACTTTTCTTTCTATGCATCTACATCTCTTCCACCCATTCGGAGCATCCTGGATCAGTCATGGCATGGCAGACCAGGACCAGGGTGGTGGAAAGGGGCCAATTGGAGAGTGCTGGTAACTATACTGTTGAATATACAGGCGCTGTAGACTGCTGAACACCAAAAATCGAAGTATCATTGGGGGATGTGGTCTGTGATGACGAGCGGGCACCAGAGCAGAGGCGGGCGACGAGGGGGACGAGTGAGGTTACGGAGTACAGGGGTTGCTAAACTTGGGAATGGCCCACTCCCGCGCATCGCAGCCTTCGTGAGGCACAAGAGACAGAGACAGAGACAGAGAGAGGCTAAGAGGTGGAGGGTTCCTGAACCTAGGGACTTTTGGGCGTGGTGCAGCAGAGTCTAAGTCGGCTAAGTTCACCAAGATACCAAAACGGGCATATTTTGGAACCAAGTCTGCAAGTCCACAGGGGCCAGAGGCGAGGGTTTAAACTGAGCCGGAGGTTTCCAAGTGGAGCAACGGACAGCTTCTTGGACAGTACCCTGACGCCTGACGCCCTATACTATACTGCCTGCGGTGCCTGGCCCCGGAGGCCTGGAGGTGGAGGGGCGGGGACTCAGGGGTCATCGATGCATGTCTTGGCCGTCACAACACTCCCCGGTCTTGTTTGACTGATGAATCTGGCTGACGCGACAGGCGACAGGGACAGTCTGAAATCTTGCCTGGGAATGGGTTCTGAGCGATGAATGATCCGACTAAATAGATGAGAGCCAACGGCGCAGTGGCAGTTTAATCTTAACCGTAGACCGGTGGTGCACATACCTGACTACATAGACTACATAGTATGTACGTATGTGTCAGGTTGGCCGTTGTTAGGCCTGGTCCGTGTGCTTAGCTCGCCGAGATCGACAGCAGTCAGGCATGTATCAACAGCCATGGATATCCAGTATTACCCAAGTCCTACTACAGTACTACTGTACCAGTAGGATCTCTCGGGTTGTTGGGTGCCATTGGTAGCATCTTAGCCAAACAACATGTTTGACTCGATGTAGCCGTATGCATGCGAAATGACGAGTCTTCCGAGCAAGCCAACCGTCAATGTTTTACGCTCCCATCTCTACCTAATGACTGCCAACGCTCAACCTTGATTGGCTGGTCAAGAACAGTGTCAGAGTGCCCGTGGACAGGTACAGTACAGCGTGCTGACAAGAAGATGCAAAAAGGGAAAGGCTTTGCCAAGAGTCGTTGCACACCATAGCAAGAAGCAAAGAAAATAACGGCCTGCGGAGAACGTTTGGCACCTGTATTGTAGACTTACGGGTGCGGCCGGTCGACGTCGAGGGCTCCGGCGATCTTTGTTTGTTGCGTGAATTCGAGTCAGTACACGCCAAATGATCAAAAACACTAACCTCTACTCCGTATGTTTTTCAGAGATGCGCAGGACGAACCCGAGTCTCCAGCAAAATGATCCGTGGGCAGAGCCACTCTATTAGCAGCTCACCACCGCAGACCGTTGTTTACTAGAGACATTTCTCAGGGCATCAGGGCATCTCATCAACCGTGCTTGATTTGAAACTTTGGCCCAATGCACAGATGACTCGCTCCGCTGGACAGTGGAGCTGAACTGAGCTGAACTGAACTGAACTCAGTGCAACATCCAAGCCCTTGGAACACACCAGGTGGTCACCCAATCAGCGCAATGCCGACATCTCTGATGTACATACGGCCAAAGGGTGGATGTGACATTGTCCTCCAGCAAATGATAGTGATTTACAGGAAAGGCTGTTGATGCATTATGTATGTTGTCCTGAATGAATCAAATCAAATTGGGTATTTGACTTTCCCAAGTGATGGGAGAAGGGAGCTACGCAGGGATTGGGATTTGATGGACAGGCATCGATCTGTGGGACTGCTATTACATACATAGATTCCCCCAGACATACTCTGTACCTACCTAGGTAACACATACGGTTCACCCACAAATTGTTTCCTTCCACCGGGGGCCACAAGGCAGACCCAGTGGAGTCTCGGGCTACCGTTGAAGACGACGTTGACTACAGAATAGTTACAACACTTACAAAGTCATTATTATCACCGTTTTTAATCTTAGTAACTTCATACTAAGGGTCTTTTGTAGTACCAATTGTTCGCTGTTCTCTCCATACTCACCTGACGCTGGTGTGTCTACCCCAGTCAGCGTCCATTGATATCATCATGAGGTTCGACAAGGCATGGCCAACATTCGCGTAAATACTCCAATACACATCGACGTCTTTTCTCGGCTTGTCATTCGACATGTCATGGCGCGCCACCAGCAGAGGATCAAAAGCCTGCGCGGCAGGCTTAGCCACTAAAAGTCTCTCTGGATGCTTCAGTCACTGGCATCGCCATCTTGGCACTTGAGAGCATCTGTCTCGCAGCTTTGACTGGCTTCTCGGCCCTTCTGACACCCTTGTCTACCCCTGGTCAGTCACTGTCGCTCCGCTGAGCGGCTCCCCTGTCACTCCCGCCAATGCAACACACCCATGCTGATTGATCCTCCTGTTGCTGGCTGGCTTCGGATTCTGGTTGGCTTGGCGCTCTTTGCCACTCAGGAACCTCGTCACTTTGTCTTGTCTCTCAACATGGCAACTCAGCTTCTGATTCGCATCTTGAATTTTTCGCTCACCAACGAGCCCACTATCATCAAAATATGTTGGGCCCAATCGCTGTTGAAAGATGACGCTCTCAGCTACAACGTATCTAATCCTTACGGCGAAGCATGACATTTTTCGCAAATCAATTGGTATATGCGTATTTATTAATTCTTTCTTATAGGCATGGACTCGACGATATAGATCTCGGAACACTCCTTTCACTTCAACCGCCTAAAAGTCTTACCACCTCTTGAACAAAAAATACTTTAACCCAGAAATCTCAAGGTGGTATTTGTGACAGATCTGTTCGAGCGCCATTTCCTTTGGTCGACTCTAAATGCAAGTAACCTCTTGTGGTGAGCTGACGTCGTCTATCACACACATCACACCGAACCATGCTTTTCTACATCACAAGCAATGGTTGATACTATGTATGCTGATCTAACGCATCTCCGCATAGACGACTGTCAGCGCCATTTGTGGAAGATGCCACTCTCTGGACAGAGGCAGAAGGGTTCCCCTGTCTGACCAACACGACGACTGTATCTATCTGGTGGTGCCGTGCCTTGCTGGTGCATTGGATGCAGGTACGGATGAGAAATATCGATGTATCCCATGCCCTGAGCATATCAGCCACTTCCGCTGAAGTCTGCAGGACCTGCAAAGCTGATGGCGTGGAATCTTTCCTCTTACAGCCACTCTTCGGTCCGTTGGTGCGATGTGTCCAATGTTGACAACGACGCCATGTGAAAGCTTGTAGCCACCGATCTAGGAGGCTAGCAGGCCAACGACATCCTCAACCTGCTCTCCTATGAGATACTACGGAAGGATTCGTGATTGTTTGAGGAGAATCGCAAGCTTGAACATGTCCTAGTGGGCTTCCACTTGTTGCATGTACCAGAGAGAGAGACACTCTAACGTGAGTCATTGGCTTGTGTTTCTTGTAAACGTGGAACTGGCTCTCCATATCGATGGTTGTCTTCCCCGCAATCTTTGCCCCAGACAACTCAATCTTCCTCCTGTCCATTTAGCTCGTTAGCTCATGGCCGTGGGGAAGGGATTCCTAACTACTAGGTAAGGTATGTAATTAGCATGTGAGCCCTAAGGATCCCGACTATCCTGCACTGCAGCGAAACCACATCTGAATGGGAAGTTCTCTTGGACACAGTAGTCACTAGCTAAGCTAACAAAGGAACGACTTGCATTGAGATATCCCTGGACAAAGGGGAAGGCTCTTCGAGGCTTGAATTGGCCCCGGTTCAGATTCCTATTGCAGATATATGGCGCAATTTTCACTCACTTCCCATTGATTGTCAAATTTCCAGGATAAAATCGCTCGGAATTATTTAAAATCTGACAGTTCTTGCAAGGGTCCAAGTAAATAGCCGTCTACGGATACCTACTCCGTCGCAAGGCTAAATAAAAGTCTGCCCTTGGCATCTGTCAAAGGCGTGGCGCTCCGGATATATCTCTTTGGTAATGCTATAGACTGGGAGTGTCTTATCACGACTAGTGATCTGATCCGTTGTCTAGTAGAGGGTTTGTCGACTTTGTTGTGCCTCACGCCTGCATCTATGCCATGCTTCCCTCTCCGAACCTTGCATGTATTCCTCCAGTCTATAAAATTTGTGGGTGCAGCCTCGAATTCGGTATGTTATTCAAGGATCTGGCCATTACGAGGCTCGCGGGAATCTTCCCCGGTCTAACAATACATAATTATATGCATGACACCGACTTCGGCAACTGGTAAACGTAATACATAGTCGAACCAAAAATAAGTATAGGTCTCAAAGCTTGGTCAGATATAAGTAACATCCATACAGTCGGGGGTGGATTCTCTGTCAAACGAAGGTCTCTTGGCAGCTCCGTTGGTGTATTATCTCCGATGTAATACCAGCATATAAGCAATGCTGCATCCGACGCTTTCCACCGTAGCAACACCGTTTCGATTCGAGACGGTCATATTGCTTGAAGTTGCTGCCAAATGTCGGATGTATGTAGTAACACACTCCCTCATCTTTTATGAATTGCGGCACAGCAACTAACTGAACTTCCCCTGTGAAGGAGGGTAAGGCATTCAGATCTGCAGCAACTCAAGCTAGCATAGATCGGGATGCTCAAGATTTGAGACGGTTCATGTCCATGTCTGCGAGCTGCCGTCAGCTTGAAATGCAATCTCCGAAACAGGCCTTTCTAGAGTGTTTATTGTCAAGTCCTCCGCGTTCTAGCAGCGTGGCGTTATTGGTAGAACAATTAGAAAAAGTCAAAAACGCTTTGTGGAACCCGGCATTTAAGGCTTCCGACCATGAGAGGAAAAGGGCAGTGAGTTAGTGGTTTTTATTAAAAGCTGAAACGACGGGTAAGAGTTGAAACCGATACTGACAACGAAGCCTATGACACGGTCGTCAAACCCACCCCAAAGTTGACTTTCCTTCTTGGCTACGTTAGTCGATGATCCGAGCCCTGCATCCGGTTGCAGTGGATATGAGAAACCCCTTGTGTCTGTCTGTGCAGGAGACTAGCTCCATCTGGCCGTAACTCCGAAGCATCATCAACATCAACCGTCTAGGATTCTTCTTCTAGTTTTGCGCAGACATCGAACAAGAAACTCTTCGATTTCTGGCGTTCTCATCACGTCGTTGAAGAGTGATTCTGTCCTATTGAATGAGCCAGGCTCGGTCTTTGGCCTAGTCCAATGCATATGAGTTTTGGGGTCAACGAATATCATATCATGCCTCTGACCCTCGTCGATGAACCCGGGTAGTACTGGAAATGCCCGGAGCATCATTACAAAGGGCTGTACCGAAACTCTTCGGCCAATATTTGCAGTATGGGATTAGGATGTCGGGCCACATAACCGCAGCAATATGATCTTCACTATGGATCCGTTGTGGTTGCTTTGCTCAAATGTAACCCTGGAACTGGAGACTGGGAGGGCGACCATGTGCCAGATACCAGTCGGAAGTTTGAGAATCATGTCACAACCTTCTAGCCACGCATTCTAGACGTTCGACATTGGTCGGGATTGCTGATGCCTGTCAGGTTGTGAGCCTAGTTTTGATGTTCCTTCTCTTGGGCACGTCAAGACGGTAAGGGCCATGGCTGAGATAGCAGTCGCCTAACTTCTGCGTTTCATGATCTTTCCATAGGGTTGTTAGTGCAACCTCATTGCTCCGCCATAGGGCCGTCTATGTTTCAATCGCGTACAGTACGTTGGCGACTCCAGGCTGGGTAACCGAGAGTGATCCGTACACAGCGGACGATACCCAGATGCGTGGGTATTGCACGGGTTCAACACGATAATCTCGTGGGCCAAGCCAGAGACCCTGATGATCAGTCACAAAACCCTTCAGTCAGCCTTTACGGGAAGGTCTTGCGAAGAGGCAATGAGGGCCCAATATTCTGGAACCGAACAAATAAGTCTTTGAACCCCATTGCGAGGCAACTCAAGCACTCGTTGGGGAGCCTACAGGAAGTGGGAAACCAACATGAGCTTCCTCTTACGACCACTTAGACCGAGCGTGAGACGAATCCTTGTGGACAGAAGAGGAACAAGGCTCGCCCAAGCCTCGAGCCAATTCCAAGAACTAGAGAAGACGTTTGAGACCCTTGTCCCTGGCCCGGGGACCAAGCGGCGGAAACACGATCACTGGAACCGCTGTGATGGGCGACAGGATTATTGCCCTGAGGTACGGCCGTTCGGGAAGGATCACAGCTGATTGTGATATGGTGTGTAGGTAATATATCAGCGACAAAACTTTAAAGCATCATAGTATATAGTGTTGAAATTCTATCTTGAGTACATGTGATCTGTATACTCAGCGAACTGTTGAGTCTTGGCGCGCTTATGTTGAGCTGTTGTCTCTTTGGTTTCTGATCGTGGACAGCATCAAAGTGAGACTTTGAGGTGGTCCATGACACCACCACGACGAAAAGCACACCCAGCTCAGACACGGATCCGACTAGAGCCGAGCAACATATTCGTCAGCGTCTTATAGAGACGGATGTCTTGCTATGCCCAAGTTGATACAAGATTACAATACCTTTTCCATAAGATGGAGAGTACAGGGTATCTATATATCGTTTGAAACTGTCATGGAAGAACACGTGACTGGATGTATCTGACAGTGGTGTCGAGAGGAGTTATGAGTTTTGCCGTTATGCTTCTTCTTCAACAAAGTTAAGGTATGTCGAGATTTAAATTATTTACCTGTAGTTATTCAAGTAATACGAAGCCCTGAATCTATAACTCGTGTCACCAGAAGATGAAAATATATGTTGCTGACTCAGGATCAGAAGTCACTCACACATAATGGGTTATGGACTTGGCAGATAACCAGTGATGGTAAGAAGGGTGGATTAATTGAGTTCTAATATTGCATATATTCGGATTTATATCAAATCTCACAAGAGCAGCTTCTTGTGTTGCCAAGTATTGGGCTGAGGTGAACACTGTTTTTTTTTGGCTGTTGGTCTGCCCCGCCAGTGTTGTTTGTCATTCTAGCTTCACAGAGTCACACAAATGACATAACTTGTGACCAACAACAGTGTACAACAAGCAAACTCTAGAACCACGTTCAATCCACTGTGCAGCTGTACTACGCCAGATATAGCTACTATACATAGTACAGTCTCGTATTGGATTCAGCATAGGCAGTGAATTGCCTCAACCCGATTGAGTCACACGAATCATATCACTCAACGTCAGCCATGGGTAAAGACACTCCCCTTGTGTCATCTCGACGTCTCGCCAACGCCGAAGGCGATCCTGTCGCTGTTGTCCGCGTCCGAAATCTCCAAACGACTATCCAAGGACCCAAAGATGCCTGGGGTCGAGGTTCTAAGCAGCAACCTCTTCTGATATCCGCCGAGGTGTCACTGACGCATGCGTTCCCCTCATCGTCGTCAGACGACAAGGTTGCTTCCGATACCGTTCACTATGGGCTCCTCAGCAAATCTATCCTCAGCACGCTGGACAAGTTGCCCAGGTCAGCCCTGTCGTTGAGCGATGTGCTCAACAGGCTCTGGGTTGACCTTACTGGTTTCCAGTACACTGGCGTGAAGGAGCCTTCCGCCCAAAACACAAAGGCTTTCCTCGACACGAGCCTTATCCGAAGGCTCTCGGTCTCTCTCGTTCTGCCCAAGGCCTCGTTGATGGGAACTGCAATCCGACTCTCGGGATCGTGTCTCTTCGCCGACTCAGCCATCACCTCGCGCAGTCTGGAGCTGGGTCTGGAAGGGATCAGAGTGCCGACACTCATCGGTGTCAACAGTAATGAGCGAAACGCTAAGCAAGTCGTCATCACAAACATCCGCATCGACGAATACCAAACCGCACACGATGACTATGCTGTCATTGAGAGTATCATTGTTGATGTAAGTAGATTACGAAAGGGCTGGTGGACAAACATGCTAATCGTCACAAAGGCCATGTCAGAATCGTCATTCGAAACTCTCGAGGCTTTGGCGGCAAGTCTGGCTTTCCATATTGCCCGGGAACTCAGGACCAAGCGTGACGATTTCTATGGACAAATCATTCGCATTGGACTCGAGAAGCCAACAGCAGTGCCTCTGGCCGAGGCTGCCTGTGTAGAGCTCACGGTCAGAACCGAAGATGTCAAGATCGAGGTCTCCAAGACGAAAGACGTTAGGTTTGATGATACTAGAAACCAGATTGCGCACTCGAGTGACAGGAAATCGTAGTGCACTTGGGCTTAGGTAGAAGTTTGATACAGGGAGCAAAAAGTTGGTCGCATGTGCCTATAAGGCTTCTTGGATGTATTATTCCCTCTTCAACTACTCGATTTCGCTTTCGACAGTCTGCATATGCTGGAAATGAGGCAGTAGGTCGTATCGATCAACGTATATGACGTTATCAACACGGATGATTCAGCATCTTCAGCATCTTCCAACGGAGACGCATCGCCGCAAGTGATACCAGTTTAGTGCCTCTCAACACTCACTTGTGAACCTCTATTCCTGCCCGTGGAACGTCTCCCTTGGTGACCTTCCGTACAAAGTCGGGATCCGGGTTGAAGAGCATGACGTGAAAGTGCTGCACAGTATTGACTGATTGCAAAGAACGCCAGTTCCTAAACCAAAGAACCTATGCACATGAGTCTCACAGATGAATCACGTATATGTAGTGACAGGAAAGACTCACATTCTCCTCTGGGATATGCGCTCGAAAGGTCTTTGTCACGAAATCATCAATCTCTTTCCTTGCTTTGTCCGTCAAATCTCCCGTGGCGGGATCTTCTACGAGGCCGAACTTTGTCCACACGACAAGGTGCGCTATTCTCGGATCTATTCCGTAGGGGGCATCATTCCATAGGATCTTATAATCGTCCTCGAATTCAAAAGGTGCTCCACGCGGCGTCACTGGAGTACTCCATCCAAGACGATGTTCATGGATAAAGTTGGCGACACTGCCGTACTTCTGCTTCAGAGAGAATGCGAAGGCTTTGTAGCGTCTAAGCTCTGAGGGAACACGCTTGAACTTCTCCAAGCGGTTTGTTTGGATGATGTCGCGGACCTCAGCCCAGGAGAAGATGTGGTACTCTTGGTCTGGGGTGGAGAGAATGCCTTGATCTTTCTTGTGAAGGCCTTGAAGAAAGTCAGGGCACTCTTCGGTTCTCTGGTCCTCGGGGATGTTCATGTTCCAGAAAGGAACAGTTTCTGTGCTCCCCATGGTTCCTAATGTTGAGTGAGATGAAGTTACGGTGAGACGGACTCTTCGTATTATTGGTGATTATATGGAGAGATCGAGGTGCAATTCCCAGACCGGATGTTGCCTGTAAAGGAACCAGTTTCAGCGCTACTTGAAGTTGATTGCCTCTTTGCCTAATATCTGGTCATGCGGCGTGTTCTTGTGAGGTAGAAGTTCCATGAAGGGTTGAATGGTATGGTTGTGTCTCCACAGAGGGACGCGCCACAGATAGGAGGGTGATAATGCAGAGAGGCACGAAAACCATGGCTAGTTACAATATGTCTAGTCTGCTGGTCACCCATATTGTTTTAATTCATACAAACTATGAATCAGGCATCGTTATTGGTTTATTTATGATAAACAAGTGTTGTTTTTGTGGTAGATCCAGGCCAAGTTTCTCAAGTGTCACTCCGTACTTCAGAAGACATGTCCAAATGGGACAAACTCCACTACAACGGCAGATGAAGGAGTGAGAGGTCCGGTGAGCCACTGCAATGCATATGATTGTCGTCTAGCTTCCGTGGCTGTGGAGGAGCTGTCAAGAAGCTCAGAGAAACAAGTGACGTGAAGCTGATACCCTTCAGTGCTAAACTCCTTGCCTTACTTAGTAGGTAGCTTGTTTCTGTGCCAGGTATCCGTAAAATGGTGATGAATCTAGGGTAGCAAGATGAAAATTACTGGGTAGCTTCTCGTCCAGCCTCTTATCCAATGCCAAGGCCACGTGGAGAGATATAAGCCCGACGTAATACGGCAGGTCGAAGCTTGCATTTGACAGGCGTCTCTAAATCAGCCATCTTTTGGTCTCCATTCACTGAATGATTGGCCACGGAACGGAACGGGAGAGGCGTAATGTGAGCTGGGCTGCGAGTGTTCCAGATCTTCAATGGTTACCTATGCCTACGATATTACATACTCCCGGCCTTCTGATACATAATAATCACAACGCTTATGTACTCTGTTCTCTTCAACCTTGTAAGCAAGAATAGGCATCTTGCAGGGAGATCGACCGATGTAGAGATAGCGTCAAGACTAGCCATGATCAACCTCGTTGCATCCACTTGTGCTCATTTCGACTGGGCCCAAGCCTGTGAGGGTCCAACAAAAGAGCCAATTACAGAGCCGAGATACTTGCTGTGTCTGGGCGTGAGCTTTGGGAGCTTTGGCCCCGTTCCTCGTCTTCAACTCTGGTTCACCGGTAAAAGGAGCTTTGGACCCTGGGGCATAAGCAAAATGAATCAATCACCTTGTTGAACCATGGCGAATGGGTGCCCCAAAAGAAGCAGAAATTCACTCAGAACAAGGCGTAATGAGCGGTTTCTTTGCACTCGGGGGGGCAAATAGTAGCATATTGATGAGGGATATCATGATGGTGGCGGCACACCAAGAAAAATCGACCATGATACCACCCAATCTTAATCAAGGTTGTCTGTCTCCCTTGTTCTTATTCTCTCTCATTCTCGGACTCAACTGACTGCAACATTATATCTGCAAAGGACCGATCTCGAACATCCAGCCCTCAGGGAGCAAGAAACTTAAGACTTTAGAGGAGGATGCTTAAATAAACTCAGCAAAGAGTCGCCTAAGTTTAGGCTAGAGCTACCTGAATATTTTTTTTTCATCACGGATAGAGGCTCCCCTAGCAAGAAGACCAGTCTCACCATCCTCGCACCTCGAGTGCTAATAATACCACAGCGGTAAATGGAAACAAGATACCGGGGATCCTGGCTGGTTGGCCCGCCGCAAGCCTACAAGGTGAGAGAGATCGCTGGTGCAACTGGTGAAGTGGTGGGGTTTAATCCCGGTGGTATGGGGATCGTGAAGGTGAGCAGAAATGAACAATTACGACAACTCGATGATACGAGATGTGATAATAAACAACAATAGGGGAGACGAAGGCACTATTGAGCCTCATCTCACCTTTACCGCAAGCCATCAATCATAACTGGTCGGGAAAGATGAACAGGGACAGGTACCAGAGCATGGGGAACAAGCCTCCATTCCCCAACGGCCAGGGAAGAAAAAAAAAAACACAAAACAAAACACATGGGAGCTGAGATGGCCTAGACCAGGTACCTAGGTGCAGTGCAGTACTGTATCTCCAGTATCACCGAGTTAGTAGACGGTCTGCTCGACCATTGCGAGCTGGGTTGTCACCGCAAGTCTACGAATCTCGCCTCCTATGTTACCCAACCTTTACTAAATCGGCACCAACAAAAAGAGAGGCAATTGCTGGAAAAGGACAAGAAGCAGAATCAGTTGAGAGAGTGCAACACAGAAAGAGAAGGGGAAGAAAAGAAAAAAAACAAAACAAAAAAAACGACTCGACGTCACTGTTACAACTTAGATTGTAGAAAAAGCGTCAATAGTTCTAAACTGCTGTCGTTGTTGGGCTTCTTTTGTCCGCCTAAGAAAAAGCTCCCTCGCCACCCCCACCAAGTCCACAAGCAACAGCTGCAAGCCCGGCATCACCGCCCCGCATCTAACTCTGGCGCGCTGGTGCTGGTACTGGTGCTGGCGCTGGCCTCCCCTTTCCCTCTCGCTCCCGTTCGTTTATTAGCTGCTTGACCTGCTTGACCTGGTTACCTTGATTCATTCCTCTCCTCTCCTCTCTCTCTCTTTTTCTCTCCATTAACAACTTCTTGATCCTTCTCCTCTTTCTTCACCCACCCAAAAGGCTATCTGCTACTCCCGTTGGCTCCCATCGTGCTACTCTAATTCCACCTCATTAATATCCTCCACGATTCGACCGACTGGCTCCCTTCACAATGGCCAGTGCTATCAAGAGTGCGCTGCCTACCCACCTCAAGCCCAACAGCGGCGATGAGCAGGGCAATGAGCGTCGTCATGGTAAGACGCGCAGTCACATGGTGAGTTGATGTGAATCAGGAAAGATACTGCTTTACCTCCCCATCATTACATGCCACAATATACAAAACATATGCGATTGCGTACCTTTGTTCGCCCACGGCGAAGCTTCACTGTATCTCAAGCTCAATTGTGACGCTCATTATCAGTCATATGGATGTCCAGGCACTTGACATGGCTGCAAACAGGCTCGCTGTTCCACATCTCTTCACATCTGTCAGATGGACTTGATTACCGCTCGCGCATGCACTCGAAGCTTCATGGCTTTAAAGTCCCTCGATGAGGGTGCAAAGCTTCGTCCTTCTCTCATCTTCAAAAACAGCCTGTATCATATTCTTTACCAGAAACAATACTAACCCATCATGCTCCAGGCTTTCGAGAACACCTCCACCAACGTCGCTGCTGCTCAGATGCGAAATGCTCTGACCAACCTCGCCGAGACCGTCAAGGATCCCGAACAAAAGAAGGCAAGTCCTTCAACCCGAAACGTGTGATTCCCGAATCAGTCAAGACTAACCAGACGGCAGCTGTTCGAGACTGAGATGGACAACTTCTTCGCCCTTTTCCGACGATACCTTAACGACAAGGCCAAGGGCAACGCCGTGTATGCCTCCCTCCCGACCAGATATATGCCACAATACGACAGTTGCTGACCATAGTTTAGAGACTGGGATCGCATTGCCCCTCCCGCTCAGGGTCAGGTTGTCGATTACGAGGATCTTGCCAACACCGAGTCTGTCCAGTTCCTCAACAAGCTGGCTGTGCTCAAGCTCAACGGTGGTCTGGGAACCTCCATGGGTTGTGTCGGCCCCAAGTCCGTTATCGAGGTCCGTGACGGCATGTCCTTCCTCGATCTTTCCGTCCGACAGATCGAGTACCTGAACCGTACCTACGACGTCAACGTCCCTTTCATTCTTATGAACTCCTTCAACACAAATGACGACACTGCCGCCATTATCAAGAAGTATGAGGGCCACAACGTCGATATCCTTACCTTCAACCAGTCTCGATACCCCAGAGTATACAAGGACTCTCTCCTCCCCGTCCCCAAGGACAACGACTCCCCCATCAACGAGTGGTACCCCCCTGGCCACGGTGACGTTTTCGAGTCCCTCTACAACTCTGGCATTCTCGACAAGCTTCTCGAGCGAGGTATCGAGATCATCTTCCTTTCCAACGTCGACAACCTGGGCGCCGTGGTCGACCTTCGCATCCTCCAGCACATGATGGAGACAAACGCTGAGTACATCATGGAGCTGACCAACAAGACCAAGGCCGACGTCAAGGGTGGTACCATCATCGACTACGAGGGCTCAGTCCGCCTGCTCGAAATTGCCCAGGTACCCAAGGAACATGTCAATGAGTTCAAGTCTATCAAGAAGTTCAAGTACTTCAACACCAACAACATCTGGCTCAACCTAAAGGCCATCAAGCGTGTGGTAGAGAACGACGAACTCGAGATGGAGATTATCCCCAATGGCAAGACCATCCCTGGTGACAAGAAGGGCGAGTCCGATATCTCCATCATTCAGCTCGAGACCGCTGTCGGTGCTGCTATCCGCCACTTCAACAACGCTCACGGCGTCAACGTTCCCCGTCGACGATTCTTGCCCGTCAAGACCTGTTCCGACCTGATGCTGGTCAAGTCTGATCTCTACACATTGAAGCACGGCCAGCTTCAAATGAGCGCCGCCCGCTTCGGTGACGCGCCCCTGATCAAGCTTGGTGGTGACTTCAAGAAGGTCTCAGACTTCCAGAAGCGAATCCCCTCCATTCCTAAGGTGCTTGAGCTGGATCACCTCACCATCACCGGTGCTGTCAATCTTGGCCGCGGCGTAACGCTCAAGGGCACTGTTATCATCGTCGCGACAGAGGGCAGCACCATCGACATCCCCCCTGGATCGATCCTCGAGAACGTGGTTGTCCAGGGTAGCTTGCGCCTGCTCGAACATTAAATTGGGAGCTTGTTTGGATGTTGTATGGTTCTGTGGCAGATTGTCTCGGTGTTTTAACTTGTCACGGCCTTTCGAGGTGCATAAGATGGACAACGCATGGGCAGACATGTCATGAGGCTTAAGGATTGGAATGTTTATCCTATGGTATGGAAGAAGAGAAGCAACGTCTCCGAATTGGTAGACATGGGAGCCTGCGTCAAGCGTCACACCGAACGCTTGCTGGGAGGGTATGGAGGATAGGGTACACTTTGAGTATGTACGTACTTGGCAAAACAGCATTAGCTTGATACCTATACATAGGTACAGCACATTTTTAATTGAAAAGGACAAATGACAATTTCTCGACAAATGAAGGGTCTCAGGGAAATGTGCCGGACAAGGTCGTCGACTCATGTTGGGACACGCCACATCATCTAACCTGGCACTGTCGATTATTAGACAGAACCAGTCTTTGTATATTAGTGGTGTTTCCTTGTAAATGGGGCTGATGGAGCCGATAAGCCCATAGTCGGCAGGCCTATTCTCATTTCGGACCAGATCTTAACCTTAAATCCTGTAGGTTTGCAATTACGGTTTACCAGCCCCTTTGGCTTGTTCAAGCTTCAGGCGGACCAACGTCGTCGTTCATCGGGCGCATGACGACGACGACGAAGTTGAGGATTGTCTGGCTAAGTCTTTGTGAGGCACAGTCGTATTGGAAAAGTTTATACATCCTTGGGTGGCAGGGTGGCAGGGTGGCAGGGTGGCTCACCCGTACTGCCGAAGGTGTTGCAAGCGGTCTGAGAGCAGGATGATGGTGTCAAAACACCAGGTTGTTTGAAAGTGAGACGCGGGGCGAAGGATCTGTTTCGACCCAGGAGGCTGGAGGATCATAGCACAAGACCGTTTACATACAACCTTTTGCCTGTTTGCTACCTCGATTTGACGCCTATAGCCTATCACAAACGCTGGCAAAGTGAAATCAAAGGACTTGGATCGGCACTCACGACGTTCCACATCAATGAGGCATTTCCTTCGATCTTGAGTACAGTACCGAACCAGGGTCGTGGAAAGCTTCAACGCACCTCGCACTAAAAACAGCTACCCATCTCCGTAAGGTTTGAGTCCTACCCTGAGTGAGGAGTCAGGATCCGAACCGATGGAACTCTCCAAGGTGATGACATTTTTAGCATGTTTGATATGATATTCTCAACCGAGTGCCCAGCCGGAAAATACGGGCCTCGATGAGTCCGTGAGATTGATATAGGAGATAAGGGATGGTAAAGATATTGCATGAATAATAAATATCGTGAGAGCTTGGCGAGAATAAGCATCCTCAACCAACCAAGGCTGTTAGCACAGGCTGTGGCTATCCGACTTCTCGATTCGGTCTAGTTCGGAGAGGGTGGCCCCGTCGTTCCATTCCATCAAGCGGCAATGCACGTTTGCATTTTGTTTGTGGGGTTGAGGGAGATTGTGTGAAGAAGGGGAGCGCGCTGTTGGTTGATGCGAAATCCGGACTGGCCCAAGCAAGGCCAAAAGTTGGGGACCCCAGCCTGATTACCTCGTAGGCTATTATCTGTGATAATGCCTGCAGTTGCAATTCATGGCTCATTGGCCACGAAGTGCCTCTGATCCTTGAAGAGCTTCTGAGTTATCATGCAATGTCCCCATGTCTTGACAGATTTGACTTGCACCGCAGGTAACTGGGCCAGTGTTTCTGAGTGTCGATAGTACGGGGGAAGGCGAGACAGCAAACAGAGCAAAGTCTTGCTTCAGCCTACAAGGCTGTGTGTGCCCAGACCCTCTGGATCGTCGTGGAAGAGACACTCATGGGTCACATTACGGCGATGCTCGGTAAGACTAACGGTTGCAAAACAATAGCCGCTGATGGCCATCTGTTGAGCCGTGGTGTGGCGGAGGCCATCTACGACTGGTTGAGGTGCAGTATTCATGCACCATTCATGCTGTCGCTCACTCTTGTGCTCCCTAGCCTTCCCCAAGCCGTGAGGGGATGTGTCTGTATCGATCTCAATGAGCTTAGCATGAAGCTTTTGCGACCGTCCATCGAGTTCAAGCCACAAAAGCAACGTCAACAATAAACATGTCCGCCTAGAAACCGCTGCCATGATCGACGAACCATATCGGTCTGTATTACCATTGCAGAAGGCTGGAGAGACGCTATCCCCAGTGCACTTACATACAGCGTTAGTTGAGTTTGGTGGAAAGAATGCATGGTACGTACGCTATTGCGTATTTTGTTGACTTACGTAGCCATCAATGTTAAGCAGCCCGCCAAGGTTCGGAGAATGTATCCCAAGTCGTTCTTTTGCCTTCCTGCGTGTAAGTCATGCCATCACATTCAATACTGGTATTGCCTTGCAGGAACATGCCACGGTTGGTGATCCATTCGTGACGTGTAATTGAGCAAGTGAATAATTTGCATGATGGCGCCTGTTTGTTGTCTCTGCTGCCCAACATTCAGCTGTAGCAACGCAGCCATAGCGGGCGCCATCTACGGGTAATGATTCACTCTAATTTCCAGCCACCTACACACACACACACACACACACACATTAGCCAATGTAATAACAGTTTGATGAGACGCTATAGGCGCTGAGATGGCGACTCCTAATTGTAGTCTACTATCGCGGATAATTTGGTTCGAAGGTTGGTCAATGCCGAGAACGCCGCTTGATCAATATTTCCAAGAAACTTGCAAGAGTCATGGCAAAACTCCCAAGTGCTTGCAGGGAAGGTTTTCAATTGAAGCTCGTCATTGGGACTATTGAGAAGCCGGGGGGCAAAGTCATTAAAGTACTTCCCAATGTGGTAAGGTGGTCACGCCAGGGATACCAAGTTTCCAATAGCGGCAAGCATCCAGACCGCCGATGAAGGAGCAACAGCTGCAGCAGCCGACATGCTGAGATTTTCCGGATGTTGTCCAGAGCCGTTAAGGACAAGGGTCTTGATGTCGGTTGCGATTCAAAGGGTTCGATTGCATGTGCTGTGAATGAAATAGGAGGATACTGAGAGAAATCATGTCATGCCCACAAGGACTGTGTCGTTGATTGTTGATATGTTGAATCAGACACGGCGCACCTCATGAAATCAATACATAACTAAACAAAGACACGGCTGCCTTGGCCGAGTCGCATCACATCCCACCGGCGAGCTTACGACAACATACATGTTTGACAGTGGTAACCTAAATCAAGGCGGCTATCGCTGCTAGAAGGATAGGGTAGCTGGCCTCGCCCCCCGAGAGTTGGTCTGTAGTGCAGCAGCTCCGGTATACGCCGGAGAGGCGCGGTTAAAAGTGTGCTGCTGTGACCACTGCCAGACTAAGGCAAGGCTGACAGGAAACCCTTCATAAGGTCTAGAGCGAGTCGAACTGGGGACTTACTTGGCCAGAGGGAAAAGGATTCGCATACATCAGAGCTCGCCTCATGACTGGATTAGAATATCAATCCCACTATTCCGTACAAGGTGACCGCTGAAGACCAGCGACATGAATGAGTTGAGGTCGCTAGGGGGCCAAGGCTCGGTGCAAATAGAGCCTGGAAGTCAAATTGTGATGGATCGAGGTCTCATGTCGCTAATGATGCTTGCTTGGCTTGGTGGGCGCGTGCCCGCTCTGACTGCCAGGCACAGCAATCCTAGAGGTTGTCCGTTGGTCTTGCAGGTGGGGCTGGCATATCCCCGTAGCCTGGAGGGTGAATCCACAGAAAGCTTGGAGTATAAGCCACAAAGGGCATAGCGTTGGAATGCGCAGAGGACGCTAGGACATGGCTAATTTGCGTGGCAGGGATCTGATAGGGTCCGTTCTGATTCGGGAATTGGAAGGCCGTGGCTGGCCTGCCAGTGGATGGAATGCGATGATGTAGCGAGATAGGCCAAGAAAGAATGGCATGGGTTGAGAGAGAGGAAAATGGATTATCAGACCAAGGCAAGCTAGGTATTGACAGGGAAGTGGGGGACGGGGTCCTTTCCATAGGTGAAAGTGGAAAGAACCTGGAAGAGGAAGGGGAAAGGGAAATGGAAAGCGAAAGGAGGAAGGAGCTTGAGGAGGAAAGGACAAAGCTCACAATTGAATTCAGTTGAACCTGCGGAAGGCGGGCAGGTCCAGCAACCGCTACCTGCGCTACACCTAACTCTACCAGTCACCCACCCCTCCACCCCCTCTGCTCTGTACATACACCCCGGCCCTTAGTTCGGTGGGATGGGATAGAGTAAGTTGGTGCCGTGGCCTCGTGGGATTAGGTTGGATTGGATTGCCATCGGTAGCGTCTGAATGTATCCCCTTTATTGCTCTCAATATTGTCACTAGCTCTGCGTTCCCTTCATTATAATAAGCCTCCCTCCTTCTCTTGAATCTCCCTCTTTCCTTCTTCTCTATCAACGCCTCAGTCAATTCGCTACTTCGTTGTGCCTCTTTCCCACTACCTAATGTAAGTTGATACCTTCTTCAGCCTTTCCCTATATGGACAACACCCACATACATCGAACTTCGTGCCTGGGATATCTAGGAAGAAGGATGCATTCAAGTGCAATGCTATTCAGTTGGGCAACGGTGACAGTAATGGATGGAAGTCAAACAAGCTGGCCACCAGCTGCCACTGTCAACTGCTGGTGGCAACGAATCAGCCTGGCAGCCCACGCACTGCCTGTGGCTTGTTTACACAACTCTCTTCGTTCAGCGTGGTGCAGCAGCAACATCATCATCATCATCATAATCACACACGCCAATGCTCATAGTCGCTACTATTTACGATTTATCGAATCAGTTTCAGAATCAAGAACTAACCCGTTTGGTAGTAATACTCAGTCATTCTTTCAACCTCAAACCAAACCCCACCAACCTTCAAAATGAAGTACACTCTCGCTACCATTGCTGCCCTCGCCTCCGTGGCCCTGGCTAAGCCTGCTTTCCTCAACACCGAGTTCGATCTCACTGAGGGCAAGCCTTACACCATCCGCTACTCTGGCTGTGACGATGGCTGCACCATCATCCTCCAGAACGGCCCCTCTGATGATCTCTCTGACTACAAGACCCTGACCAGTATGTCTCAATAATATTGAGTATCCAATAGCTTACTGACCCACGATAGCCTCTGCCACTGGTGACTCTTTCACTTTCACCCCCTCTGAGCTTCCTTCCGACACCTACAACTTCAAGATCACCGACAAGGCTGGTGAGGTCAACTACAGCGCCCAGTTCCCCTACAAGGGATCATACGCTGCTCCCTCTGTCACCAAGTCTGCTACCGCTACCGCTGAGACCACTGCTGCCGTTTCCACCAAGGAGGCCACCACCCTCGCCAGCGTTACCAAGTCCGCTGAGGAGACCACCACTGTTGCTAAGCCCATCATTCCCACTCATGCTCCTTCCAAGAACGCCACCACTCCCACTGCTGCTCACCCCACTCCCTCCAAGACTGGCAGTGCCGGCGGCGAGACCAGCGTCCCCAGTGTCCCTGAGAGCGGTGCTGCTCGCATGACATCCTCGCTGGCTCTTATTGCCGGTGCCGTTATGGCCATGGTTTACCTCAACTAAGTTATGGACATAATGTTTCATGCGCATAAATGGGATGAAGAAAGAGCGGTTTGATGAGACTCCAGTTTCGGGTGTATAATTCTACTTTAATGATGGCCTTTGTTTTATTCTTTTCCGGTTACCCCATGAGGCGTCGCGCGGCCGGCTATATCCACCGATGAACCCTGCTTTGGCTTGTCTGGGAGGAAGAAAGCCTGGTATTTAGAAATCAATTAGACTCGATGTTGGTCTGCTTTTAAACAATTGTTTGATCTTGCTGTGATGTGTGGTCTATTGTAAAAATGTCTGTAGGTCATAAAACCTCTCATGTCATTGGTTGTGGGATTAGAAGCGAAAACAGTGCTTCATTCGATATGTTTCCAATTAATCTGTCACCATCCAAGAAGCCTCTGTTCCTCACAGTATGCTCAAAGCTTCTGTGCCCTGGCGAACCTATTGTCCTATGTGGAGAATAAACAATGTTTACGGTATGTCTTTGCCCTGAACCCGAGTTCCGTCGTCCGAATTTCCCTTTTGTCTTGTGTTAGTTACTCTCTCCACACCTCCAACATCCTTACTTACATGCAGGTTCCCGGCCTGATCTGCCATCCCTCCCTGCGGCCCAATTGCTGTTTCAAAGTAACAATTCAACGGGACGAATGCCAAATCAATCCCTAGACCGACGGGTATGCAACATTGCCAGGGGCACCCTGCTATAACGGCGCATGATATCAGTGGACATTCTACAATCTCCGCCTCTCTTTGATGCGTCCGTCTTCGATTACAGCCTGGACAGCGTCAAAGAATTGCCGCACTTTCATGGTTCCAATCTGACCTTCCGTTGGATGCCGAGATATGCTTCGTTATCTTGGTACAAAATGGTTCCCCATAGTGGATAATTTTCTTTTTTCACAATGCACAGCAGTTCCCAGTATTTGCCCGAAATTCGTCGCACACCGGTCATTAAATGGCATGTACAGGGCCATCCAAGAACTGGAATGCTGCGCGAGACAGAGCGCGGAGTACGCCTAATGCAGCAAACATCACATGGCTCGAATTGCTCAAATGACGATCGTGTCCTTGCAAGTTGTGGAGGGCTTGTGTTACATTTCACAGTTTAACCGTGGAGATCATGACCAAGTTTCCAGTCAAATGTAATGGATTCTTTTCGATGTAACCGATCTAGCTAGTCTGACTTGGATGATCTGATTGCATGCCCCTTGCGTCAGCGAGCATTCCTGTTGTTTGTGGCTGTGGCGGTCCTGTCTCTTCTTTCATCGATCCCATCTTGAAACATACTGGGTAGCTAGTTACTGCTGAGGGTTTTTGCAGAACAAAGTAACAACTGACGCAACAAAAGCACGAGTGGAGAATTTCGTAAGAGCATAGACAACAGATGCCATCATCGTGCATGAGTTCAGATGAAAAGCAAAATCAAAAGATACTGTAGATACTGTACATGAAACGCGGAACCGTTCGGCGCGTGGCAGCCCCAAAAGACGATAGACAAACTGCCGGCCGGAAACAGACAAGGAATCCATGCCCCAAGACATTCCTTGGTTTTTCAAACTCAAAAATGTTTTTTTTTTTCGCTGAAATTATCATGGTCGTGGAGTAATTCGCCTCTTCTTGGCGACGAAAGAACTTGTCGTAATATCAGCCCACGCTCCGATTCCGCAGAGTCCTTGATCATCTTGGACAAAGGTGTAGCTGTAGCTGAATAAGCTATCGCTACCGACGGACATTTCACAGGCACGGTCGCGCACCACGTGCGAGCCGGGACTGGCAAGCGAGCCTGAAGGCCGGGCATCCTGGACTTCCAGGCGGAGCAGCTCGGATGCCGTAAGATCGGCCACGGAGGCGGACACGGACACGAACGCCGGAGCGGGGCATGTGGTTTCGGAGGCGGCGGAGGATGTGCCAACAGTGGTCCAGCCGCTCATCGAGAAGTCGTCGGCTTCAGAAGGAGATGTTCTGATTGCCGCGGTGCGCTCGAGAACCATGGATGTAGACATATCTATGGCGGGGGGAGAAGAATGTTGATAGCCATCCACGCCCATGACTTGGCCGTAACAGTCGAAGATGGAAGAACTGCGTTTTTCAACAAGTATGGACGACGAGAGGGACACGGAAGAATCCGAGTTGCTTTCATACATATCAGAAATAGTCATGCTGACCATGTTGATGAGCCCAAGAAACCAGTTGAGGGACCTCTCTCAGGTATACGTCAGACGCGGTGTAATGTTGTTCCAAATCAAGCGACAAGATAGACGTCGTGATACTCAGTAATGCTTGCTTAGCTACGAATGTCAGCGCGTATTCGCCCGAGGCGAAGCGCCGGGCAGCACAAGTTTTGACTGTATGTATTTCGATGAGTTGGTTGTCTCGCTGTGAAATGTTCTGGAAACAAAATACTGACCCGAGGAGGTGGGTGAGGCCAGAGCTTTTGAACTCATGAACCCCTTAGCCCAACACCATAAACCATTGACTGCATAAGCCTATGATCCAGCCTTTTCCATTCGTCAATCGTACCGAACGCCATGAATGATGCGTTGGCAATGCCCCTTGCTTGTTGCCCTTCTGACGCGGTCTCGATCAGAACAGCCTCAAGAATACGGTACGTGGAGAACAAGTATTATTGCATAGTGCCACATACTAAAATCGATGTATCTTTGGTATCGTCACCTCTTGAAAGTGGTGTCATTGCTGCATGGCAGAGCCTCCTCTAACCCCTTTTGCATTAGACATGAACTACTGCTTACCTATCAAAGGCGCCCGCCTCATTCTCTTTTGACGCCCTGCTAGAGAGAGGAGGTCTAGGAGGCCTATTTTGGGGAAAGAGGAATTTGCTCCTTTTATTATATCTGACTCTATGACCATGCAGAGATAGATATGTCTAGAGCCCAGTGTGGCTGGCACTAGCATAGGTTTCTACTCCGATTATGCTAATAATCAAAATACAGCTGTTTTTCGAGTTGTCCAAGTCTCTCTTGCTTAACTAATAACTTGTGCATTGGTCACATCAAAGTCTGGGTGTGATACTAGTTTCCCTGGTATGACTACCTACCATGTAAGATGATTGGCTAATATAGAATGTCCTTGGAGGTTCTCGAAAGCTCACTTCTAACTGCAAATCTCTCTCTCTCTCTCTCTCTCTCTCTCACACACACACACACACACACACAATATTCCTGCGATTTCGCCCTGTTTCGACTATTCGGACGCAGGTGGCTCTTGGCTGGTGGCATTAAGCCCACAGCCTAAAAGCACCAGTATCTCTTAACTGTATAGCATAAGTCTGAAACTCATTATCCCGCCATGCGCGATAGTCTGGATATTGAAATATTGAAAGACCTCCAATATACGTAAGTTTGAGAGTCTAAGCCACTGTACTACTGATTGAAATGTTTTGCCAACTTCGAGGTATTACTATCTGAGTTGCCATTCCCCCCTCCTATTCATATTCGTACTCAGAAAATCGTCTTTTTATTGTACTTCGTTGGCTCTACTTCGTTGGCTCTATAAAGAGAGACTGCCTGAACGTAGACCTGGGCTCTATTCTACGTACTGACGAGTGTTCAAGAGGAATGCTGTACAGTCACGAAATTAGGTTGCATCCTGCTAACTGCGAGTTTTTGTATGGAGTATATTAATTCGCTGTGATCGTTGAAGGCCAACTTGTATGACTTGTGTGATCGTGAGGCATACTTCTTGTGACTGCTTCCTGTTGATGCTTGCCTTGAGACCTGTCGAATATGGAGCAATGGTGATCAATTCTGGAAAACGAATGCGGGATAGAACAAGAAGAAAGATGGAAATTGTTATCATAGGTAAAAACAAGACAGTTCCTAGACACAGCAAGCTCCTCCCGTGAGTAAAAACGCAGGCAACGATTCCTGAGTAGGTAGATATGCTTCCGTGCCAATTTAAGGATCCCTCTGCCGTTTCTGAGCGGTATCAATAAGAAGGGCTAGCATTTTCACATTTTACGTTACCATTGTCCCAACAACTTTGGATGAAGTGTTCAAGTCGCGCTAATATCCGTAACGGCTGAGCCAAACTATACATTACGTTCTCTTCTCTAACCCTCCAGCGTAGCGGCCATGCTCCCCTTTCGTCGTAAGCCGGGGGCTTTAAACTTCCTGACCACCTGATATGACCTGTCGAGCTCATTCTCGACAGCACACCTGATTCTTAGGGCGGCTACAGCAGGCCACACGCTCCTCTCGCCTCTGAGAACCCAGTAGTTGAGGGTCTCTCGTGTCGGGGTTTCTAGTAATCGCACAAAGTCCCCTGCTGTCACTTCAGGCACGAGAACCATAGAGGCAGCCGGGACTTGTTCATCGACCAGGAAGCGGCGGATACCGGTTGGCAGGAGATTTAGTGTGTCCAACTGACTTAGGCGGTGCCTTATCTCCAGCCCGACCATGCGTACGAGAAAGGCAGATATCTGTGTTGTCTTGCTCCGCGACTCTACTAAGGATGGACCATGCATATCAGACTGAATAAAGGGAATGAGATACGGTCGAGCTTGGCTGACAATGAAATGATTGACGTTGAATAACTCAGCAATACGTCGCAAAGGCGAGTCTCGATCGGAGTAGGATGTGTGAGTCCAATGTCGAAAGTCAATTGTGTTAGCTGGCGCCCACGGTACAATGTTGCCGTGGGCGTCCTTGCAGAGCATAGTCGTCTTGCTGTGGCCATAGAGAGAGGGCGATGAGGCATTCGACGCTACAGCAGCGGTCCAGATCAACTAAGACGACGAGTCAGCAGGCTTCACGAAAAGTCAATGTTTCAAGAACATACCACATTAGGCGCGGTCAGATAGTTGAGGAGCGTCGGTACACCGCCCTGGCCCTCCGTCGCAACAGTTATGTTCAGCACCCTCTTGCTCCGGTTATAGGCCTCCTCGAAGGTCAAATCACCAACATTGGCCCTCACACACTCCTCCAAAACAGTCACGTCAAGAAAGTACCCTTCTTTGGAGAAACGCCTGATCCTCCGCAACAGAGTTTCCCACCGTGACCTGAAGGCCTGAGCCGTTGAGGCTTCCCCGTTCTCATGACCATGCTTGGAAGCAAATGCTGAGAGGTCAATACCATCGCCACTCAAAACAGCCGGTAGCTCATCTTCAGTATGAATAGCGACCAGAGCCGCGATCAGGGCGCCTGTAGCCGTTCCCGTAATGATGCGCGGGAGTAAACCACGCAGAAAGAGAGCCTTGACAACGCCCAAATGGCACATACCAAATATCGCACCGCCTTGAAGGACGAGTGTACTCCTCCCAAAAGCCTGTCTTGTATCGTGGATACAGTCTAATTTCATCTGCGTCGTCAAGGATGGCCCCGTGCCATGTGTAGCCGACGGAGTTGTAGGCAGGGCGCGAATATCCTCCACTGCCTCGGCAATCTGGGTGATGTACTCTTCTATAAGATACTTGGTTCCGGCAAATGATCGATTGTAGAGTTTGGGTGAGGTGATGTTCCCGAGGTTTCGAACAAGGCCGGATCTCAACAGGTTGACGAGCTGCTGAAAGTTTCCGTCTTCCCGCGCGGTCGCGAGAGAGTCTAGGCGTTCTGCAATGAGTCTCCAGTCGTAATACTTAGAAGCTGGATTGTTCCTCCTGTAAACTTGTTAGCGTACCGCATCTAAAGTAGACAGACATGACATTTTGTGAGCAGACTTGCCACAGATCAAGGCCCAGGAGGTTATCCAGGTGTAGCGCGGCCTCCTCCCAGTCCTCAAAGGCCTCGGCGGTTCTCAATAGATCCAGCCATAGCTCAACGGGGCTTTTGCGCGTGTACCAGCTCCGCAGCTTCTGCAACGACATAGTTAGGAACGACAACCGTCGCGTATCACGGATAGGAGGAACAGAGAGTTTACCCTCTGCCAGAAGCTGGCCACATCCACGACGACACCCCATACGGTGATTACCACCCCCATTGCGCGTTACCGAGGGCCGATCACAAGCACAAGCACCATTTGCGAAGTGTCGTGTTTTGCGAGCGTTTAGCGACCAGACGGCACGCACCCAGTGTACCTTGGGAATATGTCATAAACGCTAGGGACTGGGAGGGGGGCTTCTTAGGATGTTTGGGTTCGTGGATCAGAAAATCGAGATATTATTTTATAGGACATGCAAGATAAGGTAGGTAGGTTGGTGTTGAGTTTCGTAGAGCTCCCCGCAGCTGGTCAACAGAGTATTCCAGCAAGGTAAGGCAATGGTTGACGCTAAATCGGCATGTGATTGCCAATGAGATCACCAGTTTCGAGACATGGAATCTCGGAGATTGAGCCACACTCACATGCACATACTTGTATGGCTAACTAGTGCCTATTCATCATCAGAGTCGCGCGAACAATTCTTTTTTGTGACAAAGTGGTTTGTTTATTTGGTAGATCGCGACTTGTTATATTGGTCAAGAATTCCGTTCACACAAGGAATTCAGTAAAGATGTGGCTTTGCTGTTATTGCCTCCAAAAGTCTAAGATATAATACAAAAATAACCAGTTTCTGCGATACTCTGTCTTGGAGACAGTTTGATATAATCATATTATGCAGCAATGGCCTCCTTTGCTCACCATGCAGATACCCATCTCATTGTCTCTGAAACTCCAAAGATGTCCATTTTAGTCCATTTTAGTCGTCGTCATCGTCGATGACATTTCTCCTGCGGGATCTTCCTGCCACTTGTTCGACTTCGCTGAGATCATCCTCGTCCTCGCTGCGATCTCTTGTCCTCTGACGTTTGGAGCGAGGCTTCTCCTCTTCGTCGTCATCGGGGAAATCATCTTCGTCGTCATCGTCGCCTCCGCTTTCCACTTCCTCATCGTCACTATTGACGATGAAGCCATCGTCGAGCGAGTAGCCTTCGTGCCGACCAACAGCATGCTCAAGTTCCTCGTCTGATTCCTCATCTCTCCGTCTTCTAGGTTTGCCCGACCCAGGTGCGCCGCGCTTGCGAGAGCCTGCCGCGCCTCGGCGCCCACCTTCAAGGTCTCCAATGGACAGTCCTCCTCGTGATCGGCCATACCCACCATCCATCTTGGCAGCAGCGTTCTCGCGTCGCCTCTGTGCCTTCATTCTTTCCTTCTCAGCCAATTCGGCCTGCTTCTTCTGGAGTTCGGGGTCGACAGTAGTTTGGATGATCATGTCAGTTGCATTCGCCGGCTTACTGGCGACAGCCATCCTCTCCGCTAGGAGAGTCAGCGCGTCGTCTCCAACAGCTTTGTTGGGTCGAACATTGTATTGCTCTGTGATATGCCCAACCGTCATAAGGATGTTGCTGTGCAACTCAGCGGCAGCAGCGTAGTAGTGACCGTCATTGACCTCGTTGTAGGGCTTGTCTGGTGGTGGGGCGAGCGCCTTTCTCTGGATCTCATAGTGCTCTCCGCCGACGGAAATGGTCACTGATCCGTCGCTCCAGTGAAAGATGTTTGTGTTACTCTTGAATTCGCCGGTGCTGTGATCTTTTCGTACTCGAGCGACATGTTTAGGATGTTCAGCTTTAGCATTTGCCAGGTCGAATTCTGTCGGTTCAAACGTCTCGGGATCGTACACTTCAGGCATTATCTTCATGAACTTGGGGATGCGTAGAATCCGAAGCTATACCGTCAAAGTCAGCGTCAAGGGGCTTCTCAGAGCAAGTAAAAATGCATACCGCGCCATCTTTAGGCTTCGGAATTCGATGTCGATAGGTTTCGACATTTTGAATCGCTCGTTCTTTTGTCTGGACCTGGGTCTGGTCGTCGTCATCGTTGCGATACCGCGCGTAGCTATCTCCTTCGGGATCTGAAGCAAGTTCATCATCCTCATGGACAGGCTCCTTGGTAGGTACGACATCATCGTCGCCATCGTCACCGAAGAGGTCGTCGCCGCCTTCGTCGACTGAGTCAATTGGGTCTTCTATGTCGGACATGTCGTAGGTTCTTTGCGGTGAAGGAGAGTGAACTAGACAATGGAAGGGAACAGTGAAAGAAGCGGTTGGTTTGCGCGCAAAGTGAGCTTGCAGTCGCGCTTTACTTTCTAGCGACCGTGGATCCGTTTACCTAGCTGATTGTGGCTCTAGGTAGGCCTGAGGTTGGGAGGTAGGTGCACCAGCCACTGCAACACCCGTTTTGTCGATATTCACAGCCACAACCTGTGCCACACACAAACAGATGACAACCTAAAGTTCCTCTGCCTCAAGTTAGTGGAGACGAGAACGAAGAAACGAGTGTGCTGCAGCGTCAGGAGGTTTGAGAGGAGGAAGAGTGTGGCAGAGAAATGGCAGGAGTGTCAAGATGATCCCTTCGAGTGCTCTGAAACAGGCATGGCGCGCTTCAGGTGACAAACAGAGCCAGTCGCGTGAGACGAGTAGGGAGGCTTCTGGAGACGGGATGCGATGGGTGCGATGCACTAGCGTGATGCCCCGTTGTGGCGCTCATCCGCTAAAGTTACGGGGTACTTAGCCGCTATTCATCAATGGAGCCTGGGAAGCCCAAGCCCCGACACCGACACCTCAAAAACCCCCTTTCTCAAACCGACTCCAGTTGCTGATATCGGATTTGATCTGATATTGATCCTGACAACAACACGCAGTCTCAGTCAGGCGGAAGACAATACCAACGACCGCTCAAGTCACCGAACACACCCTAATACCGACTCGAGCGCGCTCTCCCTCTATTTGGGAAGCCCTCGTGGAATCCTTCTCAGGCGCCTTTGCTCACGATTTCACCCCGCCTTTCTGTCAACCATGTCGAACCTCTTTTCTGGCATGTGAGTATATATCTTCATTCTTCATCAGTATCGTCTCAGTTTGTCTTTTCTCGTCATTGGGCCCTCATTGCCAGCATCGCTTCTGTGTGGCTTGTCTGCTGGACTCTGCCACTGTTCTTGTCATGTCTTCATCATGAATCCTCAAAGGACCGCCTCTTGTACAGGTAAAAATATCTATATCCACCAGCCACGACCCTCTACTCCTATGCGAGTGCAACATTGCAAAATCTTCATTTCGGATACACTCGAACCTGGAGCCAATACCCTTGCGCACTCCTTGTCGCAGTGCAGGACAACTACCGAGAGACTGAAGACCTACTGTACACGATCAGACTCTCACCATGTGGTCCCCTGGTACACTAGTACTTTGTCCAAGACATGCCCCAAAGGTTCATGAGCTGAAAACATTCATCTGTCAGAGCCTTTGAAGACGTTGCTTTGGGATACCTTGCGAGAAACTGATCACTCTTAAAGCCCTCGTCATGATGGGCATTCTCTGGTAGTGCCTATTGGACCTCATGGATAGTTCCTCACTCATATATCATCCTTTCCTATCATCATTCCTCTCCCTTGCAAGGGCGCCACGCATGGCGCTTTTCTGCGGCTGCCATGGGCGGACCTGCCAGTGTTTCAACCATGTGTGCCATTTCAAGCATAGTGTGCTGTCACATCCATGGATAGGTGCTCTCTTACCTGAGGTACCTCACCTTACCTTACCTTACCTTACCTTACCTGTACCTGTACCTGTACGGACTTGAAGCGACTTTTTTGTTCCCTACTCAACTTGGTCCTATTTCGATAGCATCCACCTCACTACATTTGCTAACATAACATCACCAGTAACGCTCGATTCCGAGGTGGCTCAGCTAAGCCTTCTTCTGGTCCTCAAAAGAGCCCAACTGGTTCTACTGCCAGCCAGCCTCCCCCGCCAGAGCTGCCTACTCAAGGAAGCCAGTCTTCCTCAGCTAGTCTAGCTCCCAAGGTCCCCCCTCTGCCTAACTCTCCTTCACTCGCCCAGACCATTGGCATGGATGACTCCAGCGGCGTCATGAGCGGTGACGAACTAATCTCTTCCTATCATCTTCCTCGACCTCTCCCTCTGTGGCTCAATGCCCAATATGCTAAGCACATAGTAAAGGGTAATTTCATGACACTGAGTGCCCGACCCAAGACGGTCGAGCAAGGCGAGTGGATTGCACACCAGGGTAAGAGAAACTTTAATATCACAACGAGTTCTTACGGGTCCTAACGCCGTTCAGTTGTTGAGCATTACCGCAACCTGTGGAATTTTGTTAGGGTTCTCCACGAAAAGGAGGACGATGGTACATCCATCTGCAACTCTACCAGCTGCCCACGCATGTCTGCTGGAGCGTGAGTGATCAACGCTCTTATCAGACCATACATTCACTTACGCTCGCTAGTAACCACTCCTTTACTTGGCTCAACCGTAACAGGGAGCCTGTTGAGCTTCCCGCTTATGAGTACATGACTCTTATGCAGCGATGGATTTCTGGTAAAATCGACGACACCAACATCTTCCCAACTGACCCTTCTGGTGTTTCGTACGCCCACAACCCCGCCATCACCACCACACCTTTGTCCCAACTCTCGAACCCTGGCGAGCCCGAGTACATCGGAAAGCGATCAGGATTCCCTGATAAGTTCGTCGATATCTGCCAGATGATTTTCCGACAAATGTTCCGAGTCTATGCTCACCTCTACTGGGCTCATTTCACCGAGCCGTTCTACCATCTCAACCTGGAGAAGCAGCTCAACAGCTGTTTCTCACACTTCGTCCTGACGGCTACGGCTCTGGATATGCTCAAGCCCGCTGAGCTGGAGCCCATGCAGCCTCTGATCGATCTTTGGGCCGCCAACGGAACTTTTCCTCCCGAGTCCAAGGCATATGAGTATGCCAACATCCGCGCCGGCGAGCGTCTTCTGCAGCTTTCCAATGTCCCCCAATAAGCATGGACTAGTACCGGTGTAGCGTAACACGAAAGGCGGAGAAGATGGGGTATTGATCCTGTGGATCGACTCCCATGTACACAATCTGGAGGGCCTGTATCCAGCCTGGAGTCGGAAGGTTGATAAACCAGGCAGCTTCAATGGGACCGCATGATAAAGCATATTCTTGCAGTAGCAAAAGAGCTGCAGATTGGAGTTCGGGGGCCACGACTTAGAGCTTGGAAGGGGAGCTTGACTATGTAGGGGGGACACATGGCTGGTGGTAGACATACGAACTAGGAACTTTGACCTATCGATGTGAGGCTTGTTTCTAGGTCCCCAAACACAAATAGATTTCGAAAACTGAAGCAACGTAGTGTAGAAAAATCACGAACGTGACCCATCCTGTCAAATGATAGATTCCTGCTCTCAGATTACTCGATTCATACCCAGGCTAACCGGTATCTCATCCAGTCATGCCTCTCAGTCATTCTTCGATCCCTTGTTGCACTGCGCGCTTACCTCGCTGATTTTGTACTCCACAATGACTGGTCGATCTTCCTCGATAACGAACCTGCCTGAGCCAACATACAACTTGTCCTGCAGAAGTTTCAAACCCGGAGCATCGGTCTCGAACCTAATCTGCACAACTGACGTCGTCAGTATCAAGTCCAGAGTTGTCCCACAACAGCTCAAAACAATGAGGGCAGGATGGCGGCTCAGCGTCAGGTCGACAACCATGTTATGGAATCCGGTCACTCACAAGCATTTCCAAAACCAGTCGTCGTGGCATTCGTATCTCCTCGAACCACTTTCCCCTCATCTCCCGCCATGTTGACGACTCCATTGTAGCTAAAACGCAACAGGGAGCCAGAAGTATCACGCGCAACACTTGTTACTTCAAGCTTGACCCATTGACCATCAGGATCACGCCGAATAAAGTCGCTGCCATGGATGAACGTCGCCTCTAGAGGAAGCTCATATCCCGGCTCAGAGACGAGAGTACCCGCCTTGGGGAGAAACGGGATGTTGAGGAGGGAGGAGGTGATGACAAGAGGATCATTTATGGCGATCTATCATCCAAAGAATTAGTGATGCGTGAATCCATTCTGAATGGGAGTAAATCGCTGGGTGGAGAAACACGGTGCTTGTAGGGTTCGAAGGCACAGGCTCTAGGCTGGAGACAAAGCCACAGTGATATAGGTATACAAAACGCCAAGAAAACTACAGTCCCAACATACTTGAGCTGTGAAGGCAGGAATGAGTATAGGGAAGTTCGTCAACTTCATATCGAAAGATGTTCGACTGAATGCCGAGTCTCATTCTTGTTCTATAATAAAAAAGGAACAAGCTAAGCAGCTGCTAATAGGCTTTTCTATCTCACTGCTTCGGATCCAGTCTCGAAATCAGGAATAGACGCAAATGCATACGACTTAGTGTGTTGAGCAAACGCATCCCCATCTCGTATTATATCTGCGTTCTCCGAGACCACAACAGAAGAGTTTGCACGCAACGGCGATACACTGAGCGAATCGTGTGCGAGCATCAGCATCTGAACCATGACACACATTGTGCTATTGTTGCCCTTGTGATAGGAGCATCTACCGAAGCGGATTTGCTAGTCAATTACGAGATCTCTTGTTGTGTGACTGGCGGACAGAGCTGATATGGGCGCTTGCAAGAGGCGACGATTTCGAGTGACGCAGGCCGTCCCAGACTGTGGAGGTCCTTGGGGGACCAAGGCACAGAGATCTGATGATAGGGGTACATATATGAACTGGGAGCCATTTTCTTGACAGGCAGAGATACATAAATCCGTTCTCAATAGTGTAATATCAGAACCTATCGCCAATGATGAAGCACAAGGCCCCATGGTATCAATAGCGATTCGTGGAAACGAAACTGATGACAAGGCGCAGAACGCCCGCAGACCGTATGGCTGACGATAATTTGAAAAGCCACCAACAAGGGTGATGTGTGTTCAAGGCACCAGTTACCAGTGTAACGATGTTCACGACACAATGACACCGCGAGCCCATTGTTAGGTACGGCCAGGCTGCTTTCGCAATGCACTCGTCAGAACCTAGCATCAGACAGATTCAGCTAAGGGCTGGACTATGGATGTGACTCTGGTTCGTGATGGCGGCGTGGTGCTGTGCTTGTGCATGGGATATCTACACCAGAAGTTCTCGATACCGCGGGCTTGAATGCTTCTCCACCAACTCCTCTAAGCCATATGTACCACCAGCTTCGTATGAGAAGAAAGATTGAGATGTATTACCGGCTAGTTATGTTAAACACGGAGCATTGCGAAGGCTAATAGTGTATTTGAGGTCCTGGTGGCGCAGTCCATTTATGCGTTTTGGAACCGATATCCCTTTTGCCCGAATGACTCCGGTGTTGTCCATTGATTTCCGTAACCGCGTATTCCAGACTGCATGCATAGTCATAGGGCAAGATGCTGTCGAGGAGAACTGTTGGATATCAGAACTGTCATCCGTTTCAACCCGTCATGTCCCACTGCCCGGGTATCCCCGCTTCCGTCTGTCAAAACCTTGTAAGCTCGGCCTTTTGTCTAAGCCACTTGTTTCAGAAACATATCCGCTCATGAGATCGAGTGGCTGACAGGTCCCTTTTCAGCTGTCAGGGCCGTGTCGGGACGCAGCAAAAAGCATCGCCCTTCTCTGGATAGGAAAAAGAAACGATTGTTCCATTGCGTATCTGGAGCCAAGGTCAAGTACACTTAAGCTCAAGTCCTGGTATTTCTTTGTCTTCATGCGCTTGACGATGCTCAAGGTATCAGATCTTGGTTGGTTGACTGGGCAGACTGTCCGACGTGATGTTCGTGATGCTACCCAGAAGGCGCAGCTATCAAGTACTCTTGACGGTACTTGAATAACGCCTGATAGCGATGGTGATCTACTGGTCGACCCCAGTGTCAGACGCTAAAAGTAGTTAACAATTGCTATACAAGATGTGTGACTTTATCTCAAACAGCAAAGTGGATGATATCATGGATCGTAGTTTTACGAATTTGGCTTCCATGCTTGACTAAGACATACTGCCGTGTTCGAGAAGAAGGTTCCATGGATAGCTTGGAGACCAGTTGCTATCAATGCCTGCACTTCAAAGTATTCGGTATGTTGACATGCAAATGATACCCCAGCTTCGCAAAATACACTTGATTGGGGTCCAAATTGCACTTGCAAAACAAGACTAGTCCATATAAAGACAACTCGGTCTGTTTCGTCCTCCAGAAGGCAACGTGAGATTCCTTGTTCCAAGATGTTGTGAGCGTCATTGCAGCTTGTCGGCTGCGACATACCTGTCCCACGTTGACATTTCTGGGTTACCAAGTTCTATTGTCGGCGAATCTTTATCCTGGAATGCCGCATGTGCCAACTTTTAATCCCTTAGGTGAGATTGTGGTGTGGACAATTTCATCATGCTGATGTCCGTGGGTGTTTCAGATATCGAATACTAAGGCGAGGGGTTTATAGACACAGGGCACCTCTGTCTCCTGGATTCACAGCCGCAGCCTCGTGATATGACATGATACTCGTCGAGGCTGACGCTGTCAAGAGCCTGGAATCCTTGCCCAGAAACAGCAAAATCCAGAACGGTGGATCGTTATGCTGGAAATCTCTTCGCGTACGATGAACGTGGACCCAAAACTCGGACAGGGATCCAGACCGCATGTTCGGGAGATACCTTACGCCACTTGTTAACTGAAAGAGAGGTAGCCAGCTATTGTTCCATCTCTTCTGCTGCGTGCTGCTATTCTTTGAGTGTTCAAAGTAACTCTAGGCCGCAGTAAAGTTATCAGCGCAACCGGGCCACCCTCGGTCAGAATGAGCCCTGGATGATGATATGTGAAGACGAAATGGGGGGAGGCGCAAAGTACAACGCGATATCAAAGATTAGAGTCTAGCACTAGCAAGACCTGCAATGTTGTTCCGGTTCTAGAAAGAGTGTCATATGGAGGGCTGCGTCACGAATGATGCCGAGGATATCTCCCGGTTGTCTTTCATACCGGATACAGAGCGATTATGATCCAGTATTGGAATCAATATTGCGGTAGATCAGGGGAACCGAAAAGCATGTGCCTCTGAAACCGAAATGGCTGAATTAGAGAGGTTCTGCGTTGTCGTGGGGGCTAGAGTGAGTGTCCGAAAATCGCAGCGTCTCTTCGAGTCATAATGGCGGTATCCCTATGCTCACCAATGGGATATGCTGAGGCAGTTGGGCAGCGACTTCGGGCGGCCTTCATATCGGATTCACATCGGCGTTGGTGAGTAATGCCACTGATGCTGCTATGAGGAGGACATTCAGAGTCGTAACAGGCCCTGTCTCATTGAGACCGTTTGTCTCAAAATGTGATGAGGCTCTCGATATGACCAAAACGTACATCTCTGTAGCCATGCATGGGGTTCAAAGTTCTGAATCGTCAAGGATACGCTACATAGCCCACTTGGGTTATGGATGACCTGAACTGGCTAAACTGCATGCACGAAGCGCAGGCCTGATTACCTGGACAAGCAGTTTAGGAATGGAGCCGGCCGAGCAGGTCTGCCGTCTGGGCGAATGAAGCCCCAAAACTGCTCGCCCTATTTAAACGATTGGATGTCGTGACAGGTTGGGCAGTTTTGAAAAGCGCTGGCTGTTTACCCAACTTGACCCTCCCGGAAAAAGATCCGGAGATCCATGGTAGCAGCAAAAATGCTCGCACACTCCCAGTGATAAGATTGTACTTGTACAAGCGGATGGGACTTGAAATGATATTTGCATGCCTTTTTCATCAGCACAAAACACAAGCCTGTGTTCATGATGCAACCATCGAGATTCAGGAAGCATTCCAGGTAGATAGTCTTTCGTTCTGGGGTCCAGTGTGTGATGATATTTTCCGTTACGCGAGAAGGGTCCTCGGATTTGAAGCATGGACCCAGGTGCATACCACGCACGAGGTGTTTGGACCATAGATCAGTCGAAGCCATGACGCTAGACCATCTGGTATCTGTCAAAGAGCAAGTCAGCAGGGGATAGAAAAGCAAGGTGCCTAACATTTTCCTGGTCGGCTAGGGAGAGGACGCGCACGCGTAACACACCGACAAAACAAAGTGCTCAAAAGAGAAGCACCACGAGCGGCCCATTATGCGACCGCGAAGCACAGTGGATCCATGATATCAGGCGTATGAGCCTAGTGGTTAGAATTAGGGTCGTTGTAGAGGGCGTGCAGTTGGAGCGTGTGGGAGCTGAGTCGCAGCCGTCTTCCCCAGCCACCCACAGTGACGGAAGCATCGAAGTCTCAGTGCATGATCAAGAGAGGCATCTCTTGGCTGATGAGCTATTGGAGATTCCGCAGGTGAATCGGACGACAACAGAGGCTTGAGACGTGATATCGATGGTGTTCTTGCAGTCAAGAACGGGATTTGTGGTGATTGTGTGGGATGGTCTGCAAACGGCACTCGTTGGGACTTAAGCTCCGAGGATTGGTGTCTCAAAGCCTGAAATACGTTATCTGATAGAAATCTCTTGCCTGGGGCATCAATTATCCAGAGCTGTTCCTCGGCTCGGTTTCTTCATTGGAAAATCGCCGTGCTGAAGTAAGCCGAGACCTGCTCTTTTACCGCGTGTTGCTACTCGTCGAGAACAACTAGGGAGGGGTCAATCAGAATGGTTTCCCTGAAAATCGTCAATTTCCAGAGAGTGGACAAGCACGCGCCAGGATGAAGCCAGTCGAGATACTCATTGTGAGGCGACTCCATTATGCCATGGCGTGTATTAGTTTTCCACAATTTTAGGACGGCTCAGTGTTCCTTGCTAGAACTAAAAAAGAATAGCAGTCCCTGAGGACGGGGCAGAAGACGCGGTGTCGGACGCGCTCCTCGCGTTTCATATTGTGTTGTCTCCTCTGGTTGTTGCCTTGTGAAATAAAGACTGCCACGAGCTATTCGTTGAAGATGAACAGGGCCGTGGGCACCTGTCCATGGCCTTCCAATCCCGTCAACCATCGGGACTTGGGAGGGTACGTCGATACGTTCTTACCCCACGACCCAGCGACTGGTCAATAGGAAGGCAGCCATTAGTGTTAGTGGTTCTCGGCTGATGCAGAAATAAAGCCCAAAGCTCTGAGCACTAGCGTCCGTTTTGGTGCCCAACGTCTTGGAATTTTCCATTGTTAGGTTTGCTGGGCTTTTGTAAACAACCTAAGTGGCCGGGCCGGCCCAGGAGCGCCCGAAGCTAGACCCAATGAGACATTTTGGAGTCGAACTTAGAAGTCGACGCTTCTAATGAGAAGCCGCAATGCCGCAAGTCTGAGTAAGAGTTTCTTACCGTCTTGAAATACGGTACGATGCTCCCTTGTTAGAGGTGCCGATATCAGCCTGGGGAGTATCAAATTTAGCACATGGCTTCCCGCCATTAGACCCAGTCCTACCCGCTGCCTGTCTACAGGGTTGGGATCGCTTTACCGACTCCCTGGCATAATGGCCTTATTGCTTTTTCCTTCAGCGGTTTGAAAGCATGTTCTCTGTCTTCGTTCATAGCTTATTGTCGCTCCCGGCAGTACATACAAGACATATGCCCCCATGTTTCTTGATCCTTGTAAGATCATAGTCAGCCTTCAGCCATGACACCACTCAGGTGTAGCTACTGGCTCTCAAGAAGCGTGGGGTTGCCGGGATAGTTAGTGGCAAGGTTTCCAGTCTAGACATCTGAAGGACAAGAAGATCACAAAGCATGCAGAGAAAAGCCCGAGACGATGGCCTCATCACTCGCGAGAATCGCTCGCAACATGAATTGGTAGCGGCCCAAGGGGGAACAAGGCCAAGGCTGGTGTACTGTATGTTACAAAACAGAGCGGCGGTCAAGTGACGACGGCCCATTCCTGGAGCTAGAAGCAACATACGCCGCTGCTAATTGTTCACACGGGCTCCATGGCTGACAAGTAAGAACGAATAGCATTCACGGTAATCCTCCTCTTGGGCCAGGCTGGGATGACACATGAGGAAAAACCCCTGCCTGGTGTGCTAAACTAAGCTCATTTTGTATTCAGAAACGGGAAGTCGGTTCACATCTGGAGATCTGATTGACATCGTGGTGTAGCTGTCACAATCTCTCACCTTTGCGGAGTTCTGTCCTCCATTCCCGTACTGTTACGTATCGTTGGTTTCCACCGCAACGATAATTGATAATGGAGTCGTTGTTACAGATTTGGCTGGGCACATTGAAACCCATCACCGCTACTATGACTGATAGCCGATGGCGGTGATGTCGACGTTGGCAATGGAAGAGATCCGATGAGGGAAGAAACATCGGCATCGCCTGTTTAGTTCCAGGTATCGCGGCCTGGACCCGTCTCATCTGGTCTTCTGGCTCTTGCCATTGAGAGCATCTTCAGCCTGGCTGGACCCCAAGTTTGCCTGGTCGATTGAGGCCCCCCAACCCTGACTTGCGCCTCCACACCCAGATAGATCGTCTGCTACGCTGAGTTCTTATTCCGATATCATATTGGATACGGCCCAGACGGCTAAATCGATGAGACGCGTGCTGCTCAGGAAGCTCATTCACTGGCTCATTCGATCATCAATTCATACACTTTCTCTCTCTGATTGATCTGATCTCTCATTCCCCATCACCGCGGTCTTGCCCCAGTAAAGCGCTTATGAGATCTGTTGGCTAAGGGAGCTATCATTCGAGCAGATCATTGAGACCTAGACATCTCCAACTGTGCCGAGGAAGACGGGCCAATACCAGACCCCGGTCTCTGGTGGGTCATGGCCATCCATGATCCTCCGTCTCGCAGAGGTGCCTTGCCAAACTCGCGAGACAAGACCTGTCCATGCCCTGCCATGACCGCGTTGCTACAAGTCTGGCATCGTCGGCGTGGTCTAAAATGCGAATGGATGCTTGAGTGTCTGCTCCACAAGAGTAATTGCCGGCTACTTGCCCCGTCCAAGTACATAATCGAAGATTGTCCTCGCTTTGATCCCAAAGTAGAAGTCTGTTTTCTTCATACATACCCAGTAACCCATCGTCTCTGCCCGCTCGTCGTCCTACCTTATCTTGTTTATCAGGATTGCAGACTACATCAAGGTCTCAATTGCACCATCCACCACACAAAGCTATATAGTGCACACTACACACATATTACCTCAAAAACGGCACCATCAAAGTCAAACCCTGGACATCATCAGCACCACACAACGCCTAGCCCACACCATCCTAAAGCCTTAGGACATATTGTTGCGCCGGTCTCTCGCTGTTGTAAGTGCTCCTTATTTGGTCATTGTCTATTGTGCCGTGCTAGGCTTCTGTACTGCATTATACTGCATTGCAGATACCGAGAGTGTCCAGTCGCGCGCCTGATTTCCTGTTTCCTTCTGGCCTGTCATTGTTGGTTGTATTCTAGTGAATCGGCCAGTACGCTTGTTGCCATTCCCGTCCTTTCCCGTCCTCGCCGTTCGGTCGTCCGGCGTCCCGCACATTCCACTATCTATTATCCCATCTATCGCCAGCCTCTTTTTCACTTCCTTGAACCCTAGATTCTTCGTATATTCTTCCCATTTTCCTATCTTGGTCCCTCCCAGGATTCCAAATTTAGTTTATCACTCTATTCTTGGAGGCCGGTTTCGAGCCCCTTGCACACAAGCAATACGCTACGGGAGAAGCTTCGTCTTTGCCTATTTTTTGCTGCACCTGCGCTTCAGGGTTGCGAGAGAAAAGACAAGAGCTTGCAAGCCCGTCTCATTCACTATCACCCGTTCCATTCAATTCAGTATCTTGGCCACAAACTGGAGTACCAAAGTACTCGAGAGGTACGAGCCATCCCCCCGATTCTCCCGCCGAGCACTGAGTCACACTCTCTGTACCCTTTTCGCATCGGCCTGGCCTTGCACGTAACCCCACCCAAGCACGCTCCGGAGGGTCGGGCTTTCTGGCTTCCTTCCAGGTTCTCAAAGCCCACCTCACCTCACCTTACACGCCCCTGCCCTGTCCTGCCATTCCTTCCTTCCTTGCCTACAAGTGAGGTGAGCTGCTGGATGCTGGGTGGGTGAAAACTTGGCAGGCTGCCAAAAATACACACCCGTACCCGTTTCGTCCTTCACCGCTGCCCACGCTACGGTTCGGCCTTGCCCACCAAACATTGTTTGAGTCTCCCGCGCGCAAAGGAAAAAAAAGATGATACCTTACCTTGGGTTCTCCAGTACTTTATTATTTCGCGCCCCTCCCCCAAATCCCAACCTCATTTCGCTTCCCTCTGTGCCTCTGTGCTCTTCACCTTGATATTGATATTGATTCCGAATCTGGGTCTCCTTCTTCAGATTCCACCCTTCCCTTCTTGGCTCCTATTTTCTCTTTGCAGCCTTGCTTCCTTCTTCCACTGTTTCTTTTAAACTTCCCCGCCCTGTTCTCTTACATATACCCACACAAAACCTCACTTAACACACACTCTCTCACTCACTCAATCTCACATCACCACAATGACTTCAACATTTCAAATGCAACAACCCTTTTATCGTCCAGCCTCTCTAACCGTGGATACACAACACGCACAGAAGTACTTCGAAGACGAAGACAACAGTGTATTAGACGACAACATTCTTGAACACAACACAATCGATTCGGGCTTAGAACTATCGCCACCCATGGCTGACAGTCGTCGAGAATCCTTTGCTGTCGGCCCTCCGCTCTTCTCGCCAAAACAAGAAGACTGGCAATCCGTCGAAATGCAGTCGGTTTCCTCCAACAACCCTTTCTTTGATCAGCATAGCAACAACCCTTTTATGCGCCCTGATCACACTCAGAACAATGGCTTCGCTGCCACTGCCAACTGGTTCGGAAACACCTCTGGCACTTGCACTCCTCTGAATCCCTTCGATGGTGTTCCTGCTGAATATGACGCCAACGCCTCTCTCTTCCACCGACCCATGGCCGGCCCAACACCCTTCACAAACCCTGGGAACATGTTCCCGTCACTTCCCGTCGGCTCCCAGTCTATCCCCACATCTCCCCAGAAAGAGTGGATGACCCCTCAGCAGCCCATTAACAAGAACAAAATGCGCCCTAGCAGCCCCGGTCTCCGCTCTCACAACGAGATGCGCCGTGGCGACGGTATCCGGAAGAAGAATGCTCGCTTTGATATTCCAGCAGAGCGGAACCTCAGCAACATCGACCATCTCATTTCTCAGTCCACTGATGAACAAGAGATCAAGGAGCTCAAGCAGCAGAAGCGACTGCTCCGTAACCGACAAGCAGCGTAAGTCCCGCCCCACTAAATAAACATAAGACGTTTACATTTCAAGGTTTGATGCTAACTATCGTCAGTCTTGACTCGAGACAACGCAAGAAGCAGCATACTGAACGTCTAGAGGATGAGAAGAAGCAATATACCGCTCTCATGACTGACATGGAGGAAGAGCTGAAGATGCTTCATGCTCGGGTTGAACAACTGTCCCTCGAAAAGCAGGAATGCATCAAGTTCATCGAGACCCAGAGGCTGGACAAAGAAGAGATGATCCGTGTTCACACCAATGAGACTGGCGAACTGAGGAAGAAGATCAGCGTTCTCACGGACCATGTTCAGCGACTCGATAACGCCGTTCCCGCCACCGGAGACAATGGCTTCTCAAACGGCTTCGATGCCATGGACGCTATGGATGGCTTGGGCATGCCTGGTGCATGGGATGCTTCGAACTTCCTTCACGATTATCCGGAGCCTGAAGTCAAGCAGGAGATGGCTATTGTTCCCACCAAGAAGAACGACAACCCCTTCGTCGAGAGCGAGAAGCCTGCCGCCCAGGGTGGCCTCCTCTTCATGCTCTTCCTCGTTGGTGCCTTCGTCCTCTCGAGCCGCTCGACCCCTGCTATTCCTCGCGTTTCTGAGGATGTCAGGGCCGCCTCGGCCACCATTCTCGACAACGTTCTCAAGGACGCTGGTGTCAACTCTCAATCGGCCAGCCTGCAAGCTGCCCCCCAACCATCCGGCGCTGCTAACTGGGGCAATACCATCTCCATGAATGATATGGCGATGGATGGTGTTGCACCTTCAATGCTTGGTGAGCTTGGTGACCAGCTGACTCAGCCGACTCAGGAGCAGACCAACGAGCAAATCTTCTCTCTGTCAGCTGCTCAGTATAATGGTGTCAACTCCCAAGACTTCCTCCAGAACGCTCCTGAGAGATCATCACCCAGTCAAGGTCGCCGAAATCTGGCCGAAGCACTTGCGACAATGCGAATTCCAAACAAACAAAACGATGCAGCCGAAGTGTACACGCGCTCCCTTCTGTGGGACCAGATTCCCAACGACGTTGTGCGAAACTTCGCGAAAATGGTGTCAGAATGTAACAGCGCGCAAAATGAGCAGCAATGCAACGAATTAAGGACATGAACGAAGACACGAATCAAGAATATAAAAAAAAGTCACGATGACGAATTCACGGCTTAGCCTCGAACGGCTTTGAATTACTTGTTCTCATTTTTCTCTATTTCCTTTTTCTTTTGTCACTGATTTTCCTTGTAAGTCGGCTATTTTCCTTCCTCTTCATGGGGGATGAGCTGCCATATACTCGATGTCGCTCTCGCGCACTCCAGACATGTTGCTCACGCACCCAAATGGATGGTTTCTTGTCTTCCTTTTGTCGTTTCTTGTGGATTTCCTATTTCGGGGTCTTTCTGATTTCCTATGGATCGAGCAAGCGAGCGTGCATTGATTTGTTTTTTTGAGTGATTTTCCCAGCGTGGCATCGGTTTTCCTCTCTCGAAATTGGATACCTCTCTTTTGGTAACGGCGAACGGAATGTGGTCGATGTGGACGGATGTGAGCCAGATTGGGTGTGGACACTTGCGGCGAAACAGCAGCCAGCAGGAAGGAGCAGGCAGACTCTATGAGGGCCCAGTCCATGAAGAGTCTTGATTCTATCGCGGTGCATGGAACGGATTTGCAGGCTAAGGATATGGATGGAGATGGAAATTGGCATACGTCTGAAGACGACAATGACTGAAATGGTCTATGATGACGATGATACGAGCTCGTCGATGATCCATTTACTTGTTTGTTTGGAATTAGTTCGATTCATTTAAACAACCTCCGGTTCCAGGTGATCCGGTCAGTTGTAGAATATTTTATGGCATGGATAATTATCTGGAATTAGTTTTCACGCGGCGAGCATCAAACAAAGAATATCCATCCCAATAGTTTCATTCAGTGTTCGTGACGATCATGATGCCGATGCTACCTCGTGAACAGTTATGTCATATCATCGGATATCTATCTGCTTAGGCAGACTTTTATACCTACATACACTTCCAACAGACCAGGTCCCAAAAGAGGGAGGGGAGCGGGTGTTATTTTTGAAGAAACAAGAATTATAAAAGATAGCAGGTGAGACATATGCTAGACCTGTCGATAATAGGCTAGAAGATGCAAGTGGTGGGTGTCAGCGCGAGAGGGTGGTTTGTCTTAGACAATGTCTTGCCAATGCGCGGCGCTGGGACGGCACGGGATGCGCACATCAGCCTAGGTAGGTAGACGAGCATGTATGTATGTACATATGTACAGTCCTGACGAGTTGGCTTGATTTGGCGCGCAAATAAAAATCACAATCAGGTCTTCTAGGGAGAGGCTAACGTGGTAGGCCTCATGTTTATGCTGATAGTCTAAACACGTATATCTCGAATCACCGGTTCTGCGCCACTACGGCTTTGCTCTTTGGTATGGGGAATCCTTGAAGTTGCATCTCGTCTGGAAACTGCCGTGCATGGCTACATTGCATGGCATTGCATTGCAGGGCGATGAGCTGAAGGGATAGCTTTAGCTGGGAGTCTTGAGATTAATTTCTTCTTTCCTCGACGCAAGGAACAAGCGGGTTTCTTGGAAAACAAACAAACCTATCACTGGCCATGCATGGGATAAAAATGCGATGGTCTCAAGAGCCTCAAGAGACGAATGGACCAAGTTCAACCGCTGAGATTTCAACCACCCCCTAATTACAGGCAGCGATATAGCGTTTTCAAATCCATTCACTATTGCTAAGCTCCCTTCTCAGAAGCGCATCTCCACCTGAAGAAAGATGAGTTCACTTTGATCCTATAATAGGCCTGCTATAGCGATGAGCCGTGACAAGCTCCGTGCACCCCTCGTCATGTAGGCCTCGACCGGGCCGCGTTAACAGGCCGCATGACTAAGACGACCAATAATAACATGAAGTCTTTTGGGCCATCGACGTTGGGCATCAATAATAGGCGCCTTGTGGGATTGGTAGGGTTTTGTCACGAGGTCCAAAGTGAGAGAAGAGGGAAAATCCGTCGCGAGATGGCGGCGATGGGCGATGTACGGCTGCAACGCCAATGGTCTTAACCCTAACGATATGTAGAGAACCACTCAGATAATGTGTTGCGATATGATATGTACAACAAGACGCAAGGTGGAAACACCCCGTACTCTATCTATATACTTAAGAATAGTATGATATCGAGACACAAGCACACACAATCCCCAGCAGCCTTATCCGCCCAACCGCATCTGGCAAGTATACATGTATGTTGATGTGAGCAAGACACCCCTAAATCACCTGAGTTACATCAATACGGGAGGATAAAAGCTGGCTGGTCATCCAAGGGGCGAATCAAAACTATGTGGTTGACTGTCCCATCGACTTCTCCTCCTCCTCCTCCTTCTTCTCCTCTTTGATTGACTTGTACGGCATATATGTCGCGGAGATGCAACTCTCAGTCACAGTGGCACATGGCTACAGTTGCACTACTTGCGATTGCCTTCGCCCGGAGGGTCGTACTTCTCCTTCCAGATCCTAATGCAAGATGTTTGAATCAGCGGTTGTCCATCGAATCGTATGATGCATGATGGGGGATCAAGACCAATCGATAGAACGCCCTCCGTGGCACCAGACCCTGTGGCTCCCGGGCAAGGCGGATTCGACGAGAGCCTATCGAAATACAGGTCGCCACAACAACACTGGGAGACGATGTGCAGAGGGAGGTTCTGGCCTGTGGACTTACCAAGAGTTCCCTAGTGTCTTATTACCGGCCTTCTCAGCCAGTCGATAATACCGAGCTGCCGCGAACTGTGCAGGATATCAGCCTCATGCGAATAGCCAAGCATACTTAAACGTATGGAAACGGTCAGAGGCGATGAAAGATTCTGACAGAATGGGCTGGGCAGTGAATTGGTTTGGGTGCCAGTATCTCGACGAATCAAGTGACCCAGTCTCACCGAGAACATCTCTGCAGCCATGGCTTCGGTACGGCTCATGTACAGAGTGCTCCTGAACCGGCCAGACAGGCAGTCATGAGTAAATGGCTTCTGGTGTAACATACCTTGTCTTTCTTACACCCGAAGCCTTCGACGTAGCACCAGGCAATCTCGTTCATGGCATCTATCAAATAATGTCAGACCTTGTTCTCAGCTCGTGTATGTACGACTTGCCAGTATCTCCTAGATTCGCCGCAGTCTCATAATACTGTAGCAAAGTCAATGGTCAGCAATTGTTGTCACTCCCACAAGAATCAGAGTCAACTTACCTGCTTGGCGGCGTAGGCATCCTTTTCGATGCCCCAACCATGTCTGAAGCAGTTGGCCAGCTCGAAAATGGCGAGAACAAGCTCTCCCTTTGCAGCTCCACCCTTCTTCATGCCCGCCTGGAGAGCCATCTGCTCAATCGAGGCAGAATTGGAGGCTGCAGCTGAAAGATACTTGACGGCACCCTCTGGATCTGGAGCGCAACCCCATCCGTGTCTGTACAACACGAGTCATGTTAGCGTTCGAGACATGTAAATCGACTCATCTCGATAGATCATAAGACAAGGTTGGCACAAGGTTTCGGGTATCGCTCGACGTATGTAAGTTTTCAAGGTTTGAAGTCTCAACCGTTTCCAGAGCTTCAAACTCTATCAAACTTTACCTGCCTGAAGTGCCCCACCCGAGACATTGACATTCTATCCGGTGTTCTCACCTTAAAGCAAGGCCGTACAACACTTGGCTGAGCGGGTTGTTGGCGCCTTGAGGATCAGCCAGCCGCCCGAACATGCGTGTCGACAACTCCAGCTTCCCCTCTTCGTGCAGGCGAATGGCTTCTTGAATATCCTGATCAATCTGCTGCGACGAAACAGCCCGCTCTTCGCCTCTATTGCTGTCCGAGGGAGTGCCTGGCCTGCTGTTGCTCCTGGCGCGGTTATTCTGACCCGCCAGCATAGTCGCGCGCTTCTCCCACTGCGCCTCGTCCGATGTGACAATGTCGGGCAGGTTCTCGGGGACGTTCTCGGACGATGGAGGTGCCCGGCTCAGGTGCAGTCGCTGAGACAGACGACGGGCGCCGCTCTCTTTCTTTGTCTGGCTCGACTCTGAAGCAGAGCGTGATCGGCCGGATCGGAAGACATCGAGGGATCGTCGGGGCTTGTCTTTTTCTTTGGCTTCTTGGACTGCGAGATGTAGATTGTCGACAGACTTCATGGACGGGGGGTAGATGCGCTCTTGGGTTGAGGTGTCGGAGCGGATGATGGTAAATTCGGGGGCTGCCAGATGATCGATAGTGCCTTTCTCAGGCGGCTGGCCTGTGGCGAGGTCGTCCTTCTTCTTGAGAATATCGCGTATGCCCATTTTCGCTAATGGTAGTGGTAATATGTACTTGAGAGAGGTTTGCAGGGTTATAATCAGTAGTATATTGATGACAGCCCAGAGGCGGAAGGGCCCGTTCACAAAGGATCTACACAGCGATTCGCGAAGCAAGTAGCCCAATCGAGAACGAGACGACGGGATCAACGAAATAAGCTAAGGATCAGGTTAATACCGTTGAGTGAGGATGGCATGTTTATTAAGTTGCTGGCGCTTTACTCATTCCTTCAAAGTACCGCAAACAGACACATGGAAACAAAGGCACAGTCAGAGGCAGAGGCAGATGCATGGATTGAGGCTGAGTTGAGGCTTTGCGGTTTCTTGTACCAGAACTGTCATTCAACGCGATGTGACTGGTGTTCTAGATCTGTAAGGTAAGCGCCAACAAAGATCAGCAACCCCTGGTTCGTTTCAAACTTCAAAGAGTGAGTACCTAGAGCTATTCCGTACTCACACTGGAGAGAACACAGCAGCCTTTTTAACCAATGGGCATGGGTAAGGAATGGCTAACTCATGATAAAAGCATGTATTAAATGGCTTATTCATTGAGAGAGAAGGGGCAAAACCAATTGTATTACTTTTAACGAGAGGCGACAAGTTGATGGTTTCAAATCAATCGGCACCTAGAGCTATTGCGGTAAGCAAAGGTCAGGACAAAGATGTTTTCCGACTCGGGGATTGCTCTAGCATTCCGGGTTTTCATTCTGGTACTGGATCCGCAACCCAATCTCTTAAGCTTGCTTTCATAATATAAAGTAGTAGTACCTGTGAAGCCGTTTGTTCCCATGTCAAATAAGCCAGGTCAAAAGTTCAAGGCAACTGTTACTAATATTAGATTAGGACCTACCTAGGCTCTTCAACGGTAACAATGCCCCTCATCCTCGACGGCATATAATGCCTCTTTGTTTTACCTGCATAAATCGTCCTCGACAGCTGCAGCCAGGAGGGCATCCAGGATCTTCATTCAACCCATTTTACAGTGATCATCTAGGCAATCACTAATACTGCATCACGATCGTACACAGTAAAAGAATCTTTCATTCAATACATATCTACTATCTTCGGTACTGCTTTGAACACATCTGTGTTCATCATAATAACCGTATGCTTTTGCTCATCTTTTGATTCTTTTCCTTTGTTTCATGATATGCTGGCGGCATTTCATAGCCAAAACCTTTACAGGCGCCGATAAGTCATGGGTATCTTGAAATCATTTACCAGAATCCCGTCCCAGTCTCCAGACGCCAAGAAAGAACAACAAGCTGAAATCCGAGGTTGCCTGCTTCTACTTGCTAGAAACAGGCTTGATGGGATTGATCTAGATCGATATGAAGTCCTTCTGTTCTTCAAAATCGGAAAGGTCCGAGTCTGCATCAATGAACTCGGCAACTTCATCTGAATCAACATCGTCGGAATCAGCAGCTTCGTCATCACTTGAAATGTCTCCAAGAGGCTCGCCAGCGGCATTGGTTTTGTTCCGGAGGACGCTTGCCCTCTCACGGTGCGGGAGCTTACATCCCTTGACCTTACAGCGGCCGGTATTGCTAAAGTCAGGGCACTCAAAAACGTGACGGTCAGTACACTCTGCTCCTATCTCGCAGTACCCGTTGAAACCAAAATTGCGACAAACTGGGGCGCCTGGGGAAGCTTTAGAGTGAGTATAGGGACAGTCAGCCTTGGCACAGTGGCCTTTGGCAAAATGCAAACAGTTTGGGGTGCGCTCAGGAGTCATGTCATGGGAGAGGTCACAAGACTCGCCGTTGACACATTGCCCGTCTTTCAGCATATCTTTACAGAGTGCCACTTTGTTCGGGTCGTGAATGTACCGGCACCGAGGGCCTTTGGTGCATGAACCTATGTGCAAAGTACTCGTCAGTTTCGCCCCATGGCCACTGGGCCGGTCTAGGTAAAGGAGATGTGTAGCACTCCAGCCTGGGGAAGAGAAATTACCAGTCGTTGAGAAGATTTTACAGAGTTGATTTATCTTCTTGACCGTGCCGGTTCGCCTTGACCTTGTCAGCAACTTCGTCTCACTAAAAAGAACCCCGTACCGTTGGTCGTTAACGAATCTGTTCGCAACGAGGTTTCCTGTCTTTGTCCGGTAAAACTTGACTCCAGCAACAGTGGCGAACTTTGGAGTTCGTGAGGAGGAGTTGAGGGCATCTGCAGCGGGTAAGGCACAAGCGTCGGAGTCGCGCCGAAGTTTGCACGCACCAGGAATCTTGACAAGCTTCTTGCCACCGTCCATGACGCGGAATTGGACACCTTCGATGGTGAGCACGTTGCGGTCTGCAGGGTTAGTCTGCGCGCTCGAAGCAGTAGCTTGATGCTTCAGAAACTCGTTGAACTGAGCCTTCTCGCGCTGTCGGCGTCCACTGATCTTTCTCTGGCGTGTTTGTTCGATGGCCTTGGCTCGATTCTGGGTTTCCTTCTCATACACGTTGGCATTAATAAGTTGACGGTGGCGATCGGTTCTGGAAACCCAACCAGGGGGTGTTTCAGCACCACTACTGGCAGACCGAGAAGCAGTTGAGTTGTCGCCATTCAAGTGAAGGGTTCGGTGGTGATGCGCCGTAGGGTGGCGGCCAATTCTATTATGGCGAGCTGGGTACGGTGAGCTCGCATGTCGATAGGAGTTTTCTAGGCATATCAGTAGTGATCTCCCCTCAGGACAAGTTTCCGCATACGACGATGATGGGCAGGATGAAGGCTTGGAGATCCCCGAGAGCCCGCTTGCTGGTTCTTATGTCGGTTGATCTGGCCTAGGATTCATCAGCAAGTTGAAATTACCATGATGCGCGAGGGGCACAAACCCGCAACTTGACTGATACGAGCCAGAAGTTCTCGTTCTTCTTCTGACATGTTGTTAATGGCTTGGTGTGACGGGACTGACTGTGTGTTTGTAAAGGGCGCAGTGGTTTTATGGATAAAAATTGGTGGTGTTTGGGATGGATTATTGTAGGTTATAAATAACAGCGAAAGCGTCAAGCAGTGGGAGACGGGCGGCAGGATGCATCATCAAAGAAGCATTATTAGTCATCCTCACTCCGAAGCATCATTGGTTGGCTGCTTTCGCATCTTAACCGCTATCACAAGGCTGAGCTTTGTTGTCAATCATCTTTCAACTTCTACAAAATCTATTTATCCAAGACTTAAGCAAATTATCTCTTGACGATTGGGACGCGTCGTGACCGACATACTATCTTCTTCGTCCTTTCTGTGCATCGATATCCCCACGCAGAAACTACACAAACAATCTCATCCCATCGCGACTCGACCGTTAACCATGGCATCCACATGGGATCTCTTGGATCCTGAGGAAGAGGCTGAGCTTCATAAGACTCGCCTCCTCAATGTCGAAGAGAAGCCTTTTAAGCGCCTCGCCAAACGAGCCAATACCATATCACAGCTCTTACTATCATTCGATCCTGCCATAAATGGAGCCAATACGTCTGGAGATATCAAGCCCAAACTCAAGCAGCTTAAGGAGGACATGAACCTTGACTTCGATGCTTTTGGTAGCAGTATCACGCGCATGCAATTCCTCCACAACGCAAATTCCCAAGAACGTGAGCGCTACAGAGTCGACCAAGACCGTATCCTCGCCGATTGCCAATCGGTACGACAAAACAATATCCAACTTCGAGAGCAGCTCGAGGCCGCACAAGCCACCCTCGCACAGCGCAAACAATTCGACGAGCTGGCGGAAAAAATCACATCGAACCGTCTTCTTCGACCACGGGAAGACCAAATTACCAACCTTGCTAAGCTCGAGGAAGAGTGTCGAGAGCTAGAGCGAGAGAGTGAAACCTACAGCGAAACTTGGAGAGAACGGCGAGAACAGTTCAATAGAATCATGGAAGAAGGGATGCTCTTGCGGCGACAGATTAGAGATGAAAAAGAGGAGGTCGATCGTCGAGAGGGTATGAATGAGGATGCTGAGGATGACGCCGAAGTGGACAAGGTCGGCCAGACACCCAGAAACGAACCGAGCGGTAACGCGACACCTCATCCCGACCTGGACAGCCAGATGAAGGCAGATGGGGACGCAGGTACACCAAACCCGGAAGCCCTCAACGGAGGAACAACACCAATGAGGGATACACCAGGCCCAGACACGCTTAAGCCACCTTCTGGTCATAATGAGTCTCAAAGCCGGGGAGATAGCCAGGCTCCCAGTCGGGATGCTTCACCTATGCCACCACACAGCGAGCGCAGGGCAGAATCGGGAGACGATGTCGACATGGAGGAGTCTGAAGTGACAGTTGAACCACCTGAAAGTAATGATGACAAGATGGAAGTAGACAATTAGGGCTTTCCATTCGGCTGTTTGTACTATCGTTTATATCCTAAGATACCATCGCGGGAAGGGGGCGTTTTTAGGCATAGGTCATCGGAAGGAAAGAGTGTCTACGTTATTTTATCATCCTCAAGACTCTGCCCCATTAGGCTGACATGACATCATCGGCCGAAAATAACCACGACAGCCTTTTCTGTTCACTAACTGATGTCCAAAAACGCCCCTCTCCCGCAATAGGTACCCTCACAAATGAAGGTCCAGAAGCATTTCCCTTTGTTTGTTTGTTAATTCAGTGTCTTCTCATTGGTATCGTAACCCATCCTCCCTAGGGGAGAAAGAAAACTCAAGACCTTGATCCTTAATGACAAAAAGACTTAGGTAACTTAGCCTGTGCCTTGGGGTAATTTTGCTGAGTTTATTTGGACACCCTATATCAAGGTCTCATGTTTTCTTGCTCCCTGAGGCCTCCCTTTGTTCTGTTTTATGGTTCTATTAAGGATCGGCCTGAGTAGCTTTGGCTTTTGCCAGCGCCTCCTTGGCCTGCACGACCTGGTCCTCCGGAGCGTTCAGCTCTTCGCTCTCGGCGAGTTGCTCCGCCAGCTTCTCAACAGCGACGGCAATCTTTTGTCGTAGGGGTTGGAAAACGGCCTTTGTCTGCTCAAGGGCAGTTTGCTAAGTTGTATTAGATCAACATTCTTGGCCGAATACCAAGGTGAAGGCTTTCGGACTGACCTGCTGTTTAAGCATGTACGAAGCATTCTCATCATCGTTTGCACCACTATCAATCTTCTCCTTCAGAGCTTTGATCTTGGCTTCCTCCTCCTCAACCTCTTTGTGGTATGAAGCCTCCTCTTTGAGGAGTCGGTTGACAGAGCCTGTAGCGATGACGAGTTGGGAAGGCGGCGGCATGGTGGATTGGTTCGGGGTCACTCAACGATCGACTAGATGTTTGGCGAGTTGCGGTGTATTTATGTACAAGTCTGGTTCCTAGATAGGCCTCGAGGGGCTAGAAAACAGCCAACCTTACTGTGGGGTGCCAAAATAAACTTAGCAAGAGTTATCCTAAAATTAGGCTATATCACCTAAATCTTTTTGTCATTTAGGATCGAGGTCCTGTGTTTTCTTTCCTCCCCTTGCTAGGCAATGAGAAACGGGGCTTTTGTTATTCGGGTGCCTGCTCGGTCTCTGATGCCTGGAAAACAAATGGAGAAAGCGAGTGAGATCATGTTGGACGTACGTGGGGTTTAAATGGCGGGGCTCTTCGCATTTACCTTCCACGCGCTTGGCCGCGTTTGAACAGCTGTGAAAGTATTTATCTATGGCATCATCATCACCGAGGTGCTGAGAACATATTTAAAAGGTCGAGATACAGGTGACCGTTCTTTACTACTTAACTCAACAACTAATGCAATGTCCGACAGAACTCGTTCATAAAAGAAACTGCTGCACGTCCACCTCTGCCGTTTTCCCAAAGAGCTACGACCAATCCATCCAAGTACCGCAAGCCGTGGTATCTCCCGAAACGCCTACAACACCATCTGGGCGACCCCTGAGTGGCTGCCCTAGAATGCTGGAATTCAATAGTTTATATAACCTGACACACGCCGCCCATCCAAGTTTTCGTTAAGATGCAATAAGCAAAAGCAACCGACCTGTCAGATTATGCTGAAACAGCAACTGCGGTTGAAGCAACTGCAGCATGCTCGGGCTCATTCGGGGCGTCATTGTCTTGAGACATCTCACCACCAGCTTCTCTCTCCGCCCAAGCTCCCCAGAGTCCACGCTTCGCCCTTATCCGGATGTCATCTCCTAGACCAGGACCCTGCTCGACTTTGATAGCATCCTTGGTCGCGAGAACCAGGCACTCAAAGAACATTTTGGTAGCATCGGCCTTGGTGGTCTGCTGTCTAGGACAAAGGTTCTGGAGAAGAACTGCTCTCTGAGTTCGCTTGCTGGGGCTGTCAGCAGCATCGTCACCAAAGCGCTCTCGCAATTGGTGCACTACGTGTTTCGTGACTTGAGAAACAGGACCGCTCTCAGCAGGATGGACCAGGGCAACAGTCGTGTCTTCAAAGCCAGGCATCATGGTTCCTGCCTCTTCGTCCATCTCGTCATCGGCGAGGATTTCATGGCGGCTTTCCTCCGGGGGGATACTCATTTCACCGAAAGCGCCCTCGAAGCCAAGTCCGGTGTCTGAACCGACATCGAGCATACGTGGAGACTTGGAAGCGCCGTGGTCACTTTCGACGTCAGCAATGCCACTGTCACGCTTGCGCTTGAGCTCGTTCATGCCACGAGCAGTGTCTAGTGTGAGCATATTGCGAAGCTCTGGAGCCCAGGCTGAGCTTCGGCCTTCCCCCATGATTGATGAAACGAATCCTCCGCTCTTTTGCATATCCATCAAAGCCAGAAGAAAGGGGTCGCGGGGAAGGAATCCACCCTCCCTTATGATATTGTCGCGGTTGGCTTGCTGTTGCTTGATGTGGTTACTGGAGAGAGCGATTTCTTCATCAGGGGTGAGTATCTTCTGTTTCTTGGCGCGCTGTGCCGGTCGTCGAATGACTTGGTCTTCCTCGTGGTCGGGTTCATAAAGGTCTGCCATCTGGTATCTCGAGTGATCCTGTTCTAGTTGTGCAACCCGGTCTTCGTCGATGTCGGAAAGCGGCGACTCCGAAATTCGAGGAGGAGGGTAAGCTGCGATATCAGGTACTTGGGAGACATCGTCAGGGTTGAAATCGAGTACCATCGGGTCAAGATCTTCGCCGTCATGGATCTGAACGCGCTCGTCGGGCAGATCTAAAGTCATCGCTCGATCGTCGTCCTTTTGGGGGAAATCAAGCTCTGAATCATCAACCTCGGGACCAGCTGCTGTGCGATCCTCCCTTCGGCCACCTTCGGGCTCAAGACCTGTCCCTTCAAGGCCAAGATCATCAAGACCGAAATCCAATTCCAAATCAATATTCCCCATCGGTGCAATCATGTCATCTTCCATTCCCATGCCATCGTTAAGAAACTGGCTGTTGTCGTAATCTTCCTGAAGGTTGATGTCCCGCTGACTGGCGCGTCCTTTGCGGCCAATTGGAGCAGCAGTCACATCCTCCACCTGAGACAAAAGCCAGTTCGCGTCTGGTGGAGGAGGTAGTTCGAAATTATCGTATGGGGTGATTCTGTCAGGAAGCGTCAGGGCTTCCCGGTTGGGGATTTGTAGGTTGACGGCCATGTCGTTGTTGCCCGAAGACCGAAATGCCTTGAGAGAATTAGTGTACTCGGCCATGCAGCGCGTCATGGGGAGGGCTTACCATTTTGATCTTCATCATAGCTTCATTACAATCATCCAAAAGATAACGCGTCTTTCTTTGGTAGATTCGAACCACACCCAAAAGCAGCTGACTACTTAGTCGCAAGGCCATCGGTGCCTGGCTAGGCATGATGATGGCATCCACACTGTCTTTGACATTGGATTGGAGGATATGATTCTTTGATAGCTTGCGCTCGAGGTTGGCAGAAAGCCAGACGCGGGCGAGCGGCCCGCTCTTGTTGAGCAAAGTCTCTGAGTAGAACATGATGCACTCGCGTAATTACGCGGTATAAAGGGGAGAAGAGGCAATTACCCACGCGAAGAGAAAAGAGAAAAAAAAGTTGGATTCCAATGTTGAGGGGTTCTTTTCAGGTACAGGTGGTACTGATGGTTAGTGGGAGAACAAGAATAAGTTGATGAACACCAAGACTGGGGGCGCGTCGGGTAAACAAGCTCTCGGTGGAAGGATAGCTCTACGCGCAAAAGCAACGTCGCGCGTACCCCAAAAGTACGAGGCAATGCGAAAAGGTCGCGGAATATAATGAGGATGTTATAGCGACCAAAATTCTGGCGATAGCGACGGTGTCGGGAGTGCAGTAAAGTGACAAGGCGTGTGCGCGGGCGGGATTATCGCGACGTAAGGCAGTCAAGGTATTTTATCAGAAGGGAAAATGGGACCTGGACCTTGAAGAGGGGGGATGCTGTGGTCGTTGTCCAGCGGTAAATGGCGTGGCTGGGGGCATCTCAGGCCTGTGGGTGGCAGGAGAAGGCACCTATTGCGGTGTACGGAGGTAAGTTTATCCGCAGAATGACGGGCTTTAATTGGTCAGTCATGATCATCGGCTAGCAAGGTCTCCCAATCAATACTGCCAAAATTTGTGGATGATGGCTCATCATGTAACTGGAGTGCTTGGATCCGTCGACTATTCTGAAACTGAGGTCATCACCTCATATGAGGCACCCCTGGGTCCTTTAGAATGATGATAGTTCCAGTAAGTCTATGCTGGCCTTCTTCCTTTTCGAAGGCACGTGCGTTGAACATGAAAAACCGATCGTCTCTACCAATATCCATAGGATCACTTACTTACATGGATGCCATAGTTCCTATAGTAGATGCCCGTACATACATTCTACTCGATCAATTATTAATTACCTACCCATGCAATATCTGGACCTAGTGACCCCAAACTTCCGGTATTGACTATTTCCTTAAACTCAGTTTTCCCAACCCAAATAGTCCATCATTGTGGCCTAAACCTGCAGCAAAAACATCATTAGCCTAGCGTTACGAAGCTGGGCGGGAATCATTTAACGTTACCCCAAATACAGAACCAATCTTGACTCGTTCCCTAAGCCAGACATCGTCTTTCAGGTGATGCTACTGGCTGATGAGCCTCTAAAGTCGATATGCAAGCCCCTGGCAGCCTTGCCGAGCCCTTGAAAGGTACTAGCTCCGACCCGCTCATCGAAGGACAAGACACATGGACATCTTAGGACAACCTTAAGTTCCGTTTAGGTCTCCCAACACATCCTCACGTCTGCCTACTTTTGTTCTTGCTGGCCTCTTCCTCTTCTCACTTTTCTGTGCGCCCATGACTGAGTCTCTTCTTTAACGGGCTGAAGCGAGCCGTTTCCTTGGTTGACTTCTGACTGTCCAGTCTTGGGATAACTAACTTTCTCGTGGCAACTTTGCTCGATGTCCTGACATTCCCTTTTCGTGCTATTCAACATCCACGGGCGTTTTTCTCCTCCTCATGACTCTGCGCATCTGATCTCGAACTAAGTCAAACACCCATGCATTCGACGGATTTTGCTCTACAATTGTAATACAACCGCTTGCGCGCCCTTCTGTCGATATGCAATTGCCATGGGGCGGCCGCGACGGTCCGGGAAATGACACCTTGCTACCGACATCCAACATCCCTTCCATCACCGGGCATGCTGCAGATGGCATTGATTCCAAGGATGGCGATCGTCCACAGCGCCCAGGTCGTCACGTCCGGACCACGTCTTCTGATGCACGGGTTAGTCTCAACATGCGCAGCCTCTGTGACATACTCGATTTCCATGGACCCAAACTAACAACTCCACCAGAACGTTGCCGATCATTTCTCCTATATGACCCCGAGCGAAGCCGCAGCGAATTTACGGACATCACTCACCCTAGGCCTTTCTCCAACCGAAGCTCTGACTAGACTCGGCGAATATGGTCCGAATGAAATTCCTCACGAGGACCCAGAGCCATTATGGCTACGATTCGTTAAACAATTCCAGGAGCCCCTTATTCTGCTGCTTCTAGTTTCGGCCGGTACATCGCTCCTCTTGGGAAACATGGATGACGCCATCAGCATCACAGTCGCTGTGACAATTGTCGTGTCCGTCGGGTTCATACAAGAGTATCGTTCTGAGAAGTCTATCGAGGCTCTTAACCACCTCGTGCCGAATCATGCCCATCTGGTCCGTGGTCAGAGCAAGACGTCGTCGTTGGGGAAGACTACCACCTGGCCACCGCGTACAGATGATGCCGATTCAGCCTTGACCCCGGGCTCTGTCACTCCAGTCAGCGATATTCTGGATGCGACCTCTTCCAAGGTCATGGCTTCTCAGCTGGTTCCTGGCGATCTCGTCCTGTTTACCACCGGTGATCGCATTCCTGCCGACATCCGTGTTACCAAAGCCGCAGACTTGACGATTGATGCATCAAACCTCACTGGAGAGACGGAGCCTGTGAGGGTGACGGCTGAGGCACGTAGCCGTGGATTCGGCTCATATGGTCTTGACAAGTCACAATTGCCTCGGCCCAACTCTCTTGCCCCCTCTGAGCATGGAGATTCTCACGGAGACGGTATTCATAATATCGCATACATGGGAACATTGGTGAAGTCGGGCCATGGTCAGGGTATTGTCTTTGCGACTGGAGGCCATACACACTTTGGAACCATTGCTGTTAGCGTTTCTGGCACCGAGAGTCCAAGATCACCGCTTCAGTTATCCATGGACGACCTTGGCTCGCAGCTCAGTAAAGCCTCATTTGTGGTAATTGGCCTCATCTCAGTTGTCGGTTGGCTCCAGGGAAAGAAACTTCTTGAGATCTTTACTATTTCGATATCACTTGCCGTTGCCGCCATCCCTGAAGGTCTGCCTATTATTGTCACTGTCACGTTGGCTCTGGGTGTTCATCGCATGGCTAGGCATAATGCGATCGTCCGAAGGATGCCCAAGGTCGAGACTTTGGGCTCCGTGAATGTAGTTTGTACTGATAAAACAGGTATGAAATTGGGCGTCACGCGCGGAAATGAGCTAACAGGAGCATTCAAGGTACCCTTACTACGAATCACATGACAACTACTCGAATGTGGTATTTTGGAGCTCAAGAACCCGTCCCGGTGGAGTCTGATCACGATGATGTTGAAACGAATCCAGACCTTAACCAGGCCACCCTTCGAGTGCTTCGTATAGGCAACATTGCGAATGATGCACGGCTTGCGCAAAAGTATACAGAGCATGGACAAGCCGCAACAGCTGTACTTTCGTCGACCGTAGGACGTGGTCAGGTTTCCACATATACCCGCTGGGTTGGACAACCTACTGATGTTGCCATGCTGGACCTCCTTGATCGCTTCAAGGAACACGATGTTAGAGAATCTATCGGCCCTCGAGTGAGCGAGACACCTTTCAGCTCTGAACGAAAGTGGATGGGTGTCACAATTGGATCCGAAACAAAGGGTGACAAGGAATTTGCTTACATGAAGGGCTCTATCGAAAAGGTTCTCGCAGCCTGTGACACTTATCTCGAAAAGGATGGAAGGGAAATTGTACTCGACTCTGCACGTCGTCAGGAGGCCCTTCAAGCCGCCGAAGCCATGGCTGTCCAAGGTCTACGGGTATTGGCATTTGCCAGCGGTTCCGTCACGCGCCCATTGAGAAGCAAATCCGCAGCACGCAGCACCTCTGGTTTTGACCGAAGCGAGAGTCCATCTTCTCACAGCCCAGAAGACATTTACAGAAATCTCACCTTTGCGGGTCTTGTTGGTATGCGTGATCCTCCGCGACCCGGGGTTGGACGTTCAATCAGGCGCTTGATGCGAGGTGGGGTCAAGATCATCATGATTACCGGCGATGCAGAGACGACAGCGCTTGCGATAGGAAAGCAACTGGGCATGAACATTGCGGTTCCTAGTGGACATGCAGGCGGCCAGAACACTGTAAGGCCTGTACTACGCGGCGACGAGGTTGACAGGATGTCGGAGGAAGATCTGGCACAGGCCATGCAACACACGACCATATTTGCACGAACGAACCCAGACCACAAGCTGAAGATCATTCGAGCCCTCCAGTCAAGAGGCGATATTGTCGCCATGACTGGTGATGGCGTCAACGACGCGCCAGCTTTGAAGAAGGCAGACATTGGTATTTCCATGGGCCGCCATGGAACTGATGTTGCGAAGGAGGCAGCAGACATGATCTTGACGGACGATGACTTTTCTACGATCCTCAGAGCCATCGAAGAGGGCAAGGGTATCTTCAACAACATCCAGAACTTCCTGACCTTCCAACTCAGCACAAGTGCTGCCAGTTTGGCACTTGTTTTCATTTGCACCTGTTTTGGCTTCAAATCCCCTTTGAACGCCATGCAGATTCTTTGGATTAGTAAGAGCAACAGCTGATGTGCAGTCTCACCCAAGCTAACCGTCATACTATAGACATTATCATGGATGGTCCTCCAGCTCAGTCTCTGGGTGTTGAAAGGGTAGACCCTGATGTCATGACCAAGCCCCCACGACGACGAGGAGATCCAGTGCTTACCAAGTCGCTCATCACACGCGTTCTCACATCGGCGGCCATTATTACCATTGGAACAATGCTCATCTACCGTCGTGAGATGATGGCTGATGCACAGGTAACCCGACGTGACACGACGATGACATTCACCTGCTTCGTCTTCTTTGACATGTTCAATGCCCTGAGCTGCCGGTCGGAGTCTAAGTCGGTGCTTCAGGGCGAAGTTGGACTCTTCTCTAACAACTTGTTCAACTGGGCTGTCTCTCTCAGCATTGCTGGACAGTTGCTTGTCATCTATTTTCCCTGGCTCCAAGAGACTTTCCAGACGGAAGCTCTTGGGTTTTTTGACCTCATACGACTCGTTCTGTTGTGTAGCACGGTATTTTGGGCGGACGAGCTGCGAAAGTATCTCAAGTATAAGAAAAGGCGTTTTGGAAACGGTTATAGCCAGGCGGTGTAATAGGAGGTACCATTTCTTGTTCAGAGGGTTGAGGGGCTCATTTAAAAGGGACATATTGTAGTATAAAGATATAAACATTGTACAAAGTATTGCATAGCGAATGTGTCGAGGCTGTATAATATACAGGCTCGGAAACAAACCTGTATTGATCTAAATTCGATCAAACTATCCTGTCAATACTTCTTTGCCGTATCCTTTTTTCCAGCAGAAGGTTGTTGGCCATGAACAAGCCATTCTATCGCGGGGTACAGGGTAGGCATACAGGTCCAAAATTGCGGGGGGAGCTCTCCCTGTGAGAGAGGCTGCGTGGCACCAACAAGGCAACTCCATGTGCGACAAGTCCCTTTGCGCTGGAAGCCACACGTCTCTTCTTCATTCGCCGTGAACGTAGAGAAAAAGAAGCAGAAGGCAGAAATGCGCCGCCGGAACAGAATATCTTAATGACAATGTCAAGCCTTCAAAACGGCATCTCCAACAGCGAGCACCCTGTCGTCGAAACACCGGTCGCTGTCTCTACTTCGTCCCTTGACAATGCCAACACCGAGTCCGAGATTCGTGAAGCGCTCGCCTCCCTGCATGCCCACGAGGCTTCTATAACGTCCCGCCTCGATGCTCTCGTGGCTTCACAGGCTGATCTATCCCGCGACCTTGGGCGGCTGGATCTGCTGCGGGCTGGACTTGGAGCGCAGGTCATCGCCGCACGTTCAATTGGGAATGACATGCTAGCAACGGCAGCAGATACGGCTGGTCGACTGAGTGACAGAGTCAAAGAGCTGGATCTCGAAAAGAGCAGAGTTGAAGAAACGCTGGGTGTGGTGGAGCAGGTCGCGGAGCTCAAGGCATGTGTCAATGGTGTGGTGGGTTCCATGGGAGCACCCCAAGACTGGGAGGCTGCTGCTGGATACATATCGAGAGCAAGCAAGGTACCAGAAGAGATCACAAAGGGTTCGTTCGCTGTTGGCATAGTACCCAGCGTCGAAGTCCCCGACCCGCCATGGGTGACATTGGAAGAAGCCAAGGAGAGTTTATGCGGCCTCTTCTTGAGAGAGTTTGAAAAGGCGGCAGAGGAGAGTGATGGCACGAAAGTCACTAGATTTTTCAAGCTCTTTCCCCTGATAGGAAGAGCTGAGGTCGGATTGGATGTCTACGGAAGATATGTGTGCCAGGGAGTCGCTGGAACCGCTCGAGCGACACTCAAAGACGCCATGAACGGACAGCGTAGGGAAGGCTTCTTTTATGCTAACGCCTTGACGAAGTTGTTCGAGCACATCGCCCAGATTGTCGAAGGCCACGGCGGGCTTGTGGAGCGTCATTATGGCTCTGGAAAAATGGTTCGTGTTATTGAACGTTTGCAGATGGAAGCGGATGTCCAGGGTGGTATCATTGTCGACACCTGGAGCGACGAAAGAGGAATTGATAGGAAACTCACCGACGTCAGAAGCTACCCATTCTCGTTTCTAGTCCAGAGCTTTTTACCACAGCCCCCTCGCGGTGGCACACCGAGGGTGAACTCGCCAGCCATAGGGGTAGGCAACAATCCCCGAGAAAGTGAGGATGAGGGTGTCAATATGAGAGAAGTTGACGGCCTCCTGAGTGAGATTGCGGTGATGCTTGGACGCTGGTCATTGTACACTCGATTCCTCGCCGGCAAGTGCAAGGTATGCTTGGCTATTCAATCTCCGAGATAAACTGAAACTTATACGTCACAGAACCCCGACACACCAGATGAGGCACCTCTTGTCATACCAGACGTACTGGTCAAGTCAAATCTGTACCGAAAAGTATCTACCAAGCTCACATCCCCTTACAACGTCATGACCACTTTCTTCTTCCGCCGTTCTGTCGAAAAGGCGTTCCAGCTGGATGAATATCCTAGCGGTCTGTCATTAAGCTTGAGCAGGCAGATCGAGGGCAACGCCCCGTACATTATATTAGCAGTGGACGATGTCATGTACATTGTGAATGCGGTCATTCAGAAATCTATTTCAACGTCACAAAGAGATGTCATTGCGTCTGTCGTCCCGACAGTTGGCCGAGTGCTTGGCTCCGACTTTGTTGGTATGATCCAGCGCAAGATGAGAGATGAATCGTATCCTAGACCGGTCGTCCAGGGAGGATTCCCACCTGAGGACAAGATCATCCAGTTCATCGTTCTTATCAACAGTCTGGACATGGCCAACGAGTATTTGACCCGAATTATCACGGGACGAATAGGGGAATCGAGTCATCTGCCCAACGGCAATGCCCAAAACGGGCCCCTCAAGGATTCGTTCCCATTTGAGCGAGATGTTGTATTTGTTGCAAACGCGCTACACACTCTTCAGACTTCGTTCATTGGAAAAACGACCGAGCTGCTCAACGAGGGAATCCAGGTACTCTTCAACCAGGTTGTCAAGCTCCGTTTAAGGCCGGTCCTGACAGATACATTCCGTGATGCGGACTACACATTGTCGGAGGATGACATTGCAGATATAGCGCAGCAGAACGACGAAGACGAGGATGAACTTCTGGAACAAGTACCCCGACTGTTTGAGCATGGTTGGGATCAACTCATGAAGCCAATTGCACGTTTGATGACACCTGGGACATACACCACTCTCCTTGACACCACGGCACGCTACCTCTCCAAGATATGGGAGAAGAAGATCATGGGTTATGTGGGCCGCACAAATGCTCTTGGTGCAATCAGACTGGAGCGTGATTTTATCGCGTTAGTAGATGTCGTATCTCGTGGGGACTACGCCGTGAGAGAGATCTTCGCCAAGGTCCTGCAGATACTTATGGTAGCCAACATGGAAGATGACGAGTGGGATGAGGTTATGGCCCAAGATGGAGAAGACGATGCCATCGAGTGGGTTTTGACTGAGGAGGAGAGGAGGCGGGCGAGAAGTTTGGTTAGAGGATGATTTGGCAGTTAAAGATATTCAAGGACATAAAGAGACGGCGTTGATTATTAGAAAAAAGAGTCTAAAGAGATGTACGAGTAGAGTCGAGGCAAGAATATTTCGTAGTTTATGGTTGGTGAGACATTGATAGCCATTGATGCTAACTTCTCTCTACCTTAATCATTTAGAATCTGACGGACTGTAATTGAAGCTACCTTAACTTGGATCAATCAAGAGCACCAGGATTAGCCAAACAGAACAAAATGCGACTATTGGTGTCAAACCTTGCAGCAAACTGCGTTCTTTAGACAATCATTAGGGGGGTTCATACATGCCTTCCTGGTCTCCTGATATTCTTCGCGTTAGGACTACCTACGTATCCCTAAGGTTAGTAGGTACGGGTCTGAACTTTCAGTGGCATTTCCCCCAACGTGCCACTGAATAAAGGTTAGTGCCACCAGACCTCAGGCACTCGCCGAACTTATTAGTACCCAAGTCCAGCTGGGCAGTTTTCGATTGGGCATTGCCTTGAGCTCTGAGTCACTCTCAACCATCAAAAGTCTGGCCAGAGGCTCCATTTTAGCTCGTCATGATGAGTGAGCATGAGGCCCAGCGTGATGAAATTTTCTGTCGCCCAACTATCACAAACCCCGAGCCACAGACCTCAATATCATGATTTCCCAAGATATTTGCTAACACATATACTCTCGGGAAACACCATTTTCTACTTTCCAAAGCGAAATTTACAAAAAACCACCTACCCCTCTCCGATATTGAGAAAACCACTAACATCACAAACATTTGGCTCTCAGGCTGCGCCCACCATGGAGACAAGGATAGTCAAAGTCCCGAGCAAGGGCTCCCTAGGCCAGTTTCGACCTGGCGATGGTCTCGCAAGGTTGAATCACTGGGAAGTTCAATGTGAAAATAACCTCGCTCTTGAGGCCCTGCAAGATGCTGCTCACCTGCTACGGACCAAGGACACGCCTGTCGCATTCCCGACAGAGACTGTATATGGTCTTGGTGCAGATGCTACTCGGACTCCCTCAGTTAAAGGAATCTATTCGGCAAAGGGACGACCTTCAGACAACCCTCTCATTTCACATGTTTGCGACCTGGAAATGCTGCGACAGTATATCGGTCAGACTGAAGAAACTGATCCTATACCCCAACGATACAGGGCTTTGATAGAGCGTTTCTGGCCGGGACCTCTGACCATTCTTCTCCCTAACCCGGCACCGTCGAAACTAGCGCCTGAGGTGACTGCAGGTCTCAAGACCTTTGGCGTGCGAATGCCATCTTCAACCCTCGCCTTGTCTCTTATCAAGTTAGCTGGTGTACCCCTGGCGGCACCGTCAGCAAACGCTTCCACCAAACCTTCACCCACAGCGGCACAGCATGTGATGGACGACCTCAACGGAAAGATCGAGCTCATTTTGGACGGTGGACACTGCCAAGTGGGCGTGGAGAGTACTGTTGTGGATGGACTGTGTGACCCCCCCGTCGTCCTTCGTCCGGGAGGTATCGGAATAGATGAGCTACGAAGCTGCCCCGGTTGGGAGAATGTATCAATAGCTTATAAAGACAAGAGCGAAGAGGGAAAAGCTGCACCTCGTGCTCCAGGGATGAAGTACAAGCACTACAGTCCAAAGGCAACAGTAGTGCTTTATGAGTCGAGTTTCGCAGAAGGGGTCAATGGAATAGCTTCTTTCGACTTGAAGGCGGCCAATGAGACAGTCAATGGCCATGCTAGCAACGATGAGCGGAAGGGCAGGGTTGTCGGGGTTATTCGCACCCAGCGATGGAAGTCAGGGGCTGGTCTGCGGTGCGCCAGCTTTCAGCATCTCACCGACGTACAAGGAGCCGATGAGGATGACTCGCCATTCCAAGTATACGAGGGCGATCTGTTGGATGAAAAGGGGCAGCCAATAGGAAAGATCTTGGATATCGATCTGGGCAGAGGCACTGAAGGAATTGCGAGAGGTCTTTTTGCAGCGCTCCGGGAGTTTGATCGACGAGGCGCCGACACCATTTTTGTTGATGGTATAGACGATAGAAGCGATATCGCAGCGGCGGTCATGAATCGGCTCCGCAAAGCGGCTTCAGAGACTAGAGCATGAACGATCATATCAATTAGAACACCAGCACACCTGTATAAAAGCCCCTCCGTTTCTTAACCCTGTGTCAGCCAAACCAGACCAGACCAGACTACTGGCGGGTCGTCTTCCTCTTTTGATTTTGGGTTTGCATGCGGCGCTGAATAACGACAAAACTCCCAACTCTCCACACATCAACCTGCTCCCATCTCTACAGACCCTGGCGGAGCCAGTCCGCCAGTTTCGACTTTCCTAGCTGCGCCAAGTTGTTGACGCCCTGTTCGCTAAGATCGATGCGGCCAACGGGCATGTCTTGAGTTGGTGCTCGACTAACGCGCTGGGTGATGATAGTGGGATCAGTCTCAAGAATGATGCCGTCGTCGACAATCTCATCAATAGCTAGCGAAACAAGGTCGTAGTTCTCGACGATTGTCCTCTTGTCAACGGATTGCCTATAGTACTGTGTTAGCGGTCCTTCAATGGTTTGCGCGGGCTCGAAAGGAAAGGAACTGACTTGAAGAGGATGTGGAGAGAGTCCCGCAGAGCGAGAATGGTGTTGTAGAGCAGAATCTCGTTCTCGTCGACACTGCCAACAACATACATCATGACATCTGACTCCATCTTGTACAGCACAATTCGGTTATCGTAAAGAATGATATCGCCGTTCTGCTTGGCAGTCTTGTCGATAAGACCCTTCTCAAAAGCCTTTTGCGACTTCACGTCGGAGTAGGGGTTGGCTGAGGAGCTTGTGGGAGCTGTTGGTAAACAGTTGTCAGCTGTCGTTGCGCTCACTGGAAGCATAGCGAGGGAAGCTGGGAAGCTCAGGGGAGGATGAATGTACCATTAGGTGCTGAATGAGGTGGCTGGAAGTACTTTGCGAATATCCGAGAGCCATCTTCAGTGCTGAGGATCAGGATGGCCTGAACCGAGAAGAGCGACATCCCAGGTGCCATGATTGCAATATGTTGTAGTGTTTGTTGGCTTGTAAGTGCTCTCCTTCAATGGTGGCCCCTCCAGATGACAACAATGCCACAGTTAGGGATACCCGGGACCAACGTTTGACCGCTCCGCATGGCTGACCCTCTTATCTTATCAAAAGCTCCCTGTATGAGCCCCTCGCGTCAAGCACTTTACGCGTCTGCAAAAGGAGACGCGAACCGTCGCCCAGCCAATCCCTGCGCGGCCCCTCATCTTCACCACCAATTTCCCAACATCAACAGTTGCAAAAGACAAGGGTCAAGCCAAGTCGCCTTCTCCAACTTCTGTGGCATAAACATACAGATAACCCAAAACGAAAATGTCGTCACCTACGAAAAGGCCGACACGCAGTTCAGCGACTCCTCGTCGTGCTGCTGGCAACTCAGAGACGCCCCGTCGAGGAAACTCTCAGCTCGATGCCCCTTCGAGCCCCTTCCACTACGAGTCTTCGTCACCAGGACCAAGCAATCAGAATAATCTCCCCGGAGATGTGTCTTCGCCATTTAGGCATATGACGAACAGTCAGAGCGATGTCCATACTCAAAGCGACCTGGATCCTGAAAGAACACCTCGAGCAACCCCAACCACGCCGGCCCATCACGGAGGTAAGAGAACTGGCTCAATCAACCTCATCTTCACTTAATTGACCACCATAGGATCTTCACCTATCCGCTATGATCCTAGCTCCAGCCCCGGCAGATCACTTCGGCAACAATCTGAGCTTCGAAGTGAGAGCAGCGGCTTGTTCTTGGGTTCTCAACTCGGCACGCCAGCACCCCACCGAAGAGGCGATATCAACTCCGATGCGACTCGAACGCCCCGTGCTTCTCGGCGAGTGATTCTCGATGATGCTGGCCGTGTACTTCGGGAGGGCCCCGCTGATGGATCCGATGCCGCTTCTTTCGCGAACAGGGACCCCAACACCTCAGAGGCTGATGTTCTTGGTGGACAAGGACAAAGTCTTATTTGGGGCACGACTGTCTCCATCGACGATACCTTCGCATCGTTCAAGGAATTCCTTCGCAACTTCACACAGAAGTATCGGATGTACCGCGATGGTGCGTCAGATGAAGACGTTCAGAACGCTCCTGATGCAGAGTCAAAGCCGTATTGGGAGGCTCTGGAGAACATGTTGCTCTTGGGAACGACACGACTCTATCTTGATATCTCCGACCTGAATCTATATCCACCGACCCGAAAGCTATGGCATCAAATTCAAGCCTACCCCCAGGAAATCGTGCCAGTCATGGATCAGTCCGTTCATGACATGATGGTCGAGATTGCACGGGCCGAGACTTTGAGAAACCGTCAATCGCAGAGCAGCGCTGGCCATCAAGCCTCCCAACAGAGCACCCAGAGCTCAGAACCTGTCTTTCCCAGCTCAGATAGACCCGAAGAGGCGCCCACACCCCGGACACAGCCAGATCAACAACAGCAGGCTTCGCTGGAGGATCAAGTAGCTTCGTCCATTTACGTCGTTCGACCATTTGGTCTGGACAAGACCACCAACCTGAGAGATCTGAATCCCTCTGGTAAGTTATATTCTCCTGTAATTATCGCTTCCTTCGACTAACATGGACCAGATATGGACCGCTTGATCAGCATCAAGGGTCTCGTTATCCGAACAACCCCCGTTATTCCTGATATGAAAGATGCATTCTTCCGTTGCAATGTTTGCAACCACTCTGTCAATGTTGGCCTGGATCGTGGTAAAATTCGCGAGCCCACCGAGTGTCCTCGTGAGATTTGCAAGTCCAAGAACTCCATGTTGATCGTGCACAACAGATGTTCCTTCGAGGACAAGCAGGTCATTAAGCTTCAGGAGACACCTGATGCTGTGCCTGCTGGTCAGACGCCTCATTCAGTGTCGGTCTGCGTTTACAACGAGCTGGTCGATTTTTGCAAGGCTGGTGACCGTGTCGAGTTGACAGGTATCTTCCGTGTCAGCTCTGTTCGTGTCAACCCCCGCCAGCGTGCCCTCAAGAGTGTGCACAAGACATATGTTGACGTTCTCCACATTCAAAAGGTCGATAAGAAGCGCATGGGCGCTGACCCTTCTACGCTCGGTGTCGCTGGTGAGGAGGAAGCTGAAGCTGGAGAGAATGGCATCGAAGAGACACGAAAGATCACGATTGAGGACGAGGAGAAGATCCGGGAGACAGCCGCCCGTGACGATATCTACGAGCTTCTTGCTCGTTCCCTAGCTCCCTCGATCTACGAAATGGACGACGTCAAGAAGGGCATCCTGCTGCAACTCTTTGGGGGCACCAACAAGACGTTTCAAAAGGGTGGCAGTCCCAAATATCGAGGTGACATCAATGTCCTCCTCTGTGGTGACCCGTCGACAGCTAAGTCGCAGATGCTTTCGTACGTTCACAAGATTGCGCCCCGTGGTGTTTACACGAGTGGCAAGGGATCCTCAGCCGTCGGTTTAACTGCGTACGTCACTCGCGATCCAGAGACGAGACAGCTTGTCCTTGAGTCTGGAGCCCTGGTCCTATCAGACGGAGGTGTCTGCTGTATCGACGAGTTTGATAAGATGTCAGATGCTACGCGCTCCGTACTCCATGAAGTGATGGAGCAGCAGACCGTCTCAGTCGCCAAAGCTGGTATTATCACCACTCTCAATGCGCGAACCAGTATCCTCGCATCCGCAAACCCTATCGGCAGTCGCTACAACCCCGATCTTCCTGTTCCTCAGAATATTGACCTCCCTCCTACCCTCCTCTCGCGATTTGATCTCGTGTACCTCATCCTGGACAATGCCGATGAGAAGAACGATCGACGCTTAGCCAAGCATCTTTTGTCGCTTTACCTTGAGGACAAGCCCCAATCCGCTCCCAACAACAATGATATTCTGCCAGTCGAGTTCCTCACTCTCTATATCTCCTATGCGAGGTCCAAGATTCAACCTACCATCTCACAAGAAGCGGCTCAGGAGCTGGTCGACTGCTATGTTGCCATGCGCTCCCTTGGACAAGATGTCCGCGCGGCTGATAAGCGTATCACTGCCACTACCCGTCAGCTTGAGAGTATGATCCGTCTCTCGGAAGCTCATGCCAAGATGCGCCTTTCTGAGACTGTCACACGTGACGATGTTGTCGAGGCCAATCGTCTCATTCAGAGCGCCCTCAAGACCGCGGCCACAGATGCTCAGGGACGTATTGACATGAGTCTCCTCACTGAGGGAACAAGTGCTGCTGATCGCAAGCGTCGCGATGAGCTACGCACCGCTCTCCTACGCCTCTTGGACGACATGACAGCTGGGGGCAACACCGTGCGTTGGGGTGATGTTGCTCGCCGACTCAGTGAGGGCGCCAGCATTCCTGTCGAACAGTCCGAATTCAACGACGTGATGAGGGCTCTTGAGGCGGAGAGCGCCATCATGATCACAGGCGAAGGAGCGAGAAGGACCATCCGCAGGGTGACCTCTGTTGCATAAAAATGATGAGTACGGGCTCACTCGACGTTGAATGATATACCATGTAGATGAGTTGATGAGGTTTACTGGGATCAAAGGTTGTACGATGATGAATCTCCTGGCTGGGTCAGGCGTTGGGCATATTTGTGGGTGATAGATAGAGGTGGGCATGCTTGATTTGATTAATGCTATGATCATTCTACCAGCCTTGGAACGTGTGCCGGGGTGTTAATGTCCTGTCCGAGCCCTTTGTTGACTTCAGTAGCAACTTCCAGAGCATCTGTCAGAGTGTCGATCAAGTCTTGTTCATTTTCTAGACCAGCCGAGATACGCACACTTGCTTCCCTGACTCCTAGTTGATGCATATACGCCTTCTCGTCTGGTTTCTTACCAAAGACGACCATGTTGTACGCAAACATGATTGTGACATGTCCGCCAAGGTGAGGGCTCGGATAGAAGCCTGTCCTGTCGTAGAAGGCTGTCGCAGCTTCAACAGTTGAGAATTCAACAGTCAGGAGGCAGCCGTATCCAGGCTCTGGCAGTTCTGGTGTTGCTCGCCTTAGAATTGCATCGTAGTTTGACTTGCTGCTGAGTTGCTTGGGATATTGCACATTGGCCACAGGAGAGTCTGGAGCCGACCTGGCACTGTTGAGAAAGTTGGCCATGGCGAGAGCGTTCCGGTTCAGAATCTTGGTACGCTCAAGGAGGTCCCTTGAATTGGAGAGCAAGACTTGAGCATCGGAAGCAAAGAGCTCGTTATGATGAGACTCTTTGAAAAGGGTCCGAAGATTATGATAATGGGGAGAAGTGGGATTTAGGACGATGGAACCGCCCATGACATTGGCATAGCCACTGAAGGACTTGGTGAGAGACGAAAGGAGGATGTCTGAGCTGGATAAGACGTCAACGTTGGCGAAACCACTGATTGTGTCGTCGATGATGAGAAAGAATCCATACTCTTCAGACTATTGGAATGTCAGCATTAAGTTAGGACAGGGCAATATGAGATCTGCTTACTAGTTCCTTCAAACGATTCGTATCGACAGTTTCCAAGGTTGGATTCCCAGGAACCTCCACAAATGCATGGCTAACAGGTCTTCCCTCTTGCTTCTCATGCTTCAGCCAATCTTCAAAGGCCAAAAGACCTTGTTCATCAACCTTTCCAAAGTGCTTCAATCCTTGCGGGCATTCTTCTATAAGATGGTGGTATGTATTGTGGAAGATGATGCCCAGCACGACAATAGTGCCGGGTCGGTGCTTTGTCAACAGAGAGCTGGAGTGGAAGATAGCAGCCATGCCCGTCGGGTACAGAAACACATCGCTTGGTGTACACTTGACCTTGTCTGCATCAACCGGCGCACGATGGAGAAGGTCGACGATCCTGGTCCGGAGGTCACCATGGGCTTCGCTCTCGGGGGTCCAAGTCGGAGATGGGATAGGGCCCTTTTCAGCCTCATAGGGGACTTCCTTGATAGTGTCTAGGCCTTTGAGAAGATCCTCAGCTCCACGAATAGAGATTCCGAGTCCTGGATTCTGCCAAGTGAGCATCACAGCAGGTATCGCCGTTGGACTAACGAGAACAACATATACTCTATGGCCTGCTATATCGACGCATTTGAGAGTGGCGTCTTGGGCTGTCAAGCGTTTGTCTCCGCGGTTTTCGTGGGTGATATGATGAAGAGTATATGGCCATACCGCAGGGTTAAGATAAACCAATGCAGCCTTGTCTGTATGGCCAAGACGTTTTGCAATCTCATGCCCAAGCTAAGGCCAGCGAGCGTCATCAGTACATTATTTATTCTCAAATCTATGTGGACTTACTTGAGCAGAATAGTGCGTGGGCATGAAGCGGGGATATATGTGAACCAGCTTCTTCAGAGGAGCAGGATCGCCTTCTCGAATGGCCCTCGCCACGTCCCATCCTGGAAGATTAGTGATAACACTGTAGGGAGTTTGAGGAGGAGGAGCATGTCCAAATTCGGACTGAGTCTTCAGTACGGGCATGATATACAAGTGAAATGGTCAGGTCCAGAACAGTGAGTAGCCGAGAATCACCATCGTGTCACAATTGGCCATCAGGTCTTTATATACCTGCTGTATCGCAGACTAGTGCACCAATCCTTCGAATCTTGATGGATTTAGTTGCACTAGTTAGACCAAAGCGACCTTAACAGTAAAGCCCCCAGGTTGGGCTAGTGCCACTTTACTCTCAGGGCGTTGGTTTGACATCGAGACCATGGCCTAGAATCAGATGTAGCTTGGGGGTTGACAGCCTTGGCGGTGATACTATGCGTATCGCCAATCATGGATACTATCATATGATGGACTATAAGCCACGAGCTACAGTGGCGGCTACTAGTGGGAATGAGGTTACGTGACTCCTCCGTACTGCCGCGGAGGTAGCTGAGGCTCATGGACTCGAATTCTTTGGGTCACGATGCTGTCGATGAAATGGAAGTCGAAGATATTGCAAAGAGGATTGGTAAAAGCGGCTGACCTATTAGGATTATCAAGACCATCCTCAACATTCTGACAGAGATCGACAACACCAAGACTGATGATGGAGTCATTCGTCGGTCAGGAAATGTAATGGCCAATACTGCTCTCTCTCTCTGTTTGCTTTTCAACTTTGCTGAGCTCACTAAATGCATTACTCAATCAACTTTCTAAACTAGCCAATTGACCTATCGCGTCCGCCTCTTCAGCAGAGGAACTCATATTACACAAAAGGGAACCAAACCAAGCCTCGCATAACCCCCCCTCAAGACTAAGACTGTATCTCAAACACCGCTACAAAAATGCACGCAACAATGCCCACCAAGACTAAGACTCCTTGTTCCTACCAGATGCCTCTCTCTTTACCCTCAAACCCAAAGTTCGCAGCTACGCCTACGAACAGAGCTCCGCAGAGAATACTTGGACCCCAACGGTCGTAGAACCCAATGGCCTTGCGTTCTCGAATGCCTTTACTTCGGTGGAGATAGGTGAACACAGAGTAGGCGAGGCTTGCAATAGCCAATACTGTAAAGAGGCCGGAAATCCAGAAGTGGGTAGGTGTGGGATGGCTACCGAAGTTGAGTAGCGTGACAGCAATTGTGCCGATGTAGATAGAAAACTCGAGCTATCAAACGAAGCGTATTAGTAAATGAACACCTACTTGGCATCAAAGCACTTACCCATCCCAGGAATGTTCTTTCAGCCGCAAAATAGACCTTGGGCTCCACGCGTACAGGCACGTAGATCTTCTTGCCAGGGGGCGCCTTAAACTTCTTAGTCTGGATAGGATCGTGCCCAAACAAGGCTTGCAGTCGGTCACTGCGTTCAACCTGCGTGCTTCTAGGCGCAGGAATAGCAAGCTTGAGCGCAGAAATCGCGTGTTTTCCAAAATGTTGTCTGATATGTCGAGTCTTGGCAGAAAGCAATGTCGAGTAGTAGCGCCATCCTCCACTTCTCTTGGCTTGCGCCAGCTCGTATCTTTCATCATACTCATCATCCGAGTTGTAAATCGCATAGTCTTCATCTGCCGCGGGAAGGTCTGTCATCTGGCCCTCCATGTCAATAGGGGGGATCTCACGGAGACCACGAGCGCCCTGTGCGCTCGACTCGCCGTTAGTGCCGTTGCGGCCAGAAGCCTGCAACTCCTCGTCATCCGAGTCAAGCTCTTCGTCGTCATCAGATGTATTGGTGGTACCTGACAATCCGGGTCGTCGAATACCAAAGTCATGAGTAACGGGTTTGCGGATGTCTACGTCCATCTGAGGCATCCAGAAAGGCAGGAGGTTGATTCTATCAGGAAACAACGTCGCCGTACCGTGGATGAACTTCGAGAACTTGGGCACGGCCTCCACCAGGTGAGACGAGATAAGCTGGCGAACCCACTCAGGTGGTTTCTGGCCGGACTGCGTCTGGAGCTTGACCTCCAGAACGGCATAAGGGAACCGCTCAATGTCTTCGGCAGGCAATTGCGAAAAGGGATAGTCAACGCCGATATCCATACGACGCCAGTTCTCTCCAGAGCGGACACGGCCATCCAGGTTGTCTTCTCGCACCATTGTGAGCTCCGTATCCAGCGAAATTCGGACACGGGCATCGGCGGGCAGCTGGAACGCAGTGCGGTTATAGAAAGATCGGCAAACGGGCTTGTAGCCCTTTTTAATAACCGAATATTGGACCTCAGAGGCCAATCGCTCGTCCTCAGCAATGGCCTTCTCAGACTTCTTTCCCTCTTTGCGTGCCTTCTCAAAGATGGCGGCTGGGAGGAGTTCTCCCTTCATGTACGCGTTGACGTTTTTCTCCTTCATGGCAAATCGAGCCTTGACAGACTTCTCACCCGTCCAATCTTCACGATGGGTCTTGCGCTCGACGAAGATCGTCTCTGTCTTCATGCCTCCATACCATCGAAGTCGAATCGCCTCGGCACCTTCAGTTTTCTTCAGGCGACCTTCGTACAAGTCCCAGGTGTCGGGATTGTCGTAGTAAATCGATGTGATTGCTGAGTCTTCCGGGTCGAAGTCCTTGTTGGCATTGAAGACGAGGACGGGCAAGTGCTTCAGGATAATAAGCTTCAGTTCCGTGACGTTGTCAGGGTGCACCCAGTATTTAGTCGTTTGTCGGATGAAGTTGGCCTGGCCTCCACCCGCAGCACTGTCGCCCTTGACGGGATTTCCGCGAGTTCGGACGAGGTCGTAGAGCTTCGACAGCTTGATGACAGCGGCGTCGTAGTTTTCCTTGTAAAAGGGCTTGGCTTTGAGTCGGCTATCGAAAACGGGCTTCAGGTGCCATCCGGTCGTTTTCTGGAACTTTCGTTAGGCAACGGCTACGTTGTTTCCAATGGGTTGAGTCTTACATCGTGCTTCTTAATGATCTTGTAAAACCCGGTGTAGTTGAGCTGCACGAATTTGGCAAGGTCGTGGACATCGGCTATGATGTCGCTGAGGTCCTCTTCGAGAAGCATGAACTCTTCCTCGCTTGGGCCATTCTCGCCAAGTCCACGCTCATTCAGGCGATTAACCACATCCTTGACTTCGCGTTCGCTCACAGCAATTCGACGGGCAATCTCCATAGCCTTGACCTTCTGCTTGGTGTGAACCTTTTCGAGCTCTAACTCGAGCCTTTCGACGAAGCGCGTCTCGTCATCCTCAGTCCATTCTGGGCCCTTGCCTGCCTTCAAAGGGCCTGTAGGTCCCTTGAGCTCATTTTTCAAACCTTCGTAATCGATGTAGTACCACTGATACTCCTGGATAACGCTGGAGCGCAACTGCTCTCCGAACTTCATGACGACGACGCCGGGTCGGACAGAGAGATTTTTGCCGTCGCGGGTGCTGAGCCAGGTTCTGGAACGTGTCTTGAGGTCTTGAACGATCAGCATGTGCGCATTGAAGAGGCTGGATACAACATCCAAGGAATTGGGCTCGAATAGCCAAGGCTGATTGATGATGATGGATGGAAGAGATATGGAGCGTTTGACCACAGTGCAGTCGAGGAAGTCAATCGACGAATGCTGCTGATACAGATCTTTTGCGGGCTTACCTGGTGACAATAATAAGAGAAGAGGAGGGCGAGAGAGACAATGTTTTTGGTGTCGCCGAAAGTTACGAGATGACCGAGGCGTAACAAAACAGGTCAGGGCTTCCGAGTCGGCAGGTCAGAGTACGGACGAACTATTTTAACGAATATGCAAGGTAACCGTGTCACTGCAAGTCGATTCCAGGTACGAGAAAAGTTCCAGGTTTCCTTGCCTTGACCTGATGTGAACTCTTTCGTCGCTTCGCTTTGTCTTGTTATCGTTGACTAGTCGAGCAACTGACTTTAGGCCGGGCGTTATGTGGAGCAGCAGGCCGACATGGGTATAGTTGGCGTTGTCACGGTCGAGAGCTCTGTTCGAGACAAGCTCTGAACCTGAGACGATTGGCGAATCATGTTGGTGGCTACAGGAACGTGCACGTCACTGAAGGAAACTTAATGGCGAGGCTAGAGAGAGGACAGGGGAGTCCGACGAGAAAAACTGGTGCTGCTGAAGCGAGGGTCCGTCGTATTTTCTTAGCGGCCGTTCTTCCATACCTAAGGTACCTAGGTAGGTACTGAGCTAAGGTATTTGGGCTGTCTCGCCCAAGGTGCTGTGCAATGTAGGCATGCGCCAGCGTCATTTTACAGCACATCCACAGGATACGCATGGACTACAGTACCTAACAAGCGAGTTGACGCTGTCCTATTCGCCAATTGAGCCCTTCGGCACCCAAGCCCAAGCTTGTCAGAAAACATCTTTCATGCACGTGTAAATGCATCTTGCCGGCATTGCACTACAATCCCCAACTGCCCAATTGCGAGAGTGGATCGATTCAGCCGTGGATACCACCTGTACTAGTAGCACAAGGTGGAGAAATATGTTGAGGCTCGGTGTCGAATTCGATACCCTGGAGGAATAAAAAATCATATAAAAACGTAAGGGGCTTGTAATTATCATACATACCTTACCTGGGTAGTTGCCTATGATGTACTTCCAAGTTGCGAGGGAATGTCTATACCTCTGCGCATTGATGACTTTGATACATCATTCTTTAGTAACTAATATAGAACTACAAAACACTTCGTAGCAAGTGAAAGACCCTGGCTATAGTTAATGCGAGATTTTATATTCTGTTTTCTTTGCACCATCCAGAGACGGCCCCCATTTTTTTCGGGTCAAGATGCTTCACCACTGAACTCCAGACCTGTATAGATCCAACCCTAGCACAAACTTGGCCTTGATTCTTTTCTACAGCCTCAACTCGAAAACCCAGCTTCAACCTTACCACATGCGTAGATAGACAGGTACACTCGTTGCTCAACCCTTGTAGCTCGGGTATCGTCCACCCACCTCCAAACTTCCGTGCCCCTCGACCCCGCGACACACAGTTTTTTATTTCGTGCCCCTCATCATGGCTCCCAAAATCGATGATTCCATGCCGGCGCGCATATCCTCCGATTGCCCAGACGAGATCCGAGAAGTCCTCTACCATGCCTGGGGTCATGATAGAAGTGGTCTGCAGAAACTGCTAAAAACCACCGGCAAGGCAAATGCTCAGGACCCCAAGACTGGGGAGACACCCTTGCATGCAGCTATCCGTGCCTGCGGGCCAGCTTCTGGGGACGATGACGACCAGGAAGAGGATGGCTCCGTTGAAGAGGCTAAAGAGATAGTTCACGATCTCTTCCTGAGAGGTGCGATTTGGAACGATGTCGATAGCAACAATGAGACACCAGGCTGCCTTGCCCTTAGGCTTGGCCGTAAGCCTCTATACAACCTTTGTGTAGAGGCTGGAGTGCGAGCTGAACTCTTGTTCGCTCTTATGGGGGATTATGAAGCACTGTCATCTGGTTCAGATGATGGTGACGAAGAGATGGAACCTGAACAAGATGGCGAAGAGGCTCCTCAACTGGTATCCGCTGAAGACACAGCCCCTCATCCAGAAGAACCCAAGTTCATTCCTCCCGACGCTCAAGAGAAGCAAGTCACAAGTGAGGAATATCTAAATTCGAAACTTGTATATGACGATGCTAAGCTCGTCGACTCTGACCTCAACGGTGTCATGATGGCATGGGAGACCGACATCATGCGCCGGTCGGTTGCCGGTCTGATTCCCGACTCAGCCCCCGGCAAACGTATCCTCAACATTGGTTTCGGCATGGGTATCGTTGATGGTATGTTCGCTGAATTGAAGCCATCACGCCATCATATCATCGAGGCACACCCGAGCGTTCTTGAGCACCTCTCCAAGGATGAATCCAAATTTGGCCCTAGTTGGGAGAAGAGCGGCCCTGAAGAGGGCGCCTTCAAGGTGCACAAGGGCAAGTGGCAAGATGTTGTGCCAAAACTACTGGAAGATGGTGAGGTTTATGATGCCATTTACTTCGACACCTTTGGTGAAGACTACTCTCAGCTACGTCACTTCTTCTCTGAGTGCATCATTGGCATCATGGACCAGGATGGCAAGTTCAGCTTTTTCAATGGCCTTGGAGCTGACAGAAAGATCTGCTACGACGTATACACCAAGGTGGTCGAGATGCAGTGCGCCGATGCAGGGCTCGATGTCGAATGGGAGGAGAGTGATGTAGACATGTCTGGTCTAGAAAAGGCTGGTGAGGGAGAGTGGGAGGGCGTACGGAGACGATACTGGACCCTGGACAGTAAGACATACCATTTATTTTACATCACTATCAAGCTAACTTCATTTCGCAGAATACCGACTGCCTATTTGCACATTCATGGGCTAGACGAATATATCCATCAAAAGAATTCCAGGCCTGTCAGTGGCACATGCTCTTGATAGTCTTTAAGAAACCCTTCGTCTCTATTCGTGCTTTCATTCAAGTCCACGTCTATCTTCGTTTTCCGTCCAATCCTAATATTAACCTCTGATACCCATCACGCGCCTTTCATCAATCGACCCCCGCTCATGCTTATTTGAAGTTCTCGGGATGGAGGATACCCGCCATGTTGCCCTCATTGATTCGCTTAAGGGTCAGGGCGGCAATCAGGGCGGCGCCGACACCACTGCCGTCCTCAGCAGTAAGAACCTCAATAGGGTCCTCGGCCTTCTTGTCGGTCTTCGCAGGCCAGTCAAGAATTTCTCGCAGAGCCTGAGCTCCTCGCTCCTTGAAGTAGGGGTACTTGTTGAACACGGAGCCATCAGCACCGACGTGGCAAGATTCGTATCCCTTCTTCTTGCAGATAGCAGCAACACCACAAGCCGAAAGGCGAGCAGCACGTGTGCCGATGAGCTCGGCGGTCCTTCGAACGAGCTCCAGTTCGGGGCGTGTGGGCTTCAGGTTCAGCTTCTTGACGAAGAGATCATACGTCTCAGTCAGGTTCTCCCAGGGGTCCCTAAAGCAGAAAATTAGCAGTGTGTGTAAACCCAGCCAAAGAAGAAAACGTACTCTTCAATAGCAGACAGGAAGGAAGCATCGAGGGAGTAAGGCTTGCGTAGCAGAGCGATATCTTGGTTCTCAAAGATATGGATGGCCTTGTTATCGTGAAGGTCAACAAGGATGAGTCGGAAAATCTCGCCAAGGTAGAGACCAGCAATCATCTTTTCGAAGGCTTGTTGTCCTGGGCGAGGAGACTCCTTATCGATAGTCACATCGTAGGCAGTTCGGGGGAGGACCTTGTGCTCGTTGTCAAAAGCTCCCCACTCGCAGTTGATGGCCATGGGCAGATCGGCGGGCAAATTCAGGTCGGCAATCTTAGGAATGGAACCGCAGTCCTCCATGTAAGCAGCATTGCAACCAGTACCAAAGATGCAGCCGATCTTCATAGCGGTATCGGTATAGGCTGAAGCGATCAATGTGCCAGTAGTATCATTAATGATAGCCGCAAGCTTGATGGGGACGCCCTATTCACATGATCAGCAGCGATTCTCTGGGGCTTGAGAGTGATGTTCAGCGTACGCGAGCCTTCAGGGCTTCCTCAAACATAGGCACGATATTCTTGCCCTCCACGCCATCAATGTCGAAGCCCTTGGTCCATCGCTGCAGGATGCCCTCATCGATATAGTTCTGGGTGGCAGGGTACGAGAATGTGAAACCCAGAGGAATTTTCTCCAGCTTGCTGCAGTCTCCATGGTGAGTCTCGAGGAACTGGTAAAGACACTCGGCAATGTATTCCCAAAGCTCCTCAGATGTACCAGACTTGAGCTCCTCGGGCATGCGGTACTTGGACTGGAGGATATCGAACTCGGATTTCTCTTCGGTCAGGGTGATTTGGCAGACTCGCAGGTTTGTTCCGCCCATGTCCAAGGCCAGGTAGGTTCCGGTTTCATAGCCATCGGGGTATGACATGACCCAGGTAGGGTTCATAGGCTATGGACTTGGTTAGAAGCAGGATTGGAGGTGTCTGTTTCGAACTCACGATGCTACCCCCCTCAACACTGAGGCCTGTTGAGAGTCAGACAGTCGTCCCTGTAGTCTGCAGAACAGCAGGGCTCACCTTTGGCTAATTCGGAGACAAAATGGTCGGTAATCTCCTTGAGCTTAGCGGCCTCTACCGTAAAGAGCTTCTCGAGCTTGTGAATCTCATCGGCGAGATCCTTAGGGACATCGGCCATTGATCCTGACATGATTTATCGTTAGCAACAGAGATTTGAGCGGGCTGATATTATTTTGGTTGGATGCAGTTGGAAAAACAAGAGACTGAGGAGAGAAAGGTTAACAGAAGGGCAGCGCATTTTGACTTCAGTGCTGCATGGTCACTGAACAAGCACTGCATCTACACTCTGACAGTAGTACAGTGATTGCCAGCTGGCAAACCCAATAGCATTCAGTAACCACGAAGTACAAGCTCACGTAATACACCTTATCTGCAAATTCGTTGTTTCCCCGAAGCTTGAGGTCATAGTTGCATGCACAGTCGATTATCATTGTTGTCGCCGATTCTTGGCCGAGCCCCAAGAGCCAATGAGGATGGCTCTCGATCTCGCACGACGGCTTTTTTCACCGTCGTGACTCTAGAAGACGACTTCGTCTTGCCTCCAAGGTTCGTCACCAGGAATGTTGCAGAGGATGGAGAAACATCGTCATCGCGGCGCCATTTTTGCTGGCTCTGCCCCACCGAGCGAGCTTCCTCTTCGTGGACAAGCAACAGCTCGTGGCCAGCAGCAATTGATGCTCCCAAGCAACGAGTTATAGAGTTTCTCGGTCGCGGGGACGTCATAACATAAGATAGCAAGTGATAGCATTTCAGTGTACGTACCCTTTCGGGAGGGAGGACGTCGAGGACCAAGACCGACCATTTTGATGAGGGAGGTTTGACTTTTGGCGGGGTTCGGATTTGGCGGGGTAGTGTCGTGTTGAAGCTTCGTAGCGCGTAGGTCACCGTAGAAACGTTTGTAGAGTGAAAGAGGTATTCACGAAAGGAAAGAAACACAATTAGGATTTAGAACAGGTTGAGGAGTATAGGGAGGATGGTGTAGGTAGGGGGATACAGGGTTTTTAAAGCAGACCAGATATGGATGGGATGGGATGGAAGGGAGGTGGAGAAGAAAGCACCTTACGTCGGTAGGTAAGGTAGGTGCTAGTAGGTCTTGGAGGGACTGGACTGGAGTAAATTGAGGTGAGTCGAGGTCAGGACAGGCCGTTGAGCGGGAGATTTGCAGGGAGTTGACTTATTAGTTGTCTTCTCATGTCATCAATCGGCCAGAAGCAAAGTACATCTACCTGCAAATAAAGGTTGACATGTACTTGATCTTGTATCTTGTGACCAATTGGCGACAGCCAGATCGTCCCAGGTCTCCGCCATCTTGACCCTCAACTAACTTAGTACATACATACTATGTAGGTATCCAAAATATAGTAGGTATGTAGGCTGCACCTGGTTTCTATTGAACACTTGTGTCTGCTCCCCTTCACTGGGCACCCGAGCCACCTCTGTATCCTTCGTGGGTTGGTTGATTGACCGCTTCGTTGCAAAAGAAGCAAACAAGAGACATCTCTCCTCAACAATGATACTAGCCCGAACAAGAACTCAGGCACCTCACGCTTAGACATTCGTGGTCTGAGATGCGCGTGGGTTGAGGTGTCTCTTCTCCTTAACTCCAACTGGAGCCCATCTTGTCGGGCCGTTGATGGAGGGGACCGTTGGTATTTATTAGTGGTTACTCTGACTGAAAGTCGCACAACACGTTAGAGTTCCAATTGCGTTTTTTTCAGTTGCACCTCTTGGTTAGTGCCATCTCTTCGAAGTCAAAATCAGTATGAAATTCATGATACCCTGACTGTGCACATGTTTCACTGCCCTCAACCTTCATGAGCTGGGGAGCATGGAGGTCGGCCGCGTCCACTCTGGGCAGTTTAAGCTCCAGCTTGGTAACATGATGTCAGGTCCCAGTAAGCCACCTTCGTGGGGGGGTCTCCAAGGCTAGGTACTTGGTTCTTCTGCCGTTCAGGTATTTCCCGCCTTCCGTCATCAGGAAGAATGGAGAATGGAAGGGGTGCTTGGGCCAGCGCACCTTTTAGTTAAGGTACCGAGGGTCCGGGTCCGGCGCTACGATTCTCCCGAGCTGCGATCTAGCCACGTTTTCATTGGTTAGACATGCTAGCTACGGAACCTACCCTGAAGCTTCCGCTGACGCGCCAAATGGGCAACGTATGCTTTTTGGGGAGCTGTCTCAGGAGGGTCTAGAAGTTGAGGTGTCTCGAGAGTTGCGAGCTTGCATTAATCAAACTTTGACCACAATTACCTTGCGGTACACGGCCACGACAAATTTTTATTCTTGACAGCTTCGGATATCTCAATAAATGAGTGTATCCCCATCTTAAGCCGTCATCATGAAGCCTTTCGCCATCACCACGGCGCTCTTTAGCTTCATATCTGTCGCACTCGCTGGCGCAACTACAGACTCCAAGGCATCAAAGGTCATCCTGCCCGTCGATTTTAAGCCTCCACAGGTTTTCAAGAACGCCAATTTGGTGCACGTAATCTCTCTAGAGAAGACCTACGTGAAGGAACAGATCAATGTCCTCGTCGAGAACGTTGCAAAGGAGCCGCAGACAGAGTACTATGTGCCATTTACTGCCGAACAGCTTCCTCGTATAGGAGGTTTCGAGGTTAAGGATCGTAAGGATGCGAACGCCGGACCGTTCGTGGCCGAGACTGTCGAGTACGATCCTCTCAGGTATGTGTCTTCGAGCCTGGATATGTCGCAGTTCACTACTAATGGTGCCATATAGTGATGTTCAGTACTATCGTATCCGACTGCCCACGCCGCTCAAGCCTGGTGCTCAACAAACGCTCGGAATCACCTACTATTACCTGAAAGCCTACACCCCTCTCCCCGCGGCCGTTTCCCAGGACGATGATCAATACCTGAGCTTCGACTTTTCCGTTTATGCACCATCTGCCTACATCACGAAGAAGCAGAAGACCGAGCTTAAGGCTGCTTCGGCCGACGTCCCCGATTATACAAAGCTTCCAGGCAGTGGCGAGGTCAAGGAGTTTCCTGTAAAGCAGGGCACCAAGCTCATCTATGGTCCCTTCGATGAAAAGCCCGCCGGTGCTGTCTCCCCTGCAAACGTTCGCTTTCAGTTTACCAAACCGGTTATTCACGTCAAGGAGCTGGACCGTCTGATTGAAGTCAGCCACTGGGGCGGCAACATCGCCTTCGAGGAGCACTACGAGATGTATCACGGCGGTGCCAACCTTTCTGACAACTTCGATCGAATCAAATATTCTCAGCATTCGTTGTACCGTCAGCATGGGGTTGCGGGAGTTCGTCCTTCGCACTACCTCGACCAGTTGCGAATTCCTCTTCCTGGCGGAAGCGTGGACGCCTACTATACGGATGTGATCGGCAACGTCACGACGTCTACTTGGCGAACCGACAGCCGAGACGCTCTTCTTGTTCTAAAGCCGCGATACCCTCTTTTTGGTGGATGGAGGTACCCTTTCACTATTGGATGGAACTCCGATGCTTCCAACTTCCTGCGAAAAACCGCCGCTGGTAGTTTCGTACTTCGAATTCCTTTTCTCGAAGGCCCCAAGCAGCCAGAAGGCGTTGAATATGAGCACATCAACGTCAATATTCTCCTTCCAGAAGGCGCCGAGTAAGCCGACAGTCCAAGCACTATCTGTGCCTTTGCTAACTTTGATACAGGAACGTCAAGTTCCACACCAACATTCCCGAATCATCGATCGTATCTACCTCGGTTGATCTGACCAGAACCTACCTCGATACTGTCGGCAGAACAGCTGTCAGCATTAAGGCGCGAAACCTGGTCGACGAGTTCCGAGACCGCCAACTCATCATCTCTTACGATGCGCCTCTCTCGAGCGCTCTTCGAAAACCTTTGGTCATCTTTGCCAGTGCCATGGTAGTATTTGTCACTACCTGGGCATTGGGCCAGGTGCAGGTGGGATTTAAGCCCAAGAAATAGACGCTTTAATAGAAACGGAACGTGCCTTTTGATTGAGGGGTCTTCACCTTTACATGATGAAGAGCCTGGAAGCAGCTGCTGGGAAAGATGTAAAAGTGTAAAATAGAGGGACGGTATTAGTAAATGGATTAGGTTTCCTGTTTCCAAGACGCAAGAGGCATCATATGACAATCAAATGCACGCTTGACAAAGGCAGCAAAGCCACCACCAAGGACAGGGTCCAAGCCATTATCCGTAAAGGCGGGCAACTCCGTAAGCCAGGTAGGCCCAGCCTCTTTTGAGAGCCTCTTGTGTACTTTGCCAGGTTCTAACACGGACTTGATACCACACGAAGGATGTGTGGAGGGACTGTGTCTCCCAGTTGAGCCTGAGATGGGTGGGCGAGACAGGCTCCGAATGGCCACCCTGGCTGAGGACCCTCTCCTTGTCTGCGCCAGGTTCTGACAGCATGGGTTAGTCAAAAGAAACCGGGCAAAGGAAACCAGGGCACTGGTATAAGATTGAACATGAGAACCCTCCTCGAAGCCTCACACATTCTTTTGCATTTATAATTTGACAACCAATATCTCAGGTTGAGGCTGATCAATCAGGGCCTCACTTTACAGTCGCTTTAACGATCTCGTTCGACTAATCCTGTCCTATCACAGCTACGACCAGTCTCACCCTCGCCGAACAAACCCTCAAACAACCACCAGGATGTGTTTCGGCAGTGAACCCAAGCCCAGGACCAAGTACTACTATCACGAAGAGATTACACCTTCTAGACGATACACAGGTCATCATCACCATCACCACCATCACCATCATCACTCACGCTCTCCCCGAGCAAGCTACACCAGTGTCTCTCGACGGTCCTACAGCCACAGCCCACGAAACAGTGGCACTGTTGTCTATGAGCGCTATTGATCGACTGAAGGCACCAATGCTGAATTGTGGGTGTAATTAGAGACGATGACGTTGTACAGGGCATGCGGTACTTGGCGGGCTGTGTTTAGCGGCATTTGCAATGTGTTTAATGTATAAATGAGGAACGTATGACTATTTGGGCAAGGTTTTGGGGGAAACTGTCTCGTTAAAGATATTGGAAACAGGGTGGGCGTTATTAATAATGCACAGGAATAGGCGACATAGCGCAAGCAAATATGATGGAGTTTTTTTTTGGTTGGCTTTGGCTCAATTGACTGTTGATCATAAGTTGTGACAGTAGAAAAGAAGTCAACTTAAGAATCTCAAGATGCTATTCGACCAATGTCTCTTCCATACATGAAAGGCTGAGCCTCGTGCTTCTTTCTCGGGAGCTACGGATCTTCGTCATTTGGAGCTGCCACTCTGTGACCCTTTGGAAAAGCCTGTTGACGTATCGCTTGGGCGGGTGCGGAGTGTCCCGCAAGGCTGGATCGTCGCTAGAAGACCTCATGACATCACTCTGCATTCCGCCACCGAACATCCAAAGGCTCTCTAAGACAGATACAGCGAGTTACTCCAAATGTGAGCGTAGGTGCAGCTGAAAACATGTACTTGTGCTACCGAAAGCAGGGCAGATCCAAGATGTGTTGGTGTCGTCAACGTCAGTTCAAAAGGCCATCCTGCTTGCTTAAAGCCTGCACAACCCCTGCCTTTGTATGTATCGGCAGCTTTAACATCTGGAGACCTCTTACATCCATCCCCCTTGTAAGAGACCTGACCCGGACCCAGACGATTTGCACTGATTTACCACCCAAAGCGGCTCTGCAGCTGAATTCTTGAATCGCCTTATTCCACTGTAAGCTGTCACCTATTTGTGTGAGGAGGTGCTGGGCCTTGTCTGTTCCATTACGAGGGAGCGGAGAAGGCAAGAATGTTTTGTGATGTCGAAGCTGACTATATGGAAGAAGGTGCATTCTGGCCGAGTCGCAGTTACTCTTGAGCGATAACTGCAGGATTCACCTGCCTACCTACCCTACCTTGGCTCTCTACCTACCTAGGTAGTCATCCTTCCTCAGGCCTTCAACATGTAAGCTCCCGTTAGCATCTTCAGCAATTGTCAACCTTCACATGTCGTCACGCCTTAACCAACCTTACTGTATATCAAAATACAATGTCTCGCTTCAGTTTCGACGCCTCTCCTTCACGCCATGAATCACTATGTTCGGAAAGCCCGATTGACATAAAACCCTTTTCTAGGAATCGCGCACTCTCCATTCGATCCAACAAATCCAAGGGCAGCTCTGGCGCTGGTGCCGGAGCCAAGCGCCCTGGTTTCTCCTTCAACTCACTCCGCGGCCAGGTCCAACCTGAGCTGTCCCGTAAGCTCTTCCGCCTCATCAAATCAGAGAACAACCTCATTGGCGCCCATGAGACCGCCGGCCGTGAGCGAGTTTCCATCGCAACCCAGTTATCTGAATGGGGTGAGCACACCGGAGATGACAGTATTAGTGATATTTCGGATAAAGTGGGAGTTATCCTAAGTGAAATGGGCGAGCAGGAGGACGCATATGCTCATGCTCTTGATGACTCTCGTGCCGAACTCAAGGCTATTCGAAACACCGAGAAGAGTGTGCAACCCAGCCGCGAAAACAAGGACAAGATTGCCGACGAGATCCAGAAGTTGAAGTTGAAGGAGCCTGGCAGCACAAGATTACCTGTCCTTGAGCAGGAATTGGTGAGGGCTGAGGCTGAGAACCTGGTGGCCGAGGCTCAATTGACCAACACCGTGAGTACATGCGACTAGCATCGCGTCATCAACTATTTGAGCAAGGCTGACCAATCATACAGACCCGACAAAAGCTCAAGGATGCCTATGTTGCCGAGTTCGCGGCAACCATCGAGCGTGCCGAAAAGCAGATCATCCTAGCCAAACATGGCCGCCGTCTGTTGGAGCTTCTCGACGTTTCGCCTGTGGTCCCTGGCGATACACGAGAGCCTTATCAACACTCCTCCCAGGCACGCCAAATCCTTAACGATGCTGAGGATGATCTGCGAGACTGGCGACCCGAGGCCGAGGGCTTTTCTACTCCAGTCCAAAGCCGATCGCCAACCCTCGAGGGAAAGGGAAAGGAGCCTCTGGCCTCGGGAGACAATTTGTCTCCTGTTCAGTCTGAGGCAGCTACAGTTGAATCCGACACTTCTCCTTTGGAGCAACGGGGTACCAAGTCCTCTGTCTATGCTGAGGTCGCTGGCTAATTAAGTTGGCAATTGCAGTATAGTGAATAAGGGCGCCGATTCTGGTATGGGATTTTGTTTCGATCATTTTCGTTCTCTTGAGCAAGCGAGAAGTTCACTTGCTGTCATCGCAGTCTGTCTGGGCGTCGTTGAGGGACCAGTTCCTAGGTATAATAAGTCTGGGGTAACGAGAGGGTTTTTTGAAGTGCTGTTTGTTTATATCCTTTGATTATTATTATTGATTAGTTAGTCTCGTTAGTTGAATCAGAATAGGCGTGCCTATCAAAAGTTTAAATGGTGTCATGTTGAGGTTCGTAGTGTATGTTGCACCTTGGGTGTAAGAACGACGACCATGAACCGGCTCGTGGCGAAAACTACAGGCTCAGGCTCATGTTCAATTCATTGGTGAATCACTCAGCACCAATCGATATGAGGTGATCAGTATCGTGGGTCCTGGTGCATTGTTTGGGGCTCTGGCTTTTCAAACGGTGTGGATGGATGGGTCTGCATCTTTGTGTTGCACCTTATAATAAGACGGTTCCTGTTCCGGTTACGGAGATGGAAGAATTTTCATGAAAGGTTTGATTGCAGGGCAGAAGGAAATAATCAATCGTGTTCGCCGTAAATATTCTGGATTGACTACAAGAGGGGGGAGCATAAGAAGGGCCTTGAGCCTAGACATTACTTCAGTCCGTTTAGCTGCAGGTGTAATGAAATAGGTTCATCGGGTCATGACTTGTCTCCGGGCTGTCGGCCGTGTAGTGTGGATATGGCACGGCATGGCGATCAGGATCAAATTAGCACAACTGAGACCCATCATGATATCCAGAACCAGTTAGCTTCTGGTCCATATCAACCGTCCGAAAAACCAACTCCCGTGCCCGCGAAAAGACGACCTCGGTTTCTCTCGAAGCCCTGCGCTACAGCCGACGACCGCGGTGTAAGGCCTAGGCATAAGGTTTCTTCCCACCGTATACTCTTGATATAACCTCCCGATCCCTTTCCTCTCTCCCTTTTGCACCCTTCTCCCCGGGGCTGCTCCACTTCAAGCCGCCCCCTAAAGATCAGCTTAGTATTGATGTTACAGCCGCAAAGTTCCCGGCTTCTGCTGCTCCAGAGGTCGTTGCGCACTACAGTCACAGGCACCGCAGCCACTGGGACACTGCTGTACAGTCCCTCCGCAGCGCCGTCGCTGTCGCCATACCGAGTACCTGGCCGGGCCAATTACATGGCATCGCTGGCAGCACGTAGCCCTGCCGCTGCCGCTGCAGGCCCCGGCGGGAGCCATAGTGTCGTTACCAGTGGTGCCCCGCCCCCTCCATCCTCTTCTTATTCTCACTCTGCTGCTACGTCAACCTCCAAAATTTCTTCCCGTCGAACAGCTCAGATTGCTCGACACTTTTCCTCCTCATCCTCACCAACAGGTCCCGTTTCAAAGCAGAAGCCCGACATGGCCTCCAACTACACCGTCCGCAAGGTTGCGGCTCCCAACACCCTCGAGCACCGAGTCTACATCGAGAAGGATGGCCAGCCCGTTTCTCCTTTCCATGATATTCCTCTCTATGCCAATCAGGAGCAGACCATCCTGAACATGGTTGTCGAGATTCCTCGATGGACCAATGCCAAGCTCGAGGTATGTTCTGATCAACATCAATTGCTGTCTTGTTACCTCCTCGGCACGCTTTGCTTTATTTACAGTTGTCGTGTGCTATATTACCCCTCCCTCCTCCTCCTCCTCCTCCTCCTTGCGCAATCGTTGCCCAGACCGACAAACGCAAGACATGAATACTGACAAAGCCCTCACTCTAGATCTCCAAGGAGGAGCTCCTCAACCCCATCAAGCAGGATATCAAGAAGGGCAAGCTTCGATACGTCCGAAACTGCTTCCCCCACAAGGGTTACCTCTGGAACTACGGTGCCTTCCCCCAGGTATGCTCATTATTTACCCCAATCTGACGTGGTCATCCCTAACTCGATCACCAGACTTGGGAGGATCCCAACTCCGTTCACCCTGAGACCAAGGCTAAGGGTGACAACGACCCTCTCGATGTCTGCGAGATCGGTGAGCTCGTTGGTTACTCTGGCCAGGTTAAGCAGGTCAAGGTCCTCGGTGTCATGGCTCTCCTCGATGAGGAGGAGACTGACTGGAAGGTCATCGTCATTGATATCAACGACCCTCTCGCCTCCAAGCTGAACGACGTCGAGGATGTCGAGCGACACCTTCCCGGTCTCCTCCGTGCCACCAACGAGTGGTTCCGTATCTACAAGATTCCCGATGGCAAGCCCGAGAACCAGTTTGCTTTCACTGGCGAGTGCAAGAACAAGAGGTGAGTTCTCAAACTCCGGCTCAGTGAGCCCAAGACTGACAATTTTAAGCTACGCCCTCGACGTCGTCCGCGAGTGTGCTGAGGCCTGGGAGCGTCTCATCACTGGCAAGACCCATGCCGGCGGTGTCTCCACGTAAGTCTCTAAGCTGTCTTCCTAACACAGTTGATATTAATGTTTGTATAGCACCAACGTCACTGTCCAGAACTCTCCTTCTCGCGTCTCTCCTGACCAGCTCCCCCCTCTGCCTCCCAACGAGGATGTCCCCGCCGAGAAGATCGATGCTTCCATCGACAAGTGGTTCTTCATCAGCGGTGCCTCTGCTTAAGTGTTCATAGACCAACCATCTTGCATAAAAAGAAGAAGTATGGCAGACATGTAGTCTTCACAAAAGTTGAGCACGGAGATACTCAAGAACAATATATAAAAATGATGCCAATTGTCGTAATAGTATACAAGACCCCAACCCCTGCTATGCCATACTGGGGTTCGTATATGTACATGGTTCGTTTCCTAAACGCCGTTTTTGCAGAGTGATAAAGTGTAGCGATGTTTTCACATATTTTAATCTGTCAAGTCGGCTGCCTTCTGCAGTTGACGCGAATGTCGGTCTACTTCCTCCACTAGTCCTTTGATATTGATCTTTTGGCAGTCGAAGTTGAGCTCCTTGCCATCCTCTGCATCTCGTTAGCCATTGGATCCCCTGGGTACAGCTATTAGCCTTCTAGTGTTACGTACTAAATTTCACTCGCAGGGAGCTGGGCTCTTTTGAAGTTCGGGGTAGGATGGTCGATGTGATTGTTGTTCCATTCGCTCGGGCATTCGGAGGCAGAAATGTGAGAAACAGACGAGCTGGCTTTGCACAGGCCGAGAACGGGTTGAATTTGGCCGAAACCTCAGTCATAAACTTTGTGATCATCTTGGCGGCGAGGAAAGGCGAAGGTCGTGAAATACTCAAGAGCAATTGGCTTTGGCAAGGGAGTCGAACGTGGTCGTTAACACACTCAAGAGCTATAGGCGGGTAGTTTGGTGATGCTGAAATTTCGAGGTTCGATAACGTCTCGGTACATGCATATCACCCTAAAGGGGCGGCACCCAGCTAACCGCAACGTCATGATAATGACGGACCACGTTTCGAGATCGACTTGCACAGCAGCACATACCTAACAGTTCTTCACCAGCATAATATCGCAAGCTCAACAAGCTGGAAATGTCCTTCGAAGGTCTACAGGAGCGTTTGACGGCTCTGCAAGAGACGACAACACAGCTCAAAGAGCTTATCGATCGACTCGCAACACTCAAATTCCAACCTGGCTCCGTGCCTCTGACCACCGACGAGGAGAGCAGCGAGAGCGGCGAACTCAGCGCTGAAATTACGAGCACTCTGCGGGATGGAGAAGAGGAGCAAGAGCTTTTGCAGGAAGAAGTGGAGTTTCTGCGTGGTGCAGAGCATGACAAAGACCGACTGAAAGAGAGTGTCGAAAAGATTGGAAAGGAGCTTGCAAGGTATAGTCTGCACTTGAGAGGGAAATGATATTTATGTCTAAACATACTCTAGCTGCCGTCTCTCTTTTCGAAAAGCACGACTGTCGGCAAAGCATAGCCTCGCGCAGGCACAAAGACGAGAGCGCGAGATCCTCCTTACATCATTTTCACAGCCTACCTCCGAGACCAACTCTCTTTACCCTGACGACGAAAAGACTGCTCGTCCTACACGCCATCAGCAGAATGTTCAGAAGCAGCAATCGAGCCTCACTGAAGAGGATCAACAGAACGTTGGTGCGAGTGCTAATGTGACCAACGCCCTACGACGAACACATGATTTGATCCAGGCGGAGTTGGCTCGCAGCGAGTTCGCGCATGAGACTCTGACGGAATCTTCTGCTGCTTTGAAGCAACTGAACGAGTCGTATGGCTCTCTGGACACAATGCTGGCGAGCTCCAAGGACTTGTTAGGCACATTGCTGCGCTCGCAGAAAAGCGATACGTGGTACCTTCAGACGACATTTTACATGCTAGCTTGTACACTCGGTTGGCTGTTGTTCAGAAGACTGCTGTATGGGCCGATGTGGTGGATTGTTTGGCTACCGCTGAGGTTGATGTTTGGATTGGGAACGTCAGCAGGCAGTGCGGTAATGCACGCGGGTTCTGGGCAGGGCCAGGTGAAGAAGGCTGGACAACCGAGCAAAGGAGTTCCGGTGGAGGGCCTGCCGGATGACGAATTGCCTACCGTCAAGGTTGACACTGAGCAGCAGGCCGAAGTTTTTGAGGAGGTGGATAAGATTTTGAACGTTGTGAGAGAGGCAGATGAGCTGGGGAATATCCCAGGGGGTGATGAAGACAATATCGGTAATCCCAAGAAGAGGATGTGGGAGGAGCCTGATGTTGTTGAGCAGCAACGCCCTAGAGATGAGTTATGAGTTGTATAATTATTAATTTTATAGCAACAACGTCCCGAATATGTTGAGCATTATTTATAACTTTGAAGCAAGTCTTGTCAGCATCATGTTCGAAATTCATGAATCCGCAGGCTGAACTTGAACTGTAAGTTGATTTTGGAAGATATGATGCCAATCAAAAATAAAAATAAACCCCTCTCCAATAGAATGATCCGCGATGGTGGCATGCTCTATTCTTCGAAAGAGATTTTTCGTCCCTTGGTCATTGTCATGTTATCGGCCACATTCATCCATCTATCGACTACCCTTGAATTTTCTTTGAGCCATCATCTCACATAACGCCGTGCCTCGTTTGGCTTCCAGGCCAACTACCCGGTAAGCAATCCCGTTCGTCAACAGCACGAACTAAGGTGCCGGGATTTGTAGTCACACTCTTACTGCTTCTCCGACTTATGTTCGCTGGGGAGCAATCTGCTCGACTTCGCTGATCCAAGGAAGGCCGAGCTTCTTCATCTCAACGGCAAGCTGGAACAGGTAATCGAGACTACGTCGTATCAGCATAATCATTCGCAGACCACGAGTAAGCTTGTTGTATCATCCTTACCTCTCACATTGAGTCTTGGCCTTATGAACGTTATCACCCCAGACGTAGACACCGTGACGACGGACGAGAACAGCGTATGTGTCGGGATACTTATCCATCGCTTCTTCTAGATACTCGGTCAAGTCCTCCTCATGAGGAGTGTTCTCGATGACAGGGATGCGAAGGGTGTCATGATAGCCCAGGTTGCCTGTCTTGTTCATGCCACGGCCAAAGCCCTTGATCTGCTCAATGTTGTTGATCTCGAAAACCCGGTCCTTTCCGGGGCCTTGGGATTCTAACAGGAGGGTGACAAGAACAGCCCATTGAGAGTGAGTGTGTATACAACAGCCAGCTCCTCGGCGGGTGAAAGCAGCAAGGAACAAGGGAGTGCACTGAGAAGGCTTGTAGCAGGGAGGAGATCGCAGATAAGTGCGCTGGTTGAGCTTGTTGTGGTTAGGATCTTGCTCAGAAAGAGCCATGACATAGATATCGGTGTTCTTCATGAGTTCTTTTTGAACGCCTGAGGGTGCGATGTATACGAGATCACTGCGATCATGGTGTAAGTAAAGAGAAACGTTTGCTCCTTATTTAGATAGCAAATGCCCAAGAGAAGTTTCAGACGATTTCCCATTCACTTGAAGAGGGTATACACTGGTATCATGAGTCTTGTAATAAATAAATTCGCCTTCTCCAACTCATCATGGCGGGGTCGCGGGGTAAAAAAATGATGAAAATTCATAAAACGAGCAAGTTAAACATTAACATACTCATCTCGAATAGAGCAACCGCCTCCTGTTCCCGTAACCCAGCCCAGGGTCCAGAACTTTGCGCATAGCGAAGGGATCAGGTTTGCAGGGTGGTTTGGGTCCTCGGAAGTAATGAGGGCATCGCCAGTTGGGCGCTGCTCAGTTGACATTTTGTATTTGGGGGAAGATCTAGAGAAACGGAGCGTGCTTTGAATTGTGTCTTTGCAGAGGGTTTCTGATCCGGAATGCAGCGGCCCGGGAAGACAGAGACCCAGAGATCCAGTTGAGTGTTGAGGTTTGGGAAATGAGATATTAGCAGCACGGCCAGCGTAGTGCAGCTGAAGCTGATGTTGGTGGTGGATAGTTTCTTGTCTACCTAATGTTAGGCCAAAGCCGCACCTGTCTACCTCCCTAGGCTGTGGTTTCAGAGCCTCTGAGTGGCTGAGGAAGATAGATTGGGGTGCTCTGTGCTCTGTGCTCTGTGCTGTCGAAATGATCCATCCCGTCCGTGATCAGAGAGTATCTCTTGTGAGAACTACCTACTGTACGCTAGCCAATTACCAACCACAAGGCATTCTCTACGTCCAAGGCCATTCTGCGGAGAAGCAGGTCGTGGCTGATGAGCGCAATGGCTCAAACAATCAGAAACAATGGCTCGGGAACGTTGGGCGGTTACTAGTCTTGAGTGGGCAGGCCGTATTTCTCCTGGTCCACGGCTCTGCAAAATCTACACCAACCCAATTCTCTTTCTCGAGAATCTTTGCCATGTGATGGAATCTTGTTTTGTCCGGAGTATTCTACATATCTTGTATCCCCGATTCTAGGCAATGCGTGCAACCTCAGTTTTCCAAGGGCATTGATTGGCCTCAGTCTGATCTGAGGTTGTATTGCGTCGATGGTGGCAAGCGAGTGAGCTATGAATAGGAACGGAGACGGAACGGCCGAGAATGGACCAAAAGACACGGAGCACAGCTGATGATGGGGTTTCTCTTCTATCAAGATTCATCGCCGCAAGTTTGAACTGGGCCAGATAACCATCTGTTGCAACGCATATGGGTATGGTACACATCTTTGCATGAAGTCAAGGGTTCATGTTATCTGAATGACTCGGAGTTTTGAATATGTGAAAACTAATAGCCCTGGCATCAGATGGAGAATCTTGCCGGATTGAAGACGAATGGACGAATGCCTTGGAACAGACCTGGCCTGTGTTTTAACATTTTCAAGGATGGCGCCTCAATCACAAGCCTTTACAAGTTTACAGGTGGGTAATAATACTCGTTTAATGAGTGCGAGAATCCATCAACAGGCTCTGAGCATCATGTCTTGTCTTAAGATGTTGACCCTTGTCCCTGCTTATATGTAATAAATGGCCTTTTTCAGCTCTCAGCGCCGGTGCCGGGACGCCAACAACCTTGTCCTGGTAGAGCTGCACTGTTAGACTGTACGGATAGCAGTAGCAGTATCACAGGTGCCCCTAATAACAAAGTGGCATATGGGGGAACGGGGAGCACCGCCGGGGCTTTTTCTCTGGGCTACCTCGTATTCATGGATTATTAGGATGTAATAGGTCGAGCCGACGGCTTTTGCAGGTGACAACGCGGCATAGAGCATCCGTTGGAAGTCCCAGGCGCCGTTTGCTCATCCCTCTGAGGGAAGAGGAGAGTTTTGAGTTTGTTGAGTTCTTGAGTTCTTGAGCATTGTAGTCCATATTGACCTAGTGATAGTGCATTGAGATGACGCTCGTGTTAGCCAAACAAAGTGTTTTACTACGGATACATGTACGCCAATGAAAACGAGGCCGTTTTAATTACTCTGGCCAAGCCCTCCAAGGCGGCCTCGACTCCCTGAGTCGGCCGGTATGGTGCTAACTTATGTACAGTAGCAGACCATGGCTTTTCCAGACTGTCCTCTATTTACTCATTCATACTGTGAAGAAGAAGAAGAAGGAGAAGAAGAAGAAAAACAAATCCTCAAGTGTGTTGTTGTTTACATTGTATTGGCTGGATTGCAAACTCACTGGCTCAGTCCCGCTGATGGTTTACAGAGTCTCGTCTCGGACACACTTCCGCCCACCCCTTGTCCCAAAACGGAGGCCCGGTCTATTATTGTCTAGCCCCAAGGGTCACCCCCCTGAGACAACCTCGAACCCAATGGATTTGGAGAGATCCGATGCTAGTGCAGTGACCTAGGCGCGCTGAGAAGAACAGCCGTGTCCCGTCACCTTTTGGAGGTGCAAATCAGGGGGGCTCATCACTCATCAGTGGTGGTGGAAAGCAGAAAACACCACCACATGTAAGAAAGGGCAGCAGATGGTGGTCATGTCGCCAGGCAACACGAGCTGTTGGAGGCGAAGCTCCCCATGATGGATGGATGGACGAGCAAGTGGAGGATCGATCCTCCATCCATCCATCCAATATGTGTGGGTCGCTTGTGTTTTTCGTCTCCCAACGTCTTTTTCCATCCATCATAAGTTTTGTTAGTCACGGTCGAGAGGAGTCCACTTGGCCATCTTCAATCATCTGAGCCGAAAAAGAATCGCTTAAACGAAGGGAGAGATGCAAGATCTGCGCTGAGCCGGAATTACAGGAACATCCCCCAGCTCAACTGGCAAATAATTAGCCGTTTCTTCCCCTGGTCAACGCAGGACAGGGACGGCAAATTAGTGGCAGTCTCTTGGATCATGGCTAGGCATGGCTTGCAAATTTAAAATTGATGTCGGCGGGCTTCCCCAGACCAGAAAGTAAACGAACATCGATCGACATCACATCACATCAGTCGTTCTACGGAGTACGGAGCAGGTATCGGTATGTACTCTCTCTCCTCAGGCTCCTCTTCTTCGCTCGCTACAGTCCGACCCGACTGCAACTCACTCTAATTTTGTGCTTGTGCCTGTGCTTCTGCTTGTGCTTGTCCCTTCTTTGTTGTCTTCCCACTGCATGTACTGACTGTACTGTGTCACAACGTGGACGTGGACTTGTGTGAGGGGGTTTGCGTGGCATACCCAAAACTCCTCTCATCTTTTTTTTTTCCTACTGTGTTATTTCGATACTAACGGGACCCCGAATGTGCATCATGCATACATACTCTGTGCCTAATAAAGGTATGGCCGACAGCAATACCTACATAGCATCCCCGAGAAGGTGATGGATACTTCGTTTCTCTCTCCTCCCAGTCTCTTGCACTTCCTGATCAGACAAAATGGATCCTCAATGGCTCCAATCCTAATCCTGGCGCCATCATGGGTCCTCTCTTCCCTCACCCCATGTCCATGCTCCTCCATGTCCCACCTCGAGCCATTGACAAGCAAAATGTGAAGGTCCTGATGGGTCCCCTATCTCCCGATGAGCCGGGGGCTAGCTTGGCGCCCTTTGCCTGCACCTCAGGTCAGTCTTGTTGACTTGTGCCTGCGCCTGGGCTCTGTGAGCCTGTGACTTTCACGGCTTCCCCTAGCCTGGCCTGAGGGGGGGGTCTGAGACTTTGCTTTGCCTTGTCTAGGTAGGCTTGCTTGGGCCTAACCGGTGATGGTTTGCCCATTGGCTTGATGGTGTGGATGCCCCTTTGCAAACCGTCCACGTCCAGTTGAAGACTCGACTCATAAAAGGTCCTGGCTGCCCCGTCGCGTGCTCTTGATTCCCTTCCTCCTCACCCTCGTTGTCATCCGTCCGTCGTTCGTTAAGACAAGAATTCCACTTCAGACTTTCGCTTTGAGATTCATCTCGATTACTTTAAACTACTAATTCTAATATCAACAACCTCGACATCCATCAACATGCGTTTCACTTCCATCTTCGTTGCCGGCGCTTTCGCCACCATGGCCGCTGCCCAGAGCAAGACTGCTTCTGTCTCTCCCGCCCAACAGTCTCAGCTTGACTGCCTTGACGCCTGTGATGCTGGTGATGTCAAGTGCCAGTCTTACTGCATCACTGTGAGTCCGATGCTTCACCATGTGGACAAACACGGGTCTAACCATGAGTTGCTAGGTCCCCTCTCCCGATGAGAAGAACATCAACGCCACCACCGAGTGTGTTGCCGCCTGCCCCAAGGGCAAGGGCTCTGCCTCCGACACCGAGAAGTACTCCGTCTGTCTCCAGGACTGTATCGCCGACAACTACTGGAAGACCATCTCCGGCACTCCCCGTGAGACCGCCGCTGCTGGCTCCAAGGACGAGGCCTCCTCCGCTGCTGGTTCTGCTGCTTCCAAGGCCACCGGCACTGCCTCCGATGAGGACAGCACCGCCACCGCTTCTGCCTCTGAGTCTGATGCCACCGCTACCGACGCCTCTGAGACCGCCTCTGGATCTGCCTCCGGCACTGCTTCCGGCTCCGCTGCTTCGTCTACCGAGACTGGCAATGCTGCCACCGCTCTCGTTGGCGGTGTCTCTCTCCTCGGTCTCGTTGCCGCTGTCTTCGCTCTGTAAATTGGATTGCCTCTTTTGGACATCTGGTTGATAGAATGGAAGGATTTTAATGGGTTTGCTCTAGAGCGGTAATGATTGGAGTTTGATTTCAGATGTGATACATGTTGGGCATCATGACGAAGGCCTCTTTGGGCCGTATCGACTTTTCATGGACAAATTATTGGGACACCTTACGCGTTCACATACGGCTCGACACGAGCATCAATACAATACCTCTTTTTTTGCGCTCTGCGTAACCTCAGCTTGATGTGCATTTTTCAGTTGGCTTGAAGTCAGAACAGAACAAAACACAACACGACCACTAAGGTTGTGGTGGTTGTGGGGTGAAGTCCTGTGATTGGCTGCTGTTTCCCAATCGGGTGCTCGAGGTGTTAGCTTGTAAACAAGCGAAATGATTGTCTCACTAGGAAATGCTCGAGTCCAATTTAATCGTGTTTTTATCATGCTTTTTTTTTTTTTTTTCGAAACTAAGATAATTCGTATTTCGAAGGCACCTATTCGAGTGTTTACTATGTATTTGCATACTGAGCAATTTTCCTGTGTCGGTGATGCTTGTATAGATACGTCATGACAGAACAATCGGCTTCAATTATGGTTTGATTGCAGTAATACCCTTGACGCCACAGTGTTCCATGTGTGCTTGATCTTGTTGCTATCTTGTCAGGTCTAGGCACTAGGCAGTTGGCTGCTAGAAGCCGAATCCTTTCAGGCCTCTGCTCCGTGTCAATCCAGTCTAGAGATTAACATAGGGTAGCTGTTAAACTACCCTTGGACGGATTTCTTACCACTGGCTGATGTCACTTATGATTAAGGTATTAGTGCGGAGAAAGGACAATATTTATTGATAGATTCAAAGTTCATGGCTCACATCTTTTGCGTTGATCAATCTCAAGACTAACAGACCGCTAGAGACATCTCCTTGTTTTGTTCAGAAGCGTAAGGTACTAAAGACTCCGACTTTTGCTGTTTGTCGAACAGTTGTTCCTACACTTATACCGAAGCCCAAAGAACAATCCAACAATGGCTCTGTGCGTCCTTGTAAACACTATCATGCCTCTTGGACTTAATCAGCCAATTATTTTATTATGATTTAAAGTTGAGACGTATTACGCTTGTGAAATTAACCATTCACCCGCCAATTGTTCCATGGACACCTGTCTTCTTCTCGAGCCTTCTGTGGAACATGACCTATTCTGTAACTACAAGGCCGAGGCTGTGAGGCTTTCGTTGACTTCCCCGCCCCCCCAGTTCCATGGGGGTACCTGACAGTCGGCATCTGCACCTTTCCTCCTTCCAAGCTTAGTGGCTCCGGGCCACGGCCCCCGCTCTGCACCTGTTCGTGATCCCTGAAATTTAGGCGGCTCTGGGCTTCTTCTTTCTACGTGTCCTCAACACTAACACAGAGCTCTCCACTCATTGTTAAGACGCCACCTTTCGCTTCTTCGCTCTCCCCATTCTACATTCCACCTCACTCTTGGACCTCTTATCTCCTCGAGCGCTGGGAATACCCTCATCAAGCATACACTCTTCCCTCAGTCATACGTCTTTTGTTTGATTGTGTTCCTGCTTCTCTTCTTGCGCAGCCTCTAGTGACGTCCTAAATTACCTGCTGAAGCTATTCCGTCACTTCCTGCATCATGAAGCTCAACGCTGTTGCAGCGGCCATGTCGGCTGCCATGCTTACGGGCAACGTCCACGCCGAGGACATCAAGGAGGCTTCCCCTTCTGTTCCCGACAAGCTCCCTACATTCACTGTGAGTTTTTATTATTATTAATACCCCCCTCTTCATTTCAATTAGTAATTGAGCTCATGTATGAGGGCTATGTATCTCCTCCTCATGAGCTCTTGACCCAGTCAATTGATGGCTAACCCATCCGTACAGCCGACCGTTGTCAAGGCCGACTTCCTCGAGCAGTTCACCGACGACTGGGACCAGCGATGGAAGCCCTCTCACGCGAAGAAGGACACATCTGGCTCCGAGGAGGAATGGGCTTATGTTGGCGAGTGGGCCGTTGAAGAGCCCGTACAGTACAAGGGCATCGAGGGCGATAAGGGTCTTGTTGTCAAGAACCCTGCGGCGCACCATGCTATTTCCGCCAAGTTCCCCAAGAAGATCGACAACAAGGACAACACCCTCGTTGTCCAGTATGAAGTGAAGTTGCAAAGTAAGCATGACTCTGGAATCCCACTCGGTGATCGCGCGCGCTGACATTTTTGCCTTCAGATGGCCTCGAGTGTGGTGGTGCTTACATGAAGCTCCTTCGCGATAACAAGGCTCTCCACCAGGAAGAGTTCGCAAACACAACCCCCTACGTGATCATGTTTGGTCCCGACAAGTGTGGCCACACCAACAAAGTCCACTTTATTTTCAACCACAAGAACCCCAAGACTGGCGAGTATGAGGAGAAGCATCTCGATTCTCCCCCCACCGCCAAGATTACAAAGACCACCGAGCTTTACACCTTGATCGTTCATCCCAACAATACGTACGTCATCAAGCAGAATAATGAGGAGGTCAAGACCGGCAGCCTCTTGGAGGACTTTACCCCCGCTGTCAACCCCCCGGCCGAGATTGATGATGCGAATGATAAGAAGCCTGAGGACTGGGTTGACCAAGCACGCATTCCCGACCCTGAGGCCAAGAAGCCTGAGGATTGGGACGAGGAAGCCCCCTACGAGATTGTCGACGAGGAAGCTGAGAAACCCGAGGACTGGCTCGAGAACGAGCCTGTCACCGTCCCCGACCCTGAGGCCGAGAAGCCAGATGACTGGGATGACGAGGAGGACGGCGACTGGATCGCCCCTACCGTCCCCAACCCCAAGTGTGCCGACGCCTCTGGTTGCGGCCCGTGGACTAAACCGATGAAGCGCAACCCCGACTACAAGGGCAAGTGGACTGCACCTTACATTGAGAACCCGGCATACAAGGGAACTTGGGCTCCCCGCAAGATCAAGAACCCCGACTACTTCGAGGATAAGACCCCTGCCAACTTTGAGCCCATGGGAGCCATTGGTTTCGAGATCTGGACTATGCAAAATGATATCCTCTTTGACAACATCTACATTGGCCATTCCATTGATGACGCCAACAAGCTCGCTGAGGAGACATTTGGTGTCAAGCACCCCATCGAGAAGGCCCTCTTTGATGCCGACAAGCCAAAGCAGGAGGATAAGCCCAAGTCCCCCAGCGACCTCAAGTTCCTTGACGACCCTGTTCATTACATCACCGAGAAGGTCGAGCTCTTCAAGGCTATTGCCGCCCAGGATCCCATCGAGGCCATCAAGTTCGTCCCCGAGGTTGCTGGAGCTTTTGTCGCCATCATCATTACTGCCGCTGGCCTCGTCGCTGTTCTGTTCAACCTTGGCAAGTCACCCGCTGTTCAGCAGACTGCCGAGAAGGCATCCGACAAGGCCAAGCAGGTCAAAGATAAGGCTGCTGAGGCCACCGCTACCGGCGCTGAGCAGGTCAAGGGCGCCGTAAACAAACGCACCACTCGCAGCCAGTCATAAGGAAAACGAGGTGATCTCAGATGGTTAGTTGTATCGGGTGGAGTGATATTCAAAAGCGGACGGAGAACCTGTGGAGCTAAGAAGAGAAGCAAGTTTGGAAGAAAATGTATGCAATTCTTACGATTGATTGATTTGGCGCACCAGAGCAGCGATAGGGATATCAAAACAATTGATAACTTTTCAGGCTGACCTCACCCTTGATCGGTTCATGGCTCGTCGTGGTGTTCCATGTGTCTAGACCACTCAAGAGGTACTATGAAGTATGGCGTTGGCATTCTTATCTCGGTTTGTTTGGTTTCGTATTTACAGTAGGTCAACTCGACAAGTCTTACAGGGTTTTTACCCTTTCACCGAAATCGGCGTGCATTCACAGATAAGGGTATCTAGTATCAGCCTAGATCGGAATTGAAAAGATGAACGCCCTCCATAAACATATATTTACGTTGGAGAATCATGGAAGGTGACCCCGACGTCCGATAGATATAGTTAAAGGAATCGAAGTGGCAGGTCACTTGAGAAGTTGAGATAGATTTGTTTCCCGATTAGGCAGGCGAAAGGAGACGAACAAACGGAGTGAGAGATGTAGTTTCTGGCCGGCAATCTCAGCCAGTAGGAGTCTTGAATTAGGAGACGAACCTCAGACCGTGGTATCCATCGGCATTGACGGTAACCAGCGGACAAGCCGGAGCTCACTCGGCAATTACCCCACACTATGTGATTTGGTAAAGTCGGACCGTACCCACTTTCCAGAAATTCCAGCCCAGCTCTTGGGGGAAGTTGCTAGCTTATCATGAGTTGCTCTTGCCGCCCCGCACTGACTCGCCTTTGGTGCTTGTAAGTGGTGACCTTCTCAGAGGGAAACGCCCCTCCAATTGCCTCCGCACCGTTGACATAGCCGGGACAGTTTCTCAGTATAAAAGTCTAGAGAACCCATGGCCTCTTGAATTCTGGCCTCTTTGTTGCTTCATTGGAAGTTGTCGAGGTCAATTGCTCTCGCTCTCGCTCTCCTAGCTCTTGTCTCTCTCACTTACACACAACGCATTTGAGCCTCATAGACTATACTGTCGTCTTCATCATCACCATCATGCGTCGCGCAATCTCTCGCGGCCTGGGTTCTTCCAGCCGATCTACTCCCGCCCTTTCTCGATCTTCTCTCCTCGCCTCATCTAACATCACAAGCGGTGTATCCCACGTCGCTGCCAGGCGCATTCATGCGACAAGCAAACAGCTTCAGCCTGTGACGGCTGCCCTGGCCTCAACCGCCAGCAGTTACCCTACCACTCACGCAAAGGTCGAGGCGGTCGATACTCCCTACTTCATCGACAACAAGTTTGTTTCGTCCTCGACCGATAAGTACATCGACTTGCACGATCCTGCTACCAACGAGCTCGTTACTCGCGTCCCTCAAATGACCGACGCTGAGATGAAGGCCGCTGTTGCAAGCGCCGAGAAGGCCTTTAAGTCATGGAAGAACACTACTGTCATCTCTCGACAGCAGATCATGTTCCGATTTGTCCAGCTTATTCGTGAGAACTGGGACCGCCTCGCTGCTAGTATTACTCTCGAGCAAGGCAAGACCTTTGCTGACGCCAAGGGTGATGTCCTTCGTGGCCTTCAAGTCGCTGAGGCTGCCATCGCCGCTCCGGAGCTTCTCAAGGGTGAGGTTCTTGAAGTCTCCAAGGACATGGAGACCCGAACCTACCGTGAGCCTCTGGGTGTCACCGCTGCTATCTGCCCCTTCAGTGAGTAACTGGCGAGTCGCTAGCATCGTTCTTCAGCTAATTGATGTGTAGACTTCCCTGCCATGATTCCCCTTTGGTGCATCCCTATTGCCACCATCACTGGAAACACCCTCATACTTAAGCCTTCTGAGCGTGACCCTGGCGCTGCCATGATCATTGCTGAGCTTGTCCAGAAGGCTGGCTTCCCCGAGGGTGTTGTCAACATCATTCACGGCGCCCACCGCACCGTCGACTTCATCCTCGATGAGCCCGCTATCAAAGCGATCAGCTTCGTTGGTGGTAACAAGGCCGGCGAGTACATCTTCAGCCGTGGTTCCGCCAATGGCAAGCGTGTTCAGGCCAACCTGGGCGCCAAGAACCACGCCGTCGTCTCTCCTGATGCCAACAAGAACCAGTTCATCAACTCCATTACTGGTGCCGCTTTCGGTGCTGCCGGTCAGCGCTGCATGGCTTTGAGCACTCTTGTTATGGTTGGCGAGACCAAGGAGTGGCTCAACGAGGTCGCCGAGCAAGCCAAGCATCTCAACGTCAATGGTGGCTTTGAGGAGGGCGCCGATCTCGGTCCCGTCATCTCCCCGCAGAGCAAGGAGCGTATCGAGAAGCTCATTGAGTCTGCCGAGAAGGAGGGCGCTACTATTCTTCTCGATGGCCGTGGCTACAAGCCCAGCAAGTACCCTAACGGTAACTGGGTTGGCCCTACCATCATCACAAATGTCACACCTGACATGACCTGTTACAAGGAGGAGGTCTTCGGCCCAGTCCTTGTCTGCCTCAACGCAGAGTCCATTGATGACGCTATCGACCTTGTTAACAAGAACGAGTATGGTAATGGTACTGCTATCTTCACCAGGTCTGGTGCTACTGCCGAGACCTTCCGCAAGAACATTGAGGCTGGTCAAGTGGGCATTAATGTCCCTATCCCTGTCCCTCTGCCCATGTTCTCTTTCACTGGTAACAAGAAGTCTATCGCTGGTGGTGGTGCCAGCACATTCTACGGAAAACCTGGTATCAACTTCTACACTCAGCTCAAGACTGTAACAGCTCTATGGCAGAGTGCTGATGCCGTTGCTAAAAAGGCTGATGTTTCCATGCCTACCCAACAATAATCAGGCAGCAACTCAGAGGGTGGATTTGATTTAAAAACAAAAGCGACCAAGCAAGAACGGATGATGGAAAACGGGATACTGATGTAGAATGCATATCTGCTAGCATAATAAGGACAATAATCAGGCAGTTGGGCTTAGCCGAGTGTCATGAATTTCAAAAACATTGGAAACTTCATTATGTTTTGCTATATGTGTCGTACTCATCTTGTGTTTTCTTTTGGTAGTTTTCACTATTCCACAAGTGAGATATATGTTCTTGGCAGTATCAAAATGTTTTTCAGTGTCAGATAGATGTAGAACAGTCATCGCACTCTGGCCCTATGAAGAGGCGTAGAATTGGAAGAACGACCAGTAGAGAGATGTGGTGTGAAGAAAAACAGCTGGTAAGAGAGGATCCCAGATGAACCAGTGTGATTTAGGGGCTTTAGAAACCAGCTCTAGATAGAGGCATCTGAGCACACTCTCTCATGTATTCAGAGCTGATAAGAAAGAGAACATGTGAAGGCGTACGCACGGCGGTAAACATGATTAGTAATAATAAACAAATGCAAGCTGATAAATAAAATAGATTCCGTGATATGAGTAGTGACTAACTACCAAATGTGTCGTAACATGAGCAAGATTACGCCCATCTGGCGATCGATCTTACTGTGGCGGTGGCCCTTTTCTACTGCCGACAATAACGTCTGTGTCTAAATATACCTTCCTGGTCCCTCCTCCTTCTGTGAGTGGTGATTGATCAGGCCGCGATGGCCTGCCTTGCTTAGTTCTTCTCAATGGTGATGCAGACCCATGCTGGGCACTGTAGGAGTTTGCATCAGGGATGATAGTATATTGTCAACAACTCCGTACTCCTGGATATAAGAATTCGAAAATGCCAATGTGCACGGGGATCTCTTATCCCCCAGATGGCTCTCGAAGAATTTCAGATAGAGTACGGGCGAGTCTAAGGGTTGCGTGGGCTTTGGCTGGTCCTCTAAATTAACTCATGATACCCCCCGAACTTACTGCGTTGGAATTTTCATGAATCCGTCATAATATTCATCGAGCCATCGAGCTGCCTGAACACCAGACTCATCAAGGCTTGAGTCCCAGCGACCTATCGAGCCGACATAACCATCGGGACGAACGTTAACGATCGCTACCTCGCCAGGTCCCAGGCTGCCAAGCCATTTGTTCGTGCACAAGGAGCCACGGGTGTCCTGATCGGGAATATCGTCGAGGTAGAAGGTCCAACGGCTATCCTGCAGAAGAGGTGGAAGATCTGAGATTTCGATTTCCGTCTTGGGCATGGTGGCTGATTGACTTGTTAGCAAGCGGTCTCCAGGTACAGGGTGCGAGGAAACTTACTGATAAGGCCAAAAGTGAAGAGGTGGCTGACAACGGTGTATCGCTCAGGTCGGGAATAAACATCCTCAGGAGCTGGTGCTCGAGGTTGGGAAGCATAAGAAGCGCTAGCAGCAGCAGATAGACGGCTAATAAAGGAGTCTGTACCTGCAATAGCATGGCAGAATGTCTGCAGAAACGGTGCTGACTGTTGAACATCCCACATAAGAAGGTAGATTCGGAACTGACCGAGCATAGGGATGTCAAGCTGGATATCCACAGGGTTGGAGTCGATATATCGAGTCACCTTGGCGGGAGGCAGAAGGCAACCTGGCTTGGCGTCTCCCATTACAAAATGGTTATTTCCAATTCCTGGCCTGTTGATAGCGTTCTCACCATATTCAGCACCAATTCCAGAAATGAAACGAACGTTGGTTCTGAAGTTCTCAGCGAGTGCAATAGCGTCGCCACCGGCAATTTGGTTCGCATGCTCATAGTCAAAGTTAACCAAGTCCAGGGCAATCTTGCGTCGTTCTTCCTCGTAACTCTCGAGAAGATTTGGCTTGGCCAAGCCTCGAACCGCAAGGTTCAACTTCCACGACAAATTCCATGAGTCGTGCATTGAGGTGTTCATACCCTGTGCTGACTTGGGAGAGTGGGTGTGGCTAGCATCACCAGCCAGAAATGCTCTCAAGTGGCCATCGGTGAAGCGACTAGCAACCCTCTGACCAACCTGATACCGGCCGAACCACTCAACGTACTTCCAGTCCAAGCGAAACGGTGCCATAATCTTCTTCGCGCGCTTCATCATGAACTCCTGACCCAGATCGCGGCGATCAAATTTGGCACCAGCCTTCAGCTCAATATAGAAACGAGTCATATTTCTCTCTCGAGGAATGATGAGAATTGAACCGTGCTCTTGTGAGTAGACGAGCGTCTTGGACCAAATATCGGGGAAGTCGGTAATCAGTTCGCCGTCGAGAACGCCCCAAATGGCAGCCTGAGACATGCCGACAGCCTTGACATCGGGGATACTCTTGCGAACCTTGGAGTGTGCGCCATCACCTAAGTAGTAATGTCAGTTTCTGAGCGTACAATAAGTGAGGGTTTGCGACTCACATCCAATCAGGTATTGAGTCAGAACCGAGCGCTTATCTTGATTGACATTGGCACGGCAGTTGACTTGAAGGGGACCAGTCTTGTTGTCGGGGACGCTGTACGATTCAAAAGCCATGTTTCGACGAACCTCCTTGCCACGCTTTTTCATATCCTCAAGAAACAGCCCTTCCACCATGCCTTGATGGACTAGAAGAATATAGGGGTCAAGAACATCGATAATAGGCGGATAATGGACTTCGCGACCAAGCCGACGAAGAGGTTCGTCCGCGGTGCTACGCCAGAATGCGATATCGAAGACACGAACACCTTGTTTTAGCAAAGTATCTGATAGTCGCATTTGTCGGAAGGTTTCGATCGTCTTTGGCTGAAGGCCATCGGCTCTATTGTCGAGGTCAATTGGGTTGCTTCTAGTGGTACAATTGAATGGTGGCGATATGCTTACCTTCCCACGGGCGTCTGATCGGCTCGATCATCGATTACCTCAACGTTGATGCCGAATCTGGTGAGGTTTGCGGCCAGCATTAGACCGGCAGGTCCTGCACCAACAACACATACTTGACATTCCAGCGGAGGCTCAGGAAGACTGCGAAGAAGAGCCAGAGGATCCTGAAAGGGAGGAGGAGAGCCTTCCTGGCGCTCGCGATGTGCTGGAAATGGGATTTCCATTTGATCCATGTCGTCAGATTGGACAATGCTAGGCACCATGTTACAGTGGAAGTCTTTGGAGGATCACAAGATCATGGACGACCTCTGTCGGTTCAGATTGTTGACAGAGTGTCGTCCGGCAGTAGTTGCGAGAGGTAAAGACGGCGGAGGCTTCTGAGTCCCGGTAGAAGATGCTGCGGATGATCAAAGCTGGCGACAAACGGCGAGGGGTGTGGAAAGCAAAGGATATTCGGTAAGGTGCTATTCTCCGAAGAAGTCCGTCCACTCAGTTATCGGGTGCTGTGTGTATCACACCCGGGGTGTTATGTGAGCTCCGCGATATCGTCCGATGAGAAGTGGTTGTCAAGATCGAAGTCGCAAAATTGAATATGTCGTAAGATGTCGAGGAGATGTCGAGGAGGTCGAGTAGTAGTATTAATTGGATATGTATGATAGAAGATATCGATCGGTAAGTGTATGGGGTTTTCGAGGTCGCGGGGCAGAATGGCCGAGTAACTATTGGGCAAGCTGAATCTGACTGACAAGCTACAACTGAGACGACAAGGGTTTGTGCAGATATGCAGGCTACGATGAGAATGGCGAACAAGGTGGATGAGACGGCCACAGCGATGGCAGGAACGAAGATACAGACGACGGACGACGGAGCACGAAGAGGGACACCGAGGTGAAGAGAGGATAAGAGAGGGGCTAAGTATGAAGCTATTCCGAGCCTCAAGGTCAGATATAGGAAATACAGCACCCACGAACGGGCAGGTACCGGATTTCGGGGGGGTTGATGGCAAGCGACGACCGGGGTGCTACGATGCCCTGGCCTACCTTACATGGATCAAAAAGAGAGACAGAGAATGGATGGGAAGGACCAGCCCAGGGTCGAGGGCAACAAGGGCAAGTGAGATGGGGTCACAATTGCCTGGAGCAGAAAAAATGGCATGACACGATTATCGACAGCAGGCGGAGGCAGGCGACGCCAGACCTGACGAGGAGACAAGAAATGGGCTGATTTCGCGGGAGATTTTGCTGGTTCGCTGCCACACGGTCCACTCAGACGACACGGTTGACACGGTTGACTGGGTCTAACTTCCAGGGCCCTTCCTCGAATGCTTCCGCCAAGCTCGTTCACTCTTTTTCGATGGGTCCTTGCTGTTGGAATGCAACTTGAAGGGATCCACATGCTGTCTCTGGACCAGTCCCCGCTTGACGATATAGCATGTGATTGGACGATAATTGATGAATTGAATGCTTTTGTTAACCCCCAAAACCAAAGCACCAGAAGTTTTGAAGGGAAAAGAAAAAAATAGACGAGACAGTCCGGTTGGCATCATCACTTTAATCAGATCCAAGCACAAACATTTATATCAAAGTGCAGATATCTCTGAAGCAAATAGTGACAAATCGACGGCAGAAAATAAACACCGCTAGAAGGAAGGTCTGGAAGGCTAGACCACGGACCAGGCCATGCACCAAGACCTAGACCAATCCTCTCAACACCACTATCTCCTCCTCCTTTGACAATGACACTTTGGGCCAAGACAAAAAAGACGTTGAACCCGTGGCACACGCTCGCACTGTTTCGTCAAAGAACCCACTTCTGCGGCTTCTAGTCTCCGATGAGAACGTGGTGTGTCTGGTCCCAGATTGTGTGTCTACTGCTCTGACAGCAGCAAGGATCATGCACTTGTTATGTACGTAGATGGACTTCTCGTACAATATTCAATCCGCATCTGCTAACCTGTTATACCCTTTTCAGCTTTGGTCCAGTGGTTTAGCTGCGGTCAGGACATGAACGATGGAGTATCAGTGTCTGACATCGCATGTTATTAAGTTCCTTTTGTCTCTTCTCCCATACGCCTGCAGGAACTCAGGGTCTTTGAGCCAGGATGAGGCCGTTCTCGGGCGGTGTCATTATCAAGCACGGCGAGTGGGTGCGATCCATTCATCTGACACCGGTTTCCCCGGCCTTTGTCTGAAGTTTTGTAAGGGCAATGACATATCTGGCTAAGTTCTGTAGGTTATCAGCTGAAGTTGTCTAAAGTCGGGGAATTGGAAAATGCAGCAAAGCCACACCGTAAGTTGTGTTATATATAGGAACCGTTTCATTGACTCAGATGGGATGGATCTGCTGGCAGTAACACACAGATTCAAACTGATACATGCAGGTCTTAGCCTAGGGCTTATGTACCTGATATCGTCCTGTGCAACAGAAGACGCAAGCATGATACTGAAAAGGGGACCAACTTAGCATGCAGATTCAACGCAACCTGCAAGTGTTGCAATTTTCTCAACACCGTTTGTTGGTTACTCAAACGGACAGCCACTTAGTTTTCACCACTTCTCAGATTCTCATAGTCTGCTATGTATTTCTCCTGTCCCAGGATGAACCCTGGGTACAGTCTGCAAAGACCCATGCCTTACATGTTACGCTGCCACATTTCAAGCAGTTGAGCTGACGATGGAGCCCTTCACCACGATATGCAGCGAACGATGATCATCTCATGATATACAATTGAGCAAGGTATCTGGCAGAACGGCCCCCCTTTTCACCTTGATTGCATATGCAAGCTGTCAAACTCATCACAAATATTGTATATGCATCAGCATCGAAGCTGATCCTTTTATGCAGTGCAGCGTAAGCGATGTCTCTCATCTCATCTTGTTTGTAGGTGCCTTGCCAGCTCACCCGTTGGGAGTCTTCCGCATTGGAGCCAACCCAAGTACTGGATGTCAATCTGTTGACTCATTTATCGTGTCATTATATCGGCCCATCATTCGAATTATGCCGCGCGTTGTATGCATCCTACCAGAGCGGCATGTCTGAGTGCTCTTAAATCAGTCAGTTGGCACCACCAACATGATATAACATCCGGGCTGGGACATCACCAACGCAATGGTACTCTATTACATGGATGACCTATAACGAACAGGCTGGTTCGGACTTAGGTATCTAGGCAGCCCGAGCTCCCGCGCACGCCCTTTATAATCGGGCCTTGGGTCTTGTCGTAGAGTGACACTTTGAATAGGCTCGAGAATGAGTTTATCAAGTGTCTCTGTTTGAAACTCATGGACCCTACCTCAGTAGACCGTATGGAAACTGTATTATTGCAAAAGACAAAGATTTACAATGTCTTTAATGCTCCAGTGTCCCATTTATCTGTCACCATATTCTTAGAATACGTTCCTTGACAGTAACAATTAATGATATCGCGACTGGGCGGGCGGTTCTGTGTTGCCTACCACAATTACCTAGTCCCATACAATGTGATAACGTACAAGCGGTGCAATATGGCAAAATAAAACAATAGCAACCACAACTCATCCGCAACATTCTAGCACCTTACAAGGCAGTCTTGATCAGGACACCAAAACCGTACTGGCGGTTGCATTACCCTCAGCTTCTTTCTCCTCAGCATTGTTCTCAATGGCTGTATCCACATCCTCAATGACTTGACGACCACTGAAGTTCTTCATATATGCCTCTGCCTTGGCTCTCACGGGAATTGCATACCAGTCCGGTTGCATGCGCAAAGCAGCCAGAATGGTTCCCGTGCCAGGAATCACAACATGCCCACTACGCCCTGTGAGAACCTGCCTAACCACTGCATCGGCCACCGACTCGGGTGCAAGTGGAGGCATCAAGAAGTCGGTGTTTTGGTAGTATCCTTTGAAAAGAGCAGTGTTGGTGGGACCTGGATGGACGATTACAGTCCTCACCTTGGGCGCATTATATCGGGTAGTCAACTCAGCGGTCAAGCCTTCGTGGAAAGCTAAAGCAGCTGCTTTTGAAGCACCATAGTCTACCAGGTTAGGAATTGTCAACCAGCTCGCATAGGATGTCAAGGTCACAACCATGCCGTGGTTTTTGGCGACCATATCAGGAACAAATGTCTTTGCTATCCAAAAGGGCGCAAAGGTGTTGACGTCAAAGGTGAAGCGGATATCGCTGGGCTGGGACTCCAAGATAGTCTTGCCCCTGACAACTCCAGCCACGCTGATAACGACGGTCGGATGTCCCACCTCAGCTCTAATCTTTTCGGCGACGGCCTCGACGTTTTCGGGCGATCGTAGGTCGCATTGAAAGTAGTGCACGTTGGCCGCTATTGGGTGTGAAGTCAGCCTCCTCTTCCTATTCTGAGCCTGAACTGGGGTCAGATATAAGAAGATAACATACAAACTTCGAAAGACATGGGCTGAACATCAAGAACGACAACTTTGACGCCCATCTCCTCAAATAGCTTCACGATTCGCCCTCCAATACCTCCCGCACCACCTGTCACGAGAACAACTTCGCGCTTCCAGTCATATTTGTCGTCAACCCAGTTGTTTCTGGTCTTATCGGACCACCATCCGCTGGCCCATCGTGCCAGAGCAACGTAGAATAGCGTTTTGAGGTGACCGGAGGCGCTAGGATGAAGAATGGATAGATCTTGACCCTTCTTGGTGAGGCGAGCGAATAGCACGAGTGGAAGTAGGAGAGCTGGGTTGAGAGCAGTCTGACGAATGAGTCGTAATACAACGTCAGCGCAAAAGCCTTCTCGCGGGATGAGTCCTTGATGGATCGGCATGATGGCGTTTGAGTCTGGTGTAAGTCAATATCTTGTGGTAAGATTACACCGAGATACGATTACTTTTCCAAATGGAAAACAAGCACTGCAACAAGCACTGCACAGGTCCAAGTGAGCAGCTCAAGTACCCGAACAACGCACTTTGCGCCCCAGATGCGCATAGGCATCTCTTATGGAGGGGGGATGGGCTTGATGCATGGTTCTCATGATGGAGCATGCAAACCGAGGTCCTTTTCCACGAACAGCTACCAACTCGCTGCTCGCTGCAGTAGTTAGCAGGGATGAGAAATCCGGGGTAATAGTCAAGGTGCTATTCGTCGGGGTTCTCGTAGCAGCTCCTACCGAACAACATCTTTGCTTCCGCCAAGCTGGGCTATCATGAGTTAGCCATTGTTTGTGGATTATTCCTCGGCATCATGGTGACCCCGCAATTCGATCGCCTTAAGCTATACTGAACGGGGATGATTCCTTAATTGGTATGGCAGATGAGGGTTAACATGGCGATTTGGTAACCTGCATTGGTTAGTGGGATTTGAAGATGTGCGACAATCCAAGACGAGCTGTTTCAACTCTCACGCCCAGACTTTGGGACTATGAGTTATTATGGCTCGAGAGCGTTTGAACGAAGAATGGATTACTGGAACAAGTTTGCTGGAATACGATACAACATATCAAAGAGCTTCCGCTTGTAAGTTGGGGGTATCAGAATGTTAGTTAAAAGGCTACCTAATCAAGATCTTTCAAAATTAAATCGTCATGAACAAGCTCACTAATCCAGCATATACCGCTACTTTCGAATCCAGGACAGATCCCTTCGAAGCCTCACCACTGGCTTCAAGTTCGGTCGAGTCACCTGGCGCAAACAAAACGCCCACTTTATTAGCTGCCTCTGCGTCGATTTCCTCCGGCGAGAGTATATCATTCGACAGCTCATCACAAGACGGCCGATCATCATCCTCAGGAATCGAGTTGGTGACATTGATTGGAACGTCGAAGATGGTGTAGTGGTCATCGCCGTTGAGCCTAAAGTTTTGCCGGATGGAAATCTAGGTATATCGTCAGAACATATTCTGATAAAGGGTAAGGGTGTAGAAGTAGGTATTGCTCACGTTGTAAACACCACGGTCACTATCTCCTTCAGGTTTTCCATCACCAACGAGGCAGTCAGGCCACACCCAGTTGATATGCTTGACCGTGCTGCCTGGTTCTTGGGCCATGATCTCCCCAAGACTTGCATTATTAGCGGTCGCCGTTCCATTGGAGATGGTCAGGTTGCGACCTGTCATGTAACTGTAGAGGAACATGTCGATACTGAAGATCTGGTTATCGTCATCTTCGTCATGCGGTGGCAACGGCAGCTTGCCGTTGGCGGTCACGTCTATAGCCACGTGCAACGTATCTTGTATCAACAATGTTAGTGAGGTGAAGCTATCGTCGACGGCGTAATGCCTGTCAACTTACCTCCTCCAAGCGGCGTGTTCGGTTGAGGGGCATCCAGCACCACAAAACCAGGTGTAAAGATCTGGCCATTGGAAATAGTAAAGTTCAGTCCCAGCGCGCGCCCAGCCAGGAGCAGCACGGCTGTCAGTTGTTGCTTTGCTGATAGCATTACCAGGTAATCAGTTACTATACAAGTCCTAGCAAAACTGAGGTGTGAGAAAATGTAACGGCAACAACAAATTCACCATCGCGAGAAGTACGGCACAGGAACCAAAATGACTACATCTTCTTTTTGAAACCGGAAATTGGGCTTGGCCGAGTATCCAATACAGCTGCAAAATCCTTGGGAGATGTTTGAGGACGGGGGCTTGGTCCTTGATAAAAGCAAGATTACAAGGGTATTTTACCGGTAAATGAGGCTAGGAACATAGATAGTAAGGATGAATGATTGTTTCTCAGCCTCTCATCTTGAACTGATGGCATTCCGAGTTCGGTTCTGGGACATGCTTGGTAATAAATAGCATTGATTCATGAATATCAGACTTACACTCATAGAATAATAATCGTTCAACCATTTGTAGTGTTGCAGTGCATTACGAGCAACAGCCATGTTTCAGAATCAACTGGACAGGGATTCAATGATTATTGAAATTTAAGATGCAGGGACCTAGCTACATAAGTACTGCTTCACCGTTTGAAGAAAAGAATTACAGCCCAAAGAATTAATAAATAAAAAATAATATAAATAATATAAATAATATAAAAAAGCGAAATAATTATACATTGTTGGCTTCTCAAGATGGAATTCCCGCCGTCACCAACTCGCAGCGGAATTACTTCCTTAAGTAGAGGGGCATTTACTGGCGGAACCCCCCGATAGCCAAGAGCTAAGAACCACCAACACCGCCTGCTCAGAGCAAAAGATCCTCTTGAGTTACCAAATTGGCGGCTGTGGAGCTCTTTTTCTTTTATCGTGACACAAGATATCTCACGATAGGGGAATCATTGGCTTCTAAAAGTGATCGCTGATAGTTGTGATCCGAGGCTCTTGCCATTGCCCAACTCTAACGCTAACTCAGGTTGTCAGGTCAGTTCCTCCAACCCCCTCCTCTCAGTGAAGGTGATCAGCTTCAACAACATCAAGTCTTGATTCAAACACGTCTTTTTTCTTTCTTTTTTTTTCCATCTTGAATCTCGGAGACTTCAGCCGCCCTTGCTCATTGGCGTATACTGTTGAATTCCACTCAGTACAGCATATCCAACATGCGGCTGTCAAGTCACGTCGCCCGGCACGGCTCCGTCTTTCGGCGCTGTTTCGGAGCCGCATCTCGGCCGGGCTGCTCTTATCCTCAACGCCGCCTCATGAGCTCCTCCTTGGCTGCTGTCAAGGACTTGCTCAAGATCTCGGACGAGATCACAGATGCTGTTGCCACCAACAAACCCATCGTTGCACTTGAGTCAACTATCTACACTCACGGGGCCCTGGGCAATGAACTCGCCCTCCAACATTCAGATCTTGTTCGCAGCAATGGGGGTATTCCCGCCATCATCGCCATTGTTGATGGCGTTCCTACTGTTGGAGCCACAGCATCTGACATCATTCGCATGATCGAGAGTGGAAACGCTGTCAAAGCATCCAGGAGAGATATTGCCTACCTTGCGGGAATGGTAAGTCAATTCAGGTGCTGCTTTTGGTCATGCCACGTGTGTGTAGCATTGTCTCCATAGTCAACATCTTTGATATGCATAGGCTACAGGGCTGACTGAGATTTGCTTCAGGGTTTGACAGGACAGAAGATTCACGGCGGCACCACCATCTCAGGAACTATGTTGCTCGCCAGGCTTGCAGGCATTCGAGTATTTGGTACTGGTGGCCTCGGCGGCGTTCACCGCGGAGGCCATGACTCAATGGACGTTTCTGCTGATCTCACTGAACTTGGCCGAACACGGGTAGCTGTCATCAGTAGCGGTTGCAAGGGTTTCCTTGATATCCCCAGGACACTGGAATTCCTCGAGACCCAGGGTGCCCATGTGTCGACCTTTGCAGACGGACGATCTGGAAAGATTGATTTCCCAGCTTTCTGGGCTCGTGATAGCGGCATCAAGAGTCCTTCTGTTGTTCACACTGAGAAGGAGGCAGCCGCTATCATTCTGGCCCAGGAGAAGCTTGGAATTGAGTCAGGCTTGCTCTTGGCCAACCCAATCCCGGAGGAATTTGGCGTTCCCGCGCCTGAGATGCAGGCTTACATCGAACAGGCTGTCAGGGAGGCAAATGAGAAGGGCTTCACTGGCAGCGCCAACACTCCGTATATCCTGGGCAGGCTCAAGGAGCTCACAGGAGAGAAGGCCGTTATCGCCAACAAGGCGCTGGTAACGTCCAACATCACCCGGGCCACCAACATCGCTGTCGAACTCTCAAAACTGTTGTCTTCTGGTTCAGGACCGGTCAAGACTTTGTAAGTGCAGCGATGAATGGTCTCGGACGTAAATCTAATCGTAGCTATAGTAATTCATATTCTGCCGCTCCATCTGCACCTGCATCTCCTGCTCCTACTGAGCCCAAGGTGCCAGAAGTAGCGTCTGACAGTAAGGTCGATATCCTTGTCGCTGGCTCTGTCGCTGTTGATCTGAGTTGTGACTATGCCCCAAAGTCGGGTGACGCTTCACCCGTCCTCCACACCTCGAATCCGTCTAGTATCAGCCAGTCAATCGGAGGTGTCGGCCACAATGTAGCTCTCGCTGCCCACTCTGTAAGCAAACATGCTCGAGTACGGCTCTGTAGCATGGTTGGTGATGACGTGTAAGCGTGTTCTCGTATCGAGACCTGACCCTTACTGACGTGCTGTAGTGCTGGCAAGACCATTCTTAATGGGCTCGAAGCCTCCGGCCTTGACACCACCTACATTCGACAACTAGGCCATGAATACCACGGCTCTAATAGAACGGCTCAGTACGTCGCTGTCAACGATGCAAACAAGAATCTAGTCATGGCTATGGCCGATATGGGCATCTTCACAAACCACTCTTTTCCCGAATATTGGAAGTCTGCCGTCCGGGGAACCAAGCCCAAGTGGTTGGTAGTGGATGGCAATTGGAGCGAGAAAGATATTCGAGCATGGCTCAAGGCTGGCCAAGACCAAGGCTGCAAGATTGCATTCGAGCCAGTATCGACAGCCAAGTCTATGAACCTTTTCTGTTCTCAGAGAGGGCATCCGAAACTTAGAGTCTTCCCTAGGTCCACGGTAGATATCGCTTCTCCCAACAGCTACGAGCTAGCAGCCATGTACTCTGCAGCTCGCGATAACGGCTACTTTGAGGCACCAGAGTGGTTCGACATCATCGATGCCTTTGGCATGCGAGGTGCCCGAGATCGGTTTGTTAAGATGACTTCAGCCGAGCTGACTGACGCTGGTGTTCCTGTTCAGTCCGTTCAACTACTTCCTTATATTCCGACTATTGTGACGAAACTTGGTCCTCAAGGTGTTCTCCTGACCACTATCCTCGCAAAGGATGATCCCCGGCTGAAAGATCCTGACTCCGAAGAGTACATCCTTGCTCGCTCGATGAGCGACCACCCCAGCGTTGGTGGACTCTACATGCGACTATTCTCTGCAGCTGAAAAGGTCCAGAACATTGTATCTGTTAACGGTGTTGGAGATACCTTCTTCGGCGTTTTAATCTCTGGGTTGGCTCAGGGTGGTAAAGTCGAAAACCTCATTGATGTTGCACAAGCCGGCTCATGTTTAACACTAAAGTCTCCTGAGTCGGTGAGTCCTGATCTACACAGACTCGAGAGTGTGTTGGCACAGGCAGCAGCAGAATAGTGGGAGAAGGACGATTGAATAGGCTAAAATAATTTTATTCTTTCTCCTCTTCTAGGTTTCCCTGCAATTCCCGACATCCTAAACTCCTCACATTTGCGTATACTTCCATTAAATCCTAATACCTACCTGCCTACTGGGTACGTGCCTACTTTGTACCTCGGTAGACTAGACACCGAATCCGTACTTATGGGGGCCTGTGAAGGCCGCTGTGAGTTCGCCAAGCTCATTGAGACTCATTCTTGAGTAATCTTTTCAGGGTCAACTTCTACGAATAGTCTTGCTTGTCTTATATGGATGCATCATCAGCCTCATTCAATCTCTGGTTTGATTGGTCACTACTCTGCTAGTGTTAGAATGAGAGAGCCAATCATAGAGAATCGCGTGCGCAAGGCTGCTCGGACCCTCTAAAAAAATTCCATGGCCTTAAACATTTCCAAACCAGAAACCGCAAAACTTACTCCAGTGAGCCCAAGGACAACAATGGCGCCACCACAAGACGAAGAGATGCTAGACCCCTCATCTTCCTCCTCCTCCTCCTCCTCGGAGAACGAGTCTCAGTTTGACTCAGAAGATGAGGTTCCTCAGAAGAAGCCAACCATTGCGCTCTACGATAAAGATTCGGACGAGGAAGAGTTGGAGCGACTTGTTCTAGGTAATAAGGCAGGCTTCCGAGCGCAATTGTTCAAAGACGATGGGATTTTTGATAGCAGCTGGGACGCGGAGGGTAAGGAACTGCAGCTTGTCGAGCAAGATCCTGGGCTGGAGGAAATCGACGACGCGGACCTGTTCATGTTCGACACGGGTGCTGGAGCAGGCGCTGCAGAGGTCACAAAGGCAGCAAAGCCCACCGATGGAAACGCTCCTGTATGGGAGGACAGCGACGACGATAGACTGGCCATTTCCCTGGCTGGAGCCACTCGCTTACGAAAGCTGCGCAAGACGGAGGCCGAGGATCTTGTGAGCGGAACTGAGTACAGCAGACGGTTGCGACAACAGTACCTCCGACTTAATCCCCTTCCAACGTGGGCGCGCGAGGCAGATGGGCGGCCTAGCAAGCGAAGGCGATCATCTGCTGCGTCTGACTCTTCAGCAGACAGCGATTCCGACTCTGAGATCTCTGCTCTGCCTCTTGAGAAGTTCCTTCGCGACGTCAACAGTCTAGCCGGGGCTGGATCGACCAAGAAGAGGCGCTTGCGACCCGAAGTCATTGACATCCAACGCACACGAGAGATTCCGGACAAGCACAAAGCCCCCGTCGCCAACCTTTCCTTCCACCCCGAATTCCCGGTCCTCCTCTCCTCCAGCACCGCTTCTGTTCTCTACCTCCACCACATCGCGCCAGCCGCTCATCCCACACCCAATCCTCAGTTGACTTCAGTACAAGTCAAGCAAGTTGATGTTCGAAGGGCCGAGTTCTTGTACCCTCAGGGCGACAAGGTGTTCTTCGCCGGCCGACGAAAATACTTCCACCACTGGGATCTCAAATCGGGAACGGTGCAAAAGACAACTCAGATCCTCGGTCACAGGCTCGAGCACAAGACTATGGAGCGATTTAAGCTCAGCCCGTGCGGTCGATACATGGCTATTGTTGCATCTACCAGAAAGGGAGGCGGTGTCATCAATGTGCTGAACACGACATCTATGCAGTGGATTTCGGCGGCCAGACTCGCTAGTCAGAATGGCATTGCAGACTTTGCTTGGTGGAGCACTGGGAACGGCATGACTATCCTTGGTCGAGATGGCCAGGTTGGTGAGTACAGCATGGAGAGTCGCTCATTCTTGGGAATATGGCATGATGAGGGTTGTGTTGGTGGTATTGTCCTCAGTCTTGGTGGTCATCAGGGTCCAGCTGTCCTGGGTGATGATCGATGGGTCGCTGTAGGTTCTAACAGCGGCATCACCAACATTTACGATCGGAACGAGCTTGTCGTACTCAAGCTGGAGGATGTATCTATTAAGGAGCGACCAACACCTAAAAGAGTCTTCGAGCAGCTTGTCACGCCCATTACACATATTGCTTTCTCGCCAGATGGACAGCTCATGGCTTTCGGAAGCCAACATAAGAAGGACGCTTTGCGCCTTGTGCATCTACCGACTTGCACCGTGTACCGTAACTGGCCTACGGAACAGACACCGCTTGGAAGAATTACTGCAGTCGCGTTTGGGAACCAGAGTGACTTGTTGGCGGTTGGTAATGACACAGGGAAGATTAGGCTCTGGGAGATAAGAAGTTAGATATTTAATGAACACAAAACGGCGCATGATTATCTGCAATCAATATCGTCTGTCACTCCATTGTTGATCTATCCAGTATCCAGTGTAATGTCTTGTGTCTGATCCTTCTCCAACATACAGACATTGGTCAGTTGAATATGTGCTTCAACAGCGTCCGAAGTGGGCTACCCTTGGGCAGCTGGTGTCGGGGGAAGAAAGCCTTCCTCTTGCGCGTCCAGACAATGAGTTCCTTTCTATTCTTGAAGAGCTTGACATCATCGGGCCTGTTCTCACACTGAAGGAACTGCTTGATGTTGACGTTGATGCTCTTGAGCGCCTGCAGTAAATCAGCATCTGGAAGTTATCGTGGGTATTTGAAAACTGACGTCTCGGCATTTGGTCTTGCTAGGGAGGTCATTCGGTAGACCTAGATCGACACAAAGTCGCTGAAAGTCTTGCAGGGTGCCTTTCTTGAAGTAATCGTTCCACTGATCCATGAGGGTCCCATGTTTGCTACTGGGCTCGGACGAGTTGGAGGGGGTAAGGACGATGACACCGGAGCCATCAACTAGATCACTTTCTGAATCTTCATCAAGCGATCGAGTCATGACTGAGATGGGAATATCGTGTTCAAGTTGAGTGAAGAGTGGTTATGCTGACTTGTTGGTGACTTCTGAGCCAGATCTTACGACAGAAGAGTATGCAGAATCGATATGTTTATGTTCTTGGGTTAACATATAAAGGCACCAGTGAGCTACGAAAGATTTCCATAACTGCAGGCTGCCGTCTGCTGTCTGCCCATGAGGCAGTTATCCGCAACAGGCGGCCTTCACATCTCCACCTTTCCTTGTTCACTTTCCTAACCAGCTTCTGTGTTTTATCTGATTTGAATAGGTAGACATTGAGAAGGAATGCCAAACGAAGCCACAGATGGCGTTTTCTAAACACAACCACAACATAAGGCGTTATATTATACACTACGTCTAGTAACACAATAGCCTTATCATCAAGGCAACAAGTCAACAAATGGTAAGATTGCTCACACATACATACATAGATATGAATCAATGCAAGCATTACAGTCTATTCGTCGAACTTTTTTGTTGGCACAGAGACAACAAACACTGGATCTAAGTTACTGTGCCAGCTCCATGTTTACGAGGATGTCTGGCGTCTATGTCATTTAGGCGTTTTATCTTCAGGGACAACATACTCGTATGTCAAGATATTCTTCATGCTCAAGAAAGCTCTGCCGCCACGGATGTTGTTACTATCATATACTCTAACAACACGTGAATCCTCAACAATAAGCAACAGCTGATCGGCTTCCATAGCTCAGTTGGTTAGAGCGTCGTACTAATACTTCAAACCGAGTATCCGGTAATGCGAAGGTCTCAGGTTCAAGCCCTGGTGGGAGCAAGTCTCCAGCGCCTATCAGCTATTATTTTTTGGCCGTTTGCAGTCTTGTATTTACAATTCTCTATGACTTGAGTCTTTTTGCTGTATATTTTGAGATTTCAATGGTGTTGCGGTTGCATTGCCTAAATAGGCAATTCGCACAAGAGCAGCTACGGAAGGAAGGAAGAAAGACCCTCAGGCTCGCAGCCAAGCAATTGAAGTGGCGTTCATGTCCAACGAACATGATGAGATTTCTTTAATAATTTGCACTTGCAAGGTGATCGGATCGTTGTAGGGTATGGCAGCCAAAGCTGATCTGAGATCACGGAGAAAATCGGGTGAAGGAAAGACAAGGATGAATGATAGTGTCATGATGCAAATGCAGTTTGCTTTTTTTGATGTAGAGGCTCTTCGACGAGTGAGCGTTTGCAATACTTGCGGTTGAATTGGGCGATGTTGGCCATGCGCTGTATGTAGTGGTACACATTGACATAAATGGCTATTCCGTTGTTAATTGGATGATGCTGGAAAGGCCTCGAAACGGGCCTCATTAGAGAGCGAGGCAACTCAAATAACCCGGGGTTGATACTGCAATGCACGCACTGCGCTATGCAATGCAGAGTAAGTACTGTGCATAAATGCCGCCGGGGAAGCCTGGCATGCGTGCGCAAGCGTGGTCTGACTTCGTGCTGGATGACAGCAGACCCAGAATCAATGGTGAACGGAATCCTGAGTGGCCAGATCGTGACGCAGAATTTCGGCAGAAGTCGCTCGCGCGATAGGCATTTGATAGCGAAGGCGAGCTGTGGGATACAAACTTCAGTCCAGTTGGGAAAACAGTTTATAGATAGATCTATGTCCGCGCGTATAGTATATCTCAGATTTACTTTGTACTTCGGGTATCAACGGCCTGTCGCAACTGAGCGATAACCTCAGAGGGGTCCTTGGCCCCAAAGACAGCACTGCCTGCAACAATGACGTTGGCACCAGCGTCGGCAGCCTCGTCGATTGTCTTGGGCCCAAGGCCACCGTCGACTTCGATATTGAGCTCGGGATACTTTTCTCGTAGGGCCTGGACCTTGGGTAATTCTGATGCCATGAACTTTTGGCCGCCAAATCCAGGGTATACGGTCATGACGAGGACCATCTGTAGCTATATGTCAACTTGGCATGCTTCATGGACTACATCAGTGAGGCTTACATCAGGCCTCTCCTTCTCGTCGCTGTTCTCTAGAATCTCCCACAACACATCGACAGAAGTGTCAGGCTTGATAGCAATTCCAGCTAGCAATCCCTGATCGTGAATATATCGGATGAGAGCCTTGGGGTTGGTCTTCTCGTCGGTCTGTTGCTCTGGGCTCTCAGCGGCACTGGAGAAGGCGGCCTCATAGTGGAAGCAGTAGAGGTTGCAGCCAGCTTTCTTGAACTCCTTGACCCATTTCTTGGGCTGGTATCCCGGTGTAAGCTACACGTTGTGTATTCGCATTCCGAAGGACAATTCCTACCTCTGCAATCATCATATGACAATCAAAGGTGCCACGGCCATGGGCCTCTGTGGGCTGATCGACGTGTCCTCGAATAGATGCAACGACAGGCGGACCGAAGGTAATGTTTGGAACAAAGTGGCCATCCCTACAATGTCAGCATAGTTCCCCTGGCTTTACTACTCGCGACCTACATGATATCAACATGAAGCCAGTCTGCGCCTTGCTCCATAGTACGGGCACAGTCATGGCCAAGCTGAGCAAAGTCAGCTGACAGAATTGAGGGAGCAATGATGGTCTTGGGAGCCATTGTTGGGAGTATACACGATCAAAGGAGGACCGTTCAAGAGTCGCGTATGATGGTGGAAAGAGAATTGGTCTGCAGTATCTTTTGGAACTCGTCAATGGTGGGGTTATTTACAAACCCGCAACTTCGATACGGTTCGTACATAACCTATAGGTACCTACCAAGCTACGCCTATAGGTTAGGTAGGTCGGTTCTCGGTTGTAGCGGCTGTGGAGCTTGACCTTGTAAGGCGGCATAGTCACGTGACTAACGTTCAGTATGTATCAGTATACGGATTGATTGTATACGCTTGTTTTGCCGTTTATTCAAAACAACTGGGCGACACAAAATGTGATTATTCCAGGTCTTTAGATCGGTCAATGAATCAATGAATCCATCTATGCATCTTCTTCTATTTCCGTCTTAGGTCCGCACCACTTATCACCTAAGGGGCGCCTTCCTTCTTAAGGTCTAGCGTGTCAAAGGTACATTGATCAGAGGTGCGAGGGGGGTTCTGCTGCATCGAACTAGTACGGTTGCCAAAGCTTGATGAGTGAAAATAATAATCGAGATATAGTTACTGAGATAGCAGCTTGGGACCGGGATGTTTCTTTAAATAGTGATATTAAGAGAAGGCTGTTGTATATGATTGGTGTTGATGATTGATGTTGATTGAAATCAGGAAGTCGCTCTTACAGGGTAGGCGATTTGTTCGAAACGTGCGAGATTCTTGGGGAAGTCCAGCGGCATCCAAACGTAGAACAGCCGCAGAGCCTATGTCTTTGACCAAGGCCCTTGGTGACCAAAGTCACCTATGATACAGACCCAGGTAGACAGACAGACAGACAGACAGACAGACAGGCTGCACGGCATGGATCGATGATTCTTTCATCCATAGATGCGCCTGCCACGCTCGTCAATGGCTGCTGAATGCAACCGATACTTTTCAAGGCGTTCATTCAGCTGGCTGATATTGACTGTGGCCACCTGAAGTGGAATGATGTGGTGTGCTGGGTCGGGGCTCCGAGTTGTGAGGCTTGAGCCGTGGTTGGTCAGTTTCCTCTTTGATACCCAGACTACCTAGGTACCTAGGTAGGTATGTACAACTCCCACAGGCGGGCTGTGGCCGAAACAGAGCAGACGCAGATGCCTAACGAGGATCGCGATGTCAAAAATAGGAAAACCAAGGGCGCATCAGTTGACCTCAATGTAACACACAGCCAATCACTCTGCCGAAATCAGAATAAGAAACTCTAAAACGGTTGACCTGGCTGGCTGAACCCGGAACTGCCTGACTACCTACCCGTCATATGTCCAGGCCTCATCTCATCCCATGGTAACTTGGAGGATTATTATGGAAACTCCCCCGTACTGTACTGTATAGCACGTCAGCTGTCAGTGATTGTCCAGAGCTGACTTTCAAGTTCATGTCGAATGCGCCTGTAACCGAGAGCAAGGATTCATCTTGGATGGATCCTACAAAACCTTCATTCCTTGCTTTTGTATGCCCAAAGCTGGCTGGATGCGCACATATTCACCAGAGCCCTCACTTTGCACCCTCACCCTTGACAGTACCCTAACTTATCTACAGCCGAGAAAGCTGAACACGCAAAAGATGGGGAAGAGCCGTATGTCTTACTGCAGGTCATAAAAATTGATCTGAGGTGATGTATGTACTTTAGTAGCCAGGACCCAAGCCTGAGCCCAGATCTGAGCCTGGCTTCGGTTAACTTACATGCATAGGTTAGTAGGTACTGGAAAATTTCCATTCATAAAAACCCACTTATCGAATGATAAAAAGATTAGAGAACCAGCCGCCAGCCCAGGATTAAATGGTTGATTTTACAGTGGAGGGTTTCTGATGCAGGTATCCACTGAGGCGCCATAAGCTCGGACCCAGCCTCCAGCTTCCAGGGGATGTAAGGTCGGTAACCCGCACTAAGACCCATACCTGGTGGAGGTACATAATGACTTGCACGAAAATGCAAGGAGGTAGGTGCTTGTTAGGTATCGGATCTTGGTAGCCGTTTACAAATGTCGATTTTGGTGGGGGTAAAGGAAGGAATTTGGAAAGAAAAGTCGAAGGAAGTCGAGTGGTACATGATCCTTAAATGAAAGACCTCCAAATAAATCGAATCACTTTAACTTAACCACGTAACTAGGGTTTTCCAGAGGCTGATTGATCGACAATTAAATAAACGAAAACGTCACGCCATCGCTATCATCAAGATGCCCATGCCCACCAAACCGTTACTTTAAACGGCAAAGAACAGGGTCTCTGTCCTCCCTCCTTCTCAGCGGGTAGAATCCAGCATCTGCTAGCCAAGCGTGGACACCACCCCAAGCCCAGGGTTGTGGCATGATCCCAGCCTTTGCCTACGAGGAACATACGGAGTTCAAGAAGACCCAACACCGGGGGATCCCTCCAGCCCGGCGTCTCCCGGTACGGAAGTGTTGGATCATGACAAAATGACAGTCCACTTTGTCAGAGACACCACCATATGCGCCGGGTGCTGAGCACTCTGACCTGGGGAGAATCGATCCATGTGCCAACTCCAATACCATTATCCATGGAAACCGGAAGCACACACGGAGTATGGATGGCGAGCAACACCAAGCAAGAGCCTTAAAAAGACCCGCCGTGCTTCATGCGCCGTGGCATGCGGTTCTCCCCTCCCACCTTATAGTCACCAGTGAAAACCCATCTTTTGCTATTCGCGATCCTCACAAAGCATTAGTGCTTCTACTACTTAGCTTGACCAGCCACAGGTTTTCTCTTTCCTTACCTTACACGGCTACTATAGGATAGGATCTTTGCCCGTATACGGACACAGCTGGTGTTCCATTCAACTTGCGCCAACGCACGCACATCCTTGGAAACGCCCTTCCGCTCATTGATCCATTCCGTTGACTTATCTTGCTGTCTGAGTCTGGCTTGCCGAACAGGTATCCAAGACTTTTGGACTCCGCCCGCGTCTGCGCTTTAGTCGATCACTCCCGGGTTGCAATCAGTGACCCCCGCCGCCGAGTTCCTTATTGTGGACTTTGCTTTTGCGCCCGACCTCACTGCTTTAACCTTTTCCTTCCTTGACATCTTTCCCTGTTGTGTCTTCAGTTGCCAATCGACAGTATCAGTGGACGGTCTCACTGCCTCAAGACGCCAATATATATTAGCACGGTCCCCAATGGACCCCTTGTGCCATTGAGCACCGAACATCTCGACTTATACGCCCTTTTGAACAGCAGACGAAGAGTTTAGGGAAACGGGTTTCCACGACACTGGCCCAACATGCCTCTCAGAAGGTCAAGCAACTCGGCCGATGGCCATTCTACTACATCTTCACCTTCTTTCTCCCTGTCAAGTACCAAGCGCCGATTCCCCCTCTTAAGCAGGAGAAGGAACCGACACTCAGATGTGTCGCAGTCCTCAATTCCTCCCTTGCCGTCACCATCACCACCAGCATCCCCTTCACCCTCTCCGAAAGTTGCCAAACCTGGACTCCGGGTGCATGTCCAGGTCAAATTCGAATCCCCTCATAGTTCGGAGCATGTTCGCGACTATGAAGCTTCCCCCCAGCTGAAAGCTACTGATCGCATTTGCCAAGCTTTGCTTTCGCGCCTGCAGCATTGCTCTTCTGAGCTTATCACACGCCACGATAGCAACGCTCTCGACCCGCTCCGCAAGCCACACCGTGATGTTAAGCCATTGCGTTATCGCATCACGTACCGTGTTGAGCGTGATGGCCTTATTCTCGTAGAAAAGTCTTTGCGCTCTTTCCAAGAGTATGAGTTGACACATGACGATGCTCGCGAGGTTGTCGCCGCTACCGACCGGATCATCGGTCTCTTTTTAGTGCGGCACGACCCCGGATTCCAATGGTCCGAGTCCGTTGAGTCTGAAGCTACCAGTCCCGAGTCCGAGACCTTCCGGCCGTGCACCGGCCGGCCTCAATCCATGGCATGCATCCCCCGATCTCATTTTGTTAGCGACATGCAGAAATTCGAGTTTGTATCCGGGTATTCGATTGAGCTTTTCTTGCGCAGCCGTTGCGCTACGCGCTATCCAGAGAACCGGAATGCTTCTATCAAGATTGACAGCCGACAGCCTTCACCTCTACCCCTCCTACTCGGCGAAGAACTGACCACCCGTGTCTCAAATCTTATCATTGACCCAGTTGACGCCTGGAAGCGCAAGTTTGACAAGCGTCACAAGTCTTGCGATGGCCTGGAGGGCAGTGGTGGCTGCACTCATATCGAGGATGGAGCTGTTGATATCATGGTGAAGGTCCGTAACCACATTGGGCCTGACTATACCTACTTCTCCCATCGCATCCAGACAAGCAAGGTTCTGTTTAATGACCACGATGGTCGCGACTTCGACGAGTTCGCCAACCAAGTCAAAGCGAAGCTAGAGAAAGCTCGTGATATGACAGACAAATCTGTGCGGTCCTTGGATGATTTCACTCTCACCATCCGAGAGCTCCGTGGCAAGAACTGGTCTGTCCATGAGCCTCTCATCGTCCGACTCGACCCCACAGTTACATACTGTCGCCAAACCATGGAAGCTGTCATGGAACGTCTCCAGACTGGCATCAGTAACGTCCTTGAACATCATGAGGATGCTCTTGCTACCATGACTGTTCACAAGCGCGGACACCTCATCTTTGACGGTTTCCTTGACGGTGCTGGTGGGGATGACAGTGTGCATCACGAGAAATTTGCGACACCTGATCTGGAGCGAAAGGCCCTCGAAGCCCACTTAAAGGAACGCATTCGTTCAGACATTACGATGCTCTGTAGAGACACATGTGCCATAGACTGCCCTGATACACTGCCAAACTTGCGGCTAAAGACAAGCGGAACAGCTGCATCTTCCATTGGAGCACCCCAATTGATGAGGCCTCCTTTTTCCACAGCTGGCTCATCATCTGCTGCGCCAACTACGCCTTCGTTTACTGCCTCGCTTCCTCGTCAACCCTCCGAGAAGTCCTTCCATGGATCCATGGCCAGCACTCGTTCTGATAACTCTCTTACCAAGAAGCTCGCGAAGGAAAGTCTGAGGGATCCCGTTGAATGCCCCTCGGCACCAGCAACCCCATCACCCGACATCCGCCGAGTACCTTCGGGTGTTGAAATGGCCAAGAAGCATGGGTATATGTCTGACTTCATGGCAGACGATGAGAACCAGTCCGAACCCCCGTCTACTCCAAGTCTGGTGGATACTGATAGCCTCAGCCCCCGAGACAGTGTCGTTGCAACCCCTTCGCGGGCCATGCCCCATGATCAGTCCAACGAGGGACTTCGTATCATAGATGATGGACGAAGAATCATCTACCAAGAGCAGTCTGACATGGATGCCATCGCAAGTGGAATGGTGCAATTCCACCGCCCGATCACCGACGATGACGAGCCAATTCAACTTGTCAAAGAGAAGCCGGCTGAGAATCCCGATAAGAAAGCGGCTCGCCGATCACTGGATACTCGTATGCCGGACCTCTCTGGAAACATAGATCAACTTCCTGAGGCAAAGAAGCACGAGCCAGTCATAATTCAACAAGAGTCACAGCCTCATGCCCCCACGACACCTGAGCTTCAGAAGGCAATGATGGCTGAAGAGCCCTCAACTAAGAGTGTCGCAGAACAAGTACAACAAGTACCTGGACAGGCAAAGGCCGAAGCCATCTCTGAGAAGGGCACCGGCGAGATCCACCGGGCTTTCCAAGAGGAGCAGTGGGAGACGGTTGAGACCAAAGACAAGCCTCGCGAGAATCCCACAGAAGTCGAGGCCAACTCAAAATCTGAAACGAGCTTTGGAACTACACCTGAAGCCAGCATTCGTGAGGATGCCGAGACAAAGGACATTTCTATCCCCGAGGTTGCTGTGACAGTTACCGCTGAAGAACAGCCTTCTAATGAGAAGCAAGTAGAGGCTCAGTTGTCTAATGACTCTGAAGTGCAAACGCCTACGGCTGAGCCTGTCGTTGCTGAGAAACACGACGTTCCACCGGTTGATGCCGCGCAGAAGACACTTGAGGCGCCTGCACTTGGAGAATTCCCTAAGCCACCTTCTAATCACGCCGACACTGATGAGGCTGGTCGTGACGATCAGCAGAAAGAGCATAGCCAGGAAACCCCAATTCAGACCTTGACTTCTGACTTGAAGCAAGCGGAGGAGGATTCAGAAGTGATCACGTCTCCGGCGCCTAAGGGAGCACCTACTTCTAGTGATTCCGGCATTTCTATGGAGGGTGATGCCAAAGACCGCGAGGCTCAGTCGCCAGCTGTAACAGAGCTTGCTGAGAACACATCTCTCCCTTCCAAGAAGACAGACGATCAGGCTGATGCCATTGGCAAGGATGAGCAGCATATTCCGCACTTGGATGCGACCGATGAACAATTTCCTGAGATGGTAACTCACTTTCTTGAAACTGTTCCTGAGGATACTCTTCTCGAACCTACTGAAGTCGTAGCTGAAGATGTCGAGAATGTCACGTCCAATTCACCCAAGATGCCAGAGGAGCCCACGCCTCTCGAGGAACCTCTTCTTATGCCCACTATTGCCTCTGCCCCTCCGGAGAGTCAGCTGACCCCGGACAACTTCTTCTCCTCCTTACCAGAAGAGAAGGAGAAGGGACAAGATTACCCTCGAAAGCCATTCGATACCTCGGATTTCGCCGACGCCCTGGCTCGGCCTCGAGTACGACCTCGAACTGCCACACTGCCCGAGCGCCGTTACTCGACCGCTTTGACTCTTGAGATCGATCTCAATGCCCACAACGACCCTGATCAAGAACACTCACCCATCGAGGATGCTCCCAAGAGCGCTAGTGGTGCGTGGCGGCGAGACGGCCTCCATCGCCGGCAGCCGTCAGCTGGCTTTATCGGCTTGCCAGACCAGCGCCGGCTTCATTCTGTTGGTCTTCGCAGTGCTGTGTTGCCATACCGTTGGCAACAGATGCGCCGTGAACAGGCGCTCTGGGAAGGACGACCCGGCACTTCTCATAGCGAGGCCTGAACTTGGAGATCATCTAGCTCCATTCAATGATGATGATGACTTGCACCATGTTTATTGTTTCAGTTTTATATAACTTCCGAAAAATAAGAATTCAAAAAAGATACTGTTAGGTTATGATGGCAGACACGAAGGATGGGAAGAAAAGGGAAGGCAACTGGCCGATAAGTCCATAAATGGTATGGCCTGGTAAGGGCGTTGGTTAAATTCGATGTCATCTTCATGCAAAGCATTTAGACTTGGAGCATGACATAATGCAGAGGATACCATTTCAGAGTGTTTATATAACGACTGCGTATTCCGAGAGACTTGCTTCCTCTTCTAATGTGACCATTGTCGATGTGCCTTGGGACCTGAAGATGCTGCTTCACCTTTTCACCAGGGGATATCCTTCTTATCGTCCTTGAAAGTACCAGTCTCCCCATCAGACCCCAGGGTGGCAGCTTTCACAGAGCTAATGGCACCCAGATCAACTGGCTCGGTTCCTGCGAATCCATTCAAGGCAGTCCGGGAGTTGTGCCCTGGGCATGCAATATTGATCTTCCACTGCGGATCATTCTCATACCTGATGGCAAAGTGGAGCCCCATCATGTTGAGAGCCGACTTGCTATGCGTATAAACACCGAAATCAAAGCTATGCATTGGGCTCGTCGGATCGGCCTTCAGTGTTAAACTGCCCAAGGCGGTAGAGACAAAGACAATGCGGCGGGTCTTGGTAGAGCGCTCAAGGAGGGGGATAAAAGAGTCAGTGACGAGGGCGGTTCCGATACAATTGGTGTTATAGACAGCCATCATAAGTTCTCGCGGAGACACGGCCATACCATAGTCTGAGATAGCGCTGTTGTTGATAAGGATGTCAAGACGACCAAATTTATCACGGATAGTCTCGACCGCAGCGGCGATGCTATCATCTGATGTGATGTCCAGTATGAGAGGTGAGACATTAAGTCCCTGAGCTTGGAGCAAAGCGTTCGCCTCTTGCACGGCTTGTAGACGGCGGCCAGAGACAATGACGTGGTAATCATTGTTTTCGCTCGCAAGCTTCTTGGCGATTTCGAAGCCGATACCCTGATTGGCACCAGTGACGAGGGCGATAGTGGTATTGGGGCTGATGGTAGGGAGAGACATGATCGTGTCTTTTTCGGCTAGGTTGCGTGAGTGTTGATGGTGAGTAATGTCCCGTTGAGTATGGTGGCGATCTGAGCAAACCGTTTCCTCACAGCACTTCTTGCTCTTTTATATCTAGGATAGATTCTGATGAGACACATGACATGTGGTTGTCGTCATGTTGGTGACTTTCATCTCTATTTCCGATATTGATTGTCGTTGAATCCTAAATCCGAAGTTGAACTAGGAGCTTGGGGCCACTCTGAGATTGATTACCCCTTTGGGAATGAGGTTGAATCAGTGAGATGACAAGGTTTGTCAGTCTTGATGATGCCAAGCAGAGGCTGAGCATTCGGAATACACTCCTGACTTGCCCAATGCCCCAGTCAAATAGCATTGCATCTACGCTTATGCGTAAGAAATGAATGCGAATGCGAATGCAACAAGTCGATACTTGCGAGCTGCAAACCAGGATGGTAACGGGTGTGTACACAAAGCTGAACTGTCTTGTATGGAAAAAATACGTTTGATGTATCGTGGCCTACCTGGTTCGAGCTCTGCTCCAGCAAGCACATCAAACAAGTTCAGCATCACCGATGTCAACCATATGCTTTGCACTTGACCATCGTAATATGAGCACGTCACCATTCTTGGCAGGGAGAGTGATGTCGTCGTCGGTTCCTTTACCATGAACGTCCTTGTCTCTTAGCATGCGGATAAAGACAGCCATATCCAGATCTGGTGAATCGATCATGCTGATGTTGCCTGCAGTGTCATTGAGGTTCTGTAGTTGCTGCGGAAAAGATGCCAGGAAGGATGAGAGATAGTGATTGTGCAGGAGAGCCTGATGTCTTGTCGCATAGGCTGCTTCTGTTGGTGACATCCTGTCTCTCAGCTCTTGGGTTGAGAGGTAATGTAGGGTGTGTTTATCGATCTAAGGAGAGTCAATCTCCTGTAGGCTAATGAGACTAAGGGCACTTACCTTTGCTATGCGAGCCCGAAGAAAACTTCGAACGAGGAATTTGTACCTCTCGAGCTCAGTCTGAATAACGATGAGGGCAAAGTTTGTCTTTGGATCCATATCACCCGTCATATCCTCAACCTTTTCGATCTGGGATTTGATGCGTGCATTGACGCGCTCGAACAAGCCATCTGTTGGCCATCTGTATAGATGTTGTGAGTATTAGGAAGCAGGAGGAAGAGCACTCAAGACTTACTCGAGAAGCTCAGGTGCTGAGCGTTCAGCAACCCAGAGACGCGTCAAAGCTTGCAGATCGCGTGTTTCGCTGGGGATTCTGTGAGACGTGGGGTCGACTTGGCGAAGAATGTCATCGATATCCATTTCAGAGAATGAATAGTTCTCAGATCACGAGACAGAAAGGTTAGAGAAACTGCGGTGGCACAGTTGGCTGGCTTATATATTATATTTTCCTGTTGAGGTTGATCGTCAAGGGAGACTATGAATGGTGGAGTGTATTTGTGAGGCTGGAGGGAATGGATGTTTCTGTGGGAGCGGGGCCACTCACTGTTATACTATCTAGGTACGATAATTGGCGTCCTCGCCATTTGACACCCGAGACTTGACGTTCTTTTCAGCAATTGTTCGTAAATACTGACCCTAAAAGAAGGATGCTTATATCGAGTTCTCTTGAATTTATTCTTCACGGGTATGTACAAGGTTTGTTGGCCTTCTATGTTTCAGTGGTCGATCCCACACGAAGCAATTGTCTATCACCTCTATCCTTCAAATCATCCCCCCCCCTATCTTTACACATCTACATGTTCTGCATTTACCTCAATCTGTTTGAGATGGTTACTGGACCTTCTTGAGAGGCTTATGTGCCTCCCTTTCTGCTTTTTCGAAGCCATTCACTCGGCCATACACCCACTTGAGGAACGAGGAAGAGACTGTGACTAGCCCAGCTGAAAATGTGAACAGCATTACTCGCTGGGTCGTGGAAAGAAGTTCGAACAGTGGATATGGGTACCTGTCGGTGTTAACGATCTGTCAACTCACACTCACCGAGAAGTCAAGAACAACTTACCATCCATTGTGGCTAAAGCAGAGCTCAACCCAGTACCAATAGGCAAAGGCAATGACAGTGCTGATTGCCATTATACCGTAAGCTGGGATGGTCCAAGGAGGGCTAAGAAGGACGAGATCCAGACTCAGGAGTACAGCCGGCGCAAGGTGAAATCCCATATCAGGGACGATGTGCAGATAGAAGTCATCAGGCATAAGCAGCTTGGGGTCAATGAGCCTCAGTCCCCAATACAAAATTGAGATAACAACTTCCAAGGGCGTAGCAAGAACAGCAACCGCATTCTTAGCCTGGAAGAGCGTTGGGCTTAGGGTAATATCGGCCAATGCCCCGAGAACAAAGGCAATGAGTGATGCTGAAAGGCCAATAATGGTAAGGAACTGCATATGCCATCCGTAAGACCTGGCTATAGGTGTATCCCAGACTGTGAGAAAGTGAAAGTTGTAACTGAAAGAGGCTATTCCGATGATATGAAGCAATAGCGAAACATCTCGTGAGGGCGACGTAAGTCGTTGAAGGGGGTGACGAGGTGCCATGATGGTCGTGGTCCAGAGAGGTTATTCAGCGGTTATTCAGGTGGGATGTGCAGCCGTAGGCGAGAAGAAGGATTATATGATATAGCACGGAGAATAGAAGCGAAAGATTAGAAAAAGATGAATTCGAATGTACTACGGATATTTCACATGATATAACTAATAAAGCAAGGAAAGGAACCTGATTTGACCCGTCTTCGGAGCCGGGGTCTCGGACCTGATGGGATCCCGTTTAGGTACGTTTTAGATGTCATGACCTCAATGTGGACCTGATTGGCATCGTATTTACTACTCCGTACCTAGGTAGTAATTACTGGACCTAGGAACGCCACAGTTCGAGGTCGTGCCACTTGAGGCTGAAATTGCCTCGACAACAATCTGTGCCTGTCGCAAAGTGTACATCAACGAAAAACTGCATCTTGGTCGCAACAACCCAGAAACAACGGGTTTGCATTTCTGGAGCAGGCAGATAGTCGAGATGGCCTCAGATGATGACAATCGCTCACAGAAGCGCAACCATTCCGAGTTTCGTGATGATGCGTCTGGTACAGCAATCCCTATCGCGTTACAAATAACGATGCTAACAAATCGTCCAGACAGCTCCTCCGACGATGAAATGGGCCCTCAACTGCCCTCACAAGCCCCCAAGAAGAAGCGACGAGTCCTGCCCCACGAAAAGCTTTACGTCGCGGCTTTGCCCAAGTCGCCCCGCTACTCAAAGTCCCTGATGCACAAGGAACAGATCCTCTTTGCGACATGGACTCCCCTGACCGAATTCCTCATCACGTCCTCGATCGATGGTGTCGTCAAGTTCTGGAAGAAGATTGCTCAAGGCATTGAGTTTGTCAAGGAGTTTAAGGCGCACAATGGCGAGATTAAGTCGGTTTCCGTGAGCAATGATGGGCGAAGCTTCGCGACGGCCGGTGTCGACGAAACAGTCAAGATTTTCGACGTCATCACATTCGACCTACTATCCATGATCTCTCTTAACTATGCCCCCAACTGCGTATGCTGGGTTCATAGCAAGGGCGCCTCGCTGCCACTCCTGGCCGTATCCGAGGAAACGAAACCCCTGATTCATATCTACGACGGACGAGGCGAGAAGGAGGAGGCTATCCACACTATCAAGGGCTTGCATAGGAAGCCTGTGCATCTAATTGCTTTCAACGAGGCATACGACTGTGTGGTGTCCGCTGACGAGGGTGGTATGCTCGAATATTGGCGACCGAGCGGCGACTACGAAAAGCCAGAGGGAGTTTTTGAGTACAAGAGTTCAACCAACCTTTTCGACTTCAAAAAGGCCAAATCAGTGCCGTCATGCCTCTCCATATCTCCCAACGGCAAAAGTTTGGTAGCATTCTCTTTGCCAGATAGGAAAATACGCATCTTTGACTTTGCAACAGCCAAATTACATCGCGAGTATGATGAATCTTTGCAGGTTGCTGAGGAGATGCACCGTTCAGGGGCGGGAGCTGCTAAACTTGACAACGTCGAGTTTGGGCGGAGGACAGCTCACGAGAGAGACATTGAATCGCAGACGCTCAAGTACAAGTCCAATGTCATCTTCGACGAATCAGGGAACTTTATTATCTACGGCTCCATGCTGGGAATCAAGGTGCTCAATACATATACCAACCAAGTGGTCAAGGTGTATGGCAAGGATGAGAACTTCCGCGCTGTCAATATTGCCATATACCAAGGAGCACCCCAGAAGAAGGGAGTGACGACAGTAGAAATGGGTGCTTCCAGTAATCCCCTTTTACAGGAAGCAGAGACCCGAGATCCAATTCTGGTTGCAACTGGTGTTGGTAAGGTGCGGTTTTACATGTTTTCAAACGAGGAAGACATCTCCAAGTCGACACGAGATGTGCAGAACGAGAAACCGATGGTGTTGGGCAACAAGAAGGACGCACAAGCGAAGAAGACCGAGACGGGCACCGGAGCCGTCATTCACACTACGTATGGAGACATTCACATCCGCCTGTTCCCTGACGCGGCACCAAAGACCGTTGAGAACTTTGTCACACATTCTAAGAATGGCTACTACAACAACACAATCTTCCACCGTGTCATCCGCAAGTTCATGATCCAGGGTGGAGACCCTCTAGGTGATGGTACTGGGGGTGAGAGCATCTGGGGCCGCGAGTTTGAAGACGAGTTTAGCAGCCTCAAACACGATAAGCCATACACAGTCAGCATGGCCAATGCAGGACCTAACACGAACGCCAGCCAGTTCTTTATCACAACAGAGAAGACGGTAAGTTTGCTTCCTGTTCTTAACGATGAGCATGCACTGATGTTGAACAGCCATGGCTAGACGGAAAGCACACCATTTTTGGTCGCGCTACCCAGGGATTTGACATCATCCACAAAATCGAGAACGTACGGACGCACAAGGAGAAACCCGAGGAGGATATCAAGGTGCTTAACATTGATATCATATAGTATTACTGATGACTGGGCACGAGCCTGCAAAATCGGGAAACGCCCACATCGCCATATTGATACGACTAGCTCACTCTTGACATCCATGCTGAGCCCGTGAGGGCATGTAGAAACCAAGAGTCCTCTCCGTGACGTCGAACTCTGCTACACTGGCTGAACGCCGCCAAAGTCGTGGTCCGTAGAGCTTCTGTCCATCGTCGCCCCTAAATATCCGACTTTAATTAGTGCAAGACCTCACCAGCCAAAGGGGCAAGTAGTGGCCGTTCGCCATTTTTATCTCTTCGCTAAAGGTGAGTCAAGCTAAAAATCTGGAGCATCCTTCCCGTCCACGCTCCACTTAGACTAGACAATGGGTACTTGATCCTCCACCAGGATTGCACGTTTCGGCCCTGTACTGTACCTCTTGGGATCGTTGCTGAACCGGCCAGCTAGATTGCGGGGCAAGGCTCACCTCATCCAATCAGTGGCGGGATAATCGAACTTGAAAGGCGTGGAGTGACTCTCTTTGAGTGTGACACACCGAGGCCGGCGCAAAGGGAAAGTGAAGGAAGAAAGGGACAGGTCAGGGTCTGGAAACCACATAAAACTATAATTTTTTGGCCCTGGTCAAGAGGACTTGATGTTATTCTGACTTTTTCACACTTGGCTCTTCTCATCATATTCCCCTTTCTGCGGTATTCCCAGATTCGCGCAATTGAGTTCCTCTCTTCTCTTAACATCCCACTCTTGACTTGTATACCCTCCAACCCCACCATCGCCGTCACCATGTCTTCTGTAAGTCCACCTCTTCGAGCTCTCTACTCTCCGCTCTCTGCTTTCAGTGTGAGGGGTGACTCACGATGATCCCAGTTCTTCATTCCCAACAAGAACGTTGGCAACCAAGCCGACTCGGAAGATTGGAGAAGTAAGTATCCCCCAATAGCTCTCTCTGGCTTAAACAACTCGTCCTTCCAGCGCATATATTAATTATTTCTAGTTCGCGGCTACAACCCTCTGACTCCCCCCGACCTCCTTCAGCACGAGATCTCCCAAACCCCCGAGTCCAAGAAAACCGTTCTGCAAGGTCGTAATGAGACTGTAGCCATTGTTAATGGCACCGACGACAAGAACCGATTGCTTGTCGTCATTGGTCCTTGTTCCATCCACGACCCTGCTGCCGCCCTCGCCTACTGCGACCTCCTCTTGAAGGAGAAGGAGAAGCACAAGGATGAGCTTCTCATCGTCATGCGATCTTACCTTGAGAAGCCACGCACAACCGTTGGCTGGAAGGGGTTGATCAATGATCCTGATATCGATGGCAGCTTCCAGATCAACAAGGGTCTGCGAATCTCTCGACAACTCTTTGTCGACCTTACAGCCAAGGGTATGCCCATTGCCAGTGAAATGCTGGACACTATTTCTCCCCAGTTCCTCGCCGATCTGCTCTCAGTGGGTGCCATAGGCGCCCGTACAACCGAGAGCCAGCTTCACCGTGAGCTTGCCAGTGGTCTGAGTTACCCCGTGGGCTTCAAGAACGGAACTGATGGTTCTTTGAACGTCGCCATTGATGCCATTGGTGCAGCCCAGCACCCCCACCACTTCCTGTCTGTTACCAAGCCTGGTGTTGTCGCCATTGTTGGTACCGAGGGCAACAATGATTGCTTCGTCATCCTTCGCGGTGGCTCCAAGGGCACCAATTTCGATGCTGAGAGCATTGCTGCTGCCAAAGAGGCGCTCAAGAAGAAGGGCGTACGACAGCGAGTCATGGTCGATTGCAGTCACGGTAACTCTTCCAAGGACCACAAGAACCAGCCCAAGGTTGCTGCCAATATTGCAGGCCAGATCTCCAAGGGCGAGGAGGGTATCATGGGAGTCATGATTGAGAGTAACATCAACGAGGGTAAGTCACGGTCATCGTTAACAGAATCGGCCTCAGCTAACTTATTAAAGGTAACCAAAAGGTACCCGCTGAGGGTAAGTCGGGACTCAAGTATGGTGTAAGCATCACCGATGCTTGTATCAGCTGGGAAGACACTGTCTCAACACTCGAGACTCTTGCGCAGGCTGTCAAGGCCCGCCGAAAGCTCTCAAACGGAGCCTAAATTCTGATTTCCACCACATTACGGGCATGTGATACGTTTAGCACCCGATCCAGAACAATTTGTCTTTGGGATTGGGGTTGTATATTGTTGCAGTGGCTCGCGTATGTGATTCAAGGCTTGGAGTTTAATGGATTCTTGATTCAAAGGATAGATAAAAAGCATAATGCAAAAGGGCGAAATCTGGAAAGTAACAGACAATGAGAAGATGTAAGGTTATTTAACATAAAACAGCCGTGTTTCCATCGTGCTGATTGATTTGAAGCCATCAACTTCCCGCCACTCGCTGAGATAGATCTGGGTAACTCGATAAAAACAACAGATTAACCTTGTCTCCCCCTACGCAGAATAGACTCTATTTTTGCCTTATATCTAATATCAACTCTCAATAAATAAGTCCTTTAATATATACTTTTATCACGATTCAACCATTCCTTATGCCTATTCGTTATAAAAAGGCTTGCAAGGTGGACAAACCGTGGATAAAACCATCGAAAGCACTATAAAACACATTATATCCTCTCGAAGAGGAGGTTTCTATTGTGTAAATCAGCCATTTCCTTACGGGAGTGTATCACATACTGTCCCTGCCAGACGCGCACACTGTGACGGCCAAGTTGTTATGTATGGCGCGGCGTCATTACTCCTGGTCTGATCTTATTAACACTGTGCCGCTAATAAGCTTCCAACTGGCGTTTTTGAAGAACAAGCAACCCAAGTTCTCACATTTTAGATAATCACCAACCCGCTTATCAAAGATACTCGCAGTAGTTTCTGCATCTCAATCATCAACCAGCAGCTCGCTAGATTCCTCCGCTATTCAAATATTATCAATATAATTTAACCCCGCGCAATCACTCTCAGCTTCATCGATAAGGAGACGCGCCTGAGCGTCCAGGTCGCCAACAATGGTACGCGACTACTCGCCACCCGAGTCGCCGCTCTCATCGGTGGACGAGTCAGACCAATACGAAGAGGACGGCCACGAGTACGATGAATCAACATTGCGACCCTCGAAGCGCCAGCGACTTGAAGCCGGTTCAACTACGTCTTCTGCTGTAGTTCCTGATGTCGAGGCCGAAGCGGTGCCTGAGCCCGATCCCCTCGAGGGCATGTCCGATGTGTCATCGGATACCTCAGGCGATATCCCCAGTTCCCCGATCAATGCGCGCCTCGACGAAGAAGACTTCCAAGAACAAGTCACGAAATGCGACTGGGATGGTTGTCCAGCGGGCGACCAGGGCAACATGGACAAGCTGGTTGAACACATCCATAACTCGCACATTGAGAACCGGCAGAAGAAGTATACCTGCGAATGGATGAGCTGCACGCGAAAGGGCCTACCGCACGCCAGTGGTTATGCCCTCAAGGCGCACATGCGTAGCCATACAAGGGAGAAGCCTTTTTACTGCTACTTACCTGGTACAATCACCTCGGCTGATTTTCCTTTGCGTAACATGCTAACTCGCTGCAGAATGCGACCGGTCTTTCACTAGAAGCGATGCACTTGCTAAACATATGCGTACGGTTCACGAGACAGAAGCACTCCGTCCGTCTGACCCTGTTCCCAAGTCAATGCAAGCTGGGCCACAGGGCAAGGGAGGCAAGATAAAAATCATCATGAAGACCAACCAACAATCGCAAGGGCCCCATGATGACATGGACGATACTGCCAACGGCGACGAATCTAACGCCGAGTACTTTACACCATTGACGTCGGATCTCTTCACCAATGCTGAGCTTGAGCTTCCTGTCGACAAGCTGTACCGAAAGTGCCATTGGGAGGGCAAGTGGGCCGAGGAGATTGGAGAGTCTCTGATGAAAGAGTGCAAAGAGTGGGAGGAAATCTACTACAAGGAGTGGCTCGAGAAGGAGGTTCTTCTTGCGCAGGTCATTCAGAGCGAGGTCAATTGGCATGAGCGACGACAGGCCATTCTCACAGGGGTTGTCGATGTTCACGTTCCTGGCGCCGTAGAGAGCGTCGAAGGCGAGAGAACAAACGGTGCGAACGCTGAAAGCGACGGAGCTGCCAACGGGACAAAGGTGGCAGAGCTCACTGCGTAGGAAGATCATTCACCAAGGACCACCGACACCTTGATACGTCGACGAAATCCACCCCGACGTCGCCGGATACCTTATGCAAGGTAGATATACTGGTAACTGCACGCTTTGCACTATAAAACTTTGTACCACAAATATCTTACGGAAGGGAGTTGAGGGAGTTGGGTTATGAGAAATGGGGAGCTTACAATACATGGGTTCTAATTCCCAATATAGCTGACTAAATCATGATTTAATTGAAACGGTATACATACATATGTGCCCACGTAGCCTGTTCTTACAGAGCCTTCTTCTTGGCCCGGTACGATTGAGAGTTCTTGAAAGGGAATCCGCTTGTGCTCTGGTCAAACTTGTGGTACCGGCTCGTCATGGCTGTATCACCAGCAAACAACACACAGTACAATCCAAAGGTCGCAAAGACGGCACTACCTAAACAGCCAAGTAAGAACCCCGTCTCTCCAGTCCAGGCATAGCGACCGTAGCAGTAAAAGGCGCTCGAAGCGTGGTGGAGGGTGGATATGAGGACCGCAGCGGAAGCGTAGGGAGATGGTACGCCTTCAGGGGCCTCTGCCATTGGGAGTTAGACGTATGCGACTCTAAGCGAGAGGTGTTTGTTACCTTGTGAAGCAGAATCGAGAGGAAGAACGCCTGAGAGAACCACTACGGTAAGGCCGAGCGCAAGGAGAGCGAGTCCTAAAGAGCGGGCAAAGTACGTTTCCAAAGCTCGGGAGTTGTTAGCCGACACGATAGCGAGGAGCTGTAGGAGAGCCTTACTGGTACATGTTTCGTTGTCAGGCCGAAGAAGAGACCCGACAAAGGAGGGCCAGACAATGAGAGGAAGAGCTTGAGTGCTCAACCAGAGAAAGTTACCATATGTGTATGAAGCAATGGCCTGGGAATTGTCAGTCGGTGAATTGAGAGCATGATAGTGAAAGCGCATACGCTCATTGTTCCAAGTTGTGTATAAGTAAGGTTTGAATGAGAACAGCAAAAGGCAAAGTCACGATTTGGTCAAGGTGAAGCTATAATTGAAGATGCAGGTTGAGGCTGAAGCTGAAGCTCTGGAGCTGGTCAATGTCTGGAGGTCAGAGGCTTAGACCAAGCATCGACGTCACCATCAGGTATGAAAGGCATGTGCTTAGGTGCCCCATCGCATTCGGCTTGCCTTCCGCTATGGAACCCCACACTCCCGAACCGAGAGGCTGGACGGCTCGAATGGTTCGCCACCAAAATTTATAGAGCCGCTTCTGTCTGGTCCGATCTCGCATGTCCACTGTAAGACTATCCCGCGGAAGGCCCTGACTGTGGAGGGACTAGAAATCACCATTGCAAATCACACCGTTTTTATTGCCTATCTATAGGCAACTTTAGCACGGCCTTATGCGCCGTCTTCGCCGTGTCCGGTCCTCCGAGGAGTTATACAAAACCAGGCCCATGTGCAAGCCAACCCGGGATTAAGTGACTATCAGAAACATTTCATACCTTATCTCTGGATTACATTTGAGACCTTTTTGTTCTGATATCAGTATTTCTTCTCTTTAATCTTCCATTACGGCAAATCTCCAGGACAAGACCGTAGGCTTATTTGTCAGCTAGCTTGCTCCAGTCACAATTACGTCCAAGTCTCCAGTTAAAAATTCCCGACAGGCAACTTCGCACTTGGACAAGAATATCCTGTCTTCAACAATCTCTCACACTGCCGACAAGGGCATCCTCCTCCTCTACTGCATACAACATCTCCCCAAACAACCGGCGCTATGAGTGCAATTCTCTCTGCCGACGACCTCAACGACTTCATCTCTCCTGGCGTCGCTTGCATCAAACCCGTCGAGACTCTCCCCGCTGCCCCGCCCCCGCAATCTCTCGAGACCGAAGTTATACTTGACGGCCAGCAGCCTGCTACGAATTCGAATGCGCCCGCTCAGATCTCCCTCACAGACTGTCTAGCCTGCTCTGGCTGTGTTACATCTGCCGAGGCTGTCTTAGTGAGCCTCCAAAGTCATGCCGAAGTCCTCGCTACTCTTGATTCGGCCCCAGCCTTGAAGTTGGTGACAGACGATAGTGGCAGGTTCAGGGTGGAAGGGCTTGAGGAGGAGAATGCAAAGCTCTTTGTTGTCAGCGTGAGCCCTCAAACAAGGGCCAACTTAGCGGCAGCATGTGGCGGAGGCGTGTCAGAGGGCGATGCCGGGCACATGCTGGACAACCTTTTTCGTGGTCCCTCTGGAATCGCCAGTGGCGGCAAATACAATAACGAGTTCACATGGGTGGTTGATACCAATACTGCAAGGAAGGCAACCCTCGTTCTTGGAGCAGAAGAAGTTCTCAGCACCTCTCAGACCGAAACCACAACCCCAGCCAAACCCATATTATCCTCGTCCTGCCCCGGTTGGGTGTGCTATGCGGAAAAGACACACCCCCACGTTCTACCCCATATCTCAAAGGTGAAGTCGCCACAGGCCTTAATGGGCACATTACTAAAGACGACACTGAGCCGAACGCTGGGTATTGCACCTAGCCGCATCTGGCATCTGGCTGTTATGCCCTGCTTTGATAAGAAACTGGAGGCAAGCCGAGAGGAGTTGACCGAGGAGGTTTGGGGTGAAGGGGAAACCGGGGGGCGTGGGGTTCGCGACGTTGACTGTGTCATCACAAGTAAGGAGATTCTCATGCTCGCCGAGTCAAGAGGCCTCAGCTTCTTCGATATCCCCAAGACACCGCTGCAAAGCAAAAGTTTAACCCCATTCCCTGATCCAAAGCTCCACCAGTTTCTTTTCCCTCGCACACGGACCGGAAATACACCTCGCGAAGCCGGCACTTCAGGGGGCCTTCTCTATCATATTCTCGAAAGCCGGGCGGCGCAGACTCCTGGTGCAGAGATTGTGCATACACGCGGCCGCAACGTTGATGTTGCCGAGTACTCGATTTTGGTGAATGGCGAGCCAGTCTTCCGTGCTGCCCGGTATTATGGCTTCAGAAATATCCAAAATCTCGTTCGAAGACTAAAGCCGGCCAGGCCGTCTCGAATGCCTGGTGGCAAGCCTTTTGGAAGTGCTCGGAAGCCTGCAGGCAAGGCGGCCTCTCTGGAGTATAGTTATGTTGAAGTCATGGCATGCCCTGGCGGCTGTACAAATGGTGGCGGCCAAATAAAAGTTGATGACCCTGTTGTCATGGAAAGAAAGAATTATTCCGGAAATCCAGGCCCTCAAGAGCAAAAGATGTGGTTGTCAGAGGTTGACGAGGCATATTTCTCTGCAGACGAGGCGGGCACTGAAATTTCCGTTGTTGGGACTGCCGAGACTATTGGTGGCATTTCCCACTCATATATAAATGATACCCTGGCGCATTGGGCGGAAGTTACAGGTGTTGGCTTAGATAGACTGGCGTTTACGACATATCGTGAAGTTATTAGCGATGTTGGAAAGGATAAAACGACGGACGAGACGGTGGTGCAGCTGGCCGGAAAGATTGGAGGTGGGTGGTAGAAGCAGAGCATGTCGATAGAAATAATCAACTGCCCCTGTTGCCTCGATGAGCAAACCCGAATCCTCCTCGGCCACTTCCGTCTGGTCCTTTTGGTGATCGAATTGGTGCCCGTGGTTGCAATTGCTGCTGCTGCTGCTGCTCATCTCGAGGGGTTGTACTCCTACCAGGGGACGAGTAATCTGGCTGGCGTCTTTGAGGAGGATGTTCAGGTTTTGGGCTGAAGTTGGGGTCGAATAGTTCGCGCCCTGAGCCTGACATATTCTGCATTCTTCGTGGGGCATCAAACGGACGATTTTCAGGCTGACGGTTATCCATCGGTCGCGTGTCGTTATTCCTGTATCCGCCCCTTCCTCGGCCACGGCCGCGACCGGCGTATCCATCTACCTTGGGCGGGGTGACTGTGCCAGGTGATGAGGCTCCTGAGGATGGGTTTGATTCTCCGAAGATCTTGGCTCTGACTTCTTCGTATCGGCGTTTCTTTTCGTCTCTGTCTTGCTTCTGCTTTGCTCGTATTTCTTCTGGGCTCATCGGCACCTCCCTCTTTGTTTCATTATCGTCATCTAATGAAAGGCTGGACATCCCTGCTGTAGCATCGCGCTTAGCGATGTTGGGCTTTCGGCTGAGCACTGTGACTTGTGGTTTGAACGGGGCTGTGAGAGGAACCCCCGAGTTTGAACCAGCCTCGATGTAGTGGAAGGTTTGTGGTGTGTCGCTGTTGTATCGGATCCTCATGTTAGTGACACCGGGACATATTGCTGAGGTGGGAGGGCTTACGCAGATTCCCACAACCTGCGATTCTGCTCAGCGTGCTGCGCCAGGCGCTCGGATTTGGACAAAGGCACTGGCGGTGTCGGCTGTTCGGGTTCACTGGCCATCTTGTCTGCCTGAGCCTCCCAGTCATCCTCCCAGGCGTCAGGGATCACTGCGGTATTCTTGCCCATGGCGAAGAGCTTTTTCTCGTGCCAGGACCAATCTTGCTTAGGTATTGTGTATATGTCAACGCCGTCGTCTTCGTCGGGGGAAAAGATGCTTGACAGTGTTATTGGAGATCGTGAAGTTGAGCATGGAGTTGAGGTTCAGCCAACAATTACTGTTTGTTCAGTTGGGTTACTAGATTGGAAAAGAAAGAATAGGACGGGCTGATTGCTGGTGGGTTTTCTGGTTAATTTAGGCCCAAAAGCTGAGCTGAGCTGGCTTGAAATGGATTCACGACGTCAGGCACCTGCACTCTTTTTGTTTAGGTGTTTCTGCTCAAGACCCTGAGTCTAGCAGGTAGCTCAAATCAAAAAGAGATACGAAGACAAACATAAAAATAAATAGAAATTGCCTGTATGTATATTTTATTATACAAGTAACAAATCTCGGTTCATTTCACAATTGTTTAGGTAGTGCTTGTGGATTTCACAGGGCGAGTGCGGGGTGGCTTGCCATCTTGGTGGGGAAATAACAGGCCTACCTTAGGCTGGGCTGGGCCGGTTTTGGCTGTTGACCTTGAAATGCCGTTGCTTTTGATCGAACTGTCATGTACCTTAGCCCGTATATACGTAACACTGAAAACCAAGTTCTTGTCTTGTAACCATTTTCCCAAATACAAACCTACTTGGAACGTTTGTTAGAGATCTTCCTTTCTAGCCCTTCACTAGTATTGATCAGCCTTTATTTTGTGACCGAGATCCATTCTTATCCATCAGATATCCCCTATCGACCGCTTTAATGGCTGGCGGATTACGTTCATCACCCATCCCTCAACAAGAGATGGCCGACCAAGCCGCCAACACAAGCGCGAAGAGAAATGCAGAAGAAACTCAGATATTGCGCTCAAAGCTGGTTGATCAGCATATCAGCATGCGTAAGCTTTTCGGCTCAAAGGATCATTCGTTTTCCGGTGTAGTTATTGACGAGTTCTCTAGTAAACTATCCAGATCCCTTGAAGCCTCGAGCACCGCTTCAGGTTTACCCTCAAGGCATTACTCCAGAGATGGAGGCGAGGTGGCTTCAGATGTTGAAACAGAACAGTGTATGAGTTTCTGAATGCCTGCTCGAGGTGGATCGGTCTCCCATGGCGGTATGTTCAGAGCAATCTATCACTGAACATATTGGGAAAGAAAAGTCCCTCTTTCAACCACTGATACTCAGTGTAACAATGTGTTATTCTACTCTTCCTTATAGCATTAAACTATCTTTTTGTATTGAGCGACTTATTAATACCATTGCAACCATTCCTTGAGGCCCGATATGTTGCGCACTTCCAATTATTTGGCCATTTGCACTTAGGAGTCTTGTTGGTCTGAGCTGTATGATAACCTGAGCACTTAATGATAATAGGATACGCCCTAGCAGGATAATCAGTTACGCCAGGCACACGACATATATCAGGGCCGAGCTCAAATATACATACTAGTCAGTAGTTGACTGACTGAAGAGGTTGTGAAGAGTCTCTCAGGAGTGTTTCGTCATCTATATCCATATCTGACTTTCGCCTACAATACAGTAAAGTGAACTTCTTGAAGGCAACTTGGTATATTTCAAGTGCCTTGCCGTTTTCATTGTCTATGTGATACATACTGGTTGAGCTTCATGGCCATTCAGTTCACAATATCGTCGTTTATCATTCTCTGTTACGAAGATTTCAGTGATACACCAATCAATCGGATTTATTGCGAAAACTCTGATACGGTCGGTGACATGCCGCGTAAATGTGATCAGCTTAGCCTGGATATAATAAGCTGATATTATGGCAGTGTCCCAGGCGTGAGGCGCCATGCATTTCAGCTTACGGGACTAGCGATGCTTCATTGTGAACCCCTGGCATGCCTTACTAGCTCACTCGGGGCTATGTTACTTTGTTTCTCTCCAAATGCCACTAGCAAGTCGAGGTGTCTTGTTCGAGGTGTCACAATCGGAATATTGCCCAATGGGGCAGGGGATTGTAACACAACAGCCACATGGGAAGGTTGCAGCAAGAGCTGGAAGTCGATCAATCACCATACTAGGATCAGGTTTGTGATGACTTCGTTGGTCGATACAATGATACAGACGAGAACACCAGACCTGGTGAAGTCCCATTTGTAAGTCAATCCTGCCGCTGATGAGTTGGAGCATGCGATGTATCACAATTCCAGAGAAGCCATGGCCAATAAACTAGGACCCATGTTTTGCCTATCAGATTCTGATATTAGTTGAAAATGTATAATAGTTGATGGACGCGAATTTATGTCACTGAGGCGGGAGAATCAAGTCTCTTTTAATACACGAGTATGGACATCAGAGTGAAACACGGCGCATATCATCCTGAGCTTGGGGAGCAAGAAAACATCAGACCTTGACATATGGTGTTGAAATAAACTCAGCAAAGGGTACCCTAGATTTATCTTAAATTTAAGATAAAATAAAAATAAAAAGAAGAAGAAGAAGAAGAAGAAGAAGAAGAAAACTTATGGCAAGTTATACTATGTAGGATCGAGGTCTTGAATTTTCTTTCCTCCCCTAGCTTGAGTGTACTGTGCTGTAGAATGGCACAGATGTATGTAGTAGTCTTAAGAGTATCTGAAACAATAATTCAATCAAGACACTCAGATGACTCGAGCAGCGGATCGAAAGTCAATACACCCTTGTTCGAGATAGTGGCAATAAAGTCATGTTGCAGTCGCTTACTTTGCTCCGGACATGACTACCTCGCCAACTGACCACATGCAAATGCTGGGACTCCGTATCCGTATTGTCGGTTCACCAAAGATCCGGTGTAACGCACTGTAGGCAACCAGATTTACGACCAATGATTGATGCTGAGGCCGATGTTGATGCAGCGAGGCTGAAAAGCAGTGTGAACCAGAGTACACGGCGTCCATCTGTTATCGGTCGGTTACCTGGCAAGCCTGGGTTCTCTGGCTAGCTGGGCTAGAACCTGATGTATGTATTGAGCAATCACAGAAAGGATCATGCATGCCATGGCACGGCTGGATCCTCTAGGCCTCACGGGACGAGGAAATCGCCCCGAGCCGAAAGGGGCCATAAGCTTGTGGGTTGCAAGGCTGTTATTCGTACTTTGTGAAGATGTACTAGAATACCTTGACCTATCACGAGATATTCATATTCTCTTGATCGGATGTAGCAGTGCTGGAGTTGAATGAGACCCTGTTAAGTTCTGGGCTTCTTGTGTTGTCCTGTGGTGGGAGTGAATAAGGTCAACTAGTAGGTAGAGATGTGTTGCTTCGAAATGCATGTTATTGGATTATGATGATCAAAACAAGATACCATAATGCTTCACCACCAAGACTCTACGAATCTCAGTGAGCTGGTCATTCTATTGAGCCAGACACCGTATTATTCATGGTTGGCAAAGCGGTTGACAAAGCGAGATAGATATCAGACTATCAGCCAAGCCATGGCAGCACGCATCTTTCGCCAAGCCTTAGGTACCGCCGGTTTGCTGTTGTTGATGATATGTAATATAAGAGGACAAGGAGGAGCATGCAATCAGCAATGAAGAACTCTTGTTGAACCCCCGCCTGAAGTGAAAAAGCCCCACCAGACTGTGAGCGAGTGGTTGGAAGTTTGTTTCCTGTCGTCTCAGAAGATGGGAATTGGGATTGCAGATTTGCAGAGGGATCATCTCCTCCACTTGCCGACCTATTGTTAGGTACTTAGGTAGGTAGCCCTTCTGGTGTAAGTCGCAGCTCGATTCGAAATACGCACTCGCACTGTGGAGTGTGTATTGTAATCTGTGGATACGCCTCAGTAGGGTGCGTATCATGATTCAGTCAGTTGAAACCTGAACAACCTCCCTTAGCCCAACCAACTAACTAACTGGGAGTTTTGCATCTTCTAGAAGACACCGCTGTTTTGTCAGCAGCCAGAAGGCAACTTACGGTATCATGCATGCCTGGATTCCCTGCCTTTACAGGTTGTTTGTTGTCAGAGCCAAGTTCGACAATATGTATTGGCGGCCTGGTCCCATCAGCTCGTTTCCAGCAGCGCTGATGTCATGGACATTTCTTTAAGGCATCCACCTTCAGCTCCCTAGACCTATCTCCAATGCAGCCCTTGACTGCAAACGTATCTTTCAACCCGTTATCGGTTTATCAAGAGGCGGGGTTGTTTTCTCTACAAGAACTAAGAGCCCAAGAAGGCCGAAACTTTTGGCGGATGGCGCCGAGCCAACTTCAACAAACAGGTCAGTGTCCAACTCAGTTCATCTGGTGGACGTTTGGGTCGTGAAGCTGAATACCGAAACACCAATGCATTCAGCCTCGCAGAGAAGACAGCAGAGGTCGTAACTGTAATACAAAGTCTAACGTAAGTTGCTGCATTTTGGATTTGAGCCCTGAGTTCAAGTCCAGAATAGTAGGGTGATGTAAGCATTAAAGTACTTGACGTTGCCTCCGATGACATGAACCGTAATCAAGTACCTGAATAGAATCCCCTGAAGTAGGTAATCATGCAACCTCTCTCTCCATACAAGTATCTCAGAGCTCTACAGCATCTCTCAACGGCTACCGAGCCCCCTCAAGGGCTAAATTGTGTGCTTTTGGCTTGTCTGAATCTAGGTTTGAATAGGTACTCGAATCTCAAGTTGAAAAGAAAACACAAAGTTGCTGCGGCTTGTGAAGTACACCAACCTCCCCTTCGTCTTGCGCACTGTACTAACTTCAACACCCCCAAAGCCCGCGCCAGGTCACCCACGCCCACCTCACCTTTAACCTTGCCCCAAAAAAGACGTCTAATTATCATCTCCATCGCTTCTTCTGCTCGCGCCATCTCAATCTTTCCCCTCTCCCTTTTCTCAACAATAACCATCATATCTTCCGTCGGCTGCTCTTGAGTATCGTTTCTTATCACGACTTCATCCTACCATCGACCCGAGCAACGATCCTGGGGCCACCGACACCCAATCCGACAACGTTATACGATTCACCTCACGCAATATACCCGCTTCGCCCCTCTCTTCCTCCGCCGCAACAATTCGGCCCTGTTTTTAAGCCGCGGCAGCTTTAATAAAGCTCCTCGCCGCCAGCCATGACGGGCACTGAGACTTCCAATGCGGGAGGAGGTTTTGATCTGCTACGAAGAGCAACTCAAGCAATGATGTCTAGGTTCGTCAATAATGTTTTTCTCTGTCGTCTTTTGAAGCTACTGTTTTGCCTTGTTTTTCCTCCTGCGTGTTCTTGCTATAACCATTTGGTGCCCTTTGCATCATGTTTTTTTTAATGGCGGGGGGGGGGACTCGAGATCGATATCCTGACCTCCAGCGACGTGGTGCTGCCATGCCCCTCACCAGGCGTAGTCAGTCGGTGGTGGCGACGATGACGGACTTGCAGCACTCGAGCTCAGTAGCTTCAGCGACGCCTGTTCCAGCCAGAGCTGCCATTGGATCCCTTGTTCTACAACACCGCCTGCCGGGAACCCACATCACCTCACATGGAAATGGAACCGCTGCTGGCATCTACAGCTGTTCACGCAGGACCGCATCCCACTATTGGGCCTTGTTGGGCTCTATCTAGTGGACAGCTGCCCTGTAACCGCACTGCAGGACGACGTCTCGCCTTTGCGTTGGCTGCCAGAGCATGGATTCCCCATAACAGCGGTCGAGCCTTTGCCCTGATATTGTTGGCAAAGCCTGGGAACCATGGGAAACACGACATTATAACAGAAGCTTGCAAACACCAATCAGGGTGTTGCCGTTCACTGGACTTCAGTTCGCCATCGCAGTGGAACCGAGCATTCGCCGCCGCTGTCTCAAAATACGTTTTGCAGCCTTCAAAATTGGATACAGCCTGTTCTAAGCGAACAAAAAAGCACATGAGCAATCAATCGCTACTGTGGCATTCGCATTCCCCTGCAAGAGACAGGTCGTCGTTTAGTTGCTTTGTTTTTTTCCTTCCTCACCAGGACCATGTTGCAACTTTGCAAGCTCAAGGTCTGACTCGCTCCAACTGTGATGGGGCCCAATCCAAAGGCTGCCCAGCCTCGGAGTCAGTCCCTGCGTTCGGCCCCGCTATCAGCTTCAGTTTTCCACGTTTTGCTCCCGGTCCAAATAATTTTGGGCAAAAGTCCTCAGAGAAAAGGAAGCTTTTTGGACAAGCCCGACCCCGGCCGCAAAGCGAAGTTTTACTCGCGGGAAAGAATTGATCTCGTCATCGTCCTTTCTTCCACTCTGATTCAAGTACTGGGCCTCTCCACTTGGTCCCTTCACTGTTCGTCTTACACGGCCGCTCTCGGCAAGGCCTCGCATCCCATCCTAATCTCTACTGCTCGCTCGCTGGTCCTGGCGCTTCTTCCGCATCCACACCGGCGCGAACACACCACTGGCTACCAAGAGTTCCAAAGACCTTCCCATTCCGTGTTTTTCTCGTCATAGTCGCATCGTCAGAGTCCACCTCTTCTGTTGTTGCCCATCTCATCTCCTCCGGTGGTCCCTCTCGGCCTTTGCCCTGTTTACCCTCTAGTTAGTCGACGCGCTTGGCAACCGTCATGAACTAGTGTTCCCACTTTGTTTTTTCCCCCGCGCCGCTGCTTCGGCGTAGAAGCATTTATTCACTCACTGGAAATCTTTTACAAAAATGCATGGGGTTATTAACAAAAACGTCAGGTCTGCGGCGGACGAGGATGGCGCCGATCACATTGGTCTCGAAACTCCTCGATCCGGTGTAGCTACACCTCAACCCGATCTACAGGACAAACGCTTACCAGGAATCATGAGCTACTTCGGCCAGGTTCGTAAATACCCTTCTACGCCTTCGTCAGATCCCGATTCGTCACAGAGTGATACCACTCTAGACCGAATTCCAGTTGTGCCCACTCCACCAGCCGGCTTGCAGTTGCAGGCACACACCGAAGGCTCTCCTCGCCGCTGTGAGTCCTCGGCTTTGGATCGTTCGCTTCTTCAACATGAGCGTCCTGGTTCTATGCCAAGTACCACTGAGCGGGATGAGCATAACCTTTCGGACCCCTATCCAACCCCACCCACTTCTCAGCCCTCGTCTTCGGGGGGTTCTATCTCCCAGGACATGATTTCTGCAGACTCAGGGGTGCATGGCAGGGCTGCCGTCGAGCAAAAGTCTCTTACACAACAGTCACAATTCAAGAAACCCACAGCCTCACCATTCACCACCACCCACTTTCAAACTTCCAATGACCCATCACTGCCTGAACTTGACTCCTCCAAAAACGCAGCACCTGCCACAGACTCCATTATTCCTTCGCATCCTGAGCCCAGTACAAGTTCAGGCGCCTGTTCAGCTGCTGCCCCCGGCAAGTGGCATTTTCTTAATGGACTCAAGGAGCTAACTCGTATGACGTTCAAGAGCGGCAACTCGACTCCTACTCGAGCAATGTCGGCTGCTCGACCATCTGGCTCCGATAGAGCCCCATCCTCCGGGAGGGCCAGTCATGACGGTGCTGAAGTCAGCGGTACTCAGACTCCAAGGAGTTCTGCCGGTGCCCAGGCGCCTGCCGCCAAGGGAAAGCTAACAATCAAGATCAATGAAGCTCGTGGGCTTAGGAAGAGTCGGGACCCTTATGTTGTTGTGGTGTTCCAGCGTAGTGAGCTCATTTCTGGGGGTCCCCACCACATCGATGAGGACGATAACCTTAGTGTTGAGCCACCTCCGGCAGCTGCTGGTATCCCTATCCAGCGATCAGGCAGTGACTCTGGGCGTCCCTTGGCTATTCCCATGAGGAGCAGGCAAAGTAGCAACACTAGCATCAATGACTACGGCTCGTTCCGTAACCGATCCGGAGGTCAGCTTACATTCACCAACCCAAAATGGGATGCCGAAGCCGAGTTGTAAGTTGCCTTCTGTGGACAGTTGTGTCTGCGATTCATTACTGACAATGAGTAGCGATGTTGTGGACTATGATATGCTGGTTGACGTCTCGGTTTATGATCATGGGGCAACGGGTGATGAATTTCTGGGCCATGTTGATTTTCAGGCCAGCAAGGATCCCGGTGCCACCGTCCAGGGCTGGTTCCAGCTGCAGGGCCATGCTGATACCATGGCAGAAAATGCGCCAACCGGTGAGATCTTCCTCGAGGCCATCTACCACAGAGCAGAGAGGAAGCAATTTGGCCCCACTGATTTCGAGATTCTGAAACTCATCGGCAAGGGCACTTTCGGTCAGGTGTATCAAGTGCGAAAAAAGGATACTCAGCGCATTTACGCCATGAAGGTTCTGCAGAAGAAGGTTATTGTGCAAAAGAAGGAAGTTGCCCATACCGTGGGAGAACGAAATATCCTGGTTCGGACCGCCATGTCCGACTCCCCTTTCATCGTTGGTCTCAAGTTCTCTTTCCAGACACCATCAGAACTTTATCTCGTTACTGATTATATGTCTGGGGGTGAGCTGTTTTGGCATCTACAGAAAGAGGGTCGGTTTGACGAGAAGCGAGCCAAGTTCTACATCGCCGAACTGATCTTGGCCATTCAGCACCTTCATCATAATGACATTGTATACCGGGATCTGAAGCCAGAGAATATCCTCTTGGATGCTAACGGACATATCGCCCTTTGTGACTTTGGTCTTTCCAAGGCCAATCTCACAAAGAATGACACTACCAACACTTTCTGTGGAACAACCGAATACCTTGCGCCCGAGGTTTTGCTCGACGAATCTGGCTACACCAAGATGGTGGACTTCTGGTCGCTTGGAGTTTTGGTCTTTGAGATGTGCTGCGGCTGGAGCCCATTCTATGCCGAAGATACGCAGCAAATGTATAAGAATATTGCTTTCGGTAAGGTGAGGTTTCCTCGAGATACCCTCTCTCAGGAAGGAAGGAATTTCGTCAAGGGACTCCTCAATAGAAACCCCAAGCACAGACTAGGTGCGACCGACGACGCCGAGGAGCTGAAGAGACACCCCTTCTTTGCCGATGTCGATTGGACTCTTCTCTCCAAGAAGCTTATCACTCCACCTTTCAAACCCAAATTGAAGTCTGAGACAGACGTCTCATACTTCGATCCCGAATTCACGACCGCGCTGGATCAGAATGGCTCTCTGAACGAACGTGCTGCTGCGTTGGCCCGAGGCTATGCCGCTTCAACTCCTCTTTCTCCTTCCGTTCAGGCCAATTTCCAAGGCTTCACGTTTGTTGACGAAAGCGCATTAGATGATCATATGCGAGACAGAGCAGGACTCGTTGATGAAGATATGGATGATGGACAACATCACAGGAACCGCGATAACGACGATTGGGACAATCTCGACGACATTGACCTCAGGAAGGCAAACCGGATGAGCGGGATCGTGAAGACTGGACATGATGAGCACATGGTGGGTGGTTCTCACTTTGACGTATAATGCGGCAACTCCTTTTTCCTGCGCAGTATTATTCAAGTCAAGCTCCACGGCGTTTCAACCATGCTGGAGATTGATCTATCTCTACGTGTCATACAGAAAGCAAAAAGTAATATTTCGCAAAACTAAAAAACCTCACCTCTTCTTACCCAGTTTTGCATGTGGGTTACGGATGTCTAATTTGTGGAATTATATGCATCGAGGTCGGCTGGTATTGCATTGCATTGATCCTCGAACTGTACGGGACTGATGGCGTTTTATGGTTGTGGAAAATGAGAAGAGAGAGAACGAGAGACAAAAAATAGGAGGATCAAGTCTATTTTGGTCGATCCCTCCGTTGAGGGCCATTTTCCCTTAGTTTGATTCCCAGCAGTAACAGGAGGGCCATATGAGTAATGAAATGAGAATGCCACAGCTATTCTTGAAAGGTCCCGGAAGGGAAATCGGCCTCTCTCGTTTTATGCTAAACTTGTCCTTGTTGGACAGAGTAGCCTATGGAAGAGTTCGAGCCTAGCCTACCAGCCTTGTCCGTCTTGTGGCTGTCGATGACGTTGATTGCCACCTGACGTCGATAGCCAGCCAAGAGCTAGTGCAACATAGCTTGAGGGATGAACGATGCATGGTATTGGATTATATGACAGTATTCGAGGGAAGTTGAAGTCATGGGTACATCATCGATGTTAGAAGGCATGCAAGGCTAATCCGCATATGCCCCGCAAAGTTGGGCCGGCAGCTTGAGACGTAGAGGCACGGTTAATCAGTTATCGTCAGGAGATAGACATATGGTTTCGAGGTTCTACACGCAATAAAATATATATAGAGTCACTTAGGAATGATCGTTAAAACAAGTTGCTTGTGCTTCATTTGTCGTTCGCATTTCGCAATTAGCTCCTACAAGCACCCAGAAAAAAGGGCTGGTTTTTAGGAAAATGTACACAGGATTCTTGTCCCCAATCCACTTGCTTCTGCTTCTTCTTTCTCCTTGATCGCTCCGGCTCTTCTTCTCGGGGGTTGAGTTGATGTCAACCGCCTTCTTTTTGCTATCCCATGAAACGGCGGCGCTAGGCGGTGAGAAATGACACCCAAAAATGTGCCGCGGTCAGGGTAGTCTATGTGCTCCCAAAGGTTAAGAAAAACGCTTTAGTGATGAGGCTCATCCTCCTCCTCGGCCTCAAGCCAGTCAGCAACCTCGGGGGTGCCAGACTGGGCAGAGCTGTCCTGGCCCTCAATCTCAACGGCCATGCTCTCGTACTCCTTCAGGTTGCCGGCGAGGTCGGTCTCCTCTGGGGAGGCAGGTGTCTTGGGGACGTTGAAGGTCTGGACGTTGCCCTCAGCATCGGACTCCTTGACGGCGGGGATCTTGTAGGCCTTGAGCTCCTTGAGATAAAGCTCTTGGACGAAGTCGGCTGTGAAGGTATGATGTCAGCAAGTGGACGTTGACTCGGCTAGATCATATTTGAGCTGATCGGATAACGGCTGGTCAATTTTGATGAGAGACGCTAGATAATATATCCAAACGGAGTTCGAACCCGGATTGATATCTAGCATTTGATGCTGGTTGTTTGGCGACGTCGGAGCTTGGGTGGAGTGCAGATTCGGGTCTAGAGGGACAGATCCGACCGGGAGAAATAGGTGGTCGAGACGATGTATTCGCGACACCCAAAGGCATTGACCGAGAAGCATAGAGCAGCGTAGATAGAGTCTTACCTTTCCGGGAGACAGTGGGAGCAATGAAGCCCCTCACCTGAACGGCATTGGGTCTGGCGACACGAGAAACAGCCGCAACAGCGGAGCGAGCGCGCTATAAAACCATGAGTATTTTTTCATCGCCTAGGCCTGACTTTTTCTCTCACCGAAGCCCTGGAGAGTTGAATGAGCATTTTGAATGGCTGGTGGTGGCTCAATTGAAGGGGTAACTCCGGGGGAGATGGGCGAGGGCGAGATCGAGGGCGAGGTCGATTGAGGGTTTTGGGGGGAAAAATCGTGAGAGGTTGCACTGGACCATGCGTCTTCGCCCCCGGTTAGAGCGGTTCGGCCTTGCTATCGTGGAGTTGGTGCCTCAGGTTGGGCAGCTGCCGGAGCATCACGGATCGATCACACGTGACATTAGAGAAGTGTGATTGGCCAGGATCGATCAATATATGTTGCATGGGGCTCTCCCTGCTCGGGCTATTCACTTACACGGAGATCAGTCAGTATGGATTTCAATGCTCAACTGGTTCGAGAGAAAACATCCAACTACTGTAGACTGGTAGAGTCTTGCTTACTGCCACACTCCTTCCAGGTCTTTCCAGTTGTCGCAATTTGCTATATTCAAATATAAAGAAGCAACAGCTTCCAAAGTTCATGCTAACCAGGTTGTACAACACAACGGCCAACAAAAATGTTTGATCGAATCCTTTCATCAAGTTTATTGATATGGTATATGCTAAGTTAAAAAAGGATTTCCAAGGTAACAAAGAAGAAAAAGAAGAGAACGATTGACATCGCAGTTAAAACATCTTGCCAATTATCAGATCCAGTCCCGATGGGCCGAAAATCTATGGTATCACAATTCACGAGTCCCGATATCCGAAACACCTTCTAAGCATTACAGTTCCGCCATATTACTCCTCTTTTAGGTTGACGAGACAGTTTATCGTGCCTCCTCCTGAGACATCTGTGGAGAGATTTGCTTGGCACGAGAAGCGTTCCTTCGCCTCTCACCAATAAAGGCAGCAGCCAGGTAGAGGATGGCAGCGATACCGGCAATGACGGAGTATGCGATGATGTACGCAGTGGATGAGTTGGCAAGCTGAAGGCCAAGGCCTCCGTTGACGATACCGACGATGATGAGGGCTCGACCGAACCAGACGTGAACATGGCTGACAACTCCTCGCTTGCGGTGGCTCACAAAGTACCGATGGTGCATGTAACCAAGGACAGGCTGCAGGGTCATCAAGGCACAGACAGCAGTGCCCATTCTTGTGTGAGCTTGTTTTCCCCACTAAAGTCTCATGTTAGTACTGATAGACTAGGTAGACAGGTTCCGATGCGAGCGCATCGCAGGGGAGAACTTACGTAGCCACCATCACGAGCATATACGTATCCAAGGCCAAATCCAGCCCACATGAGGAGCAACATGACAACTTGCCAGCCCGCGTGGATGAGCCACTTTCCAAGCATGGGCATAAGGATTGCACCCAGAGGATATCCAGCAATGAAGACAATCGACATGATGATACCGTGAGCTCGCAGAACAGTCTTGCTGGGGCTACTGCCACTTCCGTTCTGTGTCACGGCACCGCCAGAGCTAGAACCAGAGTTCGAGTTGGTGTTTTCGTTGCTGTCGGTGAATGGGTTGCTGTCAGAGCTCATTGTGGCTTTGGCAAGGTCAACACTGAAGTCCACGTGCTTGTCGTGCTCAGAGATGCGCTCCTCCATGCTTGTCGAATCCAGGGAATTTCCATTCTTCCAAGCTGCAATCCACGAGCTCGTGCCCTTTAGACTAAGGTCAATACAGTTGTTGCATCGAATGTTGGCGATCATCTGATTGTCCTTGATTCCAGAACCGTCGAGGAGCTCGAGTCCGCTTCGCTTGGCGTAATTGGGCATTACCTCTCCGACACCTCTCCTTGGGCTCAGGGTGACATTGCCGTTGCCGTCTTGGTAAATGATGAACATGTCGGATCCGGCCATTTGGGATCCAGTGCCTAGTCCTGCCCATTGTGCGGATGTTGGTGCCTTGATCTGGAAGTAAAAGCTACCAGATCCCGCGCTGGCAGAAGCCTCAGGGACACCCCATCGGAAACAGACGTCGCCATTGTCCGGGCAGAAAGAAGATGTGATGGCAAGTGCACTGCCAGCAGCAGCTGAAGCAGAATTGTTAGCTGGGAGGGAGTGGTGCGTTGAGTTGATGGGAGCGACTTACAAAGCACCGCTAATGGTGTGCTGAAAGTTGACTTCATGGTATTATTGGGAACGAAATAGAGACAGATGAAGTGAAGAGATACGGGAATTGATTTTTACTGCGAGTGAGGAGATTGGAATCTTACATGAGGGGGACAACGAAAGTACTAAATATAATAAGCACAAAGAAAGCACAACTGGACGTAGACCAGGGGGGCATTCCTATATTGAGACGATCGTCCACTGGGCCACAGACGCTACGCGCCGCAAAGCCACGGCAGTGCTGTATGATACAAAGCCTGGTGCCGGTGGTACGGGACGATTTACGAAGTCGAATGCCACCAAAGGGACCCGGCAGATGACATTACAAGTGCCGCCATTAGTTAGTCTGGCTCAAACGGACGGATCCCTTGAGCAAGTTGAGCCCAAGGCTTGGCCCAAGAGAAGGGATCGATGTTGTCGTCAGCTCTTTTGTCGGATCCGCCCTGGTTAATCCTTGTCAAGCATGAGATGAAATGTGTTAAGGTTTCACTCACACTGCCACTGCCCAGACAGCTAGCTATCCATGCTATCCATGCTATCAACGCTATCAACGCCAGTGAATAGGCTTAAGCCATCCCGGGATTCAGTGCCGAGATGGCGGCAGTTTGCCCGCTTAAGGGCTTCAGGGCACAGTCACGACGCCCGAACGATTGGTCAACGGCACATTTTCTTTCAGTCGAGGCATCATGATGCTGAAACTGTCGCCGTTGGCAAGGTGTGATGGTGTGCCTTTGTATCCGTTATCCGAACAAGAGGGAGTGGCCTCCTCTGTTTCAGTAGACCTCTTGGTGTTCGAATACGCGCTCAACTGCTCCATATGATGGACGCCCAGACTGCCAGTGCATACGACAACTGAGAAAGGCTGTGGTGACAGGCTTGCAAGGACTGAAGGAAATGGCGGCCGACCCTTACAGGGATGTCTCCGCAGGTGAGATCTGGGCTGTCGGGAAGACTCTCTTCTTTGACTAGGCGCCCAAATCTGGTAAAAGATCTGATTATGCTTCTCTCTCGGGTAGATTGGTCAATCCGACATCAGACAGTCATCCCACGGCAGCAGCGTTATCCCACGTGGAGCACCGAGGTTTCAACGTGTGAATAGCCTCAGAGGTCCACGTCAGAGTCTACCATTGGCAGTATCGTATTTTGTTTGATGAGGTCGCATAAACAATTCTCTCCCACTCTCCGGGCTCCCCCAGGCCCACGGCTAACCCCCAAAACGGATACTATAACCAAGCTTCAGCCCAATGACATTGTCCCAATTTGCAACACGACGCTACAAGGGTCTGGCCTCGTGAATACGTCAGCTCCTCCAAACCAAAGCTTATTCTCTACTCTAATTCTCTCCGAATAAGGCGAAGCACCTTTATCTTTTCGTGCTAGGATTTGATTATTCGATCATCACAAAGCAGCTTCGTCGATGATGCCAAGAAACGCAGATGCAGTCTGATCGTATCGTCTCAGTCGATGGCATGCAATAGTCTACGCCTCGTACATGATGATTGCGCGGCCCTCCATTTCATGTTGCAGATGCACTTCTAACATTTATTCATGTAGTCTGTCACTGTTATCGTGGCCTGATGTGATGATCGCGCCGATCTCCAGTCTGTGACGCATTCGTTTAAGCTTGTAGATGTTGGCGTTGTAGTTGTCACCCATCGATGCAACTTATTCCTCCGATAACTGAGTCTTTGAAGCCGCTATCTATTCCTAACTTTAGTTGACGCGTATGGCACCAATAGCCAAGGTACTCAGACAAACCTGCTCAAGTGTCTCAATCTCACCCTTCTGCATGTTATTCCCGATTATGTGAGATCATGTTCTTCCATCGTCGATTTCTCCATCTCTTTGACTGACAACCTAATCATCACGACAACGGCATTACTCGTCCAAGTACGAAGCCGCAGTCATGCTCTTACAACCCAACAAATACCAGCCTGTCAGCTCAGCCTAGGGCTAATCATAGGCTTCATAGCCCCAATCCATCATTTGTCACTTGCCCCGGCTGTTTGCACGTTTCGGGCAGTTATCAACATCCTAGTCGATGGCAAGGATCATGTATAGAAACGAAAACTCTATTGAAATCTACAACCAGACTGACTTAACAGATACTACAGTACCTTCCAACGGCCATTGAGGCCCTGTCTTTGTTGTACCTAGCTGCTCTTTCTGTACCTAGGTAACGCAAAAAAACCGCACCAATCAATACGCAAGCATCTTGAATAACACCTATACCTCTCAATCAACTCCCCTTCCCCTGTCTCTATATTCTATAATCGCAATTTCTCTCCTCCCGACAGTATTCACAATCAGGTGTGGGCAAAAGAGGCGAATCGATCTTCATTCAACAGGCTTGAAGATGCAACAAAACTAAATCCTCCAAAGAGCTCATCCTTAGGAAGACTTCGAGGCCAGGCCTCCTTGTTTGGTAGCACCGGGCTGATGGACAGCTCCGTAAACTCTGGGGCGAAGTTCTCGGCTAGCTCAGGGTCCGTGATCATGGGCTGAATTGGTGGCTCAAGCTCGCGCTCCGCCAACTTCTTCCAGTCAATCTTGCGGAAGAACCGGTGTTTCTTCATCGTCGTCAGATCCTTGGGCATCGTGGCACCGAGACGCTTGCTGGGGTCCTTGCGAAGAAGTCGGGTGAGTAGGTCTTTGGCATCAGGGCTCAGGAAATAAGGAAGAACCAGCTTCTGCTTGACAATGTTGTCTTGGATCTTGGCGTGGTTTTGGCCACGGAAAGGCGGATTTCCAGTCATCAGGTCGTATCCGAGGGCTCCAAACGACCACCAGTCGACTGCCTTTCCATACTTCTTCCCAAGGACCACCTCGGGCGCCATGTACTCGACAGTTCCCAGCATCGAGTTGCAGCTCTCATTCTGGTCGACCGAGACCTTGGAAAGGCCAAAGTCAGTCAGGAGGAGATGGCCTTCAGCGTCCAAAAGGCAGTTTTCCGGCTTGAGATCGCGGTAGACCACGCCGAGATCGTTGTGCAGGTGAGAAATGGCTAGAAGCATCTCCGCCATGTAGAATGCTGCCACATCCTCCGAGAACATCTTTTCGGTGTTTAGATGGGTGAAGAGCTCACCGCCCTGTCCGTATTCAAGAATGAGGTATAGCTGCTCTTGGTCTTGGAAGGCATAGAACAGCTTGACAACAAATGGATGTCTGTTGACGGACTCAAGAATCTGTCGCTCAGTCTTGGTCTGCTCAACGAGCTTCTTGTGGACGACAAGCGAGGCCTTTTTGAACTGCTTCTGAGCGTAGAGTCTCCCAGTCGCGCGTTGCTTGACGAGCAATACAGTACCATAGGTACCCTTGCCGAGACATCGCAGCTGTTCAAAGTCCTCCGATGTCATCTTACGGTTTGGCACAAGGCCGCCCTCTAGGGTTTCGAGATATCCACTACGCTCTCGAACACTCTCGCTAGCAAAATCGTGCTCGAGGTTAACCTCGTAACTAATGGAGCTGTCTGAAATCTCGCTACCAGCCTCGCTGCGAACATCCTCTCGACTGTGCGTACGGCTGATCATTTGCTTTCGAAACTCGAGCGCCAGACCCTGTTGACTTCCAGCACGACTCATGGAGTGGCATGGCGACCCTCCATCAAGGCTCAGAGGCTCCATCTGCATTCGCAGTTTGGCGATGCCCGACATGGCGGGCGAGGGATGGGCGCGGAAGGTAGGGCTGCAGTTAGCGCTCACGACATCATTGACCATGAGGTTTCGGCCGGGGGTCTTGCGCCGCGGAGTAGGGGCCTCGCTGTGTCCGTGGTCCGAGTCTTCGTCGCCCGAAGTTGCAGGTGTAGTCTGGAATCCGCGGACGGTAGTGACCGCGGCAGGTGCCTGGCTTATCATGGTGGGCGGTATTTAAAGTGGTGGTCCGGGACTCGGGGGGTTAGGAACGGCACGGTTATGCTCTGATAACTACACCACGCAGCACTCGCCCAGCTCAGACAGTGGACAAGTGCAGATAGTCGTGCTATTCAAGGGAATCCTCGTCGGCGCTCCGGATCTGCGCGGGGCTGTGATTCGAAGTGACGCTCGATTTCGTAGAAGTTCGCGACACGCATCTGGTATCGGAAGAAAGAAGTACGGAAGACGGCAGACTTTGCTATATGCATTTGGCAGCGGATAGGTGTCGTGGGTAGGTATGTTGAACTGGTGTTCACCAAGTGTGGTGTGAGGAGGAAGAAGAGAGAGGGAATGGACAAAGAACGGGTCCTTTTGGTATTAAATCAAGTAAGAAAAATAAAACAAGGATTTTTTGGTGGCCATAGCCCTGCGCCCATTTCAGCAGGTGCGCTGTAACTCCGCGATTTTTTAGGCTTTTTTTAGGCGGTCTTGCATTGGCTGTATGTATGATTCAGCCCGCCTTGGGAATCGGCTGGGCCGTCGCCTGCCTTCAATCAAACCCCTTGTCTTCATAGCCCGAGCGTCCACTTGGAACGCGGGGAGGAATTAAAGGCTCGGGGGGGTCCTAGTCAGGCGGGTGTTACAAACTACCTACCTACCACTCAAGTTTGGATGTTATTCATAAAAATAACCCCTGGGACTAGCACAACTCATGAAAGTTCAGGGGATGCACTGCATCAAGATTGTCGAACCTGGCTGCTGGAATCCGGAATTCACTAGCTCGAGTCGAAACATAAGACATGGACCGTGAGACTTGAGGAGTATGTGAAAGCATTGTCGCATTAACCATAATTATATTTGCCCCTTTTTGTTTAATTTGTGGCTGTTGAGCAAGGACTTTTGTTGCTCCCTTGGCTGACCCCGTGCTGTCAACAGGAGGCAGCGAACAAACATTGAACGTGACACTTTCTGATCCGTCTGCCAGATTCTGTTCTTCATGTCAGCATCAGAAGGCATGAAAGATGACCGAGAATCTTGAGACACTGACATCACCAATAACCTGACAGGCCTGGGCCATGCGGTGATCGATCCCGCAAAAAGCGAATGGTTGGTCTTCGTTAAACTTTTAGCTTGTCATTCTTTGGGGGCCCATTTAAACGTTGGATGCTAACCCAGCCAAGACCAGGGTGAAGAATATAGGACTGGTTAACTGCTTACTGAGGCATGCACATTAGTACTAACTAACCTCCTCCCAACTAGGTACTAATCTTTAAAGGCAGAACAACATGAAGGGTAAAATGAAACATGTGTTGTGAGAATTACATAGTATGGGCTTTTTATGTATTCATTCGTTATTCTTTCACTAGTGATCTATTATTCTTTTCCTTTTAAATACATTTTTAGCATAAATAACTCCCAGGTTGACGTAGGCCCAGGCGATCGTCGGCCACCGGCGAAATAAACTGCCGACACAATATGAGGCTCCAAGGTCGCGTCTGGGAAATTTCACATCTACCAATCCAAGATCGCGCGCAAAACAGCAAGGCTGCAACCATAGCATCAGCCCTCGATTGACAAAATTCGGCACCTTCGATTCCAGCTTTTAAAAAGAAAAAGAAAAAACTCCTATACAACGACAACCATCATCAAACTCTTCACTGCTCGTGCATAAGCGAAGCTATCATCTACCTGCGTTTGGCCATCTCCAGCCAAGATGATGCACCCATCGCGGCAGGCGTACGTCGAGGACGCCGAGCCCCAAGGAATCGCACTGGAAGATGTCCCCGATGACCATGACTACGATATTCCAATGGGCGGAACAGGTGTTCCATCTGAAAAGGCTTCAGCAATCCTCAGCCAATTCAATCGCAAGCGCCTAGCAGCAACGATAGCAGTCCCTACCGATGATACTCGAGTCCGCGCAAAGCTTCGGGAGATGGGAGAACCAGTCACTCTATTCGGGGAGGCACTTGTTGATCGTCGAGATCGATTACGGGAGCTTCTTACCATCCAGGCAGAGATGACAGGCTTGGAAAATGGTGATATTACGATGGAGGAGGCTGGAGACCAGGAGCAGGAGGAGGAGCAGGAGGAGGAGTTCTACTCAAGAGGTGGGCTTGAACTTCTACAGGCGCGACTAAAGCTTGCTGAGTACTCTCTGCCGCGAGCCAAGAAGAGGGTCGAATTTCAGAAAGCCGAATCTACGATCCCTCTACGCACCCAAGTCAAGTTTCGTAAACAAGTCAAGGAGAGATTACAAGCATTCGAACTCCAGGGCAGTCAGACGGTTGGCGAACGTCATGTCAGCATGACTCGCATATCTCCCAACGGCGAGTTGGTCGCTGTAGGCAACTGGGGTGGGCAAGTCAAGCTGGTCGAAATACCAAGCTTGAACCAAAAGACAACCTTCCGCGGCCACACCAGCAAGATTAGCGGCTTATCTTGGTTCCCCGGATCTACCCTGCCAGAACACAACGTTTCGCCCGACGCCGTCAACCTTGCGTCAGGCGGTGCCGAGGGCTCGATTCATTTATGGTCTCTGAACCAAGATACTCCCCTGTCCACACTCGAAGGGCATTCACAGCGAGTATGTCGTATCGAGTTCCATCCCTCTGGACGTTATCTGGCCTCTGCTTCTGAGGATACTTCGTGGCGTCTCTGGGATGTCGAAACAACCGCAGAGGTTCTTCTTCAAGAAGGTCACTCAAGAGGTGTCTACGCTGTCAGTTTCAACACTGACGGATCCTTGCTCGCAAGTGCTGGTCTAGACAGCATAGGTAGAATCTGGGACTTACGTTCCGGACGTACCGTCATGATCCTGGATGGACATCTTGACGGACACATAAAACCCATCCATGCGCTGGACTGGAGCTCTGACGGACACAGGGTACTATCTGGCTCAGCTGATGGTTGGATCAAGTGTTGGGATGTTCGAAAGGTGCAAAGGACAGGCGGTATTGGTGCGCACACCAGTGCCGTCTCTGATATGCGTTGGTTCAAAGGTCTCGACGACCCCCTCACTGGTGTTCCACCTGGTGTTGATGATAAGGGTGCACAGCTACCTAAAAAGTCGGGCACCTTCTTCATATCAAGCGGTTTTGATAGAAATGTCAAGATCTTCTCGGCAGACGACTGGACACTGGTGCAAACGCTCAGCGGCCATACAGGTCCAGTTGCCAGCGTCGATTATAGCAGGGACGGCAAGTGGATTGTCAGTGGAGGCCATGATCGCACAGTCAAACTATGGGGTCGCAATGATGGTGAGGGAGTCTAGCGTCGGGGCATTGCTGACGAAGAATAGATCTGGGTAGAATAAGACAAACAAAAGCTACTGTGAGATACCCCAAAAATTCATAATAATAGGTAGCCAGAATAAATAAAAACCGAAGAATGACCAGGCAAGCAAGCACCAATAGTCCAACAATCATCCAAAGCGGGCCTTTTCCCATTCATCCAAAGTGGGGGGGAGTTCCTATTGTTTCATCCGTTGAGTTGGGTGTTACTATCGCCCATTGGAGGATCATGTGTCCACCCTCCTGTGCTGTGATTAGATAACGCTACCCGAATTCGGCTCTAGTTTGTTGCCCCTGCTGTCAAACGCCAACTTCCTTTAGATCAGGTTCCTTGCAGTGCCGGCTAACTTGGACTTCGCATCACTTTCAACTTCGCATCTACGTGCGTTAATCATTGGCACCCCTTTCTCAGACCCACGCAACCCTCTCCTAGGAGCCATTTCCTTATCAGCGCTACAAGTATCGTTATCCTGATTCAAGATCACCGGCCATGGCGAGTATCGATCGCTACAGGCCGCCCAGGGAAGGGTATCAACCCCCGACCCTACCTGCAAACCCTCGACCTGAGCGCGATTCGAGATCACGATCTCCCCGGCGTCGCGATACCGTTCCTCCAGCAGTTCCAACTCCTCCGCAGCACTCGACACGAACATCTCCCCCCCGACTACAAGCCCGACAAACCCAAGAATCACCAGCCCGATCCGGTGCGCAAACTCCAGTAGCTGTTCTTAACCAATGGAACTTTTCGTCGGACGAAGTGCGAAGTACACCTAGCATAGTCGAGGGTCTTTCGCCGGCGGAAGAGAGGATGCGCAGGGCCAAGGGCGTCAACTTCATCTACCAGGCGGGCGTCATGTTGGATCTCCCTCAGATTACGCTATGGGTAGCTGGAGTATTCTTTCATCGGTTCTTCATGCGCTGCCACATGGTCCAAGATAAGGGTGGAATTCATCATTACGTGAGTTCTCCCACCTGATCTTGCAATTCCAATGTCTCTCTGGGGCAGTGAAAGACTGTTCTTGACTGAGCAGCATGCAATTCTTTTCTATATGCTAACTTCCACAATCAAGAACATCGCAGCAACGGCCCTCTTTCTAGCCAACAAGACCGAAGAGAACTGCCGCAAGACAAAGGACATCATTATCGCCGTAGCCAAAGTTGCACAAAAGAACGCCAAGCTCGTTATTGATGAGCAGAGCAAAGAGTACTGGCGATGGCGAGACAGTATTCTCACATACGAAGAGGTCATGCTAGAGCAACTCACTTTCGATCTGATGGTGGACAACCCCTATCACCACTTATTTAAGTTGCTCGATCAGCTTGGAATTGTGCATAACAAGAATCTGCGGCAAGCGGCCTGGGCTTTCTGCAATGATGCTTGCCTTACATCGATCCCTCTGTTGATAGGACCTCGAGATGTTGCCATCAGCGCCATCTTCTTCGCGAGCATATATGCGAACCAACAAATTGAAGACATCAATGGCGAGCCCTGGTGGAAGCTCCTCAAGGGTGACGAGGTCCTTTGTTCTCATGCTATCGAGGTGATGCGCCAGTTTTACACGGAGAATCCGCTTAGAAAGCAGAACCCGTCGCTGCCATCACCAGCATTCCATCTCCAGAACACCAGAAAACGCGGTGATACTCTGTTGAGCCAACCAGACACGTTGTCGTCAACGACCGGTACCCCCTTGGAAGTTGACCGGGCGAGTCGCAGCCCTGGTGCAAACTCTAGAGTCAACGGCGCGGCTCAGGATGGTGAAGGACGATACCCAGAGAGAGATGAGGGTTCTCCGTCTCGGCATGACGAGAACGGAAGACCTCCGAGGTCACCACTCAAGCGGAGAGAGCCTGACGATGGCGAGGAACAGAGCGACAGAGCGGAGAAACGAGCTAAACTCTCGGAAGATGAGGAGGGAGAACTAGTTGAAGATTGATACCAAGGTTGCGGTTCGTATGCAACACAATACAGCAATACACTATTTGTAGAGTACGGGATAAAGAGGCGTTTAAAGGTTTCCTTTAGTTCGTGAGTTAACATCCGCTTACGTGAGAAGGTTGATAGGTATTTACGCATGGCAAAAGGCTGGATCTGGTAGAGCAGGTAAGCGTTCGGGAGGATGCTCCCAGAATACGGCGTTTGGATGTAGGTGGTAGACGTGCTCTGCTACTGCACTTAGTTTTTAGCTCATGATCGAGGATATATCTCGGGGGAGGTTGATAGATAGCGGCAGACGACGCCCATTCAAGTACAGAATTGAAAATAAATCGTGCATAATGCCTCGTGTTTGTGGCTAAGGAGAGCACTTGTATTTCATGTATATTATTGCGTGCTCTTGTAGATATCCTAGGGATCGAGAACCACGAATGGTTGTGGGTGGTGTTGGTATATTGAATTGGTCTGACTTCCCTTTTCCCACTGGTCAGGAATCTCTCGATTTTCCAGATGCCACATACTCTATTGTCTGGCCTATCATTCCCAGGCCATTTCTTCTTTACCATGATTATTATTGTAAAAGTAAATATATAATGAGGCTCCTTCAGGACATTTCGTACTACACCCTTCGGATACCAAGATATGCCAAGTACCCCGAGCTTCTACAAGTAATACCTGCCAGTTCTCTTCCTTTGGCCGAACCCATAGGTACCTTAGTAGGTGGTTTCAAGATTGGATCCTGTCAACCTTCCTGTACACGTAGCTAGCTGCCTCAGTCATTGCTCGTCCCCGACCCAAGTGCTCGCTTGCTGCCTGCGCTGCACTGAATAAACTGAATGCAGAGCCTCAGGCTTCCCAGAAATTCTGCCAATCAGCTCCACTCACCGCCTTCAATGCTTCGCTATAAAATCTCGTCGTGTCCCGCTCAAGCTTCGCTTTTTTCTTTTCCTTTTCTCCTTAGCTCTCTTTGCCTTTTGGCTTAGATCAAGTGTAGTATCTGTTCTTTTCAGTTTAATCTCTGAAAGATGTCTAAGGACATCAATCGTGATTATTCCTATTTTTGGCTTTCGGGCAGTTTCCTCTGTGCTTGCACATGATTCTGCCCACAGTGTCCCTGGTATTACACTGCCTCCAGGTGACGCGAACACTACATGGGCTCGGTTTTCATTACTTGCTCGGGCTTGTCCTGGGCAGTGAAGAAGACACTTTTGTGCGTGACGCTAGAATAGATGAGATAGGCACTGTTTCTTTGTGTTTCGGTTCTTCGCGTACACTAGAATGACAGGCTGTCGGAAGAGACAACGCTTCAACACGGTCTTTCTCGGTGTTAGTGAGGAGTGGCTCCGCTGGTGAACGATCTTGCCGTGCTCTTGAATCCAACCTGCTTATGTATATGTAGAAGCAGTCAGTACTCAAGTGTTGGATACCATCATCTCCAGGTTTCATTTTAGGGTCGACTTTCTGGTTCGTAGCGTGATGCGAGCAAATGTAACACGGGGTAGTTCAGTATTGAGTACCTACGGTATGTTTCCCGCTACTAAATACACACGCCGTTGACCTGTGATCTTGCTTGTGCTGCGGCTTCTTACGACTTTCGTGTTCGTCGATTTCTACGTGGCTTCCTGAGGCACAGACAGGATAGAGGCTGCTGCTCCCATGAATCCAAAGTTGTTTGTTCCTCGGAGATAAAGTGGCGTTCAAGTCGATCTACCTAGTAGTTACCTAGGTTGGATAATAATACAAGAGACATGCACAACCCAATGTCAAGTATTGAAAACCGTGACAAACACCACATATCCGCCGCCAACACCCAGCATCGCGGCTTTGTCGTGTGCTTTGGTCGCGGAAGCAGTCCCGATTAGGCCTAGTGCCTATGCTCTGTGAGCTCCTCCAAAAAGTCCACCACAGTCACCCACATTGATTGTCGAAACAGCTTCAACTGATACCCACTGAACGAGTCCAGTAATTCCCTTCAACGCACTTCAACCTCTATAGCTGGCCAATATCCTTTGATACCACATTTAGAACCCAAGCACGATATCGCTGAGGAGATTCAGACGTCATGGCTACACTCGGTGGATATCTCAACAGTACGACGCCGTTCCCAAGCTCTACTACCTACCTCACCGGCTTGCTAACACAGACCGCAGAGAAAGTCCTGATCGTGACAGCCGATTCGCGTATTCTTGTCGGAACTCTGGCAGCATGCGACCAAACAACCAATCTGGTGAGTGCCCTCCTACTTATTTTGACTATACAAACGCTCACGGCATGTGCTTAGGTCTTGAACAACGCCGTGGAACGAATTATCCGGACGCCCGACGATCCTGAGCCATCCGCTCAAGTGCCTTTAGGTCTATACCTCGTCCGCGGCGACAACGTATGCTCAATCGGCCTCGTAGATGAGGCGCTCGACGACAGCATCAACTGGACAGAAGTCAAGGGTTCAGCAATCGGCGGTATAAAGCACGTATAGGCTACACACTCGAAACATCGTAAAGCAGTCCGCACTGCGACATTTTCTCTCGTGTTATTCTGTTTGGGGTACAGCATCCACTGCTGGAGGTTTGGGAAGCTTCTTTTCCACGGCATCGATAGGATCACAAGGCGTTCGAGTTCAGGGAGTTTAGACAATTCATCTTGGCCTTCGCCACGGTATATGCTTTCAACAATTGGAGATGATTCATTTGACTATTTAAGCTGACGCAAGATCGACAACCTGGACTCTATCCAAAGATGCGCTGCATGAGCACTTCCTTGAAGATGTCATGTCCGGGAGAATCGATCACACGGTTGAGACGGTTACCCTTGAGGACACTCAGCCAACCGTGGTCGTCGCCAGGGACCTCATCGAGAGTCAAGATATGGGGGTCCTCATTGGGGTTTTCTGAGAGGGCGACTGCGGCTTCGGCAGGCTTCTTTCTGAATCTACGATCAACGACATGCATTCCATGTGTCCATTGACCGCTTGTCTCCACACGGATGTCCTCCAGTTTCTCGGGTGTCTTCCACTTAGGATCATCTCGGGTCAGCATATACCATACCGTCAGGGGATCGTGCAACGAAAGCCCGGGCTCGTTTTCATCACCCTCCATATCCTCGATCTTGCTGAAGGATTTAGTGACAAAGTGCGACACCCACCGAGCAAGTGGGCTGCCAGCTTCGACGTGAGCCTGGATGTTCTCCTTGAAGTAGTTCTTGCCAATCAAGTGAGGGGTAGTAATATCGAGGGGGCAAAGTGTGAGCTTAAGCTGGCGGGAAAGTTTGTTTGGGTAGGCTTTCAAAGTTGAAAGCTCCTGGGGAATAGTCGGCATCGTGGAGCTCGGCTTGGGGGAGGTGAGTGCGTAAACCCGAGCAGCAGCAACAGCATCGGCGTAGCAGTTGAATTCAGCCACGGGAGTACAGTTTCCCTCGACATTTACAGCACCGCCCATGACGACAAGCTCCTTCACACGAAGGAAAGTCTCGGGATCTTCTGCGGCTGCTAAGGCAACATTGGTAAGAGGGCCAACTGCAAGGATGGAGACAGTGTCCACGGGGTTCTCTTTGAGGATCCGGAGGATCTCGTGGTGAGAGGGCGCCTTGGATGGCGTGAAGAAAGGAGAATAGTCTCCGGCTTCGTTGGCGCCATCACTGAAGATGCCTTTCCAGGTTTCGGCTGGAGACAAATCAGGATGAGCCTCATGGACATTATGCAAGCCATCGATGCCGTCTACGGAAGCTCACATATTAGTAAAGGAAACCGAACGGATTACCTGGGCAGCTACTGTACTTACGGAAGTAATCCGCCATCAGCTCCTCGTCGCAAAGGGGGTGGTCAGGGCCAACAGCCACGATGGGCTTGTTTGCCTTCATGGCTCCGAAGCCTTCGGGTTTGCCAGTGGACTTCCTCCATTCAAGTTCTTTCCCAAGCACGTGGAAGAGAGAAACAACGTTTCGGAGACAGCTGAGATAGTCTTTAGTGTTGATTCATGATAGTGAACAGAATTCAAAGGTGTATTTACCTTTGGAGGGGGACATTGCCGTATGTGACGGACACCATCAGAACCTCAAGCTCCTCCGGTCTGGCACTGAGTGCAAGAAGCAGGGCCAGGATATCATCGACGCCTTGAAGTATTAGTATTTAGGTGCTCCAGCCTCAAAGCACATGACAGTTACCTGGGTCGGTATCGATAATGATCTTCTGCTTGGGAGCCATTCTCGAATTTGGAGATTATGTTCAGAGAAACCAGTGGCGACTTAGATGAGGAGCTCAAGCTTGTTCAACAAGTTTGAGAAAGTATGAATGCAGAGGAATCTAATCAACCTTGGATTTATTCTCACAGCCCCGTGGCCCAGGAATCAAATTCTTCGGGTACTTGCAGCTTAAAATTGAAACCTTGCAGGTTGAAAACAGGAGGATCAAAGTAAGAATCTTGTTCACACATGTTATGCCGATGAGCGTTTCCCCTCCTTCGGTTTTGGGCAGGTGGGCAAGTGGGGTGTGGTGTTAGTTGCTGAGATAAGCTTTTCGCAAGAGCTATTGGTTGTTCAATTGAGCGAGATATGAATGGGCATTACTTCTATTGGGTTCCTGTGGCACTTGCACGATAGTATGCGAAATCGCTGTTCTTACACGGATGTCAGAGTTGGAATACTTGCGAGATCCGAGCCTGACGCAGGGTAGTGCAGTTTGAGTTGCAGATGGCATGAAGTATGTGCAACCTAAAAAATCACTTCGACAGCCAATCAAATGAGTCCAAAGCAAGAGGTTAAAGGCTTCAGGGATAACATAGGTAAAGAAATAGCAATGTACCTACTTCGGAGCAATTATCAGTGACTCACGATTAACTTGTCCTCCCAGCCACGTACGTCTGACCAACGAAAACAATCCGCTTTCCTCAATGAATTGTATGCTTCCCTTGATATTTGGAGAGCATTCTCCCAGAGAATACGATACACACGTGACCAACAATGTGTTAGGTATATTCGAAGCTGGTACAGCCACTTCAACAAGGACCTTCGCAGATATTTGACTTGTAGCATACTAGGAAAATGAAATGCTGTAATTCACTGCCTATCATCTAGCAAAGTACATACCTCGTGATAAAACCTCTCACTGAAATTCAGGATCGAAGCTGCCCTTAGTGGTAATGAGCCAATCCCAGGCCCAACATTCATTGGATTGGATGCCCCTGGTTTTGATTGTAATGGACGGCTCCGCTATAATATCAATGAATATGTACCTAGTGTTTGTCTCATCCACCTCAGCCAGCCAAAGCAGGAAGTTGGTTGGAAGGAGCGAATTCAATGTAAAGACTTCCAGTCCTTTCTCCTTCCAACAACTGAACGACGTCTCTTCTCCGGCTGCCTTTTCCCAACAAAACTTGACGGATAAATCCCAAACGCCCCCAAGAATATAACGTAGCCATCTCCTCCTGTTTACCTCGTGTAACACGGGCAGTCGCTGACTTCCATTATTGAAAGCCTCTCCGTAAAAGTACAGTGGCTGCATCAGTTTCGATCCAAATCTCTCCAGTCAAAGTACCTCCTCACCACAATCCGCCCACGGACTACCTTTTCTCCCCACTCCGAAACCCCAAGCTCCCCACTGCCTTGGCGTCGGGTGCTTTCTGTCCAAACATTGCTCTACCTCCCCTGCAGTCGGAACCAATTCAGTCAATCCCGCGACCCTTCCTCGCCTCAGGTAGCCCAAAGACGACTGGCTGACTTGACTTCAAGCCACCTGGTGTCTTCTCCTTCTGTGTGATTTGCGCCAGACTCATCAATCTTCTTCTGAACCGACTTCCATCATTTCTCACCCCTTTCCTCATCTATTCACATTATAAACTTTTCCTTTTCCCTGTCTTTTTATTCCCCCCTAACTCTTCGCTCACGACTATCGACGCTCTCACGACTCAGCGATTGGCTGGCTCACTGCTTAGGACAATCTGGCCTTATAATTGCGACAGCTTAGCTGCCCCTGCCTAGCTCAACCTCACAACGCTTCATCCACAACTTCTTTTTGTACACAGCTGTTGCTCCCACCCGCTTTGGTTCGTTAGACCAAGAGGCCAACTGTCGTTAACCGATAGGCGTGCTCGAATTCCCACGCCTATTTCGCTTAACTTGGGATAGAGCCACGATCTTCGTCCCGAAGCTCGAAACGAATCTCGAGGCAACTTCGCTCAGCCTTGCACCCCTTACAACTACAACACTCAATCACGACAGATAACATGGGCTACCTCTACACCACTGCAGGCTACGCCCTGCTCTTTGCCGTCGCCTACGCTCTCTACCAACTATCTCAGGGCCAGAAGGCTGGAAACCAAGCGCGGGCTCAGATCAAGCCGGCCAAGAGCCCGCAGGCGGAGACTCGTAAGGAGGACCGCAAGAAGAAGCAGCGCCAGGAGGCCTTCGCATCAGAGGCACAGGAAGCTTCCAAGAAGCCCAAGGCTGAATCAGAGACCAGTGCTTGGACGAGTAGTGCGAAGGACAAAGACGACAATGTCGACAATCGCGAATTCGCCCGACAATTGGCGAAGGCCAAGGAAGGCACCAAGTTTGCTGCCAAATCTGATGCTAGTAAGCAGCGAGAGAAGTCTGTCAAACAATCCCGCGCCAACAAGGTGGCCAGCGCCGCCGAGGAGAAGGAGTCGGCTCCGTCATCTACCACTGGTGCCGACGGCGACGATGACCAGTCTCCTGTAACCTCACCCGAGGTCGGTCCCGCAGTCGCAGTCGCAGGCGATGTTTCCGACATGCTCGAGACCGCTCCCGCTCGCCCAACAGTTCTTCGTCTGGCCGACACCGAGCCCAAAAAGCAGAACAAGAAGACCCCCAAGGTGGAGGCTCCTGTTGAGACTAAGAAGCAGCGCCAGAACCGTAAGAAGGCCGAGGCGGCCAAGGCTGCTCGTGAGGAATCCGAGAAGGAGCGAAAGATTCTTGAGGAGAAGCAACGCCGCGCCGCTCGCATTGCTGAGGGACGTGCTGCTAAGGACGGCTCCCAGTTCACTGCTGCCCAGAGCAAGTCATCCGCTTGGAAGGAGGGAGCTCCCAAGGCCCCCGAGGCTACCCAGACGAATGGCTTTCATCAGCCGCTCGACACATACGAGGAAGCTCCCGCTTCTGCAGTCAATGCCCCCAAGAGCACCGACCGCAAGTGGATGGAGTCTCTACCTTCTGAAGAGGAGCAGATCCAGCTCCTCCAAAACGATGATGACTGGAGCACTGTCAAGACCAAGTCCAAGAAGGGTGCTAAGAATGCCACTTCAGCTGGATCTGGCGACGAGGCTGCGGCCCGCCCCGCCGTCCAGCCCAAGCAACCCACCGGGCCTAACAAGACTTCCCAGCCTTCTCAGTCCTTTGGATCTTTCTCGGCATTGACTACTAAGGGCGATGCTGCTGAGGAGGAGGAGGAGGAAGAGTGGGATGTTTAAGAAAAGCAGGTCCCAGATGGATGCATTGCGTGTCTTTGAGGCATGCCATTACACTTTCCTTATCACTTGTCTGTAACTTGACTATTTCTTTTCCCATCAACGAATTTCTGCCACAGTTTGGATCAAGAGGCAGTCTGCCGTCCGAACACGTGCCAAAACGTTGGTGGAGTGCGACAGCACAAGCGTTTGCGGTTGGGGAGTTCAGGGTTTATGGTCAAATTTTCGACGAGGCGAGGCGAGGCGAGGCTGGCCATTCCAAAGGCAGCCATTGAGAGAAAACGCCGACGGACACAGTTCACATTCATGGACAAAAAGCAAGGGTTCATGTTGGCCGTGGAAGAAGAAAAGCCCGCGGTTAATGACTGCATTGGTGAATAATGCAAGGCCAGTATTTGGAAGAAAATTGGGAAGTGTATTGATAGTCGATTCGATTGTTTGCGACAGTTTGTCGGCCCACATAAGAAGACAAAATGAAGCATAATTAGCCACGACTGAAGTACTTGAAGAGGTGTTTATAGTAGATTGGGTCAAGTTCACGTGTTCCCTTGAACTCTCCGCGATCTCTGGTAGTATCCCTTGTTGGAAGTTGAGGTAGGGGAAACTGGTTCAGGGATAGAATCTTGCCCAAGTCACAGCATGTCTAGTAGGTATGGAGTGTTCGTGACTTGATGAATGTGGAATGCAAGGCACTTCTTGAACAAGAGAAGTTGGAGGTAAGGGAACGAGTCTAGATTTGATAGCTTGTACGGAGTATGGGGTATCAAGTCCGGCTTTGGTGCCTTAGCCAATGGCAGTGAGAATGATACCCTTCAACACAAACATGTCTTTTTTCTGATTTTACGAATGCTCTATTTTGTTCACCGCTTCATGCGGCCCATGGCCATTACATATGTTGCGGCGTGCAGCGTGCATATTGAAGACTGTGTACATAGTGCATTGCCGGATGTGCATTGGAATGACCAGGGGCTAATTTAGTTACTAGCATCGACTTACAGGGTACGCCAGACCTGGGCCGTAGCATCTTATGTATGTTAGCAGATAGTATGTAGAGTATGTATTGTATGCGAGCATATTCCTGTATGTTATGGGGTTTAGTGTGGTGAGGGAATTGGGGTGTGAATCGCCTCCCGTCGTGATAGGTCTGTTAATGATCGTGTTCGGAGATGCCAAGCCGGGTGGAGAGGGAAAAAACGCAAGAATTGGGCCGAAGAGAGAGGAAGAGAATGAGGGGACCGAGCCGGAAGACGGAAGACGGAAGCGGGAAGCGGGGGCATGAGGTGCAGTTGCGGGATGAGGAAGCTTGCTACTAACCTATGCATGACGAAAGACAAGAGAACACGCTGGAAGAACCGGCAACTTTGGGGACATTTTGAGTTATTTACGTGGCAGACCTTTTAATCATCAGGCGTTCCCTTGCTTGGCGGGATGGGGCAACGTAAGGAAGGCAATTGATTGCATTTCGTTTAATTATATGATCTAACTACCTACCCAGGTAGGTAGTTTGTGACTGTGATTAAGACGTCGTATATTAGTAGATCTGCTGTTAGTTTAGTGCAGTAACAGTAAACCACTGTAGGCATTGACAAGGATAACCGAGTCTCAAGTGGGAGAGTTGTTGTTATCTGAGAGTGGACCAGTCATAGAGAAAACTAGCCTCGAGACTGATGTGAGTTTCGCGGCCAAGAAGCAAAGACGTCACGAATTTAATTTAGTTGAGCTCTACGAACCTACAGTACGACACTACGTATGCTACGTTGCTCGGCGTAAAAGTTAGAACATGGCGTAGTTTGTTTTTATCGTGCAACGGTGGCTTGGCTGACGGTCGAGAGTTTCGTGTATTGCTTCGAGTTATCAGCTAAAACAAACAAACAGATGGCAGATCCCGTCTGAGACCGGATGTTACATTGGGCCATTTGTAGACTGATTATGATAGACAATGATGGCATCAGAGGTAGCATCGGCAAGAGATTGATTGATTGGGCTTGCGGTAAAGCAATTCTGCTCAGTCTGCTGGACGTGGTGTCACGATTCGGCCCTCAACTCGATAGGCATTACCCGTCCAAGCCATAGATGCTGATGCCGAGAACAACTCCTCTCTCTGAATTCCCCAATCATTTCAACAGCCCAACCCCCTGCACTGAAGAAGTCTCAGATGGTCCAGGCCGCTGCACCCGCTCGCTCGATCCATCCATGCCCATGCCCATGGCACCCCAACCAGGTCCGACCAAGCGGGGGATTGGCAGTGGAGGACAGGTAGACCTCGACTCTTGGTACCTGGATCATTGGTGGACTTGAGCACATGTTGGAGCCTTGGAGGTCCCTTGTGTCTCCCCCCCTGCACGTTCGATGGTGATCCATGTGGTATTTGATGAGATGGGTGCGCCTCTTTTTCCCCCCTCGTCTTCTTGACATAGAAACAGAAACAACTGAAAATTCAACACGGTAAATGGCTTTACCCCGATCAATGCGCTGGGCTTATTGTTCATGATGGCAATGTTCTTCTGATGCTAGTTGAGTTGTATAGGTAATAAGTATAGGTAGTATGCTGTCGTCGTGGCTCGGTTGACTCGGCCAATACAACTGCCTTCCATTTCCCCTGGATCTTTAATTACCAGCCTGCCCCCCCCATTATCGTCGACCAAATCCTTGACCTTTACCGCAAAGAACTGTAGCGTGCTGCAGCTGTGGCCTTCTGCAGCTAATCCAGGCTGCCTACGGATACCTACCTCATCTATCCATCTGCATACGACCAGCCTGCGCCATTTCCAGCTGTCGCCGAAGCTGTATCCGTCCATATTATCGTACCTCGTTTGTATGTAGTCGGTCTAGGACTTGAGGTGGTTACTATAGCACCTCTTTAGCCCATCATCACCGCCGCCACCACCCTAAAAAGAACCCTCGTCTCTTGTCCTGTCCTCCCACCAACCTACTCATTATCCGATCCCGTATGGACCTGACCTGACGGGCCGCGACACGACAGCAGCAGTCGTCATAAACCCTGCGATACCCACAAATATATGAGATTGGGAATCTTCCTTCCTAGCTCTGGCTCCCTCAGACCGTATCTTACTCCGTACTCTCTGGTCGTTCATATCTCGTTATCTCGTTATACGGTCGACCCATTCCGTTTTCCATCTCAGCCTCTTTACTAACCCGCACCATCATCTCTGCCCTGCCCATTGTGTGACCTGTGCAAACCCCTACCTACCTACCTACCTAGACAAAAACCCAGTGACCACCCCGTTTTATCTACAGTGTCTAGTGCCCGCCGCAACTCTCTGTGAAACGTCGTCTCGCGCCCCTTTATCACCCACCACGATACCCTTGGTGGTTGGTCGATCACTCCCCTAAAGCAGAGAGACAAAGGGAAAGGGAACGAGCCCCAGGCCCAACGTTAGCTGTCACTTGTTTCTGGTTGACAGAATTGCGTTCTCATTCTCGTTCTCTCACATTCCTGTCCTTCAACTTCTAGGACCAAAGGGGTCCTTTCCAAGGGGGGACTCGTTAGCCAAGTTTCCGTCTGTCTCTCGCTCACTGGGATCGGCAGAGCACCAGAGCAATAAGCCCCAAACAGCCAACGTCTCCGGTCGCTCAGGAACGCCTCTTACGAACTTAACCTCCAACGACCGGCCCCTTCGGTTTCAGCTTTACGGCCACCTTCAAGCAAAGACGAAGCGTTTCTACTTTTACATACTTACATCCTTTGCCATTTGGCCATTGTGTTGCGCTACGTTGCGCTCCATTCCCCTTTGCGCACCGTTCTGGCCACTGCTGGCGTTGGCCTAGTCAGTACAGGCGCAGCGCCTCCTTCGCCCCAAAAAAGAACGACCACCGTCTATCTCGTCAAGTCCAGTCTCATTTACACCGCAGTCCTCACCCTCATCAATTCTTGCTTTCAGCCCTACTCGTTTTTCTTCTCAATTCAGCTGTCCACCCTTCGGCATCGGCATCCTCTTCAGTTTCGACTATCAATCTGCTCATTCTTGGGCTGGACCCCTTTCTCTCCGCTCCCTTGCTTTATGTCTTTGTGTCTTTTGGTGTAGCAATTGTCTTCCTCTGTCCATTGTTCTCTTGACATAATCGTGCTCGTCGTTTCATACGCATTATCCCAATTGAAAGCCGGCTGAGCGAAGCGACTCTTATGCCTGGTACACTGTATACAAAGCGACGACCACCAACATGTCTCTTCCCGTCGCAATTCAATCCGCTGTCTTCTATATTCTTGCCTGCACACCATGCGCCCAAGTTCGACATCGACAAAAGGTTCGCGAGCAGTCTCGGAGGGAGCGCGAGGAGAAGGCCAAGGTAGTCGGCGAGCAACCGGATGTATACCAACATCCCTCACCGTTTAGCACAAACCCCTATTGGCAAGAGGAGATTAACATGGGACCATCTTTACCACAAAAGAAATCTACCAGCAAGAATTCTAGTCAGCGTGGCCTCACAAGTCAGGGTGGAGAGAGCAGTGCATTCAGCGTATCTGAGCAGACACATCAAGGAGGGAGCCGCATCAATTTCGGCGCTAGCAATTCCGTCATTGCCGAAGACGACAACCTCTCCGACGATTGGAACCGGCGACATGGATATCAGAGAGAGGATGAGGAGCTATGGGGTCAATGGGGCGGCCAAAAGTTCAAGGAAGCCATATCAAAGGCACGAGATTCTGCCGGTCGATTAATCGAGTCTACACTCGGACTCGAGAAGGAGGTAACAGAACAGCAACGGCACGACTTTTACTTTCCGAAGAATCCTCCCGTCAACGAGTACCACCCTCCCGTCGTCAGCAGCAAGATTCCTTCGCGAAATGCCCACCAATGGATGCTGCAGCCTCCGCCGCCAGCCAAGGTCATGGAGGGCAAGGTGCCTGTTAGCCGGGCTGGAAGTTCAGGGAGCAAATCGAGCGGCAGGACATTGGTTGGGGACGATATGCAGCTTGGCCGACTTGTTCACGAGAAGCTTGTCATGGAGAAGCTGAAGAAGGAAAACAGCAACCCTACCGAAACCGAACTCATCGAATCTCTCTTCCTCAACCGCACTAGTCAGTCTCTCTCCGTCCACCGAACTCGAAGCCTTTCATTCGACACATCGGACGACTCGCTCGACAGTGGCTTTGCCAAGCGAAAGACACGCCTGCGACCGGTTGCCGCACCGCCAGGATACGATTCTTCTGATGACTCAGATTCCGACACGCCCATTCCCTTCTCGCAAAGTGCCATGAACCTGGGAGCCCGCCGAACACCCTCGGGTGCGGGACATGCCGCGCAACGACCAAAGCTTGAGACCATCATGAGCACAAGGTCCCCGACTGCCACCCGAATGTCCTCAAAGCGATCCAAGCGACAAAAGTCCACTCGATCCAAGAGGCTTTCAGGTGCTGCATCCCCTGTTGGTGATGACACCGACTGAGTCGGATTCGCGTGAAACAAACGCTCGAGCCACAGCGCATAAGATACGGCAACCCCCACGTCCTCATTACTTCTTCAAGACCGTTTCACCCTGCCACATAACTCATTGCGGTCTTGTCTCTTCCCTGTCTCACATGTCTTGATCTCTTTTAGCATCGTTATCTCCACCGTCTTCTCCAGTACATTGTTTCAGCTCATGTTTCTATTGTTTTATAAGCATTTATACGGGACCGGTTTTGGTTTAGCATTGGGCGGCATAGCACTTGGGCGTTGGAGCAGATTACATGATTCATCTTTTCTTTGTCTTGGTTTTTGAAGCACCAAAAGGCCGGCGATGTGTGCTTTCAAACTGTCGAATGACTTTATAAACAACACTGCGGCTTCACTATGCAGCCTTAAAAGCAGAAGTCCTCAGCAAGACACCAGCTGAGATCGAAAAATAGCAAAATTGGTTTAAAAAAAAAAAACCCCGTCCTCCCTTGTCTGTGAACTGTGATCTAGTGGAGGCCGAACCGATCTTGACTATTCTGTATGATTGAACGATTATGCACATCAGTGTTCTAGGCATCGGGTATCATGGCGTCATTTCCTTCCATCTCTCAAACGCCGGCTATGCTGTCTGTAGTTTTTTCCTCATGCTTCTCTCGCCTCCCAATCTCAAAGGTGCATGCCCCCTTCATCATCCTCTGTACCTAGGTCTTGCATTCGCTCCTCTAGTGCCCTGCGAAGCTGCTCGTCGCTCAAACTTCCATCCTCTGGTCGACCGGCCTGACGATCCACCTGTACCTCGCCGTTTCGGATTGTCCCCGTTTGAAAAGTCCCATCGTTCCATGCATTGTGTCGATTCTCGGTGTCAGATGCCGCAGTACTAGCTTGAGGATCTCCATTGACAGCAGCCGCGTCTTCATCGTTCTTACTAGTTGTCTCATCTCGGTTCTGGAATTCCGTCCAGCTGAGTCCACGCTCTTCCACCTCTGCACGGATCAGAGCTATGCGCTCAGCCATGCGATCAATGACTTGTTCGTTCTCGCGAATAGCATCGATGCAGTCCTGGTCGGGCCCCGAGGATTCACCGGACGGTGTGGTCTCTGCGCCCTCTGCAAATGGCTTGAGCTGGTCGTTGGAGTACTGTAGATGGGCGATTGAATTGCGGATTTCAAGGACTTTGAGGTGTAACATGCCCACCGAGAGGTCCTTGAGGGCGGCGGCGAACCGTGCGGGGGCGATTGGCGTGGTGTCGGCGGATGTGGACGTGGAAGACATGATCAAATATGACGAGAACCGCGTGAAGAGGTTCAGTTGGGGATGGGTATGATATGTAATAGGGAGCTTGGAGAAGACCGCGGGGCAGTTGAATGTAATGGTGGGGTCCAGGCTGCTAAACGTCCACGGGTGCTGCGTAGTGGCGGTACGTACCTCAAAGTTGATGATCCTTGACATGCTGTGACCAAAATTATCGGCCTCATGCGTCCAAGATTAATTCATGCGCTAAGAGACACCATCAATCCATCGACTGTTCCCCTCGCCGTGGCTGCTGTGGTTTTATTCGAGCCGGTGGCTCTCTAGGGCGCATCTTGCGCATTCAATCATTCATTCACGATGAGTCTATTCGCCTGCCCCAATTCCTCGAGGGTGCTGCTGAGGTCTGCTCTCCAACGAGCAGTATCAAAGGCATCAGCTTCTGCGGCCCAGCCGTTTGCGCCAACCCGATGGATTTCAAGCCGCGCGTCAAAGAATCGAAGTGGTCTTCTACCGTCGTCCTCCAGTTGTCGAAGTACCATTTTTAGAAACAACAATAGCTCATACGAGACCCGACGAACAATATTCTTCGATAAGACGATCCGAAACTATGAGGACTTGCCCAGAGACTACCGAGACCAGGTCGGCCTTCAATTCAGAAGCAAGGACCTAACCGATGAAGAGGTTGTGAAAGCGTTCGGAAGGGGCATCAATCCAAAAAGAGCGAACCAATTGCTGCGAATCCTCCACGGACGTCGGGTTGCTGGCACTCTCGACGATCCAGCCTTTTCGGTCCATACATCTTCATACACCAGGGGTCAGATTACCAAGGGTCTCGAGTACCTACGAAAGTCAGTCAAGGTTGATGAAGTGCTGAACGCGGGCCTCCGAGCTGAGGATGAGCTTGCACAGCTTGAAGCGGAGACGGAAGCAGCCAAGAAGCCGAAGCAAGCTTCCAAGAAGAACAAGGACGAGGCCGAAACCGAAATCGCAGAGCCATCCGCTCCAGTTTATAAACCAGACCCCGTCTATGGCCACAGCAAACTTGACGAACTCCGAGCTCAGAATGTTGCTAAGCGGAAGGCGAAGGAAGCCCTCGAGGCAGAAGCACGAAAGGCAGCCGAGGCGAAAGGGGAGGTAAACTCTGGCACTCTGGCTAATCTCGACCACAAAGCAGAGAGACAGATCGCTAACCCCAAGATTGCTGAGTACTATAAGAAGGCACAGTCTGATCTAGAAGCTCCTGTAGAACTCAAGACCTGGGAGCGGGTTCTTCCCTCCGCTACTCTCGTCGCTCTCGTCATTGGCTTCCTAGCTGTTGTAAGCACTGTTTATGAAGAGCCTGCTCCCCGGTACCGTGTCTTTCCCGATATCTCTACTGCTCATGCGACGCTGGGGGCCATTGTTGCTGTCAATGTGCTTGTCTGGGCAGCATGGAAGGCCCCTCCTCTGTGGAGGTTACTCAACCGCTACATGATCATAGCTGTCGGTGCTGTTAAGCCAGTTTCCATGTTCACTGCGCCCTTCTCTCACCAGTATTTTAGCCACCTGCTCATGAACATGGTTCCCCTCTTTCTTGTTGGATCCGCACTACATGAGGATATTGGCCGAGCCAATTTACTTACCCTCTATGTGGGCTGCGGTGCGGTCGGCTTTGTGGGCAGTGTGGCTACATATGCTATGCGAGGCATGCTAGGCGTTACAACTTTGGGCGCCTCAGCAGCAACGCTGGGTGTTTGCGCCGCATACTTCTGGGAGCATCGTCTGGATGGCTACAGATTCTTTGGACTACCCCAAGACGGTGTGCCGGGCATCATTTTCCTGGCGCTCATATGCGTTCCTCAACTTGCTGCCTTTGGCAAGACGGTCAAGCTGAAGATTGACATCGCATCGCATCTATGCGGTATTTTGAGCGGTATTTTCGGCATGGAGCTGATTAACCGAACAAGGAGTGAGCGGGAGAAAAAGACGATCGATGTGGCTGGTACTCCCGTCCGAGCTGCACGATTGCCTCGACCTGATGAGTCAGTTGAAGGATCTAACTAAGACGAGATGAGTTGTACGTTTTAATGTACTATATTGTTTTTGATTATTTGACACTGAACCAAATCTCTGCTTATAAGATTTGGCATTGATGTGAAATGCCGTGCCGTGTCACTTCGTGATATAAGATCTATGTCTTCCTTTGGTGCCGAGGTTGTCGATTCATACGCGCTAAGTTAAAACAAGGATATGGCGCTTATCGCGCCTAGAACATACTTCTGCACGGAAACATGCCATCCCCACTTGTGGAGGTTAGTGGGGTTCATGGCTCAGGGCCCAAGTGGGCGGTCCCTCTAGCAACCGACAAAGGATTGAATTGTGGAGGGGAGACAATGGAACTTGGGACCTCAATCCTAACTTACAAAAAGGATTTAGGTAACGCTGCCTAACTTTGGAGGCCCTAGGGGGGAGGGAAACCCCAGGAACTTGATCCTAAATGACAAAAAGACGTAGGTAAATTAGCACAAGCTTGGGATGTGTTTGCTGAGTTTGGGATACGTTTTGCTAAGTTTTATTTCGACATCCTATATTAAAGTCTGATATCTTCTTGCGCTCCAAAGGGGCCTACAATCAGTTTGTTTTGGCATCTCCCGTTGTCATTTGATTGGTGTGCGTTAGAAGTACCAATGCCCTACAACATATGCATTTACTGTTTGCTTTAGTTGCTTGCATTGGATGCATGGTGCCCTTCATTTGGTCAGCTACACGCGATTTCGGCAAACGGGGTTACCTGATGACAACCATATCGAAACAATTCATCATACACTCTTTCAAGCCCAGCTTAGGTCTAATATAATTTCCTCTTTATAAGTGAATCATGAGGTACAAGATACCGACGCGCTTGTGACTGGCTTACATGGAGAGTGTTCAGTGTATTTTGTTAGATAGCATCACACCATGACCGAAAACCCCAAGAACTCGTTCGAGACGTTACAATGGAGAAACACATAGAAGTAACTCACACATATACAGTTAGAGACATTAGTGAATACAGCGATTGAGACAGCTTCGTCAGAAAGTCTCTATTTGCGTAACAAATAGTCGGAATTGCACATGGGCGGTCGATTTCGACATGAGTGGCAGACAGTGGCGTAAATTACATGCATACAGAGAAACGCTTTAGCCGATTTCGGAAATCACTCTAAAACCGAAACAATTAAACTCGCGTAGGAGTTAAAGAGGCACGTGTATAAAGAGCACAGAGAAGCAATGCCAGCAAGTTCACAGATAGAAAAAGAAATAGATTGCCCGACCCAATGGCGACTTGGAGCATGCTCATTGGGCACTATTTCGCTCCCACACTCACTACATGCAGTCCAAAATAAGCTAATAAAGTGAATCATCATACCAGCCCCTCGGTAAGGGCAATCTCAGGATAGGGGTGGTGACATGTTTTGGTGTGTGGCCCAAGTCTGCCAGACTCAATAAATACAGATAATACCTCAGTATTTGGAAATGTTTCCTGACCGTAGAAACCCGGAACTCTTGAGGTCTAAACTACCTTAGCATCGTTTCTCGGCAATTATCCATTGGCTCTCACACGCTGCCTTTCATGCAGGTTGCGTGTGCCTGCAGAATACTCCAGCCTATCACGACCCACACACCAGCTGGCACCTTCAAGGGTCAGCGTTGAATGGCATTGCCACAGACAGGGCAGGGCAGAGCATAAGATCACAGCCTGAGCTGATGTCACCGCTCTTCAAACCCATGAACATACATACATACATAAATAGTTAGTTGCTCTTGACTGTTCAGTTGAGTAAACATCAACAAACCAACCTCGAACACACCACAAGTTCCTGTATACTTGACCCACCTTGATTGAGGTTAATAAAGGCCGGCCGGCTTCTTCAAAGTTTCTCTTGACTCCATTGATCGATCAAAATCCAGGATCACCTGCCACGCTCCGTCCGTCATCCAATCTGGCTGTGCGGGTGCGCGCTTTTCACCTACACACTTCTGATATTAGTGGTGGCTGTGGCTTAAGCGCTAGTCAAGACTCGAGGGCCCTGGATAAGGTAGAAACAGGATGGGAGTAGGTGCAGTACTCAGTGTCGTGTTGCTCCTCCTGCATCTGTAGCAGAAACTAAGAGACAAGGGCATTGCAGACGCTGCTACACGCTAAGGCGGTACTCCCTTCCCCCCCGAAACCCGCTTTCTGGGTCTGAGGTGCATTCTGCAACTACAACTCTTCCGTCATTTCCCCCGGTTTAGGCTTTGATTTGCTTTGATTTGCCTCGTTCTGTTTTGCCTCCTTCAACTCAAACCTAGGTACTCAAATCACAATCAGCATTGAGCATCTTCTCTCGCTTTTGCCTTTTGCCTGGCTCACTTGTGTTTCCGTACCCGAACCAGCTACGTTTCTTTTCTTAATCAGAAACTGAGTATCGACTGCTTCCATTGGACTTACATCTGCATCTTCTCTGCGCTCTTTCATCCTGACTCGACTACGGGCAAAGACAAGCAACCGGCTACTTCTCTTTTCTATCTTTTGCGCGATGAGGTAGAATTGGAGCAAGCACACGCCTTTCCCGCCGTTCCTCCCGGAAAACTCCACCCTTCATCTGGAGGTGCTCCTCGCACGATACACACCTCAAGAGGAGCAAAATGAGTCCCTCGAGCCCTCTATCTTTCGTCCCTGACGGAGAAAACTCAACGCTCTCGTCGCCACTCTCCAACCTCTCCAGAACACCATCATTGCCTTCGTCACCTGACATGCCCGACCCCACGAAGCGCTATCCGTCTCCATCAACGACTGCATCCGGCCCGCACTCTCCAGACAAGACGTGTGACCTTCCGTCCGAAGATGAAATTGTCGCCAAACCACTCGATGATCCCACTTCAGGTCCCCCGCCAGCCAAAAAGCGTCGTATATCTCCCCCGAAAGAACGTACTACCGAGTACCTAGATCTGATGAAGCCCGAAGATGAACTCACTGCCGAAGATCGTGGCCAGTTGAAAAGACTCATTGACACATTGCGCAAGAAAAAGAAGATTGTTGTCATTGCTGGTGCTGGAATTTCAGTTTCAGCAGGAATTCCAGACTTCCGCTCATCCACTGGCTTATTTGCGACCGTGAAAACTCAGCATAACCTCAAGGGTTCTGGTAAACATCTATTCGATGCTTCAGTTTACAAACACGATTCCACAACCCAGTCTTTTCATGCAATGGTTAGAGAAATGGCCACGATGACGAAAGCTGCAAAACCTACACCATTTCACGAACTGTTAGCATCACTGGCTCAAGAAGGCCGCTTATTACGCCTCTATTCGCAAAACATCGACTGCCTTGATACTCAACTAAAGCCTCTGGCCACAGAGGTTCCTCTTAACCCAAAGGGCCCCTGGCCTGTTACAATCCAGCTACACGGCGGTCTCCAGAAAATGGTCTGCACCAAATGCAACAACATCCAGGAATTCAACGGCGAGGTTTTTGACGGCCCAGAGGCTCCACTTTGTCCAACATGTAAAACTCTCGACGAAGTTCGGACCGCACATGCTGGGAAGCGAAGCCATGGCATCGGCAGACTACGACCACGATTTGTGCTCTATAATGAGTACAACCCAGACGAGGATGCCATCGGGAATGTTTCAAGCGCTGATCTGAAGGCCCGCCCTGATGCTGTGTTAGTGGTTGGAACGACACTAAAGGTTCCTGGAACTCGCAGACTAGTAAGGGAGATGTGCCAAGTCACACGAGGACGAAAGAATGGTACTGCTATTTGGATCAATGTGGACGACGAACCCAAAGGCGCCGATCTGAAAAATTGTTGGGACATCGTAGTACGGTCAAAGTGCGATGACGTGGCTCGATCTGCAGCACTCCCTCCCTGGAACATCACCCTTGGGCAGGATTATGAGGTGTCTGAGGAAGCCTTCTCCAAGAGCCAAGAGGATCGCAAACACCTTAATTTCTCTGTTGAAATTCCGGTCAACTCTGCCTCCACGTATCCTCATTGTGAAGACCAATGCGCAGCCAAATCGAAACAGGTCAAGCAGGTGCAGGGCATACCAACTCCCCATGCAAGCCCGAAGATATTAGCGTTAAAAAACCCGACGAAGACGATGCAGACCACGATATCTTTCGATGGCAAGGTTACCACAGAGCAACCTGCACAACCCCCGAAACAACGCGGGCCCTCTAAACAAAACGGGCGCAAGAGAAAGGCCCCAGGTGGACATAAGGAGGCGCAACTTAAAAGTTTCAAGGCAACTAAAAATATCATCGGCCAAGAGAAGGCCGGCGGATCTGCGTCAGATATTCAGACGAAGCGGAACGTAACTGGCAGAGGGAAAAATCGCCACCCTTTGCCCTCTCAACGTCCCACGACTGCGCCGCATAAAGAGATGTTGACTGACACTAAGGATCTGGACGAGAAGGTCCGTCAACGGGGAACTGGTTATCCTTCAACTCGAACCACAAAAATGAATGGTACCATTTCTCCACGATCGTACCCTAACAATACCCGACATCTGATCGATTAAGAGCAGAATGAGCGCGACAGTTCTTAGAGGGAACAGGAAACCTGCAGATAGCCCATGTTATTATCTGTATTCTTTAGCATTCATGGAGTATGGGGTTGGTTGATACCAGATACTAGAAATCAAGCTGCGGTCGCTGGGACCAACAACACAGGCAGCGAATGATGTATACTACTATCCAAGGGCAGATTTGCATTATTTGGGACCAGGGTTTTGTTAACACCGAGGCAGCGGGTGCCCGGTTCGTCTTGGTTGAATAGAGGCGTTATAGGGAAGAGCCTTGCAGCTAGACAGCCAAGGTCAATTACATAGAGGCGGCAAGAGATGCGCCAGATTCGAATATTAATCTGATTATCGAAGTATAACAAATGAGCAATGAATGAGTAACATCAATTGCATGGTAAAATCATCAGAGCTAATTCTCAAGAGGGGTTTCCCTGGGTATCATGTCATATCCTTCAGCGCCGTCGTCCGCTTCCACCTGTCATGCCAAGAAATCGCGCTACGACTGAGCTCGCTTTAATCAACATGCACTTCGATTGTGTCTTGAGCCTCGATCTCGGCATCCTGCATCTCCACGTGCTCCTCGAGCCGCTCACCATCCCACCAAAGAGATACCTGCTTATCTGAACCAACATTACGCTGTTGGCGGAAGTAGGAGATGAGCGTTTCCACGGTTGTCTCGGGGAGAATCTTGCAAGCCAGCGGTTCAACATCCCGTCCTTTGAGCATGATCACGAACCTGATTCTCTCGGCCGGCTTCTCCTCTTCCTCACCATAAATTTCACCAGCGTCACGCTTCCGCTGGAGTTCCTGCTCCTGCTCCATCTTCTGGAAGAGTTCCGGATTCCAGGCTTGCACGTTTATCGAAGACATGTTCTCTCTGAAGCCTGCGGACCCTTGACCGTCGCTCACAGCACGCCCATTGCCGATTGGGCGAATGCCCAGGCCAACCAGGGTGGAAGTGTTGTATACTTTCTTGCTGTTCCAGGTGAGAGTCACATCGTCTGCTTGTATGGAAACACCCTTCCTTATTTGGTGATTGACCCACGCATCTCGAACTATGCGAAGAGGTTTGTTAAATGAAAACCTCACTTGCAGGGGTACAGTATGAGGAATCGTGCTGGTAATGAAAATGTTAAAGGCGTCCTTGGACTGCTCCTCAGACTTGTTAGCCTGAAGGGCCTGTTGGCGGGCGCGTTTCTCTTCGGCTTTGCGAATGTACTCTGCAAACTCATCCTCCTCCACTGGTGGTGGGCTTGGTTCCTTAGAAGGCTTAGAGGTCCGCTCCGCAAGTTCGATACTGCTACTTCCCGGCTTCGATGATAGGTCGGTCTTGGGCTTGGGAGGTCCTGAATCGGATTCCGAATCCGAGTCAATCGTTATGGGATCTGTGTTTGGTTTGGCCTGTGGTTTGAAACCTTCTGTCTTCAGGTTTCGACTTGGAGTAGGGGGGTTATGAATCGGCCCCAATCTTCGAGTTGGCGATGCGTCTGGGAAAGGGTCTTCGTCCATGTCGAGTTGCGAACTAAGTATAGGCTTCTGGGCCGAGCTTGAGTCAAGCCTTGATCGTTTTGAGGGAGGAGGAGTGACAAGTTCACTAAACGAATCAGAACACGATGTTAGGCGATCTGGTTAGCAAGCATACCTGGTGCGATTAGCTCCGTCGTGTGTTAGCTGCTGGTCGGTAACAGGAGTCCCCTCCACCCGTGCAGGTAAGGAAGGTAGACCGTCGCTGACCTCGGGGCCAGAGTCCTTGTTGGTGGGCCCATCGCTATCTGGGGAGTCTTCTCGCGGTCGTTTCTCCCCAATGGCCTCAAGTCGTTTGCGCTCAGCTTCCTGCTCAGCTTCTCTATGTCTCTTCCAACGCCTTTGCTGTTCAGCTGCCATGATGGGCGCCATCTCCTTTGAGCGGCGGAACAGAGAGAGGCCGTCGTCATCACTGTCCTTGGAATCCTCAGATTGTGTCGGTTTTGGTTTTGGCGCTGCCCTGCGCAGCGCGGTGGGCTTAAAGGGGAGTTTCTTCATATTGGTCAAGAGCCTCTGATTAGCTTGCACGAAGTTTCGATGATAGCAAAGCGTCAGTTGTTCGCTCAGTTTGTAGAGTAATAAAGCGACAGGTGCGCGCGCAAAGCGATACAGGACAGTCGATTGGGTCTAAAAGTAATCAAGAACAATGAAGCTGGAGGTTGGACGGGTCCTTCGTTGAAAGGCTCGAATCGCACTTTGCACTTTACGCGCCTGGAAGTGGTGGGATGGAGGTTGCCTGGGCAAGAAATAGAGACCTCGCCCGCTAAAAATACCACCGCTACGTGCCGCTGTAACGGGACGTTAGGCGGCTTCACAGCAGGTGTGATGCCCCACAGTGCGAAAAGACTCCAGCCTTAACAGCCACGACAAGGCATCAATCTTTCAGGCTAGACCCAGACAACTCCACAAGCTCTATCCAAGATCTATTATCATAAACCACCAACGACACCCTGAAACTCCCAAACCGCCAACCTCCAAACGCAACCCCAAGTCTTCACGATGGAGAACGGCGCTATCTCTCAGGGTGAGGGAAAAGACCCTTCAAGCTTCCTGAGTGACATCATCGGCAACCCTGTTACTGTCAAGCTCAACTCTGGCGTTGTCTACAAGGGTGAGTCTTGACCTCTTCACTCATCGATTTGACGATGCAGCTGAGCGCCTCACGTGCGACGATACAGCAGGTAGGATGGAGCTAATACTCATAGGCGAACTTCAATCTGTGGATGGCTACATGAACATTGCCCTGGAAAAGACAGCCGAGTATGTCAATGGCCAGAAGCGTAGGGAATACGGTGACGCTTTTGTGAGAGGAAACAATGGTGAGTGTCGCTTTGTTATGGGCAGAAATCTTGCTAATTCACGCTGAAAGTCATGTATATTTCGGCAGACTCATGATGGGTCCTGAACAATGAAAGACGGGTCGGTCTCTACATGTAGATTTATGATGAAACTAATCTCTACATCCTCTTCACTCTGGGCCATCCAAACGTGACGTCCAGACAAAGAAAGTGCACCCGTGAAGCTCAACCTCACCGTTCTCATTGAACGTAGCATCGCCCTCCTTGATGATCTTGTCGAACTTCTCTCTAAATAGTCGACGCTCCTCCCCTTGCCGAAGCTTGTTCCAGCTAAGTGTATCGAATCTATCCCACAAAGCATCAGGGGTCAACCAAATCGACCATGTGATTTTTTCGGTCTCGATGGGCGTGGAAAAGAATGGCTTCTCTGCCTCGGCTTGACGTTCGAAGACTTTTGTCCACAGCAAGTGTCGGAAACGAGGCTCGTTGTCCGCCTTTTCGTTGAAGTTGAGCTCGCTGAGCTCCTGTTCCCACTTTGTAGAGGCTGGCCAGCTCTCGGGGCGATTATCTTGGGTCTGTTATCAGTCACTCCGGAAGCGACGAAAGGCAACTGGGATGTAATTACATTCTTCGGCATTCCAGATCAACCCCAGTTTGGCCCCAGGTTTGAGCACCCGGTGTATCTCCTTAAGGCACTCCTCTGTGGCAAACCTTGGACCTGGTCAGGGCCTATTGATAGTCCTTTGAGGAGCGACTTACCAGTGAAATGCCTTCAAATGTCAGTCTGATTTCTAGCTGACTAGTGCTCTCTCCAGACAAGGCATCTAGCTTACCTGAGCCACAATGCAGCCGTCTGCCCATCCGTCTCCCACGTCCTTCATTTCAGCTGCCGTACCTGGCCGAACGTCCACTCTGGGGAGTTTCTTGGCAACAAGAGTGTTTCTCATCGAGTCCAGTGGCTCTACGGCAATGATTTTATACCCTTCCGGCCTGGCAGACAGAAGCTCAGTGAACTTGCCAGTGCCAGCTGCCAGGTCTAGGATATGGTGTCCAGATTGACCCTCAAGACCGAGACGCCCCAGAAGACTGGCGACAGCAGCAGGGGGGTAAGAGGGCCGGTGCGCGTCATAAGACTGAGCGTCATCAAAGCCCTTCGTTGCAATATCATGAATAATCTGAGATGTCATTTTTGGTGTTACTCTTGAACAGCTCGAGGTGTCTGGACAATGTGTCGTTGGTATTCAAGTATCTTCAATGAGACAAGAAGCTAATTCTAAGGGAGTAAAGGAATCAATAGGTGCCGGGGATATCTTGGAAGCCTTTATACAATTAGCCAATGATCTTCCCCGCGCTTTTAGATCTTGGGGCACTGGTTCTCCAGAGTTGAATGATGTGATGGCACTAGATCTGGCTACCGATGTCGTTCCAAGACCCTAGATCCCGCGGGAACGAGCCGACGGATTTACGGCGGAGCCCCGACAAATTTAAAGCAACTGGATAGCACCTCAATGACAATCAAAGCAATTGGGCACTTGCAAGAATTCGTGATGATTTGCTAACTGCTTGGCGATTCCGATATTAATCGCCTTTTCTCTGATCTGAGGACTCTGGGGTGCCCGCTTGGCATTGCCATGCTTCCCGTCGATGGCTTTCTCACGTGTGGCAAGGCATTTAGCTGCTCTATACTGAAGATGGTGTCTGATACCGAGTGTCCTTTCCCCTTCTCGAAAGCTTCTGTCTGGCTTACGGTAGATCCCGGTGGTGTTTGTTCTGGCGTAATGAAGTCATCGTTGCAACTGCTAGGTAATCTAGAACCGGTGCGGGTGCAGTTTATCTGCGTATTCCGTCGGACAATCGAGTCAACTTGAGTTTTCGTCATTGAACTAGCTGAGCTGACATGTTCTTGTTGGCACTGGATGCCCTCTGTTGAAGCAATACCATCTTGCTGAGATGTCTTTGTCTTTGTAGATGTTGGGTAACTTGGCGAAGTTTCGGGGTCGAGTGTGTCTGATAGACATTCTGATAAACCTATGTCTATCATTTTCCCCTTTCCTTTGGATATTCTAATGCGGCGACCAACTTGAGTTGCTACTGGTGTGAGTTGGCATGGCCCAGGCGAATTGGGCCTTGAGATCCAGATACCCTCCACCTCGACGCCGCTCAGGATAGCACGAACACCGAAAGGAATCTCGGGAGGTCGCATGTTTTCGATGCCACAACGCGACATGAGGGAGATTCGTGCGCGCTTCTCCTCGTCGATAATCTCAAGACGGCGTATGGCTCGGTTAGACCACCATAGTTTCACAAGTCCCATGGCGAAAACAAGAACGATGCAGCACCCAAGAACCTACGACTTGCAGTTAGTCTTTGAAACGATACTTTGCAGGTGTCCTCGAAGAGGACTATGAAGTCAAATTATCCATGGATAGTTAGATGTACGTACGAAAGTCATCTCTTGCCAGAGATCCCAGTCGACAAAGAAGGCAGTCATCATGAGACTTGATACTATGAAGACTAACAGAGCTCCAAGGAAAGAGAGTACAGAATATGCTTCAACTTTACAAAAACATTCGGACGATCTGGATGTTTGAAAGGCTCCAAAATTGTAACATGGCAATCCAGGTTCCAAAAATGAGAGTGAATGGGGTGATGCGTGGTAACGGATTCGGGCAAGGAAGCAACAAGAAAGACAAGCTCTAAAACGAGCCTCGTGAGTGCCATAGCCAGATTAGCACGTGTCATTGCTGATCGAGACTGTTGGGAGTGCAAGTGCGATGAATCGTCTGGAAGTTACCAATATTCACTGACATCCGTAGGCAGGTGCGGATAGGCAGTGGCCAGTGTCACTCGGAGAATGAACCAGCAGCTCCCGTCTGTGCCGTTCGGTAAACACCTTAACTGGTACTAGGTAACTAAACGAAATGGAACAGAATATGCCTGTTGAAAAGGACTTTTCCTGAGGTCTAGAGAACATGCCCAACTCAAGGAAGATACCATTCAATACCGGGCTAGCGAGCCTCCATGAGGCGTCGAAGCTTTTCTTGAATACACATGGTCAGGCCGAGCTGGACAGATTACCTAGATGGGAGAGAATAAGTGTGTAACCGATTGCAAGATATCAAGGCCGTTTGTCCATGTTGTTTGGTATCCATGGGACGATGAGCCAAGGATATAGTATCAGGTGTTCAATCAGAAGGAAATCCGCAATAGACAAACTACTAAAACACTCCATTAACCGTCATCTGTATGCTGGTAAGCGTCACCCTAGTCTGGTCTGGTCTTCAGAACATTGAAACATGTTTCGGGTAGCAACAGATTCCAGCCAAATTGACACAAGTTATCGTGTTACACGAGAAAACGTGAGGGGAGAGACGTGTCTTCTGAAGCAGCATGAGGTAAGGTAGGCACTTTGAGGTTAGTCTATTAGCATGCTTAAACTGTATCCCATATGTGACTTCGTGAGTGCTCAGTTGAGTCTTAAGGAGGCACTTCATGATAAATAAATAAGTAGGTAAACCCCAGGGAGCAAGTAAGTCTAGGACTTGGGAGAGAATTCCAAAACAAACCCACCAAAGAGTCATACAAGTCTAGGCTAACTTGGTCAAATATTTCTGTCTCTTAGGAATAAGCGCCTAAACTTTCTGGCCTCTCCTGAGGTAGGTAAGGTAGGTATGCATGTTGGGTGTTTACTGCAAGGAGATAAGCAAGCTATATGGTGTTGTCTCGCCTGAGTCATGGGAACAATTTTTACATTAGCATCTAACCCGCCTCTTCGAAAAGAAAGCCATAACAGTAAGCTGAGAAAAAGTCTAAAGATGTTAGTCTGCCCAATTACAATTGAATCATGTCACCATCGGCGTCGGGTGCAATGAAAGCCCGGGACTTGAAATCGGCCGGGTGTTAGTGGGTCACTGGCAACACCGATTGAAGGCCGGATCGGCTTTTCGGTTCCTCTCAAGGGAGAAGGGGCCTGTTCTGAGGATCGATCCACCCTTCGGATATCCCGGACATTGGCTCTGGACCACTTTACCACTGTTGCAATCAGAAAGTATCACCACCAAAAAGTGTTGTCTGCACGTATGGGAAGATGGCCAATCAAAGAGATAGTCAAAATCAGTCCTGACATCAAGACCTGACGTTAGCGACCACCAACTTGGAATCAATGAGCCCTTGAACAACAGAGTCTTGGCGGGATTGGACCTGAATCAGGGAACCTTGACCAAGTCGTCATAGGGACCAGACCATCAAACCTCCAACATCTAACTTTCACCATCCCAAACAGGATCAGGCACGTTATCTTGGAACAGAAACGGAACGGGGTGCCGCAACGTTGCCAAATTCGGGACAGATGCCGCGCCGGGTTAACTGCAGACATGATTGCCATCTCTTCTGGGAGTCTGCCTTGGTTGGTGAGGTGTCGATCAGGATGCCTTCCGTCTGCTGCAGGCCTTGATTCAGGTGATCTACTTACTGTATCGTGCCGCCAGCATCGCTATCTCAACACAGTGTGTCGTATTGGAGATTATCAGCGGCCCGGATCTTGCTTGTTGCGATTCCTGGTGTGTGAGCTGTTGTTGTGCCATGCCAATAGGATCGTTGTTGGACGATGGACCCGATGACGGTAAGCGTTTAACCCTTCCAGTCTTGGCAATTGTTGGTGTCAATCAAGTCCCTGAACTCCGGGGGGAGGGCCAACCTGGGACCTGACCCTAGTGCTGTGCTGATCTGCTGGCGATGCTCGGCTGACATGCAGTTTGTAAGATGGCTGTGCTGTGTGTACCTACAATACGCTGGAATGCCCAGCCAAGCAGAGCAGCATCCGGTGCGGTTCTCAAATGGCAAGCAATGCTTATTAGGCCTCTAGTGCAAATAGTTGATGCTTATTTTTTTTTTTCCTTTTCTTTTTGTCAATCGGTAGAAAATTATGTTTCGAAAATGATGAGTGATGGATAGATAGTAAAGGCAAAACAAATGGTAAAGAAGATGCCGAGGCCCTTCTCAACCATCTCTCAGACTCAACATCACCCTTATACATTGTGGACTCTCACTTCGGTCCCTAACTAATCTCATGTTTCACACCCTCTTCGAAAGCGAGGATTTGACCCGACTCGGTGGTGCCACGCACACACGTATTCGTTTATCCACACATACCTACATATACACATACATACAATCACAATTCTCACTCTACTAGGTAATCGCCAAGTCTCACACACATCTCGCCCACTTAAGAGTTCTTAGCATCGATCCACAGGCTGTTTCTATGTTTCAATTTTTCCTATTCGTCCTCTAACTGGGCAAAGCACGAGTCCCAATTCCCATTCCCCCTTCCCGTTTCCAATACCTAGACTACCTACCTTGTATCCATTCCCATCTTGGGGTTCCGCCTTCCCCGTCGTCGTCCCCGGCTCTAAAAGTCAATTAACTTAAACATCGGCTGCCCCCAAAACCCGTCCTCCGTCTCGTCTTCCCTTCTTCCTTCCTTCCTTCCTTCCTTCCTTCCTCTTCCCTCTCCTCGATGTCATATTTCCCTTCCTTCCATCTCGTTTTTGTCCTGTGCCTGTAATACATCGTGGTACATATCACACCTTTCCGGACTTCAATCGGCTGCTTGTCTCAACAACACCATCTTCTGATATACCAACAATCAAATATTCCATCAACAGCTTCCGCCGCTTGTCTTTCGCAATGCCTATCCGCAACCCTTTTGCTCGTCGCCCTGGCAGTGTTATCATTCAAGATGAGAACCAACGTCCTGATTCTACCCCTGGCTTCGAGAAAGTCGATACTGTCGGCTCCAAGTCCACCCCCGTTTTAAGCATTCGAAGTCAAGGTCGCGACAATGGCGAATACAAGATGAGCGGTATGTCAACCGACCCTAGTCGCCTCCCGTCTCTCATGGCCTCCCCCTCAACCTCCGCAGTGGGGGGCAAGTCATGAAGAGGCGCATTTGGCATCTTGTCACAAGACCAGAGGAACTTGGCTAATTTGTCTTTGCGCAACAGTTGTCAACGACAGTGGCGTTTATCTTCCTGTAAGTCGTTTTTAGCCCCAACGTGCAAAATGTCAAGATTTGAAGCTAACGGTCGCAAAGCCATCACCTACTGAGGAAAAGGGCCAGTGGCCTCGAAAGTATCTCTCAACCCGCAACTCGACAGATACTCGAAGCAGTTCCGGCGACATTGAACATTTCTCTATTTCCCGCGAGTCCTTTGATTCCTACCGCCGATCTTTCGTATGTATCTCCTATAATCTGATATCCGTCAAATCAGATATCCTTCGCATTTGCTTAGCGCACGACTAACATGAGCAACAGGACATTTCTGCACGATCGCCAATGCCCAACAGCGATTTCCCAACACGCCAGAGCCTTGACTCAGCACGTCTTCCCCGACTACCTAGATCTGCGGTCGAGCGATCATTCGAGCAGCCACCAACCGCCGAGGAGCGCTTTGAAGACGTAGGACTGGACGACCATAAGCAGCAGCAGCAGCAGCCAGTTCCCCAGGCACAGCCTCAGAAGCGGGGTTTTTTCTCGAAATTCTCCGACAAGGACAGCTCGAGCAACCCTACTGTATCCCGTTTCCTCATGCATGGTCGCAAAAGAGCCCAGAGCGGCCAAGGTTCGGAGCTCACTCCCATGGACAACGCATCCCCCAAGGTGACTGTCTCAACCGATGGCCAAGAAATGCAATGAGATGCACGATCAAAATTTTGTTCTTCTACATTGTATTAGAGATACCTGGAGTTTTCATTTATATTCTCGGCGTTTTTCGGTTGATTAGGTCGGGATAATGCTAGAATTGCATTCGCTATGAGACCTGGGTATACCTTGATGGAGAATCAAGGATTGGATGAGTGCGTTGTGCAAAGAGCAATGTGGGCTGACCGTGGAGTTGTAATGCCCAGAGGGGCGAGCAATATTTGCTATGGGGTCGTGTCCCTTGAAATGGACCGAATATGAGCTACGTAATGATAATGAGAAGATATACATGTTTCAGTGTACTATGCATCTGCGTAATGGCTTCGAGTGGTTGCTGGTCATCACGGTGAGGACGTTATAATCATAAGCTATAAACTCTCGGCCTCGGTTACAGAAGTATAAACTGAGTGGATGTCTGAGTTCAACGAGAAACTGATTTAGTGTTACATTGTCAAAGTCGATGCAATATTGATTGGATAATTATGGTTGAGCTTATATTCAGCACGGCAAGATCTTGCCATAGGGCGTGGTAATATAGCCGATGACGGAGGCAGTCCAGTAAAAGAAACCGCAGATATTGTTCCAACAGCTGCATCCACTTGTTATTGCGTGCTTGTCATTGCTAGATTCCTTAGAGGCCCCGCTCTATCACTGGGAGGGCGCCAGGCATGAGCAGATATAGAAGCAGACGAGGCCGAATTTAACTTCGCAATCCGTTCTCTGCGAGTCAACAGCATTGGGGACGTGCCAATTGGGCTAATAACACTCCAGTCTTTATTAGTATCAAAGATTGCCCCTCACCTAGACTACAACTATATCAATCAACTTTACAAATTTCCATCAAATTCTCAAAACAACTGAAAGCACAAAGACGGAGATCATGGCCTCTGACGAAGTTCCTACCAACCTCAAGGACGTCTCGGCGGTACCGGACGGTGCAGCCGGGGCCCGGACCGGACTTGATAGCTCCCTCGCCGGGCTGTCACTGGCATCCCGTGCAGTTCATGCCGACGAGGGCATCCAGTCACACAGAGCCGTTGCGCCGGCTATGCATGTCAGCACGACTTTCAGGTACAGCAATGACCCTGATGCACTAAAGGCCTGGGATAATACCGATGTAAGTGTGCATGCTTCCTTGTTTTGATTTGCTGCAGGTGTCTCCAGAAGAGACTACCAGATGGTCGGGAATCTTATGACTGGAGTCGACCCAAGACCAACATGAAGCCCACTGACAGCTTTCTGACTTCTCCCATGACGAAATTTTACTAAACTTGTGTAGCCCAATAACCCTCTGGACTCTCATGTCTACTCTCGGGCAACTGGCCCCAACACCACTCGTCTCGAGGCAATTCTCACATCCGTCATTGGCGCTCCGACAATTACTTACTCTTCTGGTCTGTCTGCTTTCCACGCCATGTTGGTCCATCTGAACCCTAAGCGCATTGCAATTGGAGATGGCTACCACGGCTGCCACGGAGTGATCAGCATTCTCTCTCGCCTGACAGGTCTCAAGCAACTGCCTTTGGACTGTGCTGTTGAGGACCTCGAGCCCGGCGATGTCATTCATGTCGAGACGCCCCTTAACCCTACTGGCGAGGCACGCGATCTTGCAGCATATGCAGAAAAGGCCAAGAAAGCCGGGGCTTACCTGACTGTTGATGCGACATTTGCACCACCTCCGCTGCAGGATCCTTTCCAGTATGACGTTGATGTTGTCATGCATAGCGGTACAAAATACTTTGGTGGTCACTCCGATATGCTCTGCGGTACGCTGTCTGTCAACCGCAAGCACAAAGACTGGGAACGTAGTCTCCTCAACGACCGCCTTCTCCTTGGTTCTGTTATGGGTAGCTTGGAGGGGTGGCTGGGTATCCGCTCCCTTCGAACTCTCGAGCTCCGCGTCCAGCGCCAGAGTGCTACAGCTACTGCACTTGTTGCCTGGTTGGCTGAGCAGCAGCGTGATCCTTCATCTGCGATCGGCGCCCTCGTTGAGCGTGTCCAGCACGCCAGTCTCCAGCCCGAAGCATCAATCGAGGGTAGTTGGTTACAGAAGCAGATGCCCAATGGCTATGGCCCTGTTTTCTCGGTGTATCTTCGCGATGGAGATGTCGCTAAGCGACTGCCATCCAAGTTGGAGTTGTTCCACCATGCCACTAGCTTGGGTGGTGTTGAGAGTTTGATTGAGTGGCGTGCGATGACAGATCCTAAGATTGATAAGAGACTTTTACGGGTGAGCATCGGTGTTGAAGGTCTTGAAGATCTCAAGAACGATTTGCTCCAGGGCCTGGAGGCTTTGAGAAAGGAAGAGGAGAAGGGGGGTCAGTAAATGAAGGGGATAGAGAACTAGAACAGACAGTCATTTTTTTGGATAGAAGGAAAGAAAAAACAGAAACGTTTTGTTTATAGAGAAAATGAAAAATGCATCATGGAAATGGATATCCTCTACAATGGCTTGCATTGTTTGAATGGCTCGTCCATGAGACAGAGAATGTCGTGATATATCAGATATACACAGACCAGAAAGAAGAGAGAGAGGGTAGATTTGTATGAAAAGATCACAACACTGGTCTAACACAATCAAAGGAATGTGACTGTCCGATCTAAGAAGAAATGCCATACAAAATAGGGGAGACATGTAAACCCAACGTAACCCAGGTGTTTATGTAAGTCAGGCTGTGTGTTAAAGAGAGAAGAGAGAGAGAAATCTAGAAAGAAGAGCAGATAAGAGGAGAGGAAAACAAGAAATGAGAACGAGAGAAGTCGAGATGCAATGAAGAGTACTATGCTCTTCTCTTCTCGGTGCCTTTTGGCCAAAAGTTGTGGCTGAGCGCTTGGGATCGTTGCTTAGCATTGAAGTTGAAGTGGTGTCGAATCTTGGGTGTTGATGTGGCCAAGCTCATTCTTGAGGAGGTAACCAGAGGCCAAACCAATTGCCGAGTGGTTTGTACTTGACTTCCCGGCTATAGAGATATAAGTCAGTGGTGTTTACCTGTTATTAGGGAGTTATAGACGTACCGTGAGCGATCTCTGTCGGCGAATGAGCCAACTCCTCGAAGATCTTGCTCGGCCGACCTGGGCTCCATGTGTCGATAGTCCACGGATCTGTTGTCAAGGCGGTAAGATGTAGAGCCTCGAGAGGAAGCTGGGGGGGCATTGGGATAGTGGCCATCATGCGGTCGGTGGGGGATAGAAGTCCTCAAAGGCGGTGCGAGAAAGTCATTGGCGACAGCATGTGTCTGATATGGAGGTGCTTCCTGAGTTCGAGAGGGAAATGTGGGAGAGTCACTAAAGGCCGGAGATGTCGTGGGAGTTGTGAGATCAGAGACAGCATCGACTACGTTGGAGGGGTCGTGGCTGTACTGTTGGCCGAGCCATTGGTTGACCATGGTCTGGCGTCTGTCGTAGGCCTGGGGACTTGGACGCCTCCAGGCCTGGGACTGGTCTCTTGGTGATGTGTTGGCTGATGTTGTTCTCTGGTAGTTGGAATCCCAGCTGCCTCTGACGGCCTCGTCACTCCAGTTCCTGGAGCTGTCTGTGTTATAGGTTTGGCCGTAGTTGCGCTGTTGGTGTTGGTGTTGGTGTTGGTAGTGGTGGTGGTCTTGTCGACGACTCATGGTTGCTGAGAGTGAGGTCGTTGGTGATTGGTCAATTGCGTGTAAGTTGTTTGAGTGGAGAGTTGGTAACGGCGATGGTCAAATAGAACTGGGTATCTATGGACTGAATTGTCTGTGAATGAAGTGGATATGCAGATTAACCTGAGCCTGAATGCATCTTTTGTAAACATGATGTATTGAAACATCCCTTGACATATGTCACTTCCTATTGTTTGGATGCCTCTAATTCCTCAAGCATGCTTCAACTGAGTTGCGGTCGTGGCTGAAGCTTCCCTATTCGCGGGGACGCCGGGAGGCCGCAGCTTTCGACCAATGAGAAACGCCCGCTCCTCGGAACCCCAGCGATAGTTGATCGTGGCCGTGCAGGGGGATTCTCTCCAAGGGCCTGGGACCCCCTGGAGCCGTCAGCAAGCTTACTGGATGCAGGCTAGAGTCAGAACGTTATGCAGGGAATTGGAAACAAAAGACGTCAGTCTTCGCAGGCCGCCGAAGTTGCTAGCCTTGTTCCGGTATCAAAATTAGATGGCTTTCCTAGCATGGATAGAGGCTCATCCAACCCAACCCAATGACAGGGACGAATTGGCTATGGAAAGTGAACTCACCAACGTCACGCGTTTTATTCTTGATCAACAGTTCTCTTGTCAAGACTTTTGAGGGAGCCTGTCGATGCATCACGAGGTTTTTCACAATGCAAGTAGAGTACCTGGATTGCTATGGGACAGCTTTAAATCTGAACACATTCCAGAGACAGAACAGTTGACATGGAACAGAGAGCATAGCTAGGTACTCTATGATCATAATTATCTCAGATACAAATGCCCAGGAGTTATTCACACCTTCAGCCATCACAAGTCTCTCACAGCTAGTATCATGACTCCCGTCTCGGAGGCCACCAAAATCAGGGCATCATGAAAACCCAACACCAACAAAACTTGACATCGTCACTAATACCCAGTACTCTCGGCAAGGGCGCCTCCCGATCGGCTACATGTGAACCGGCCAGCTAATTCAGCCATCCCGTGTACCAATGCAGCCACATGCTGCATCATTAAACCTCCGAAACAATCGCTTAGAGGGCCTGGGGGCTGTCTCAAGCGCGATAGGGCTGAGCAACGAACCAGAGTCGCGCTTGAATGCTCAAATTAGGATGAGAAACAAGGTTTAGGCGCTTGAGAACCTTCGCCAATCTTGGGAGCTGGTTGCTGGTTGCTGGTTGCTGGAAGCGTAACTGATGTGCTTGGCTTGCTGCGCTTTCAGAAACGATCAACTGTGCCACTGGGCTGTGTAGGTGTCAGCCCTGTGCACGTCCCCCCAATGATGGTTCTCTGTGCCGCGTCAAGCGCAGGGGTTTGGCGCTAGGCTCGTCTTTCATTGGTCGAAACAGACGCTGCAGAAGCGCGAGCGGGAGCGTAAATGGCCAGCCCAGGGTACCTAAGGTAGGTAGAGGGGTCCCGTCTTGCATGAGGCGCCGTGACCATGAATGCTCATCCCCTTTTCGCTGCCTCCCGGTCTCTTTGTATCTAACCTCTACAGCAACAAAAACACCACCACACAACCATCACCGACCTCCTCTCATCCCTCCTCCCTCTCTCCCTCCCTCTTGAGAAGAGGGAGCATGTGCAGGCTGCAGAGTCTCGTTTCTGGGACTTGCGGCCGCAGTTGACCATCTAGTCAATGCTCCAATGGCCAGATTCTCCCTTTTCCGCCTGCCCACCAAGCTACGGCGAAGGGTCAGGCGTAATCGCATGGCTACCATTATAGCCCTCTTCGTCCTCGTAGGCCTCCTGATCTTCCCATTCTACTCAGCCTATTGCGTCTACAAACCTCCGAGATACCTCATCAATTGGCTCCGGAGGAAGTACCCCGACGTCCTGTTTGAGGAGCCCACCGACCAAAAGATCATCGCCCTATCTATCGACGATGCGCCTTCCGCCCACACCGACGATATCATGCAAGTCCTGGAGGAGAATGAGGCCCACGCTACGTTTTTTGTCATAGGATCGCAGGTTGAGGGTCGCAAGGATAAGCTCGTCAAATTGGTTGCAAAAGGGCATGAGCTGGGAAACCATGCCATGCATGATGAGCCCTCCAAGTCACTCAGTAACGAAAAGCTGCTGGGGGAAGTCCACCTCGTCAAGGACATGCTGACCGAGGCATACGCCGCCAACGGTCAGATCCTCCCCAACAATTACTTCCGTCCAGGGTCTGGAATATTCAACAGGCGGATGCGGGATGTGTTGGGAAACCAGGGTTTTCGCATCACCTTGGGCAGTGTGTATCCCCACGACCCCCAGATACCGTACCCCGATACCAACGCGAAGCATATTCTGAGCATGGCTCACCCGGGAGCCATCATTATCTGCCACGACAGGAGATCGTGGACTGTGCCCATGTTGCGCACTGTTCTTCCCGAACTCAAACGGCAGGGGTATCGGATTGTTACCATCACAGACCTTGTGAAGGCGGTGTCGTCCCAAAACCAAGGGCAACAGCACCTTTGAACCCTTGTGAGTGTTTCTTTTACCTATGCATGCATTGGGACGGGGATCATTAGAAAGTTAGGATATGGTCCGGGGTATAGATTGGTATATATCGGTATATATCGGGAAACTTTAAAGTGTAATGTTTAATGACCCGTCTTCTTCTATGAGTTTTTGTATGTTGTATCTGGGCGATGTTAATCTGTGACAAGTCAGCTTTGTTGTTGACAGAGAGAGAAAGTCTTCGTACGTGAATCTAAGTGTGCCTGTGACGATGGAACGGCATCCATCCACGTATCTCTTCACGATGGGGTGTGTCTGTCCTTGAAACTCAGTCTTATGAAGCAACATATTCGCTGCATCATCATAGTTGTTGACTGCCATTTTCATCCTCTCTTCCAGCTTAGCAACTACAACATCCAGGCTCATGCCAGGCTCCATGATGGCTGCAACGGCATTGATGACACAATCAGTCTGCAACTCCTTCTTCAGCGACAGCATGTCATTCATCAAGCTCTGTAGAATGCTCACTTGCGTCCATAAATGAACGACCTCTGGAGCTGGCGATGACGCTCCTGGAAGCCTCTCGTCCGTTGCATATGGTACAAGACTGCAGAGCATTCTCCCACCGACAGTGCCGATCCTCATCTTCATGTACGGCTCGTAGTCAGGTACGCGACTGGCCAGACAGAGCTTCTGCTCAGCCGCGCAGCTGTTGATGAAGAATTGGATCTCATCGTATAAGAGGCGCCGTTGATCCCTCGGCGCCGTCTGACAGAATCGCGCACCGAACTCTCGAAACACGCCGTTGATGGGATCGTCATCCGCCGCTTCACTCGTACTCATTTCGTCAACGGCCAATGCCTCACGCACCATGCGCATAGTCTGCTCCCTCCAACGCTCTGCCCGCATAAAGTCACCCGCCAGATCGCCCTCGTTAGCATCAACAGCATCATCCCAGCAAACGAGCCACGTCGTATAGAGAGTCAAAGCCTCGATCTGCCACCTACGAGCTTGGGGATATAGTGAACAAGCCAGAGAGGCAATGTCGTCTTTTTTTCGATGGGCGATCAACGGATATGCTGTAGCCATGCGCTCAACCGCTCGATTGACGATTGGCATAACGTGCTCATGGTGGCGGTTGAGTTGACCTTGAGGGTTGGGCCAACCACAGAAGAAATTATGAATATTGGGAATTTGCAGTGTTTGGCCGCGAAGGGCATCTACTATTGCGGCTTGGTTTAGACGTGAGTATTTCATGAGCAAGACATTGATCAATATCAGCAGCGAAATATTTCGGATCTGAAGGATCTTACTGAGAAGCCCCTGGCTGTCTAGAGAAGTAGTCTAGGTTAAGCCAAAATCTCCAGCTACCTGCCTAGGTATTTATTCCATTGATATAAAACCGGCGCAAGATGACCCAAATTTCTAGGCTCGATTAGATAGAAATATATTCAGAACATGCACGCATTAGGTTTCTGTGATATAGCAGGAGAGCAGCGTAAGGCGCCCAGTTGCTGATGCTGCTTTTGTAAGTGTTCATGATTGTGTATCAACCATTAGATAGATGATTTATATCACACAAGCTGAACCATCATGTACAGCCACGACAATTAGCAATTCTGCCCCTACCATGGCAGCCGAAGCCACCACCCTTGGTCGGGAATAAGATGGAATCTGGTATTTTATTCTTTATTTCTCACACCCTCAGCAAAGAAAGTTCAAAAGCCAGACGCGTCACATGTGAAAAACCCAAACGCCACAACGGGAGAAGCTGCCCAAAACTCAAAACCTCAACGAGCACACATAAAAGAAGAGAGAGAATAAAAAAGGGCAAAGATAGACAAGTCAATATCAAAGGCTACGTCAACTTATTGCCCAAAGTTGGATATCCTCAAGCAGTCTTTCATACTAAGCCCCTACTCTAATAATACCAAATTGTTGTTTGAGTTAGAGCAAGGCGTGTTTCCGATCCTGCAGCGGCCCTTGTACAATTGCCGGGGTTCAAGGGAGACAGTCCGAGTACCCAACAGTCTAAAAGTAAAAAAAAAGTAACGAGCACCGCATGAAAATGCTCGTTCCTAATTGATGACAAGTTTCACAATGTCTCATTCTGCTGCACACGCTAGACACGTATTTTATTCTATTTTATTTTGACCTTCAGACTGTCCGTTGCAACAACTGAAGATCAGCAGTTTCAGCTTAACTCAAAATCAGTAGCATCAAGATCATCGCTCTAGAAACGGAAATCGGAGTGTGAAAAGGAAAAATTGCCGTTTATGGCGAGTGTGTAGGTAGGTAGCATGACCAAGTATCCATCTAGATACAACATCATGAAACAAATCATCCAGCAAAAGAAAACAGGCCATCCCATACATAGATCCATCCGTCCATTCATCCATCCATCCATCCAGTCCTTATTCCACCCTGGCCCTATCAAACGCCCCATTGAAACCTATGTCCGGTCAAACACTCTTGAGCATCTGAGCCATCAGACACGGTCCTTTCATTCAAAGTAACCCAAGCCAAACCAAAAGAGACGTGTTCAAAGAGAAAAAATCTTCAACGAGTGAATAGATGCCGCTCCGTGGAGCAACCAATAACTATGTACCTTTTTAGTCATGTCTGCCATTGTCCAACTGAGGACCCCCTTCTCATGGTCGTAAAATGTCTATCAATTATGTACTGCTGAATTAAGAAACCGGTGTGCCGGTGAAGAGTGCGCCCCTGGATCAAATCCACTGCGGTGTTGTAGGCTTGGCATGTGACACCTCAGGGAAGAAACTGAGGATGAGGCTCTGAACGTCGCTGAGATACTCCTCGGGAGAGAACTTGTTCAGACCTCTGGACTTCATGAATCGGTGGTCCTCCTCATCCTCCTTGGTTGTGGGTCGGGTGCTGTACTCCTCGGCGAGCTCGGTGACTTGTGCAAGCTCGTGACCAAATGGGTGAGAATCCTTGAGAACTCGCTGCTGGAAAGATGGCGGGGGAACTGGAGCGACCGCGGGGACTGCCGGAACAGGCATCGGGGGAGCCTTCTGGGCCTGGCTGGCAGAGACGTATGAAGCTGATGACGCCCTAGTAGAAGTTGACGATGATCGCGAAAAGGTGAAGCTGGCCTTGGTCGATACTGAGTGCTCTGAGTCTCTGGACATCTGCGAGGTGGATCGTTGACGGGCGAGCGCTTCGTACGAGTTCTGCTTAGTGTGCGAAGGCGAACGCTTAGGAATTGCAGGAGCCTCGGAGATCTTTGGTAGGACAGCTGGCTTGTCCGAGACACTGAAATAGGTTGACAGATGGTTGAGCCTAGGGCCTGGGCACTCTTCGACAGGAGATACATCCGGGCTCGTAGGTGGAGTTGACTCGGTAGTTGAAGGAGCCTCGGATTCTTCCCCAACGGAACGCAGAGACGACTTGCTGCGGAGAGCAGCATGCGGGATATCGGGAGCATTGTAGGAGAGCATGTTGGTTGTGTGAACAAGTTGAAGCGGAGCAGAGATCTGATGTCGTAGAATAGGATGCTGTCTATCGCGGGCCGAGTTACTACGGTGCGGCATTTGAACTTGTTGCTCTCCCATCTCGGTCTGGCCGGCCATTTTGGCCTTTCTAGTTGTGAAAGCGCGTGAGAGCGACATGGTTGAAGGTTTGGAAATTTGAATATTCTGAGTTACGTCTTTTGTCGAACGGGTTTTTGGTTTTTGGCCGGGTTCTAAGTGAGTTTGTAGGGTGACGAGGAGTTGCTGCCAGTGAACAACGTCCTGTGATAGAAGAAATCGTAGAGAGGGTTGTGCCACTGACTTGACACCAATTTTCTTTTTGAGGCAAGTTTTGCTTGGAACTATTGCTAGGCAAGCGAGCAAAGAGCGTTGGTGTGAGGTGATCTCGGTTGACGTTGAATGCGTAGTGAGACAAGGAGTCCAGTCCTTTTGAGTTTATGAATAAGATGTCCGTGTGAGATCCGACTTCTGGATCGGAAGATCAACGTCTGGCGTGAATCGATGTGAATGTGTCGGTTCTTCGAGAAAGACAGTGATTTACGCTGACCGGCTTTGCAGTGACAACGTGAGAATGTGGTGGTTGTAAGGGAACGTTCAACGTCGAAAATAGGTGTATCGGTCGGTATCCGTGAGGTTTGATTGATCGATCCTGCGACGAAGGGATACAAGAAAAGAGTGAGAGTGTAAATGAAGGAAGATAAAGAGGTTCTGGCAGAGGCAGAGAGATACAGAGCTACTAGTAAATCAATGCACACTGAGAAGCAAACACGATCAAGGGAGCGATGGATCGTGATGCTTTGCGTTTTCGAGAAGAATTGAAGATACAGGCCTTTTCCGACGTATGCAATGCAAGTTTGTCGAAGGACAAAGACAAGGACAGAGACAGAGGCAAAGGAGAGAAAGTCAAGCGAGCAAGCACTTGGGAATAACTAGATGGAGAGAATCGAACTGGACGGCAGGCGTGGGGACGGGGGGATGAAACAAAAGATATGGGGGACCCAAGCCCTGCTAACAACTGCCTGATTAGAGAGCTGAAGCCGAACCTTCGGGCAGTGGACCCCATGTCACACTGGACAGTAAGGTACTCAGCGGAGGTGGGCACCGGCCGTTCACTGTAAGCTTAGCGCACACCTGGCCACGAAGCCTGTGAATTAGAGGGCAGCTAAACTCACCTAGGCTTTGACTTTTGGCCTTTGCAACGGCCCGGCCATCCCCCTTGTGGCTATCCCTAGACAAAGACCCATGTCCCTGCAATCAAGCCCCCGCCTCGTTGGCCGACGCCCCTGGCTAGAAGAACACTTGAAGCAAAGAATCCTGGTCTCGCGTCAATGAAGGCAGCCAATCGCGTGTATTCTCTCTCGTCCTCTACCCCTTGTCACTTTAGTGATCGGTCCACTGATTTGGTTTTTTCTCTTTCTCTGTCTGCATGGGAAAACCCGCGACCAGGGCCAACATGAAGGGCGAGAAAAGAAAAAACCCAGGTCATGTCTGAAGAGTGGTGGCTCAAGTGTCGTGCAGATTCTTCTGAGCAATTGCGTGTTTGTTGTTCTCGTGACTTGCGACTTGTTATCGCCATCAGGGAGTATGGAACAATGTTGGTGTTCACGATCACGCCCAAGAACGCCAATGGTGATACACGATCGATGATACACGCGTACCTACAGCACCCTAATTGTTTCTTTTTTCTCTCTTAATTCGTTACAGCTTGGAAACAAACATCTTTGCTTTGTTTCTTTTGCCTTCTGCCTTGATTTTTAAGTTAGTACCTAGGTACTCCGTAGACCGGAACCAAATGGTGAGGCCTTTGTTTCCCAGCTAAGCTTAGGTTAGTAGTTTAGGTACAGTAGCATACATACATACATGCACGTCTATGTTGGCTTCCCACCAACATGGAGCTCTTTCCTGGGCCATTCACCATCAACCTTGACCCTCCATCCTCAACATATCCCACCATTCATGGCGGCGACGTGACCCGCGCGCTACCAGCAAAGCAAACCAGAGCAAAGCAAGGAGGACCCATTTGAGTGACGAACAGGGCCGACATGGAAAAATTCTATTCTATCAATTGGGTTACACCGATCGCCAGGGGATGGATGCAAGCACTCAACTGCAGTGCAGTGCAGACGCCCAATTCCTCTTTGACAGCTTGGCTGACTGGATGCAGAATATGCGTTCGTATGTGATGTGTTGTTATTGCATGACCAGCTCACACACAGCTAATAAGTCGAAGATCATCACCAGGAACTGACTAAATCGGCTGAATTGTACATCAGCAGTCGAAAGCCACACCGTCCACGTCTTGTCTCAGTTACCTGACAAAAAGGACCTTCACACAGACACTGTCATTGAGCCGTGGTCATGGCCTTTCGGAAATGACCAGAGCTGCTTCCTCAGGCACATCAAGGAACAAGCCTTCAGACTCTGGTTGACCGTCCTTCCCCCCTCAATCAACTCGTCTCTGAGCCTCAAGAGGTCCTTGATTGGGTCAACGGCTTCAGCGCCATTACCGTTTTCTCCTGTTTCAGGCCCATGTGCCTGCGCAAGCGGATCCAACTAGAGCCCTGAACTGTGATGTGATGGCGTTTAGGTCCGTAGAAAGTACGTACGAGACAGGCAGAAAGCCAGCATGACCCTCCCTGTTCCTGCTTGATGCCGTGTGTTTTGGGGCCTGGTAGATCCTCCGCTTTCGATAAACGAAATGCTGAACATGGCATGGTCACAGCTTTTGTCTACTCCACTGCGAGAGGATGACCATAGTCACAAGTTACCTTTGAATACGTAAATTGCTGCATCTTGAGAATTTCCGTAGATATATGATATTGAGTACCTATTTAATGCCTGTCCTCAGAAACCTCTCTTTCGTGCAATACCTATCGTTTGACTGCCTTAGTGCGGATTATATTCTCGTGGATGTTCTGCACTGACATGATCCGCTCTTCAACCGACTCCTAGCTACCTACATATGGGCCCAGCGCACAGAGGTCTCATTTCATCATGTCCACCATCACGTTCGTCTTGTCTTGGACTGTCTGAGATTGGTCCTTGACAATGCACTCGCGCGACTCAGTGCCACCGCCCTATTTTCGGCGCCTGTGACGTGTAAATGGCTGTTCTCAGACAACCCAAAGATGGGGGCTTGGTTCGTGAGCCATCTCAGACCATCCAAGAGGACCCTTAATTTTCCCCTTCCACCAGCCATCTTATCATGCTCACGCATTGTTTCCATGTTCATCTCGTTCCGCCACTCACTCAAAAAGTAAAATAAAAAACCCAAGATTGTTTCAAGATCAGATCCAACTTTTCCATTCCCGTTCAGAAACATCGTCTATCTAAGGTACTCGATTTGTAACCCCCCCCAATATCCATCCGGCTGTGAAACAGTTCCCGTGCGCCAGTGTGATTCATTCATGCAGAGAGTACCTTACTCTTTTTCTCGGGGAGTCGCCCTCTAGAGCGGGCAAGACATGATCTTCGCAACAATCGACCATTGTCAGTGCTCTCTAAGGGGTCGCCGCGCCATTGCCCACTGAGACAATGATCTCATCCAACCTCAAACTAGGCGGTAGATCTGCCCAATATCTTGATTCGAAACGTTTTCGATAAAGAAGAGATTCGTCTAGTCCTCATCCATCGAATCATCATCGTCCTGCTTGTCATCCTCCTCGTCGTCATCGTCGGAGCTGTCGTCGTTGTTAACACCCACGAGGCGATCTTCACCCTTCCCGCGCTGCTCGGGCACCCGCTGAGCAAAGGCCTTGCGCACCGACGCGTTGGTGCTGGTGTCCCACACGTGCATTGTTCCCTTGCTGCCGGCGACGGCGAGGCGGAAGGCAACCTCCGGGTCAGGCGCGAACGTGGTGGAGAAGACCTTTCCGACGTCGAGGTTGCGCGAAACCACCACCGAAGGACCTGTGGGCTGGATGTTCCACAGCTTGACCGTCTTGTCGGTCGAGCCGGTCACCATGTAACCGGGGACCACGGGGTTGATGTCGAATGAAGACACAGACTCGTCGTGAGCCTGCAGCGTCCAGACAGCCTTGGTGCCCGTGGGGTCGGACGGCGCATTACGGACGTCGTGGTAGTGGATGACACCGTTCTCCGTGGACACGAAGAAGAAGTTCGGGTCGTGAGGATCCCACCGCACATTCTCGACGTCGCTCTCAACGCCCCATCGGGGAGGCTTAGCATCTGGCGCACGCATATCGGCAGCCACCACAGTTCGGTCGTAAGATCCGCTGAGCAGAACGGTAGGCTCATTCGCGTGCCACGCAAGTGAGCACACCTTGTCGGTGTGATAAGTATACGACTTGGCGCACTTTGTCGTGTTGAGATCCCACAGCTTGACCGTCTTGTCGGCAGAGGCTGAAGCCATCAAATTGCGATGCTTGCGGTTTGCAGCCAGCGACAGGACAGCGTCAACGTGGTATTCGTCGTTGGACTTCTTGGACTTCTTCTTCTTCTTCTTTGACTTCTTCTCCTCCTCGTTGCCTCCCTGGCCGAGGATCGCATTGGGATACATGCAGTCGATGGTGTCCAGATCCCACACCTCAATATCGGGGTCCATTGTGCCAACGGCCACAAAGTTACCTGCCGAGTCCTTCTCTACACCTGCCTTGTTGACGGGCATGTCGATCCACTCGACACACAGAGGGATGGCTGGGAGCATAATGTCGTGGTGGACGTAAAGGTTGTCAGCCTCATCCTCGTAAACGAAAACCTCGAGGTGCGCCATCTCGTCTTCCACCTTGGCAGCCACGATAAGATTGTCAGTCGCAAGAATCTGGAGCTCTTCTCGGTCCTCATCCTCCTGTTCCTTGTCGGCATCAATTGTGATGTAGGGGTCGTCCTTATTCGACTCGTAGTATGCCAGCGACTTGATGTTACCAAACATGCCCATACCCTCGCCGTTTCCAGGCACATCCTCGTCGTCGTCGTTGTCGTAGTTTTCCAGATCATATTCTTTTAGGTCATCATCATTAAGGTTGATCCTGAGGCCTTCAGTCAGTCTCTCTCCTCCCTTCTCAGATATTTGTCAGTTACGTACTCTGTCTTCTCGGCTGTTTTGTCTTCATCGATCTTCATCTCCGAGTCCTCTTCATCGTCCGCGGTCTTGTTAGCATTTGTGCCCTTTTGCGCAGCTTCAGCTTCCTCAAGATCCTCTTGGGCGTCGTCCAGCTGGAGCTTGGCAAGCTCCGCTATCCGCTCAAACTCTGCCTCATCTAGGGTATACTTCTGAGGGAAAGGCGCAGCGAAGCCCCTAGGGACCCACTGTGCGGCTGTAATCATGGAAGACATGGTGATTGTCTGGGTATCTTAAATGGTGTTGTGAAAGTCCAGCATGCACCGGTAGGTGGGCGCCCAGATAAATTTCTCCCAAAATTTCTAGTGGGGTTTATCGATAAGAGGTCAACCCATTAGGGGACCTTCGCTATCTAACGTTAGGTGACAGGGGTCCACGAAGATAGTGGAGGGAATGCAAGAAATCTTAGGAATTCAATCCTTTGCCGATGAAAAGCTTTGGGCTACTAGTAACCTTTATATCATGATATTAAGAACTGAGGCAAGCGATAACTATGTCATGATTTATCAAGACATGGCCATGACCCTAAAGTGACGTGCTCTATAGAGCTATAAGTAACCAAGCTTAGGTTAGAATAATAGAAACTCATCCAAGGCGCCGCTTAAAACCCCCTACCGCGTCTCTTTATAACAGGCTTTTTGACCGCGCCTTGTGTTACAAACTTCTTACCGTCTGCCCCTATCTTCTTGCTCTTCTTTTGAGTCCGGTCTTCTTCCATCTGCTTCCTTTCTTCGTCCTTCCGCTTGTCGTCAGCCATCTTGGCCTCAATCTCCATCTTTCGGTTGAATTCTGTTTCAGTGATTCGTTTATCTCGAACCGAATAACCCTTTTCCTTGACTGAGTAGAAGACACCACCGAGGTCTGCAAGCCAATGGGGGTCCACGGCTGTCACTGTCGAAACATAGACCTTGGAAGTAAGGATCAACTCGTGGTAGACGATGTAATCCGGTGGGTGCCCTGCATATAATGCGCTTGTTGGGTGCAGCTGTACACCGAGGTTGGTACGCAGGTTGATATATTCGCCTGAGCCTTTGTATTTGGCTGCTTGGTGGTAGTATCCCGAGCAAATGCACTTGCGGACAATGTCCCAGTCCATCCCACAGCTTGTCAATTCCATCTTTTGCATACGGACAATGTCCAAAAGCTGTTCACGAATTTCCTTCGCTCGCCTCAAAGATTTCGGGTGCAGAAAGTGCTTAACACACCAACCGTCGGAGTAACCGTTGGCCTTCCAATTTGTGTAGACCTGGAGGTATGTCAAATGATCTGACTCATGCACCCAGAATTTCTCGCGGGCAGCATCGGCTTCTTCTTGTCTCTCCTTTGGTCGGTAAAAAACGTTTGGCACGGACAGCATAGAAACAATGGTAATCATCTCTTCACTGCAGCCGTATTCTTCCGCTGTAATGAGAAGCTTGGCCAGCGAGGGATCCATGGGGAAAGCACTCATTTTCCTTCCAAGATCAGTAAGCTCACCGAGATTGTCAAGTGCACCAAGAGCCCATAAGTCAAACATTGACGTTGTAATAGTGTCCTGTGGAGGAGGGTCCATAAAGTCAAAGTCCAAAAGGTCCTTGACACCGAGAGATTTCAACATCAGGACAGTGTTAGCAAGATTCGTACGCTGGATTTCAGGGATAGTCTGTAAGTACAGATCTTCCTTGAACTCCTTTTCTGAGTACAGTCGAAAGGCCTTTCCAGGCCCGGTTCGACCGGCTCGTCCTGAACGTTGCGAAGCGTTGGCCTGCGAGATGGGCGTGATCTGAAGCGTGTCCATACCGATTTTCGGATTGTAGACTTTCATCTTGGAGTAACCAGCGTCCACGACGTATTTGATACCATCGACCGTCAAGCTGGTTTCAGCAATATTGGTGGCAACAATGCATTTTCGGACACCAGGGGCAGCCTTGTCGAAAATCTTGGCTTGCAGATCTGCAGGCATTTGACTGTATATAGGTAAGATACTCAGCTTTGGGGGGTCGTTGAGGGCATCAAGTCGTTTTTGAATAAGCTCGCAAGTTATCTCGATGTCTTCTTGGCCTGTCATGAAAACCAGAATATCGCCAGGGCCCATTGAAACATGTATTGACAACACTTGGTGCACTGCCTGGTCCACATAGTCCTCGACGGGAGACCGATGGAACATGACGTCGACTGGGAAAGTTCGTCCAGGAATGATGAACTCGGGTGCACCACCAAAGAAGTCTGAGAAGCGTTTCGAATTCATGGTAGCGGAAGTGACGATGAGCTTCAGGTCACGACGCCTCTGCAATATCTTCTTGAACAAGCCCATCAGGATATCTGTGTTCAAGGCACGCTCGTGGGCCTCGTCCATGATGACACATGAATATCGATCTAGATCAGGCTCGTTGAGGGATTCTCGCAAGAGAACACCATCAGTCATGTATTTGATGACTGTTTCTTTGCTGGTGCAGTCTTCAAAGCGAATTGCATAACCGACCGTGCTTCCCAACTCAACCTCCATCTCTTCAGCAACACGCTTGGCTACACTCATTGCAGCCACGCGTCGCGGTTGTGTACATCCAATCATGCCGGTCTTTCCATATCCGTCCTCTTGGAGGAACTGTGTCAGCTGTGTCGTCTTGCCAGAACCTGTCTCACCAACACAGATGACAACTTGGTTTTCTCTAATGACACTGAGAAGGTCTTCACGAACTGCAAACGCGGGCAGATACTCCCGTTGCTCCCGTAGCGTCTTGCTCTGGCTGAAGTTACTCGCGCCGTCGGCCTTCTTCATATGTGCGCTGAATTTATTACCCTTGCGCTCACTCGGTTCGGCGTTATCCTCAGCAGGTACTGGTAGTGCAGAATCACCATCTTCCTCTTTTGCACCCATAATATTTCCAAGAGTCGTTCCGGTCATGCTTGTGGCTTCCTTGGCCTGCCGTTGACGTTCTCTCTGCTGCCTTGCTTCCTTCACCACCTTACTACCCTTGCGACTGAAAACCGCCATGTGACTCTGAGGGTCTTTGACGGCTGGAATTGGTTCTAGTTGCTTTGTGAAAATAGTCCGTCCGTCCAGAAAGGGTGGCCGTAGATCGTGCACAAGAAGATGAACTCGAATTGACTCGTCATCGTCAACAAAGTCGGATGCCATATCCCGTCTTTGCGCGACGCCTGATTGCAGCATTCGGTTCGTTTCCCAAGCGTCATTCTCTCGGTTCCTCTGGTCTCGTCGCGCGTCGAAACGACTAGTCATCTTTTCGTGTCGGGCGGTTTCCTGTTGCTGTCCTTCCCAGGTGTCATAAGAGGCGAATGGGTTATGGGCTTCGTCTCCAAAGCTGTGGCCGCCAAATTCATCACCTCCGTACCAGTCTCGGTCTAAAGCCTTCGAATCCTCCTCGGTCGGTCCTATACTTCGGGGTGGTGGTGTGGAAGCATAACGCGATTGTGCCCTGTGGGGAGTTGAGGTGCGCGAATCATTCTGAAATCTTTGTCGAGGTGTATCAAGTCGTCTCCTCTTTGGATTTGGGTTATACCCATCGTACTCTCGATCCTCCGCCATTGTGTTGACGTGTAAGTTATCTGTCGATGCTTGGACTTTTTATTGCGACAGGAAACTTAGACCTCAGATAAGGAAGCCGATAATGATCACGTGAATACTGCGATTCAAATGTAAGTAGGATATCTTCCATGTCGACTAAAATGCATGGAGGTATCTCACAAAGAATCAAAAATCATATATTTGTCCAAGAAGTCCTTTAGCGTTACTTGAAATGTACTATAGAATAGGATATATCGGGTCTTATGAGTGTCAATACTTGGACAATCAAGACACAGTAACATGTGAGGCTCGCCTTGATGGAAACCCCTTTCTGTCCACGCTCTGATTGAGTATACGAGTACGTGATATTGCGACACTCCTTCCTGGAAACACAGGCTATAGAGGAACAAACTGATTCATGTATTGGACTTTTATCACAATTTTGTTACATAGGCTTTGTGTCATGTCTCGTTACTGCCAATTCTCAATGAGTAACAACAAAGTCATTCTCGTCCTCGATGATTTGCCGATCTTCCTGGGAGACTCTAACCACGCGAGCGGATCTTGGGCCATTGTCTACATCTTTGAAGAATTTGGATAGGACTTCTTCACTGGCTTGAGCCTCGCCCTCGACCTGTGAAAGCTCTAAATTAGCCAATGTCAACTTGCCGGGGGCTTATATGTACTTTTCCATCCTTCGTGTTTCGACACCATCCCGTCACTCCGCACTCTTGGGCCTTCTTCTGAGTAAAATAACTGTTATGCATCAGATGCGATGTCTCGAGATTTGTTATCGCAGAGAACCATACCGGAAACCAACACCTAGATGACGTCAGTTCGAGTGAATACTACCTTAGTACATAGTATGATAGAAATAGATATACCTTGGACACGTCCCTCAACGGCAAAATAGACCTTTTGAAAGATTAGCTCTGGCTTTATAATCGTTGTGGAAGATGGCTCACACGTTTCGACATATTGGCAAGTCACAGTTTAGTCGGTCATGTATACTAAGGTTATTGTAGAATAAAAGTCAAGCTTGAAACGAGGAGGGTTGGAGAAAAGCTAGAGCTTCTTAGCAATTGGAGATAAATATGGAAACACAATAATTTCCATCGCCTGCGAGATATGACCTAACCTTTATGTCAACTGCTTGCTATCTAGCGGATATGTTGGGTTTAATAGATGGCTTACAAGGTGGAAAGAAGGTGCATGGGCGCTGAGTTTAGGTTGATGTTGATAAGATAAGCTTTGGATCTCACTGATGTCACTTATCAACTTCGTGCGCTTCCACTGACTAAACCAACACCTTTATCCCTTGTTTGCGCCGCGAAGACATCACTTGTTAACATCACTTGTTACAAGGCCCGCTCGCAGAACACATCGAAATATTGATGGAAGTCCACTCCTCGGAGCCGGCTACAGAGCCAATCCGATTCCGCACTGGCAAAAAACGAAAAGCCTATCGCCAACGCGTCCAGGAAGATGACGCCTCTGTCGCAGAAACAATACAATCGCATCCCACTGCGTCTGCTTCAGAACCCAGTCATGAACTCTCCCGAAACGCTTCACCAGATCGCGCCCAAGATGAAGAAGAATCTGTTGTTGCTGCACTCAAGTTGCGCAATGCGCGTAGAGCCCGACTTGGAGGTGTCGCATTTCGAAACACAAACCGACCAGACGACGATATAAACAACGAGCGTGCTCTCATTCCACATGACGCAGATGGTACTTCGAATAACGAACCCATCGTGAAAGGAGTTGCAGATAGATTTACTCACCAGACGGGCAGGCTTACAGATCTTAATGACAAGCATATGTACGTTGAGAGCCACCGTCTTCGTCATTCTTCCTCACCCTGCAATGGCTAATCATTCAAGGATGGATTACATAGAATCCCGATTATATAATCGCGCGGGCGGAAATACCTCACATAACACTTTATCAGCGTCTACATCAGACCCGGCTCGGCAACCTTCTGCAACAACGGCAACAACAACAAACCATGAGAGTGGACGGGCAGTAATGCAGGGCCAGTTGGTGGAGATCAGTCTCGAAGACCACTCTGCTCGAAGTCAGAACCCTGTTCAGGCAGATAGTGCTACAGATGGCGGACCAAGAGCCAAGAAGCCTAGACTTAGAAAGGATGGCACGCCATGGCGTCCGCGAAACCGTCGAGATAGTGACGCCCTCAAACGAGATCAGATCGTTGACGAGATTCTCCATGAAACAAGACGTATGTCCCTGATGTCCATGTTCCTTGAATTAGCTACTAAATCATTGTTCCTAGTCGACTTATACGAACCGACTCCAGGACAAGACAGCCACACTGCAGTTGCCGATCAGGATGGTGCCGCTGATGCGCGGCTCGCCGAAGAGTTCCGGCAGCAATTCCTTGAGGATGTAGCAGAACGACAGCTTCGCAAAAAGAAGGCAACGAACCAAACCACGCGCCCCGGTACCGAGGAAGTACTCAAAGGCCCCAAACTCGGTGGCAGCCGTAACGCTAGAGCTCAGATGAGAGATCTTTTGTTAAAGAAAGAGAAGGAAGGAAAGAAATAGTATGGACCGTTGAGCTATATACGGCCTCTTTTCATCTGTGGCGTTGGATGGTTCTGGTTTTGCAGCTCTTTTGTATCAGTTAAGGATTCACACACATGGATCGCATCACCTTATGATCACAAAGATGTTCAATTATAAACGACATCTTAATCTTGTAAGCGTAACCATAACAATTCCGTTGAACACTTGAAATTCATATTCATATTGACTACTTAGTCTGTAACGATCGATAATGGTGGGGGCATTTTGATCCAACGATCTGACCCATGTGAAGAAAGTAGTCCTAAAAAGAAAATCTCAATGATAAGCTCCGGACATCCAAGTCTGTGTAGTCGCAAGAAGACGGCCAATGAAATAAGAAAAAGCACTTAGCAAAAACTCCTTTACCCAGGTCCCATATATAGCAATTTTCCCAAGTGTACAGGGCAAGGCCCAACATTGAAATGAATGAACATTCAGTCGCTTGGCACAACAGGTATCGATCCAGTGCCGTAATTCGCCTTCCGTCTTGCTCATGTGCAAGATCATTTGACTTCCGTCATTTGCCAGAACGCCAAACCCAATGTAATGTTAACCGTCAGAGAACCCCATGCGTGAAATCTTGACCGTTGCAATGGAATGTGGGTTCCGGAAAACCCTTTATCTAATGTCGAGCTGGAAAGGCTTGAACCGCCCGCCAATTGTAGCACAGCGGGGACACTTCCTTCTTGCTCCATGCTCTGTCATGAGAACCTCCACACAAGTTGGGCACAGGCCACAGATACATTCGGTACATGCATACGAATCCTTGAGTAGAGAGAATCCCTGACAGGCAGCGCAGTATATCTGAATATTCTGGGCCGAATATGTTGGTGACGAATCAGAAAGCCCCCGGGTTCCCATATGAAAGTTGTCGCCGCTTTCACCACTCTCTACAGATGGAAATGGCTCTACAGCATCCTGACCATATGATGGAGGCGTGAGTGCCTGCTGAAGAGGCGAAGCCTGATAACTGGCCGGCTGGAACTGAGGTTGGTGGGAAAATGGCGGTAACGATGATCTATGCATTGAAACAGGAGACTGAGGGACCTGAGAGCCTGTTAGTCAATTCAACAGTGCAAGGGCGAATACCATCAGTAGGTGCACATACAGGAGTACGGTCTTCGTCAATATCGCCAGCAGCAGAAGCAGCTTGATCAGCTGCATCGATAAGATCTTCCCACCGTTTCCCGAAGTCTGCGGATGGTTCTGCTGACAAAGCCTTCCGATCATTACCTGGTCTATATCGCTCTTCATTTTGAATTCGGCGTAGCCAGTCAGTTGCAGAACCTTTAGAGTTCTTCTTTTTATGGTGAGGCTCTCTTCCTCGCTTTGTAACAGACTGCTTGCGAGGTCGGTTAGGTCCCACAGAACGCTGAAGAGGTGGGAGTGTTGAGGATCTTCCAGGTGGTGAGTTTGCCAGAATGGAAGGGAGAAAGTCGCGCTGTCTATTAGATTTGGCAGATGAATAAGGGTCGCTAGTAATATCATGATTGGAAAGATTGAGAGGCGGCAGTTCGATGGATGTCCGTGGCCTACGTCGAACATCCATGTCTGAATAATATTCCTACGCATCATTAGCCCTGGATGGCGATGATTTGAATTCTTTTAAGGGCATTTCACTCACACCGTCCAAATCCATGTCGCGTTCACTCTTGACGCCATGAAGTTCGGCTAGGGCAGCAGCGGCACTGGCTGTGCCAAGCATTGGGCCAGAAACCGGCCCGCCATTACTGAAATCATCTAGAAGGCGCGGAGTGCCTGGATTACTCGATTCGTCGCGATGATAGTTGTGTCGCTCGTGAAAGCCTTGAAGGTGGTCAATGGGCGGGGGCAGGCTGGAATGAGAGCGGGACAAACCCTGAGCATTTGGAGCTGAGGTCTGATCTAAAGGGCGTCGCTCCGATGGTGGAGTGTTAATCATCAACAAGAAGCTCTCTTCTGTGGCTGGAAGCTTCGAGATGTAATGCTCGGGGTGTGCGCGGCGGATATGCTCCTGCATGGAACGATATCTTTTTTCCTGCAATTGGACATTTAGAATCGAATGGGTACCGTTGCATGGTGTTACGGGAACGTGCTTCCTCAGTTGAGGAACAAGTGCGGTAGGTGGTAAGACATGACGATGTAAGGTGGGTGGGTGCAGCAATGGTAATTCAGGACCAGCTGCAGGGCAAGACAGGGCAGAACAGCTAACGAAGGCAATACCCAAGGACTTACACCAATGCATCTCTTGCGACAGCTGGAGCCATCCTGGTTGCGAAGAGGGCAGACTACCTCATTGTTGGAGTCTGTGATAGAGAAGGACGACGTCAAAGATGATCGAGGCGGCATCTTGACCCCACCATATGTGATGGCTTGCTGGCGGGGGTGTACTATAGCGATAAGAGACTGAGAAGCGAGATAAGAGATGATAGCGATGAAGCTCAGCTTTCAACGAGAAGATCAATTGGTGACAATGAAGGTATGCAAAAACCGTAACATTTCAAAGTGCAGCTCATGGACAATGGAATGAGCTGCCTTTGAGCATGGGCAAGCTTTGCTACAGGGACCGTTTCGAAATTGGGCCAATTATGCGACAGTGGTTGCGTACACGATTGGGGCGTCGATTGAGGTGGTGATGGAGGCAGTTGCTAGTAAAGCGATGAATCGAATCTCTGGTTAAGAATATCGATAACCGTATGTTGAAGAATCTAAGTTGGAAGAGACGCGAACAGAAATATTCGATCGAGAAGGTCGCTTCTTTGAGAAAAGGTGGGTTGCAAAGAAGGATGTATGGAAGGGAAGGAGGGTGAGTGGGAGGAAGAAAGTAGAGGTAGGTAGGTGCAGGTAAGTAAAGATGACAGGAGCTTGGGAGGTCGAAAAAAAGAAGAGACGGAAGAAGGTGGGAGGCAAAGACGCCTTTTGGGTAAAGCGTGTGAGTGAGTAATAAGAGCAACAACGCAATGGGTAGCGAAGAAGGTAACGGCCAGAGAGAGGCAAGAGGAGGGTGTGAGTCGTTGAGTGTGTGTGGTGTGCGGTGCTGCCGAGGGAAGCTGAGCTCGATGATCTGGATGAGAGCTTTGGCCGACCTTGGACCTAGGCAAGTAGGTAGGTAGGCATTGAATGTGCTTTGCTCACATATCACCAGCACCAGCATCCAGATATTGGCGACAACTGCACAAATACCTAATACTACAAAGAAGCTCACAAAAAGGTGAGCGCAAGGAAAATATCGAGGGCTTGAAAAAATTACCAACAACTAGGTACCTAAAGGCAAAAAAACTCTGGTGGCAGAGGGCGTGTGGGCAACAGAATCAAGGCCAGTAGCGAAAGATTCCGCGCAAACAAGACTCTCTGTCTGGTTTAATGTCCATCCATTCATTGCTCACTCGACAAGGGACCACAGCCTGAGCTCTGGGCTCCTCCTCCGGCTGCCGTGCCATTGCTTGCAAAGCCATGCCTTGCGCTTCGCCTCCACTGTTGGAGATCTCAGCTGCCTCGAACGACTTGATCTCTGGGGCCAATAGTATTGACGCACAGTTCTGGGGTGCGGCTACAAGAAGCTGTCTAACAGCCTTCTAGGCCTATCAGGAAAACAACAAAAAAACTTCTCCAGCTTCCATTTCATCCTTCCATGAGCTCTGTATGGCCACAGCAAGACATGGTAAAGGTCCTGTGGCTCCTTGAGCAAGCTGACGAAGCTTCGATCTTGCAGACTCTCAAACTCTGTAGCTACACAGTCATTCCCAAAAAAGATTCTCCAAGCGTCTGTAACATCCAGTAGCGAAGCACAGCTTCCAAGCAGAAGCATCAGCAGCTCACCAGAGCATGGCCCAAGCGCTGCGCGAACAAATCAACTGGCTACCATTGCAATGACTCGAGAGGGGCTACAGGGGTGAAGGCAGTGAGAAGAGGGGGGTGGCCGGCGTGGAGCTCTTCTCTGGACGGATTGAGGTCAAGAACCCAGGCCCTTGAACCAAAGAATGCCGCCTGTGAAAGGTGCAGAAGCTCCCTAGAACGTGCAGGGGAAGCTCCAATAGTGGAACTGGTCCCTTGCTCAGGTTTGTTGAAGATCTTTTCTTTTTACTGGTAGTAGTGCTGATAAAGTTGTTACATTATGGCATGAATACATACATACAGAGGTTCCCGCCTCTCTGCAACACGTCCTTCTCATCACTACCAATCATATTCTCTGTCTTAAGCTTCTTTTTGTTTTTATCGGCTTCAGCAATTATCCGGCTGCGACAGATCCTAATCAATGTCGCAAGAAAAAGGCCGGCGTCTGAAGGGTTGGCCATGTCAAACATGACCAGGGTCGGCGGGGCCGAAGCCCATGGCCAACTGCCACTCACAGATACCGTTCCTAAGCCAACTCCGGACGTGGTTATCACATGTACATGATAGGTACCTCTGCATGACTCTCGCCACGGCTATGGCCACGGGACCTCGACTACACAGAACGGTCGTCACTACCCAGCTGGAGCTCCAGCCTTCACCTACGCCAGCTACTAATCCAGAGCTAGAACTGCGAATGTTGATGTGGCGTTTGAGATTCGGCGATACGCAGGCGTGGGCGTCAACAGAGTCAGCATCGGAGTCGTCGACGCCAGCCAAAATTTCACAAACCTCGCTTTGGCTTCAGGGGTATCCCATCTGCGCCTCAAGGAGCATATTTTCTTCCAAGAAGAGCTGGTAACTGACAAAATGAGGTTGAGAATGCAGGCTGCAACCTGCAAAGGACCCAATGATATACGGACAATTGAGAGCCGATCGTTGACTCAGCTTCAGAGACGATGGAGAATTAAACGCCTGCAAGCCCTGTCACCACGCTCCCGGGTCTTTTGAGACGGTGACATCACCAGCCAGGGGATACCGCCCGTCGCCCTACAGCACGGAACCGGCGGGCGTGCGCAGCCAGTCCGTTAATACAGGGTCTTTTGACCTCGACGGAATTGCTCGACTCAGACTAACCAACGCGCGCTATGCCATTCACATCTACTTGGAAGGCGGTGAATTCTGATGTCTGAAACACCCAAGCTTTGTCACCTGGCCGCGAAAACGGAAGAATGGGCAGGTTGTAGCTTTCATCTGCTGGATCAATCGAAGGTGCATCAACAGGCTCGAAATAGGCCTACTCCGAAGCAAGACAGCGTCGCGAGGGCTCAATACGATAGCTCAGACAACCAACCAGCGTTGCAGAACTCGAGGTCGATAAGTCCGGTTCTATTTGCCAGACCCTGTGAAGGCGGTGACCCCGCGCCATAACAGCAACAATCGTTAATAGAACCTCCGAATGTGCATTTACGTTGATCAAATACAGAAAAATACTTAGCCCAGGCCTTTGATTGACCTAATAACAGCAGTTGCTTGGATGGCGGAATTGAATTGATATCCTACACGACAGTTTCCAAGTCGACAGCTCCGTGGGTATGGGACAGGTCGAGAGCTGGTAACTCTAGCTCTGTCAAGGGGTGAACATATCCATGTGGGGGCTGACTTCTTAAGCGGACTGCTCAACCTACAAGAGCAATTGAGCTTTCAGTTCTGTGCATGCTATAAGCGGTAACACAAAGATCCAAGGCACGCCGGGTACTGTGACCATAGCACTGGAACCTTCTTTGCAGCACACGGCCTACTCTTTACACGAACTGCGACGGCCAAGCGCTGTAAAGAATACATTCCTTGCTTGGTTGCAACCCTTGAGTGTAAGGTTGGGTCAAGTCAGGCTGGTCCCATGACTGTCAAAAAGAGTAACAACCTTGGAACAGGTATATACATCCATGTCAACAGAGTCAACAAAGGACTCGAGGAAACTTGCGCTTATCGGCTAAGAACTTTACCTATGGGTGTATTGGACAAATATAATTACCGCGGTAGCCACAGCCTGTTCCCGGCTCTACCAGTATGCGAAATAGCTTGGCTGATGTTAACCGACCCTGTTTTGTGTCTAAGCCATACACTCAGATCTACCGGTACACACTTCAAAGTTTACCAGCATCGAGTCTCGACAACAAAGGACACCTCCGCCTGGCTTACCGTTCTTAGTCAATTAACTTGATCCCGATTACCGAGGCTTCGCCAGTAGCACAGCCTTGATATATCTAGTTGATTTGGAATACAAACACGTTCTCAAACACGGTTTTTACTCCACTCAAGCGATCACACTTTGACAGCCGAGAATATTCAAGTCGCATTCGCAATGGCCAGGAGCGGTTTCATTATATCATGCAACTCGCTCGTTGTCATAGGATGGTATCAGAGAACAAGGACAACTGGGCGAGGAAAACTAATAACAAGATAGACAATACCGTATTTGCAAATCGGTAACCATGACTGTTTCTGAGAAAGTCTTGAATCTCAGGGTGGTAGTTCTTAACATTCTCCCAGTCTTCCCGATGGCGAAGCAAGATGACGATCAATGACTTGGGGGCAGCACTGAGGCAGTAAAGTGTAGGTGCTCACAGTTGAACTCTGGTATTTGGAATATATCTGACAACTCGTGACGTCCTTTGCCATGCCATTCTGGTTGAGATATCTATCATATCGTTTGGAATACCTGGAAGAACTACTTCGTATATAATGTCATCGTAGATTCATCTCTGCTAATCAAGTCTAAGCAACAAAAAGAATAACTTCTTTGCTAGGCCAAGCCTTCAGCGTTAACGAGTGTCACTTGGCGCTCATCATACAAGCCGAAACATTTGCCTTTGTTCGGTTGAGCTGGGTTTAAGCTATTGAGAAGCCTAGGCGGCGCGCCAACCTTGTGCTTTGAGACATGGTTTCGCATGGAATAGCAGTGGTCATAAAGAAACATGCTAAGCAATATAATTCATGTTTGATGTTAAGGTAAGTTTCGGTCTCTAAGCCAGGATCCGGAGACTCGACCTAGGGTATCTTTTGTTCATGCTATCACATCTTAACACCTCCCCGACCGCCCAGCCTGGGCTATATCTGTTGTAAATTCCACTCCAACATATATGCATGGCCTTTCCCTTCCCTTGGGATGCAAAAATCAAACCCAAATGGCGGCTAGAGATCTCAACGTTTAGTTTAGCTCCGGTGCTGGCTTCCGACATTTAGTAGTTCAGCATTTACGCTTTTATGCCGCCTACTTGAGCTGCTTAAGGATTTCCGTCAAGAAATCCTCAAAGCTCAGGGTGATGTAGCCGTCGCGATCGTCGTCATACTTCTTGAACACGTCTGTCATGCGTTTCAGGGAGATACAGCTTTGAACAAAGAGATCGAAGCTCATGACTCCCTCGTTCCTCTTATCATAGGTGTTGAAGAGTAACTCAACAAACTGGGGGCTTAGTCGGTATCGGAAGGCGACAAGTGCGTTGTTGAATTCGGATAGAGAGATGTTGCCGCTGCGGTCGGCGTCGAATCGGTCGAATAGAGTCCTCCATGAAGCCAAGAAGGACCATAGCCCGCAAAACTCCTCAAAACCAATGGTGCCACTTCGATCGGAGTCGAACATTCGGATCATCATGCGGACGGTGTGAGGATCAAATGCGGTCCAGTCTCCGTTGACAAGGGCGGCAGAAAGTTCCCTCTCGGAAAGGTGGCCGGTGCCTAACCGGGGAGAAGTCAGCAGCTGCTATGAACGTTGTCGATGTGCCGTGCATGTTTGTGACGGATTCTTGAATCGGAAGAACCTACCATCTTTGTCTACGGCGCGGAAAAGGGGCAAAAGTGAAGGGTCTGAACCACTGCCATCGATACCAGGCGAGGGAGGAGGTCGTGAGTTGGGAGCAGGGCGGTTATGAGCCTGTGGCCTGGCACCACCAGGGTTTGGAGGCGGCGACATGTGGCCATAAGCGCCTTGGCCTAGGGAATGGGATCGCGCATCTCGTTGAGCAGGTAGAGGCTTGTCGTATCGAGGCTGTTGGTGGTGATACTGCTGTTGAGGGGCATATTGCTGCTGCTGCTGGTGGTGCTGCTGAGGAGGAGGGTGCTGTTGCGGGGCAGGTGTCCTTGACTGTCCTGGTTTCTGAAGGGCGCAGTGTCAGTTTGAGTTCTCGACGTTATAATAACGTTAACGGTGCGTATATTTCAAACATACAGGCTCTGGCTCAGCGAACCTGTGTAAGTTACATGGTCAGCTTTGTGTTGCATCGTGACGTGTGTCAACCCATAGCTTCAAGCCGCAATCGCTGAGCCGCAATGGACAAATACGCGGGGAGACGAGGGGCAGTTTGGCTGAGGCATGGGACATACCTTGGGAGAGCATCCTCGTCGTAGGGGCGGTTATAGGCCATGATGAGCACGGGGTTTGGGTATTCTTTCCCAGTTCCAATTCAGAAGAAAAGAGAGGCTTATGAAGAAGTCGGGACAGAGAAAGGAGATGATGCGTGTGAAGGGGGTTTTGAAGGGTTGGGCTGAGTTGGTTTGGTGCGCGGCTGAAGAAGTAACTGGAAGGCCGCCCAGTTAATTAGTAGTTGTCCTACTTGGCCTACGTACCTTGTTAGTCTAAGGTATGTGACTGCACTACCTTACCTACAGTGATTGACCCCAGGCCAGGGGAATCTCCAGCGCGGGGCAGTGTCGTTTGGTTGGTGGAGCGCAGGGTGAGAACAGAGCACAAGAGCGTGGCTGAGTTGGTCTTGATAGTGGGAATGTTTGGGTAAGACAAGATTCGGATTTTTTTGTCCTCACTTCTTATGACTCAACCGAGTAAATTGACTGCTATTTCAATAAAATGATTGTTCACTTGTAAAGCAAGCACAGGTTTCAGAGTTCAGCCTAGCTGAAGAAGATGTCATTGACGATGATGGAAAACACTCAGTATTCCTAGACTCGATGCATATCATCCCTCGTTATCGGGTATAAAATGCCGTGGCCTTATCTGATATGGGACAGGGAAGATAGCCATGAGACTAGCGCTGGGATCAAAAAGCCTGACTTGCTCCTTGTCCTTCCGCGCCAAGGCGTCGGGACCCTTTATTTCTACGGAGTACCTAGGTAGGTAGAGAACCGCGTATACTAGGTACGGTACGTACGAATAGTCAATTCACTAACCTTAAGGTACTGTACGGGCACATGAACCGCATATAGTCCTGGAGGCTTTAGCAGAGACAGGAGGTGTGCTCACCGGAGAGCTAAAATTAGATATCAGCATCGAAGATCATAGGGCCTCACTTTCATTTTCGGGGTCTGATATCTAGATGGGACAGTCCAGATGAAGAAAGGACCCTTCCCTTGGGTAAGGTTCTCGAACACGGCAACAGCGGTCCCGTCCGTTATGTGGGCCACCAGGTCCAATGACGTCGATGCGAAAAAGGGAGTAATCAGCCACTTTTGGACCCGAGAAAAGCCTCAGCCACTAGAATCGAGCATCTCAGTGGAGGCGCGGAGTTGACGGGTGCATCTTGGAGGGGAGGGGAAGGGGAAGGAGAAATTTGTTCCATTATTGTTCTATGGTTTTCTCTAACCCCTGCTTACAAGCCTCCTCTCGTTCTTAGTGGCCATCACCTCATCAGTGGGACAAGACACGATATACCTCCACTAGGTGTGTACGAATTCAATCTAACCTCTATACCTCACGTCGAGTGAGGTTGGATCTTGAGAACCTCCAGATACTCAGCAAGAGTCACTTCCTCAAGACCAATTGTCAGCCGGATCGGATCATCTTGTATACTCTCAAGCCTAGTCAACCAATCTAGACAGTTAACTGCCTACCTACCTAAGTAAGTGGACGTCGTCGACACAGATAAAACTGCATTATTAATGTTCCCAACTTACAGTCCTTTTCACAATGCCCGATCAAGACTCATCACAGCCTTCCGAATTCTGGTTATATGGATACGGGTATGCCGAGACCTTCCTGACAGCATATTCTTATTCCGTAATTAATGCCATTTACAGAAGCTTGATATGGAAGCCTCCGCCACACTTTGGTAAATCACCATTGCCTGTCTTGCACGTTCAGCGGCCTTTCAACTGACACTTGATCTATCCTGTTAGACCGTAGAATTCCTGGATGGGTAGATGGCTATGTTCGTCGTTTCTGGCAGGTAAAACACCATTTTGCCCATATCGTAAATACTTCCACTAACATGCTTTCCAGGCTAGGTATACCTTCAAATAGCCGGAGTGAAACTCTAACTAAAACCGATCACAGTGAGGACCACAGAGGCACTCCTGAGGCCCCCGGGCGTGTCGTCACTTTGATCGAGAGATCTTACTGGGAACAGCTAACTGATAGTCACGACTCTGCTCCAGAGCGAGTTTGGGGGGTTGCATACCGTATCATTCCCGAGAAAGTAACCGAAGTCAAGGAGTATCTCGATATCCGCGAGATCAACGGTTACACCATTCACCACGCTCCATTCCATCCTGCCGATAGCTCTCCCCCTATTCGTACTCTGGTCTACATCGGCACCCCAGATAATGAGCAATTTGTCGGCCCTCAGGACCCCCAGGAGCTCGCCGAGCACATCTTCCGCAGTCAAGGCCCCAGCGGCCTGAACAAAGACTACCTGTTGAGCCTCGATACCGCCCTCAGCGAGCTTGCTCCCGATAGTGGCGATCATCACATCCATGACCTGGCCCGCCGTGTCAGGGAACTTGAGAAGTATTGTGAGGATGAAACTAAACTCCTCAACCCGACGACCTTAGTCCATCAACAAAAGCACAGTACCGAGGAGGCAGAAGAAATAGAAGAGCCACATCACTAGGACACGGACACCTCAACAAGCACATGGAAATAGACTATAGACCCTCATGATGTTTAGCATACTTGTAATGAGCAGCTAGATGCCGCTCCTCAACCTTCATGCCATCTCTCCACAACTGTCACCAAGTTCAGTCCCGGTTAGCCAGCGGAATTCACGTATCAAAGCACATATAATCAAAAGGAACAGGTCGCACGCAGCGCCATTTCGCATTTTTGTTCTTGCCCTACAGAGGCAATCCTCCATCACTTTTTCGCACAAGGTTCATTCGTAAAACGGCCGTGTCAAGATGGCAAACCATACCAGCCCAAATGCCATGCCATGCCCCCTAGAAACCACACTTCAACCTAAGTGCCCCGGGTATAATTCTGCGTTTCAATATGCTCACCAATGCCTGACCTCGTCATCCAGTCGTACAAAGAATCCGCAAGCCCAGGAGCCGGAAGTCATCGAAGTTAACCACCATTGAAATTTCCAATCCTCAAGGCCCCGTCAATAACATTTCGAGCGCAATGTGACGCACTCCACTCCGGCCTTAAGTTACGTCAACTAATATCCCCTTCCACCCTGAGGAGGTTGTTGCTGGGGAGGCATTTGAGAAGGATCAGGGTACCCAAACTGCTGCTGAGGCATGAATCCTATATGTACTTTAGCATTGTTATGGATTGCCTCCACGATTCGTTCTCGGCATACCTTGGGGAGGAGCGCCGTAGGCTTGCTGAGGAGGGGGGTATCCCCGACCATAAGGCATAGGCGCATACATGTTCGGCGCGGGGACTGGGTAGCCGTGTCCAGGCGGAGCCATTCCGTAGGGAGCTGGTCCCCCGAAGCCTCGCCCATACCCACCTCCTCTGCCGAAGCCGCCTCGGGGGCCATTGTCGGATGCCTTGTCAACTCGAATGGTTCGTCCGTCAAACCTGGATAGGATTAGATTCTGTATTGGAATGAGATAGCAGATCCGCCATGAAACAAGGAACAAAAGTGACTCGTACTCGACATTGTTCATGGTTGCGATGGCCTTCTGAGCATCGCCCTCCTGGGTGTATCGCACAAATCCAAAGCCACGGCTGCGGCCGGTATCACGGTCCTTGACCACCACCTTTCCATAACCATCGTTAGAAGTGATCTTATGGTCCCAACAAACACCCGCATCAGAGCCACAGATATATGCAGAACTAAGAGCGCTTTGCTTGAAGGAAAGAAAGGAACAGAGTTACCTACAGCTTCTTCGACAGGGCCGAACTCCTCAAACTTCTGACGCAGAGTAGCTTCCTCTGTGTGCCATGCAAGGCCACTTGAATGGAGTTAGCAGATGGGGCAGCCGCAAGAGAGGCTTGAAACGAACCCAATGAAGAGCTTAGACATATTGGATCGTGGGTTCTAGCTCAGACGTCAGCTTGTGTTCAAGATAGACCACTGAAACAAAGATTGCCACGGTGGTTGTAGATGCGCCGCAGAGGAGCAGGCTCACACAGGACCGAATCCACAGAGCAAACAGAGTCCTCGACAGCCTCCCCGGGATCACGGTCACTAATCTGTGTGATCAAGATGCCGCGCGTCGTTGAGCAGAAAGGCGCGCGCTTATAGGCAACGATTGTGCAGAGTGAGGAGGATAAGAGGGGCACTATGAGATAAAGAGCGCACCTTTATTGCAGCAGATGCCTTTGGTATTGGTGACTGCGTCTTCCACAGACTTGATCTTGTTCTTCAAGAAACTGAGCGCTTGCGCTAATTATCAAAGACAACCAGTTGACGAGTGGTTGAGCTGAGGTGCAGGGAGAGAGATGAAGGTGGAGCTTCAGAACGGGAAGAGGTTGCGGATGTAATGAAGTTAAATCAGAGACAGAGAAAGCCGGGTAACAAACAGGTAAGGTAACTTTAGCTTAGCTTATATTCACTAGACGGCGTGGTCCAAGGCCCAAGGATGGATGAGAGGGGTCCTGAGCATGTAATGTAATAAAATGCGGGCGGAACGTGACTGTTGATGTTATGTATGTATGTACGGAGTATCTATATGTATGTATGCACCCTGCAGGTGCAGCACAATGCAGTGAGCGAGCGAGCTGGAGGCACGGCAGGCACGTTGTTTCTGTAGTCTATCGGCAGCGGCGTTGAATGACGATGCTTGCCAGGGGTGTTTTAGAATATCTCGTCTCGCCCATGTCATGTCTGGCGAGCCATGTTTCGCTGCTCATCGTCAAGGCTTTCTTTTCTTTTCTACAAGACGAGCCAAAAGTCTATCGCCATCGCTCGAGTTGATGGCGCCTGCTTCATTTCCACCATCATTCATAAATTCGAGGCCAAGCTCCCTCCTCGCGTCGATCCCAGGTCCCCCCGGTGGGCACATCCGTGGAGGCAGTGCTGATGAACTGCACCTTACCGTACCGTCACCGCGACAGACGACCAGGGTGTCTGGTCAGGACGTTTCGGACTCGGGTCTGGCAGGGGGAGCTTTCTCCAAACAAGCTTTGGGCGGCAGAAGCAAACACAGGGGGAGTCCAAGTTTGGGTGCAAGGTGCACTACCTAACCCACCACCCTCACCGTGGCCATGAGGGTTTTGGCGGCATCCATCAGCTTCATTCAAGCTCGTGCGGGCCTGTGATGACGACGGTCCTCCACATCCTGTCCAAACTTCTCCCCACAACCGTCAAAGCCAAGCACCGCGCCTAGGCTTAAACCGCATTCTGCCCCTAAGTCAAGCATAACAGTCTGACGATCTTCCCCCTTCTCATCATACTGCCACTCTTCAATTCGCCGCTTGCATAGCCCCCTTCAATCCACTTGAGCCAATATCCCGGTCCTCCTCCGTTAACTCTAGGTTGGCGGTTCGTACGGAGTACCTGTTCTTTGATATATATAGCGGACTGCTTGTTGCAGAATATTTGGCATACGACGTCGTAGTCTGTAACGGGACATTTTCCCGCTTCGACATTATATGCAAAATACCAAGACCATGCAACACGGCCCTATGCTTTTTTAAGGTAGCGTTTCATGCTCTTGGCGATGGCGATGCTCCTTTCAGGGTGTTATACTCAAGCCCCGCCTCACCAAACACCTGTTCCCGACACGTGCTGCCCCTCCTTCTCACTGAGGTGGAGGGTTGATTCAGGGGCCAAGCTAGCATGCCAGCATGGTAGGCTTGCAAGGCTTGCAAGACGTTGAGGAATTCATGCGCAGTCTATTTATTTCCTCGTTTGGTTGTAGAATAAATGAAAATCAGATGTCTGTGTATGTATTAGCCGGCCTTGAATTATTCATCCTAATTTTTCTTCCTTCTTCATGGGCCGATGACTTATACAGAATGTAGTTCCGGGTTCTTGAATTCCTCCGACGAGTACTCCATATGCAGCATGGATCTGAATCTGTGTAAGACAGACACTAATCCCAGACCGTGAAACGTGCAGCGTGTCGAGATTTCGTGTCTTCGTAACGACAAGTACGAAACAAGCCAGTAAGGGTAGGTATGCTGGAGTTTCTCCTGCTCGCACTACCACTTGCTTGAATGTTTCAACAAGGAAATACAGGAAATAGGTATAGGTAACTCTGCTACCTAAGCCAGCCATGACAGCGGCTGCCTTGACAGATATGCAGTAGCGTAGTGAAACGCTAGATTAAGCATCAATGCGATGCTACCTTGGCAGCGGCTTAGTCGATTGAGGTACCAATGCCAAGAAGTACCCTTCGTAAACAAGATCAGGGCCTATCACTTAGATCTGACAGGTAATTCGCATAATAGCTCTTGAATAGGAACCAGAAGCCGCATGGTGGATGTTCCTAGAGTAGAGATTGGGGGAAGCGAGTGTACAAAAGATGCCCAAAAGAGGTGGCAGTCAGGGGAATATATTGGCTTGAGCGACCTCGAAGAACGATCCGTAACGAGAACAGATCAACGATTTCTTAGAACTTCAGAAGAAACGGGCTTTTAGATAGTACTGACCCCAAGCCAGTACTCATATAGGTTGGTTAGTAGGTACCTACTTATCTAAAGTAAGCGGAACGGGCCAAAAGAGGCAGTATGAAAAGCCCATTCTTGAGGTAGGTTACCTAAGGTGTGACGTGCAAGTTTGGGGCAGCGATAGCACCTACCTTTTTCAATATCCAGACTCGTTTCGCGGAAGGCGCTGAGCTCGTATCATGTTTATCTTGGGTGTGCAAACTAACACCCCGTAACGATATCCTCCCCTCAACTTTTGATCCCCTGCAAATGCATTTGAGTGACGCGCAAGAGACTTGCAGGCTGTGCTCTCCGAAGCTTGGCCTAGATGATACCTCATCGCAATCGCCATCATTCGAATGGCCAATATGAGATCCGGCACAGGATCTCAGCAAGTCCAGAATTTTACTCCCTAGATGTCGAATCGAGCAGACTTGACACAGTTCATGCTTGGCTGAGCCAGGTTCATGATTATGCAAGTCACAAGGATCCGGAACCGCAGTTCGCGCAAGACTTGGACGGCGATTACACACCAAACTGGAAGCCAAACTGGAAGCCTCACGATCTTTCTGCTGTGCCGATATCTCGGAATTATCACCAGTCTCGTCATTCAGGAAACCGAGCCTTCGATCAACGACCCACTTCCCCAAAATCCGATTTACTTGAACGCGACACATACTCAGAATCGCAACATGAGCCCTCTCTTGACATAGGGTCTGACAAAGAGAACGGGAAGAGATCTCGTTCACGCTTTAAGCAGGACTGTCACAAAGAAAGATCTAACAAAACGTTGTTCGAGAGACAGCCAAGAAGGAAAACACGCCCAGACCGGTATACTTTCAAAGACACGGGGGGTAAGAGGGATCACACGACCGAGAGCGAAGAAGAGAGGCCAAGAAAAAAGTCACGCTCAAATAAGCAAGAGATTAGAGTGAGTCGAGATATTATGAACAATTTTGCATCTGGCGCCATCCCAAACACAAGAGTGACGGTAGGTGGTGAAGCAAAATCGAGCGGATTTCCATACCGAGTAAACTAATGCTCGTGTATTTTGTCAGATGAGGCCTAATCTTACTGCTGGACTGTTCCTGAACGGTCGATCCTCAACATACGGACGAGGTACGCTACTTCTCGGACTCGATTTAGTCTTTTCTCACCATAACATAGGGGCTGACATTACACTCGACGATATGACCTTTATTGAAACATGCGGTGGAAAAGGAAAACCAGACGAGATTCCCCAACATAGTACAAGTGAGAACTCGAACGGCCAAGATGATGTTTCAAATAGTGACCATACTTCACGGAGCGCCACGGAACTCCCCATAACCACAACAAATGATGAAGAGGGAGAAGTACAAAGCCTCGCGGATGATATCTTTCAGGGAAATCAACAGAACAATAGTCAAAAGGATGGGTTTCAGGCTCATGGCGCCTCTGTACGGTCGACAAAAACCACTCAAACATCCGACTACGAGACCCCTGAAGCGATGCTCAAGAGGCTTATCGAGACAGGCATCTTCGATGGCACAGGTTTTTTGGAAACAACTTCCCATAGGACTATGGAGCCAAATATTGAACATCGCGATTGCCTTGGCATGAATGGTACAAAACAATCAAGCAAGAACCGGACATATCAGGACAAGGGGGTAATGGCCGACCGCAGCAGGCAGTCAACTCTCGAACCAAACATACAAGCTGCCACAAAGAATACACAATTTCATCTAAATGGCGGTGCAAAAAGTGCACCAGTGCCAACCAAAGCACCGTGCTCCCAATATGAACAAGAATTGCCAGTTCCGATTGGCAGCACCCCTCCACAAGTTCAGCCTTCAATTCTACCAACATCGGTAGTTGAAAATAATACATACAGTATTCCTGAGGAACCATGCGTCAAACAACCCCAAGGTACGAAGAATATCTCTACTGCTAATAATCGGGGTCACCCGCTTTCTCGAATCTCAGAAAGGGGCCATCGTTATAACGAGCAAAACGATTGGCCAGGGCTTATGTTTCCAAGCTTCATAGTGGAGGGTTTCAATGGTGAGCACTCATACCACCAAGGCTCGACAGAAGAAAATGAACCCCAGTTAGAGGGCTCGTTCGTTCACCGAGGACTGCAGTCCCATGACATCATGATACCAGTTTCAGGGTCTCCAGGCTTTCAACAAGCACGCCGACCACTTAATGGGCATATTAGTAGTGCAGGACTCGATTCGGCCGTCTTCCCAACAGTGCACTCAGATATCTACTCGGACCACCGAGACATACAGCATCATGGTAGGCAACTTACACAACCAGACTACTGCGAAGACAGTGAGACAATTCAAGAATTCATTAAGCGAATCGAAGGCGAGGTAAGTATGAAGTGGGACAACTCGCAGCAGTCTGTTGGTGTTGGCTGCATTAGCGATATAGAGGAATGTGCCAAAAGCGAGTCGTTCGAAATGGACAACAGCGAAGATTTGTCACAATGCAGCGATATAGATCATGATGGGGCAATCCAACAGAGCTTACACGACATATTCTCAAGCTTTGATCAAGGGTCTATATCGACGAATCAGGTTATGGCAGAAGATTGGGAACACTCAGGTTATGAACAAAGTCGATACTGGACAGGAAAATATCACGGTGAGCATGGGGTCTCTGAGGCGAAAATGGTTGGTTTCTGGAGGCCTAATCACTTTTAGGCTGATGTACTCTTGTCTTGAATCTTTGGTATAGCGGTACGTAGCTGGGTTAGGATTCATTACTCAGGCTCTTGATCCTTCCATTTGTTTCTTAAGGACTGAACATCAATGCCACACTGTTCTGCTTTGACAATGACAGCACCAGCTTTGCCAACAACGGGGGCATCAATCATTTTACCATCTAGGGTCCAGGCGCCTCGACCGGACGCCGAAGCCTTCTCATCAGCGATGGAGATCCTAATAGCCCATTCAACCTCCTTCTTATCCGGAGCGAACATACGCTGGACGACTTCGACCTGGCTTGGGTGTATGCACTGCTTTCCGTTGAAGCCAATGGATTTTCCTCCAGCACACTCCTCCTCGAGAGTTTTTAGCCCCTGCTCTCCCTTATAGGAGGTGCAAACTAGATCAATTGCACTTGGCAATCCGGCTGCCCGGGCTGCGGTGACTATGGCAGATCTGGCGTAGAGAAACTCGGTCAGAGACGGGGTTCTTGTCAGCGAGAGATCAAGGGCGAAATCCTCGGCTGCGAAGATGAAGCCACTCAGGTAGGGAGATGACTTTGATATCTGGGCCAAGTCCATGATGGAGCGAGCTGACTCGATAAGAGCTATTATCTTTATTGGGTTATCTGCCTCGGCAGTGTGGCGTTCTGGAGCGACATGTCGGAGAACATCAGTAACAAAGGTCAGGTCAGCCGCAGAATTGACTTTGGGAACCACGACAGCGTCAACATGAGACAGTGGCGCGAGTGTGGTCAAGTCTGAGAGAGCAAAGGGGGTGGAAACAGCGTTGATGCGAACGGCCAGCTCAGAAATGCCAGAAGGCCGAGCTTTGAGGTTGGAGATGTGCTCGCGCAGTTGATTGCGGGCTGTGTCTTTGAGAGAGGGTGTAACCGAGTCTTCCAAGTCATAAGTTACGTTGTCTGATTTGAGACCGAGAGACTTGGTGAGCATCTTTTGCGATGAGCCTGGCACTGAGGGGGGAGGGGGGGTCAGTCTGGGCATTCAATGATGAGTGAGGAGTCCTGCTTTACCATAGAGCAAAGAGCGGCGGATAATGGATGGAGACCGGGCAGCCATATCGTGGGATTTCACGGGTTATCAGATACGAGCACAAATATTTGTCAATTGCGCATATGAGCTGCGCTTGTAGATGATCAGTAGCTAGGTATATCCTGAAAGACCGAGGTCCCTTAGGCTATCACGACTTATACGCCGAGAAGGTCGGGCCCACCCACGGCAGCTCATGACGTCCTACCGTGTTAGACAGAATCTGCCAATTCCCACCGCCTGCCTAAACCAATGACAGGGGATTTTGCTGTCGCGGATCATGCTCCATCCCTTGCGCGGCTTGATAGAAGGCCAGCTTACACAAGGTACCTTACCTAGCTTCAAAGCTCCACGTTTTGTTACATTGTCACCTACGACCCCTTCGCCAACTACATACGACAATCTTTCTCAACGAATCGAATCGAGTCGAATACGAACAGTGTCTTAACGAAAAGTATAGATATCACGAACTACCTATTCTCCATCCAATACGTCGACTTGTTAGCTATCATGGATGCCACGCAACCACAGCCCGCGCCGGGCAGTCTTAGCTGGCGCCTCAGCGCGCATCCCATTACGCTGCTCACGTTTCTGGGATTCCGGATATGTGCGCCTCTCACGGCATTTCCTTTGGAGCGCAATTGCTAATGTCCTGCAGCAAGTGTCCTGATCTACTTTCTCGGTCTGTGGATCATAAAAAGCATGTGCGTATCCTCCCTCGGGCCTCTTGAGCCGCGCAGAGCACTGATTTTCTTGGTAGGATCATGATCTTCATCATCACGATTCTCCTCCTGGCCGCCGACTTCTACTACATCAAAAACATTGCCGGCCGTCGCCTTGTAGGTCTGCGCTGGTGGAATGAGGTCGATCCCCAGACGGGAGAGTCGCAGTGGGTATTTGAGAGCAGCGAGCCAGGTACCAAGACTGTCAACCCGACTGATAGCCGCTTTTTCTGGCTCGCTCTGTATATCCAGCCTATGTTGTGGGTTCTCATGGCTATTCTTGCTCTTGTGCGACTGCAGTTCTTGTGGTTGCCCCTCGTTGGTACGTTGGATAGAATACCCCTGGAGTCTGTGATTCAGATACAAAGAGCACGCTTCGTATCTATGCCGGATTCAGTGCCACTAACTCTCGGAACTAGTTATTGCTCTTGTCCTCACCATCATGAACACTCTAGCCTTCTCGCGATGTGACAAGTTCAGCAACGCTTCCAGCATCGCTGGTAGCGCTTTTGGAACGGGCAACCTAGCCGGAAGCCTCGCAAGCAACATGGTCAGCAACTGGTTTTCTCGCAGCTAGAAAGAAAAAAAAAAGCAAAGAGTGGGCTTCGAATGGATGAGGCTGAGCGAATCTCGACTCCGTCACTCCATTAACTGGACGAAAAAGGGGGAACCTGGCCTGTGTTTTGTGTCAGGGCTTTGCAAGGAAGACATTGATGTCGGTATGAGTCGTTGAAGTTGTAAATTAAAATCACAGGGTTTATTAATCACCGTTTGCGAGTTTTCGACAACGATTTGCAGTTTCACAGCGCCTGTGGGCGGGAAATGTATGAATAATAGCTTGATCAGTTACCGCTCTGGTATCAATCATTCACGACCTAACTAAATCGCTCTCGTTATAAAGACTGCGCGACGCTATCGACGTTTTCCCACTGATTGTTTTTATGATAGCACCAAATTCCATGTTTCCATGATCGCTGCAACAAGCAGACTTCATGCAAGATATCGTGAAAAGTGAAAGGCCTATGTCAACATGGCAAAAGAAATCTGTGGTACCTCTCTTGGTAGGCCTGCATCTGATCAATGACGGACCAGCTATGTCGCCAACAAGGCCAGAGAGAATACACAGCACCGTTACGATGGACAAAACTGAGCAGGCTACGTAGGCGACCCAAGAAGTGAAGCGTAAGAACAAGATATAGGATAATCCAAAACTCCAAACCCCATAACACACCAGCATCAAGAGTCGATGCCTTCAACGGGACCTGGATTTCTCTGGTCTACAGATGGCTTTTGCCCATGCGAGGCGGCACTATCGTCTTGCGGCACGCTCGATTTCATCATCCAGCTGCCGCTCCTCTTCCTCTAATCTTCGGATCTCATCGACTGTCATACCATCTTCGACCAAGTGAGCCACGTTGGACGACATGCCCTGGGGTGTCTGAGCACCGCTGTGTGCTGCACGATCATGGGACCCGATGGATGAACGAGGCACGCCGCCAGGTGGGGGAGTTGGAGCGACACCGCGATCTCGGTCGAGGCTACCGAGGGCAACAGGCTGCATGTGGTTTTCATCTGAGTAGGGCGAGTTGGGTGAGTCGGTAGCACGGCCATGAGTTTCCTTGTCCACTGCGTATGTTTGCTGTGTGACATACTCATCGCCAGCCTTCTTGCTGCGTCGACGCCGACGAAGAAAGAACCATACCAGAGCACCGATGATGAGAAGACCGCCAATAACGGCACCAACGGCAATGCCAGCAGTTGCGCCGGTTGAGAGCCCTCCGCCGCCGCCGCCGCCACCACTGGAACTCTCTTCAGCCCCTGCAGTCGACGAAGGCGAAAGAGTGGCTGTTGCCGATGAGGATGAGGAAGTGGTGGATTCCAAAGTCTCCTGTTGGCTTTGATCCTTCTTGAGTCGGTCATTTAGTTCACTGATCTCAGTGGTGTTATCGGTATTGGTGACAGTGAAGAGTTCTGTTTTGGTGTAGCCTGAAGCTCCATCCTTCTTCCAGTCAATTTGAATGTACATCTCTTTTCCGTAGTATTTTGAGGTTCCGCCTCCAAAGTTGAGGGTCACCGAATTGTTGTCGACTGCGTTGGATAATGTATCAGTTACTGATCTTGAATATGTCACAAGGGCGTGTCGCATTCCGCGCAAAGCATACATACCATCTGTGAGTTGTCTGTTGGACTTCGCATCGCTAAATTCGACATCACCCAAAGACTCAATGTTGTCGTCGTTGATAACCTGCCATTGGACCACATCGAGCGTGGTTTTGGAGTCGGGTTTGGAAAAGCCGATGATCTTTCTGTTCTGGTCGCTATCCTTGAGCTGAAAAACATAACCGTCCTCGAAGTTTGTGGAATTGAAGACGATGACTTTGGTCTGTGACCCCGAACCTCCCACGCCCGTGTTGCCGTTGCCTGAGCCGTCAACAACACCGTCGGAGTCGCCTGTGCTGGAGGGCGATGCAAAGTTCATAATGGTGGAAGAAGGGGCATTTTGCATGTCCTTCACAACATCGCCCGTATCGTCCCGGTCAATTTGGTTGGCTATTTGTTCCATTTTGGGGTGTTGAGTTGTCTTGTCCAGCTAAATCAGCAGTTATGTGTTGGCGATTGGTGGTATATCCCGAATCAAAGAGATTCTCTTGGACCTCTCGTCCGCTTCTCGAGGGCAGTACGTTGGAGTTGAAAGTGGTCCTTTGTCAAGAATCGTTCGATTTCGTTTATACTCGTTTATACTTGTTTATCGAGTGTGGTCGATCAGTTCAGTTCAGGTCCGATTCTATTCCAAACGGCCGATTTGGTATCTTGGGACAATAAGTCCCTAGGGACAGAGAAACGAAGCAAACCGCAACACAAGCACAAGAAAAGCAAAAGCGAGGTGGTCTTATTAGAGGGTAAATTCCAATATCGTACTATAAGGTATGGTAAGACGGGGGTGAAAGATGACAGAAGCAGAGGGGACAAAGAAAACAGGTCCAACGGGAGTTCCTTCGTCTTCCCTGGTCTCATCCATTGCTGCGGCAAGCCCAAGCGTGGTTCAGCCCTGGCTTGACTGGCTTGACTGGCTTGTCTGGATGGTTGCAAATGCAGACCTGGGCGTACTCAGCCTGGCCAGCTAGGACTTCGTATAGAGGGTACTTGGAGGGTACAGCACAGTGTTTGTCCATAAGGGGCAAGCTTGACGATGGGCGGCTCCACTGCATCCCCTCCCTGGGAACAAGGTTGTTTCTACTGGGCTGAACAGCTGTGTTGGGTGCTCCATTGTTTTGTGGTAACCGTATCCGTAGGGCTCCATTCGCTGACATGAGGTCTGAAACGTTTGCTAGATACCTACGGAGTAAATGCACACATATCAGTTACCGCTCACCCCGTACATGATGTGTCTAGAGATGCGGTCAAGTTCTCTAATGCACTTAATCCTTTTACACACTGGACTCGGGCTGTCTGAGAGTTCACAGACCACCCATCAGCCCAATCACGAATTCTCTCTTCAGCTGAACTGTTAGAACAAAGGGAATGCTCCAATCCTTACCTCTTCTGGCTTGGGCCGGACTGGGGTATTGCCCAGACCCCTGAAACCTCTCGTCCCTACTGGAGACCCTTGATCCCGCCATCACAGAGCCCCGAGGCTCTGATGGAGTGCTTCTGTGTGTACGGAGTAAGCACTAAGGTATCGAATTGGAGAGGCCGAACCGTTCAAAAGAGTTGAGATTTTCAGTGGGCAAGTGTCAGAGTGATGTCGGCTTCTGTTTGTGTTCCTTGAAATACCTATGTGTGATCACCATTCATTTAACTCTCTGGCCAATCTCTGCTGTACTTGAGACATCCATCCAATCCAATGTACAAATACAGACTGTAAAACAGTGGAGAGGCGGTGCAACCCGCCCTCGGGGAGCAAGAAAACACAAGACCTTCATGTAGGGCGCCAAAATAAACTCAGTAAAAGATATCCTATACCTAAAGTAGATATTCTAAATTTTTGTAAAGTTGCCTAAGTCTTTTTGCCATTTAGGATCAAGATCTCGAGTTTTCTTTCCTCCCCTAGCCCGCTAGCTGCCCGCTACTCCAAACGTTGACTCTGCCCTATAAAACGTTGGCATCAGAAGCATCCACTCTTTGACGACGTTTCTCCAATTAGACAAGTCTACTGCGGCTGACAGGATGCCCAGGATCTGCTCGAGACACACACTGTGAGGTACAAACTGTAGACTTGTCAATCCACTAGAATTTTGGTTCGGCGCATCGTCTTACACTTATTGGTGCTGAGCCCCCGTCAGCCCCAAGATTACTTCCATCCATCGTTCCAAGGTGGACTTTCAGACCTATTGTTACTGTCAGGCAATTCGGAAGAGAGCAAGACTCTATTTCTGAGGATTTGTGAACCAAGATATCCCCAGAAGACGGACTGCCTATAACTTGTCTTGTCTTGTCTGTCTGTCAACTATTGCTTGCTGTCGTGGTAGAGCAACTCACTTATACGCGCCAACCAACCAACCTCGCTCGACCGTGATATCTCGTCGTACCACCCCAGGATCTAAGGATGAGAGTATGAAGTACCTTGCCTTGATCTCTTCTTCCACTCTAGTACGGGGTACCAACCCAACGATTGATTCTCGCCTATACTCACCTTTTGAGACACATAGGTATAACTGCACAAATTTATCCTGGCCAGAGGGTCAAACTAACGGCCAACGTTCACTCATCTCCAGGTCAGGAACTGAGAGAGTATGATGTGAGTACTTTTGGCCGACAAGGGAAATTCTGCGTCTCACTGTAAGATTAAACAACTGAAATTCAACATACCAACACTTCAGCCGCTCCCTAGCAATGCCTCACACTATACATATGTTTATCATAAGCACAAGCCTCAACCACCACCACCACCACCACCACCACTATCCATCCTACCCTGGAGACAATAAGCTGCTTTTTTTCCTTTGACAATTTCCATCCCGCACAGCCAGGAAGGCGTGGGCAATGTGGCATTCCACCCTTTCATGTTTGTTCTGTTTATAGAACTGACCATCAAAAAGTCGACGGCTGCTTGAGTGGCACACGGACCAGTAATGCAACAATGTAAAACACCAACATTAGAATTAATGATCCTCCTCTTTGACTCTCGTCCTTGTCATTGCTCATGCTTACTTCGCAAAGTGTTCTAGGTGGTACTGACTACTATGTCTTATGTGTATTTGATACTCCAGCCGATTTTGATTACTCCTTCATGAATGCAATAACATCCAAAAATCATCAAGCCTTGTTTGCGCCGGGAAAAAAGTCAAACTCAAAGTCAACGGTGCAGTCAGAGCAGAGTCCAGTCCAGTCCAGTCCAAGAGACTGAGCCCCTCCAGTCGTTCGTCTGATCCGAAACGCCAGCAACTCAAAAAGGCAACCCCAAATTACCGACTCAAGCGAATGTCATTGAAATCTCCTTCTCTTTGCCAAAATCATCATCATCTGAATCCCCCCACGGTTCATGCAATGTCATTGTTGGCAATGTCTGCGCCGTCTTCACCTGTGGCCTCGTTGCTGTCGTCTCAGTAGGTGCTACCGTTGCTGACCGCGGATGATCGTCAAACGAGGTATCGAATGTCATCTGAATGTCGTCCTCGTCGTGTCGGCCCGAGCCGTATGCGTCACCATGTCCTGACCCAAACCCTCCGCCGTACGGTGAGCTGTACCCAGGTGGTGACGCTTGTCTGGTGTAGCTAGGTGTGTAGCTGTGAGACCTCTCCTGGGACACACGAGTATCGTGCGAGTCTCGTGCGCCGGTCAGATCCGTCCGAGAGCCTGCTCTAGAGCCATTGGCCACCGCCGAAGGAGATGCGGGAAGCGAGGACACATCCAGCTTCATTGGAGGCAGAGTTGATTTGATTTCCTTGACTTGCAGGTCCTCCGGGCTGGCGTAGTGATCTCGGGCATCTTTGGCAATTTCTGCACGGATTGCGTCAATGTCAAAAAGGACACCAGTGTTGTTGTCGGCTTGTTCGCCCTCCTTTGCTTTCTCTTTGCCTTCTCCCTTGTTCTTTGAGTCTTCGTAGATTTCCCAGTCCTGTTTCTCCGCGTTCTTTCGACGACCGAAGAAGCTAAATCGCCCACTCTTCTTGGCCTTGCCCTCTTTCTCGAGGTTCTTGCGTGCCTCTTCGATCTCATTGATCAGTTCCCTCTGGCGCTCATTATGGTTGTCCGGGTCTGGATCTTCGATTTCAACGAACTCTTCACTCTCAACAGACCATCCACATCTTATCAACAATACCGGCATCTTTTGACGATAGTCCATGTGGCCATTCACGAGATCCGTTACGTCCATGTTCTCAACAAACGGACAATCCTCCACTGGAGCTAGACCTGCTACCCGGCGGATACCTCCACTTGTGAGTCGGAACAGGTAGCCTAGAATCCAGTCGTTGCGGTTGTACGCGTTCAGGAATCGCCCAGAAACCACAGTCTTGGCCTTAATGTACTCCTCCTTCTTTACCACGATAGGCGAACCAAACATGTAGACATTTTGTACAATACCAACCGCCCCCTTCTTACTGAGCTCCTGAAGGCAAGAGAAAACGACTCGTGCGCCAATCGAGAACCCAACCAGTGTAATGGGTCGTGTTCCTAGGTTGCGTTCTAGCAGGGAATCTGCTAGAATTTTTCCAGCGGATGTGGCTCTGTCCAGCGAGACAGCCCAAGGGTTGTCAATAAGATAGGCAAGCTTGGTAAGAATTATCGGCAGCTGCAGAGCTGACATGAGAGCAGCTAGTATGGTTGTGCCCAGAATTTGTTGGATACTTTGTGTAAGAGCCTTTGTGATCGTTAGTCTGATAATCCCTATTGGGACAGTGTGTAAAAATTCTCACCTCAGTAGCCAAAATGTTGATGGTGTCACCCATACTCCGAAGCATCTCGGGCTCAAAGAGCACTGAGTAGAGGTCACCCATGACAGGGTCTACCGTGCTGAATGGCAGTCGTACGTCATCGACCTTACCTGTCAGCCACCCCGAGATAGTGACAATGAGGTTGACTCGCTTGTTGTTGTGAAGGGGACGATATTCGAATGTCCTAACCGCGCCAGTTCTTCGGTCCGCAGCCCTGCCTCCGATGATACTGCCTGACGCCGCTGCGCCCGACGTGATGATGGCTGCGCCTCCTACACCACCGAGGAAACTTCCCGTGCCAGTCACCCCGATGGCCGTTAATCCGGTAGCCAGGCCAGCACCGATGACAGGAGCAAGCAAACCTGCCGAAAGACCAATGACCAGCCCACCACCTACGGTGGCCAATCCCATCATCACATATCGCCGGGTCAATGCGTTCTTCCTGCGAGTTTCCGTGTGCTCTTCCTCGTTCCAGTTCTCCTTCTCGGCAGCTTGCTGCATCTCCAGAGCCTCTGTGACCTTCTTCTCGAAACGGCAGATATCTACCCACGTGATATCAAGGCTCTCGCCAACTCGCTCCAAGAGAACTCTCGAGCGGGAATCGTAAATAGAATCAGCGATCAAGAGGAGGAAGAGGTCGCAAAGCACAGTCCACCGAAGATCAATATCGATCTTTGCGGTGGTGGGGAGCTGTGATGGTGTCTTCACATCAGAGAGCTCTTCGCCATCAAGCGCCTCATATGGCGGCGGTGCCTCTGCAGGCTTCTCGTCCAGTGATGGGGTACTTGGCATCGATGACTCGCCGTCTGCCATGGGATTTGATACTCGAGCATTAGTATTGAGCGCGGGCGCCAAGTCCTGCGGCATAACTCCATGTTCTGCCAACTGTTCGATCATAATCTGCTCAGCTTCATTGATCTCCATATGAGCGTACAGTCGAAGCATCATTTTCTGACCCCACATCAGCATGGATTCAACTGAAATAGCAACCTCCTTCTTTGTCTTCTTGAACGATTTCATTTTTTCCGCCTCTTTCACAAGTCTGACGATCTCGAGACGGACCAATCCAACGTATGCAACTCTTTGGCCTTCTGTCAAGAGATCTTTGGTAGCCTGCATCTGACCGATAGCATCTCGTCCTTCATCATCGTCGACCATACTGGTTCCAGCTGCGCTCTTGAAGAGATATTTGGTATTGTCGTCCATGCTTGTTGCCGACTCGGCATCATCATCCAATGTTACCCGAGTGTAGCCCTTACCAGCACCACCAAGTCCTCCATATTCGTACGATTCATCCTGTTCCGGATCGTATTCCCTTGCAACTAGCTTGTCGTCGTCATTATACATATCGTATCGTGCATAAGAAGGCATTTCTTGCCAGTCATCATCCTCCACCCCCTTCTGAGGTTCTTCTGGCTTGGTAGAGATCTTCTGGTGGGAAAACTCGGAAACATCATTTCGATTGGCCTGCGTAGGCGATACAGGGGTTGGCGCGATTTTGTCGGGCTGAGGGGGTTCTTCCTTACTGACAGCTACCTCATCACCTGTAGACTTTTTGACGGGATCTGCTGCCTCTGGTTGTGTTTCCACTAAGCCCTTGTTCGTCAGATCGTCTGGCTTGGGAGTCTCTGGCTTCTTGATAGTGACAGCGACATCCCTATGCTCTTTGGAAGCCTCTGGTATTTCTGACTGTGTCTTTATTGGATCTTTTGGCTCCGGATCGTTGATACTTTTGGCCTCGGTAGGCTCGACTTTTGCTGGAGTTTTGCTAAAAGTTGGCGTAGGGGTTTCGTGCGTGACCAGAGACGGGTTCGAAGCATCTTTGCTAGGATTTGACTGTTCAGATCGAGCATCTTCAAACGTTTCGCTCTTGTCGTCATCCTTAACAGATTCGACGGCCGGGGGTTTTGTTTGATCGCTGGCCTTATCGTTCTTCGTCTCGGACACTATCGGTTGCTCACCGCTCGAGGCATCTGCTACTGGAGTTGCAGCAGGATTCTCATCTTTGGATGTCTCGGTAGGCTCATCGTTCTTCGGAGTCGGAAAGCGCCTGATGGGCAGACCAAAATCGTCAACCTCGGCAGGTGTAGTCATGATGTCAAGCAATAGCGAATTGTAGTTTGTTTGGGTCTCCCGTTCAACGGGCTCGACGGAAAGAATTGCTTCTGTGACAGAAAGAGAAAGCAAAGAGAAATATGGTTCGGCTACGTGTAATGCGCCTTGAAAGAATGGATCGAAAGGGCCGAAGATCTGTAGATGACATTCGACCCAAGTACAAGTGCTGCGAGCGGACGAATCCTTCTGGCTCCTGGATTAGGTTGAGGCCGCCAAAGGATACTCTATGGTGTGATGATGTAAGTGGTTGTTCGACGTGAAATGCCACACCCGTATTCAATGATCTAGAAGCTGAGACGAGTTGTTGAAAGGGGCGGGCTTATTGTTCCCCTCGTCCCTCTCAAAACTAAAAGGAACAAAACTCCTATAATTATTGATGGATAGAATCCAACTTTGACATTACTGTGAGTGGGGGTCGACCCATTCCATCTGAAAAGATGGCTGAGTCCGGCGGAAGCGGTTGGTGGCCCTCCACTAGCAGACAGCGGATGGCGGGGCTCTCAGTGGTTGGTTGCTTTTAGTGGAAGGGCATTGTGCCTGCCCAGAGGGTTCATAGTGCAGGACACCCCTGTAACTCAGGGATGGGTCTCGTCATTCAATATATGGTTGTTCTCAAATCAATTTCTCCTTCATACCTCACGCGACCCCTGATTTGTCTACATAGGCATACCGTTCTTTGATTTGAGACGAGCCTCAGCGATTGATACAATTTATGGTCATAGCAAGATGAAGAGTTGGTTGGGGCCGAGTGAATCATGATCTGATTAAATTGCTAACATTGTTGACGCTCAAACACTATTCCTTTCATGCGTCCCTGGACTCCCTCAATCTATACTATCTTCTCGGGTATCGCTAACGGCGCACACTCCTTTTGATATCCCATGCCTTCATTGGCACATATTCCAGATCAAGCACGTGGTGGTCTTAGCATTCCTGTTTCAACCCTAGACTGTCACCCGCTTTGCTTGCTAACTTTCTCATGACTCTGCCATGGTCACTTCCGCTGCTGCAGTGTCCGTTTCGCCTTCACCTGCTGCAGTAGCCTTGTTCCTCCTCCGTCTCTTTCGCTTGCCGGCGCCTTCTTGTGGGACGTCCTTCGCATCAGTAGAGTCTCGTTTTCGTGGTTGTTGCCCTTCTGTCTTTGCTTTCTTGGGTTTCTGGACCGCCAAAGGATTGGGTCCCTTGGGTCCATGTCCTTTCTTCTTCTTCTGTTTTTGTTCTTCAGAGTTGTTGTCGGTCTTCTTGTCGGTCTTGTCGTCGTCGTCTGCGTCTTCTCGCTTTCGCTTGCCCAATTGGTTCTTGATCTCTGCTCGAAATTTGCTTCTCTCCTCCTTTGCTCGCACTTGAACGCTCTCATCCGCCATTGGCTCGAGAATCATGACACTCCTCTTGATATAGATGAGGGGGACTCCTTTGATGCCTCGCAGCATCCTTCGTACCTCCTGGTCTTGGCTGGCCACCACATAGCGATGCTTGTTCTGAAGTGTATCCTTGGGGTCGACAACTGATCGAAGACACTCTTGAGTGCTCAATGGCTCGGGATAATCGTCGGGATGGTGACCGCATCGTCTTCGCTCCAGGGTCTTGGCTAGGTCAATGGCCTCATGTACACCTGGCTCATTTCGCGCTGCATAAAGTTTGCGAATTTCGCATTGAGTAATCACTATTCCAGTTAGAAGATCGACCACGACTAAGTTTGTCATGACATACTAGGCTTGACCTTGCCATGAACTGTCCTCGACAGAGCGGGCTCAAGGTCCATCTTGAACCGGGAAGAATCTCTCACCATCTCGGCATCGACTGCATCTTGTAAGCTTTGTCTGTCTGGTTCAAGTTTGCGACAACTTACCCAGAACCTGATAGGGCTCACGAAAGCCGAAGGTCTGGGAGAACTGCTCCATGAGCTTCCGATATTGTTTTGACCGCTTTCCTCTCATTTTGAATAATTTGTTGTACCTAGCTAGGTATTTGTTTAGACTTGCTAGGACTGGATGCGACGAAGTCAAGGCTGGCAGAAAATAAATTTCCTTATCGCGGCACGTGCGATAAGCTAAAATCGACCCGCAGCTACATGCGCCATGGCTGTAATGCCCCGCCATCCCACTTCCTTGACTTGCATCGTCATAGCTACTAAGGTAGTAGGTAATATATCATTCGGGACTGAAATTAAGTGATACTATTACTTTATCATGGATTACATATCTGAATTATGTCTACCTAGGCAGATTTTTTCTATGTAATGAATGATGACTCGTTATATGAGAACCATATCTTCGCTTCTCCATCATTAAATCGTGTAATTAGGTATCTTATGCTTTGAAGGGCCGATCCGACAAGTCTACTGTAAGCCGTCCAGATGTCTCAGTTGTCCAGCAAAGAGACTACTATGATCCCTCATTTTTCACGCAGAGGGCTGCGACAACACTGATATCGTCAAGTTTACCTGCTACTGTTAGCTTTGCTTTCTCCTTTAGAAACCTGTCGCTGTTGCTTACCACCCTCGCTCGCTAAACCCTCCTCGATCGCATGCTCCATGAATGGACTCTCGGCGAAAGGATCTACGGCGATTTCCCGAGCTGCCTCCATCAGATCTTGAGCCGCAATTCTCATTCCACCATTGCGGCCACCTGTGCGATCACCCTTGTGAGCTTCTGCATGTGTTCCAGATTCCCACTCTTTAATGCTTTTGAGTATTCTTGCGACGATCTCGTGCTCCCAAAGATTATCGATGACCCCGTCACTCATCGCGAGCACAATATCTCCGACTTCCAAATCGACCCTGTCCATAACTGCATTATCGGTGGGTGTGTCAGGACTGTTAGTCCCAAGCTGTCGCGGGCAATCAAACCAGTGCCACTGCTCCACAGTCTTGTAAATGACTTTTTCAGTACTGGGTCGTAGTACCATGACCTGGCAGTCGCCCACGTTAGTCACATACAAGACGGGCGATGCCTGTGCTTCATTCTCGGTGCAAGGCTTGTAATGTAATTGCGCGCCACAGGCTGTTGTTGTTCCCAAACAGTCATGCGACATAGTGGCCTCAAGAGTCTGCTCATATGCCCTTTGTAGGCTGGCGATGGGGTTCGGTTCTTGCGACTTTGGTAATCCAACAAGTTCTTCTTCGATCGCAGAAGACCAGAAGTGCCCAATCAGTCTCGACCAGAGACTACATTTCAAGTCAGTAACGATGTTAAAAGAGATTCGGAAGTTGCCCGGCAACTTACCCGGCATGCCCTCTCGGTCTTGTAGCCCACGCACCCACGCCGTCGTTGGCACAAATGAAATAATCACTCGCGTAGACAGCATCATCGCCGTTTGTTTTCCCTCTGATAAGCTGTCCGTTGACAAAAGCACGACGGTCACGGCTCTGGTGGTGGGTACTTAAAGGATCGGTAAATGATGTAGACGGAGGAGAGAGGAAAGGCGGAGGGAATGGGCGGGGAGGTCGTTTCGCAAAGAGTCCAATGCCTGTTTCGAATCTAAAGGGCAAGATAGGAGCATCATGTAAAAGGCGAGTCGTCGTCGAAGCGAATCGTCTCTTGCGACACGGGCGCCATGATGTGCATATCGGGCGTCGCACCGGGAGCGATGGTAAGAAGAATGTCGGGACGGCCGCCAGAATCGAAGATGGTTGACTGGGCATTCCAGCTGCACAAGCCCGGAGCTGCCCCTTTTGAGTTGCCTGCCTGGCCGCAACCTGTAGTTAGATTGCTAATGTGCTCTCCGAGAGAGAGAGAGATGTGATCTCCAGGAGAGAGCAGACCACCGTGATCAGGCTTGGACAGCTGGGGGAGGACAGACAGCTCCCCAGACACGTGATAAGCCCGCGACCGCCAAAAAAGGGCGTCATCCAGAACAGGCAGTTTTTGTGTCAAAGCGACCAATGATTTACAAACACTATCCTTCTCCCGCAGGAACCCGAGCTCATTGTTGACCCCAACGGTAGGAGAGAGGACTGGGCTGAGCTAGCATTGGAGGCAGAACGAAAAGAATCGCCCTATAAACGCCCTTAGAACGATTCAGTTTGTGCGGTTGGCCTGCTTCTTTTGTAAAAACTTGCCTCGAGATAGGGGATGTGCTTCGGCGATCTTCCGTGAGAGAGTGGCCGAAGCCCAATTGTAGCAATGCATGGCGTTGATAAGTCAGCCAATGCCACATCCGTATATAAGCTATATCGAGAGAAACTCTGAGTAAATTTGACGACTGAAAAGGCATAAATACATAGACAGGTCCCATTGGTAAGGGACTTCAGTCAATCATGATTTCCGTGAATTGTGTCAGTCTGAAAGACACGAATAGCAATGGCGGATCCTTTGGAGAGAAAGTTACCTACCTAGGTATTAGTAGGCTATGGAGCACCAAGAAACTGACAGCACTTTAAGAACATTCATGGAGAAAAGATTCACCAGATGACATAACAAAACGCCTGACGAAAACAGTGTGCCAGAATCAACTGGTCTAAAGATCCACTGCAATACGCTAACTTCCCTAAGTCTTTTCATTACAAGTCAAAGGATAAAGGCCCTAAGTTTTCTTGCCTCCCCTTGAGGCTGTAGTCGCTGGAGCTGTGTAGGGTAGCACGTGTTCGCCATGGAGGGACAGGCATCTTCACAAGTCATGAAACGAAACAAAGCTAACTTGACAAAATAAAGCGTGTCCAATCTCATGGTTGCCGCACCTTGTTCAACCTGATCTAGAGATTCAACCCAATCATGAATGCCAAGAAAGGTTGGCAACCTGCAGGCTGCCAGAAGGGAGTCGGATCCCCAATTAACTGGAGATATCGTCAATATTCGTTGAGGAAAGGCATTTCTGATAAGACGAGGGCTGTAGGATGACGCATTTTATTGAGACACTGGTCATGATATGGTTTGATTTCTCCACGCAAAGATCAGCTGGACTGGAAATAGTGCCTCATCACGATCTGATCCAAACTTATCACCGCAGGATTGGACTCATGACGTAAGGGATGGGGATGAATCGATTCTCAATCAAAGCCCATTTCCCATTAGGGGTCAGCTTGAACCTCCTGCAGACACTATTATGCGGACTGCGAAAATAGCATCCAGAACATGAATTTAACGACATACGTGTAGCGGGCATGACGAATTGCGGCTCTTTTAAATGAAGTGTCGGCTTCTCAAATGCCTGACGATCAAACAGGTGGACCTGGACGATCGTACGGGGGTCTTGTATCCGAATCTACTCCGTAAAAGGCTGTACTAATCGCAGCAATCTCGTGCAGTTGGAACTTTGAAGTGAGACGTCTCATGTTAATCACAATCGTGATTGACACGGCCAGTACTTCAATCCCCATCTTGACACGCAATCCTTCTTGACCGTACAGAGACAACGGCATCGGCTAGCCGCCTCTGCAAAACAACAAACCCCATTCTGGTTGTAACCCTCGAGCGTACAATTTCTGGCGGCTGAGTGAGCACGGTTAGTGCAAGGCCAAGGGGAAGCCGGTGTAGCCGGTTGAGCTAGGAGATTCATCAGATTTTGCCCTGACTTTAGTTATGTACATCTTCTCAAACAATAATACGTTGTGACCAATGGGACTTGGTGATAGTCACAAACACCAAGAGCTTGGCAGCATAGCCATCACGATTTGGAGCCCAAGGCCAAGCTTCAAGGTCTTATTCAAAGTACGGAGTATGTACTTCCACTCGGAGTTTGACAGTCCAGGTAGTCTTCTCCAGGTTTTGAAAACCCCGAACTATCTTGATCCTTGTCCGGCTGAATTAGGGCTCGGATGCCTCACTCAAGCTCAAGACAGTCTACTGCAGTATGTGCAAAGCTCAGAGGTAATGGATATCTGTATTAGAAGGCAATGGCATTATGCATGAACTCGCTACAGATATTGTATTTGTGCATCTGGCGTTTACAGTAAAGCAATTTGTACAATACGAAGCCGAAACCGATAGTCTACCCACTCTCTCTATCCGTACCTGACTGAGATGGGCATCAACATTTGAGGCCTCAAAGTGCCAAGCTTTTCTGACCCCAGAAAACTACTGAGCGAAGCCCGCTTATAGTGACTGTCTGACTGTACATACTCCGAACAGTTTCTCTTCAAATCCTAGCGGCTGGACGCTTACGTATCCATGAAGCAGAATGGTGGAGTCAGACCAACAAAGTCTAGATATCATGTTGAGGCTTGGCGAAATACATTGAAGCAATACGAGGCCTGGCTCGCTGACTTAGCTCGCTTGCTGGTATGGTGTAATTTCGCTGGTACGAGGCGGTAGGTATCCATCAATGAAGGAAGCTGACGGGATGGGACGATACCCGCAACATGGGCGAAACAAGAGAATCGCGACTAGGGTGGCTGGCTGCAGGGCTTCAGGCGCTGAGACGCATTCAATGGATCCCGCGAGAAATCATTGATGGAGCGAGCGGCAACAAGAAGCCTTGAATTGGAAGATGGCGTTAGTTAGTGACGAATCTGTTTTGCCGGGATATGCCTCTCTCTATCCACTCCGTCCGTATCCCGCCCGTCGTTAACGCCGCTCTACGGGCTCCGAAGAAGCGGGAGAATCCCAGCTACTGTCTACCGAATATTCTTTTATAGGCTCACATTGGCCTGTACGGTTAGGTAGTTTTGGGCAGTGGATCGGCGGTAAATACTGCAGGTACCCAAGCTGCAAAGCTACCTACCTGCCTACTACCAAGTCACCTCGTTTGTAAGTCGTGAAGCGTTTGGACAAGATTTGTTGCAATCTTGCCTTGGCTGCTTGAGCTCTGCTGCGCCGCCACGAGTTCCAAGTCTTGCTGTTTGGGCAATGTGCACCAGATGCCAGATTGTGTGCTCGGATACCAAATCAAAGCCGACTCAGACAAATGTATGATACTGGTGAGAGCCGGCGCCAAGCGGATCGAAGCCCAGATGCGCGCGGCCTCTCCTCACGTTGCACCACACATGTCTCCGGATCTTGGCTGGGTCATAGACAACTGATCCGGCGTCAGAATGATTGGATGGCATGTTTCTCCAACATGGCTCTCTGGACGTCCAACTGTCCATTCAGCATCTCTCCTGTTAGTGAAAGGCATGTTGCGAAACAAAGGCCTGCCTTGCGAAGGCTCTGATTCATTCTCTGTCATTCTTTGAGCTCTATTTTCGTCTTCAAGTTGCGTCGTCAACTTGAAACCAGGCTCCATGTCAAGTATATAGAAATACGATACCCTGCCATTATTGTATGCATGCTGTAGTCTTCCTTGCTTCTCACAGCCTCCAACCTCTGTTCGATTCCCTGATTCACTTCTTGTACTTCTATTTCCGTTTTAATTCTCTTGGCTCACCGACTTTGCTCTCATTACTCGGTGTGCAGTACATTAGAGGTGCTAAGAGGGTCCTCTTAGTGAATTGAGGGTGTCGGTTCTAGACTTAGACTTCTCGCCCAGACCATCGCCGGCTGCTAGTGACGTATGCCATCGACCAGGTCCATCACCACTCAATTCGTTCATCGCGAATCGTTCATCAAAGGACTGGACCGGACCATCCTGCACGGGTACGGGGGTACGCGGCTGCAAGGAAAGCAGAGCAAAGCACATTTTTGTATGCAGGCAAGCAAGCAAACAAACAGGATCGACTAAGCCCGGACCCTCCTGTTACCAGCTCCGGAGACAAATCTAGCTGAAAGTTGCTCAACTCGTGGGACTTATCAGTAAAGGGACCCCCGCGCTGTCTGGAGATCGCAGCATTGGACCAGGCTTGAAGCTTGTTGGAGGTCCTCTTTTTTCCAAGAAAACCTGCTCTTGACATTGCGATTTCTGGGTCCCTACCAGCCTCTGACAGATCTATTAAACAACGAAAGCCCGCAAGTCGAAACCCTGGGAAAGGGGGCCGTTCTGAACGACGCATCTCCATTTATTTGAAGCTCAACGCACGCAAGACAAGGCGAGCAGTTACAGCGCTGCACCGACTACTAACAAAGTGCCGTTGGCCTTGACATTGACATCCAATTGCCATCGCCGCCGTCCGCCGAGTGACGATCTTTCTCAAGCCCGCCGACGCCGGCTTCCGCGTATTGACGTACCTACACTGAAATCACGGCCACGGCTTATAAGAAATTACCGACCACCCCCATATTCAGAGCCAAGACTTGCGTCGTCTTAACTAGGATCTCTTCCTGTCACTTGTCGCTCGCTCAGTTGCTGCAAATTCCCTTTACGGTAGTTCACCACAGTTTTGACCTTGACCAGCTGTACCAGGGCTGGTCATCCTTGGCCGGTTAATAAGTACTGACTGACATGTCAGTCGCCCGAAGCATCCGTATCTGCATCCGCAATCTGCCTTCGCACCCGCCGCAGCACCACCTTTGAATGGATACAGTCCGGCGCCGAGTTCTAAAGGGAGTCTAGAGTCTAATAAAGTCGCACATACAAGAAGCGCCCACTTCACCTACATCTGAATCGTCCCGCACGCAAGGGCCTGTTTTCTTCTTCTTTCCTCCTCACTCCTGGACCTTGGATTCGCCCTGATCTTGGATGCCCAGCGATAATCAAGCTTGTCTGGAAATTACGGTACCGGACTGTCGTCAGTATTGTGGCTGACGCACCTCACACCTCTCGAGACATCCCTTGCGCGGTTGATCTGATCAACTACTGACCGAATAGCTCTCTCCCTTTTGCTGTTTGTGATTTCTGGGCACCAATTGGCCTGGTTTTTGTTCTTCTTGATATTTTTGTCTCAGAAATTTCCTCATCTGCAGGCCGAGCATTGTGGACAAAATGGGTCGAAATCGAGGTGCGTACCATCAAATATTGTGCATTCGTGAATCCCATTCCAGCTCTGGACTTGTCTTTGATCGTCCGCCGCGTACATTGCGTTGCGTCGCTTTACGACCCGACAAGACAGAAGACGGCGCTAGTGGTTCGCTGGTCCTTGCCCTGGCGTTGGCCCAGTCTAAGTCTAGGCGGGCTTGCCCATGTCATGGTGGATGCCCACTGCACGGTGGCAGCTCTACGCCTGTAACCACAGCCAGGGTGGGCTGCTTATGGGTACCTCTCGGAACGGCGGGGGCGTTGACATCCACTATGCGTTGACGTATGGTGGCCCAAAATGCCCTTGGCTAGTTCATCTAGGGGTCCGTTTCTTTTGGTTCGAGGGACTGAGCGACGGGCTCTCTTCCTCCAGGGGGCTGCATACCATTCCGCTCATAACATCTCATCACATCCCGTCCTTGCTGTACTAACTCATTGGTGCCAATACTTTAGTCCTCTCTTTTATGTCCCAGTTCTCTGCGGGCACAAAGACACCACCGCCCTCAACTTCTCCTCCATCAAATTCACCTCACAGACCGGGGCATCGCAAGACGAACTCTGGAACAGAACCCTTTCCCGACCACCGAGTCAGTACCGACATTTCTCGGCCAAACACACCGCCTTCGCGGCCAGATTATGGCACTCCCATAAACGGCGGCTCCCCGATCGAACCCTCTGCTCGCCGAAGACGCAGCTCATCTGCTGCATCGTCACGACCCCCGTCCATGGTCCTGGCTCATCAACCACCCATCATGGATATCACGGAGGATATTATCCCCGAACTGCAGCCTATCTTTTCATTCCTCAACAGCCATTCCAACAAGCTGTACCAAGAGGGCTATTTCCTCAAACTCGATGACCAGAATACACGTACGCTCGACCTAGCTTCCATTGCCGCTTGTTCCCCTCCACACTTGCACCCCTGCGGCGCCAAGTTTACTCCACACTCAACTATTTACACATGTGCTGCAAGGATGTTCAGCTAACAAAGTCGTTTACAGAGGGCAAACCCAACCCTGATCGGACCTGGACAGAGTGTTTTGCCCAGCTTGTAGGAACAGTCTTGTCACTATGGGATGCCGCGGAACTAGACGCAGCTGGCGAAGATGGCGAAGTCTTGCCTAAGTTTATCAACTTGACAGATGCCTCGATCAAAATGGTAAATAACTCGCTTGCGTGCCAAGTATGTGTTCACACTTGATTAACACAATTTCGTCACAGATCGAGTCACTGCCTACAAGATCTTCAGACGAGCAACCGCTACAGAATATCCTGAGCATCTCAACGGCTGGAAGAAACAGGTATCTCCTCCACTTCAACTCGCGACACTCGCTGCTGCAATGGACTGCTGGCATTCGACTAGCTATTTTCGAGCACTCCTCTCTGCAGGAGGCCTATACTGGCGCTCTGATTGCCGGCAAGGGCAAATCGCTCAACAATATTGGTGTCATCATGGAGAGGGCACGATTCCCCACCGAAGAATGGGTTAGAGTCCGATTCGGCGCTGGTGTGCCTTGGAGACGATGCTGGTGTGTTATCACCCCTCCTGATGAGAAGCAGTATGCCAAGCTCCAGAAGGAGCTCAAGAAGAGGTCTCCTTACGATCGATCGCCTGTGCCCACACTCAAGGGAGATATTAAGTTCTACGACCAGCGAAAGGATGGCAAGAAGCAAAAGAAGATGCAGCCAATCGCTACCATCACCGACGCCTACTCTGCCTATGCCATCTATCCCCAGTCCAAGTCATTGATTGACGCGTCGACCTTACTCAAGGTTGAGGGTAACATTGCTATTCACACTGATCCTCCCTCGTCTACCGAAGGGTTCGTCTTCATCATGCCTGAGACACACCCTGCTGTCAGCGGATTCGAGATGCTGCTGCGTTTCCTCTTTCCTACCTGGGACACCTTTGGTCTTTACGGCCGACCTGGTAGACTTGTTGCCAGCACACTTGACTCTAGATCTCTCATGTTTGCTATGCCTAAGAGCCGTCGCTATGGTTATCTTGAGAATTTGGATGTTTCCAACCTGATTCTGGAGGATGGTAGCTCTGGATGGGGCGAGAGAGATTGGAGAAAGAAGCTCAAGGAGTGTACCGGTACTCGCATGAATGCTGTCGATGATGCACCCACGACACGTTCTCGAAGCAACAGTCGAAAGAGTGTTCGACTAAGCTTTGGTGATGGACCTCCAAAACCCAAGGCCGGGTTTTCGGATGAACAAGTCCCAACCAGATCCTCGCGATCATTCTCTCTTACTGAGCGCACTCGAACAGACTCAGCTCCCGCAGATCCTGCGAGGGTTGCCTTCGGAGGACATGGCCGTAACTCATCCGACCCAAACCAATTGGGGGGCCCTCCTTTCCGTCCTGGTACCAATGGTAATAGCCCTTACTCAGGCTCGCCACAACGTGGACAAACTCCCGTTGGCGCTCCACGCCATAACCAAGCTTCCCGTGACGAGAGTCCTGCTTACCAGAATGAACGAGCTCCCTCTGGCTCTCCTCCCCTGAAAGACTTGGATGGCATGCGTCAGATGCATACTCCTGAACCAGTCTCACGACCCCCAGCCTTCAGCCACGGGTCCCAGGCTCGCCCCGTCAGCAGAGCCTATCATTCCCCTGAGCTTAGGCGGGCTAATAGTAGGCTTTCCGTCACAACCCTGGCCCAGCTTGCCACAGCTGGAGGGTTGGGTGGCCCGAATGATTCGAATCCTTCTCCACGAGGAGATGAGGTGGACGCTGCAAGATCTGGACCATCGGTACTGCCACCACACGCCAACTCCGTAGGGATATCTGCTAACGACAACCGTTCGCGTGAAGCTTTAAGCCCACTGAATCAGGATCCCTCTTCCAACAGTCTTCCTCCTCCGGCAAACTTATCCCAACAACGATCACGATCGCCACTGGCCCAGCCCCCGCTTGGGCCTCCTAATGCCTATGGCCGCGGGCCTAACTCACGTCCTGGGACTTCAGAAGGACGGCGATCTCCGATGCCTCCCGGTATGCCACCTCAACAGCGACATCCCCATCCTCAAAATGCCAACCGTCGGCCTGACATGGGTCCTGATGGCCGCCGACCGTCTGACCCTCGACGACCTGGTCCTGACGGACGAAGACCATCTGATCCTCGGGGCCCTGGTTTTGATGGGCGTAGGCCTTCAGACCCTCGAGGTCGTGGCAATGGCCCTCCTCCTGGTCATATGCCTCCGCCACCTGGTCCCCATGGTAATTATCGTCCCGGACCTGGGCGACCCGGACCTCCTGGACCTCCTGGTTATCGCCCTAACGGACCTCCTCACGGGCCGCCAAATGGACCACCGGGACCCATGGGTCACCGAAAGCCTGTGCCAGGCGGACCTCCCCCACCTGCCCCCTTTGAAAATTCTAAGGGAAACACCATGTCGGGTAGCAGTGGGATCACCACGAATGAGATAATTGACCATTATGCGTTCGACCAAGGTCGTCATACACCTCGACAAGGCACCCCGAACTCGGAGAGGCGACCAGGACCCCCAGGCAGGCAAGAAAGCCACCAGAGCAACCAAAGCAGTCATTATGAGGATAATTCTCCCACTAGCAGCCTCAAGAACTTTGTAGATACATACCAATACAGCGAACCAAAGCCCCGAGCTGGTGTCCTGAAGACTGTTGGTGGCGCTGAGGAGCCCGACCCTCGAGACCCTGGCTTTGATATACCAAATATCAATTTCGGCCCAACCATTAACTACGCAGCCACTAAAGACCGCAGTAAAACCCCCGGCGCTTTGACTCCTGGCGGCTCATCACAGAGACCGCATACACCCGGGGGTCAAGGACCAACGCCCCCACCCCATAAATCTTCGGGTTCTCAGGGATCTCTTGGACGTAAGGAATCCCCAGACCCAAAGCGCACTATGGCATGGCAGCCCGGTGCATCAACTCCTCCCAGCAATGCACACGGGTTAAGCCCCGAAGAATTCGTGCAGCAAAGGGCGGCTCATGCTCGGAGTGCATCCAGCAACACTTTGGGCGGCTCACCCAGCTCAGGCATGAAACGAACTAGTTCCTCTGACATGCTACAAGCTATCCAGAACGGTCGTCACTCCCGTAGCAGCTCTGCAGATCTGCTTGCACGACCAGGATCGCGGGGTGCTGGTTCGACCTTGAACTTTACAAGCTCTGGGGAGACATCTAGCCACCTCAGTGCTCGGGAGCAGGAGCATGTTGCCCGCCTCACCGGCCAACCTTTGATCAGCATGCCAGGACACCAGAGACAGGGTTCTCAGGGCAGTTTTATGCCTGGGCACCAGAGGCAAGCTTCCTCTGGATCAGGGTTAGTTGGTGCTATCGAGGCCCGGGAACGAGAAAAGCAACAGATGAAGCAAGGAGTGAACAGCCAGGCAGTCCAGCATGCGATCAGCCAGCGTCAGCAGCAACAGGCTGCCATGGCGTACCAGCAACAAATGGCGCAGCAACAAATGGCTCAGCAACAAATGATGCAACAGCAAATGGCCCAGCAGCAACAGATTGCGTACCAGCAGCAGGCTCATCAACAACAAAACTACCAGCAAGGATATCAACAACCAATGATGGGTGCTGGTAACATTCCCCCATACAGCCCAATGGGCCAGCCAGCTGGTCAGTACACTCCCGGTGGATCGCCGTACGGACCGGCACCTCAGCAGATGGGAGGACATGGACAGGCGAACAGTTTCTCGCGACCACTCCGAGCTGCGCAGCAGGTCGATCCTCGCTTCGTACCACCTCAGGGTCAATACGGTCCATCGCCTGGAGCTCAGCCGACCACTCGAAACGTTCATCCCCAGTATCAAGGACAAGCGTTTTAATACCGAATAGGGCAAGGGTCTAGCTATACCACTACTGGACTGAGATTATGGATATTTGGATGATTGAAGCGATTTGGAGCAAACATGAAGGGGCCGCATATATCACATGGCGTTCAGGAATTGGCAAGACGTGCTTATTTGGGGGCAGCGGGTTGAAAACCAATTGCATAGTTACAGTCTTGGGCATACAAAGAAAGGACTGCATTACCTTTGGAAAGGGCAGCATACTTGGATTATAGATGCATTTTGAATCTGCTTAACATACATTTCTTTTTCTCCTAAGAATTATAGTGTCTTCAATTGACATTTCCCGTACACAAGGTGCAAATAAGGTTCTATGCTGGATGTCATTCAAGACAAGGTACTCATAGATAGGGATGGTATAATTCTTTCTTCTCGGAAGAAAAGAAAAGCAAAGAAAGAAAGAAAGAAAAAAAAAAAAAACTCAATTGTAATTCTGTATAATATCATGACGTAAATAGCAAGAATGGAGAAGAAAGCCATCTCTTGGTTCATGGCGCTGGGTGAACTAAGCTGAGACCTTTGGCAGGCGTTGCTGTCCAGTGACTTTGCTTGACCCGCTCGATTCTGGAGGCGAGTCTTGAGGGCAAAGCATTGTTGGTAGGCGCCTGATGAGCTGACGTAGATTCTTGTACTTGTAAACTGTGATTGTTAGTGAAGTGACAAAGCGCGTGACTCGAACGCGCCCCAAGTACCATTTTCACGCGCCCGTGTTGCAAGAAAAGAAACGTGATGTGACCTTGTTTTGTTGAATCAGATGAGCTCGACTTTTTTTAAACCCTCCCTGGTTGCTGAGGCATCTGAGAGTACCCAGGTACTGACCGTTTCCACTCTGTCAGTCAGTGGAGGTAAGGGGTCGCCGCCCCGTTGGTGATCATGAACGGCACTCAAACGGCTTCTCCCCGCTGCGACTTTGCTCTCTTGGGGATTTATCAGCCTAGAAGCGGTCACTAGAGGGTGCCTAATACCTGGTTGAATTCCAATCTGATAGGCCAGCCAGCGTCGTTAATCCAGATTCCGATTGATATCAGCCAACCAGCGTCAGTAGCGACCTGACCCTCGAGGATGGAAACTGTCGGTCGTGACGTCCCTCATCCCTCGTCCCTGCCGTCCCATCCAATACTTGAACCTCAAAGTCCCTTGTCGTTTCTTTTTCCATCCTGCCCCCCTCTCTTGGACTCTTGATACTCTTCACTTGTCTGTCTCTCGTCTCCTTTTTCTTTTCTTTCTTACCTCTCAACATAGGTACGCAATTTCTTTATACAAGACTCGCACAACTACTGTCTCGACTCAACGGGGCCGAGACATACAAACTTTTGGCTGGTTGTTACCCCAACTACACCTGCGCCTAGGACTTTCAACCCTCTTGCTAGATGCGCCCGTGATCGCCTCGACTTTTTAGTACGACCTCACGATTTGCCTCAACTTGGCCCCATTGAAATTTTCTACGACAGTCTTGCACTGCTTCGCAGCGTAGGCTGCTCGAGTCCCTCCAATGGACGGCGACGAGCCCACGCAAGGTACGCCCGCCCATCTACCCAATGCTCTTTCTTCTTCGAGCTGACCTCCCTCTGGAAGCGACGCAGAATGTTCTGGATCCGCGCCGTGTTGGGAAGCAAAATTCAGGCTTCTCAGATGAAGATATCTCCGACATAATATGCGTCCTCTACCCACACTCCGATTCTGCCCGTGTCGAGCTCGAACGTCTTGTCGGCGAAAACTCCCCACACATCATTGGAAAGGACGAAGCGGATGGCGTCGAACCCGACTATGCCTTGGAAGACCAAGCAGCCCGTTTTCTCGCCAACCCAACTGGCACCGGCACCCATGCCATCATCCTACGTCTGTCGTCGCACCTCAAGAACCCGAAAGCCGGCTTTGTGTTTGGTCGAAATCCTGTGCGATGCGACGTTGTGTTTGTCAATGACCCCTTGAAAAGAATCAGTAACATTCATTTCCGGATTTACGTCAACGAATATGGAACTGTCATGGTTGAGGACCAATCGACCAACGGTACCATTGTGGATGATCACCTTTTAACCTCCCACCCTCAAGCCAAGGGAAGAAGTGACCCTCCCATTAGCAAGTGGGTTTTGAGTTCTGGCTCCATCATCAAGATCTATCTCCATAAGGAGGCCCGGGACTTGACTTTCCGAGTCCGTATACCAAGGCGTGATAATGAGTATGACCAAGCATATACCGATAAAGTCGACGATTTCTTCACACGTCATGGGCTACCACGCCAGAATGAGACCATCACGCCTGGACCGGGCGGCCACGTTGATCTCTTCAAACAACCTGCCCAGACTAATCTCAAAAGAGAAGAGACTAATGAGATAACGCAGCGTACTCCTCAGACGTTGTCTAAAAGAAGAGATGCACCCCGGGAATGGACGGGCTCCGGAAAATATAATAGAACCGGCTCGATCGGAAAGGGTGCCTTCGCAGTTGTCCACAGGGTCACCTCAAAGTATGACGGATTACCATATGCTGCCAAGGAGATTGAAAAGCGTCGCTTTATCAAGAACGGCGTCCTTGATCAGAAGGTAGAGAATGAGATGAAGATCATGCAGCGGGTTAAGCATGTGAGTTTTGCGCCTTGCTACCCGCTTCCGTCGCTAACATGTCTTAACAGCCCCATATTGTTCGCTACATGGAGCACTTTGAATGGGATGACCGATTGCTAATCATTATTATGGAATTTGTGCCCGGCGGTGATTTGGGGAAACTCATCTCAGACCAAAAGGCTCTGAGGGAGGATGTCGTTCGAACCATGTCAGGGCAGCTCTTGAGTGCCTTGGGGTATCTACACGCCAACAGCATCACCCATCGCGACGTCAAACCAGACAACATCCTCATAAACTCACTCAATCCAATTGATCTCAAGCTCACCGACTTTGGCTTGTCGAAAATGGTCGACAGCGAACAGACCTTCCTGCGAACGTTTTGTGGCACCTTACTTTATTGTGCCCCTGAGGTGTATACAGAATATGCCGAGTACGATGATGACGGTGTACGTAGTCGAGGAAAGAAGATGAGACGTCCACCGGGCCAGAGATACAACCACGCGGTTGACATCTGGTCTTTAGGCGGGGTCTTGTTTTATGCTCTGACTGCGTCGCCTCCTTATCCTGTCAAGAGTGGCATCAGCTACTCTGAGCTGTTACACAAAATTATGACCACCCGGCTGAATATCACACCACTGCAGAGGAATGATGTATCGGAGCAAGCTATTGACTTCCTCTGCAGAATGCTCCAGCGCCGGCCAGAAAACCGAGCAACCGTAGCAGAACTCGAAAGCCACCCGTGGTCTTCCGGCGAAGACTCTATCATCAATGCTTCACAATCCTTTGACGAGATTTCGGATGATGACATGTTCGACAACTTTTCCCAGTTGCAACCTAGACAGTACGAAGAAGATAGGGTCAGTGACTCTATGGGCGAAGAGTCAGAAAAAGAAACCCCAACGGTACCACTAGAAGCGAACCAGCCAAGACTATTCGGAGAAGTTGGTGTCTCAGCGATTGGTAGCTCAGGAGTTATCCCGGAAGACTATCTCAATCTCGAGAACAGCAGCAACCCTAGCGCAGACGAGACTGAAATCCTCCGCAAGGATGAAGACGAAGCATATCAATCGGACGATCTGGTCACGCCCAGGAATAGGAATCGCCGAACACATCGCCAGAATAACATTTCAATGGCCCAGGTTCAGTCTGAGGATCAACTTCAGAGTCTGGTTGAGGACGTGGCGTCGCAGAGCCTAGGCGGGAATGAGCCAAACCTGCAAAATCCTGGACAATCGCGTTATTCTCTGCAATCGGCAGACTTCAATACTAGTAAACGAAAACCCTCGTCATATGATACAAGCGATGAGTTCGACAACACACCCCAAGGAAAGCCTACAATGAAAAGATTTAAGTCGGAAGGTAATATTGAAGATCTAGCAAACGACGTACTTGAAGAGTACAAACTGCTAGTGCAAGTACCATCTGCCGAGAAGCAAGCTTCAGGACGTCAAATCGACAAGCCTTACAACAAGACGTGTTTCTGGGAGCAAGACAAGACAACGTGGCACTTCGACTATCCCGAGCTCACACATTTGCAACACAAAGCTTTTGAGCGGGGTGCGGCAGCAAGGAATGAAAAATTCGAGCCCGGAAAATCGCCGTTGTGGGATCTTGCGATGAAGTATTTCTCTCCCGTTTCCAAAGCCGGGTCACAAATCAACCAAACTCGACGAAGCTCGCGGACACCCCAGGACACAGCGGCCGATGAGCCCCTGGATTTTCCTCCGACTGCCGCCCCGCTTGAGAACTCTCAGATTCCCGACACTTTGCCTACGCACACGCAGATAATCGTCCCGGTTCAGGAAGATGAGCACAATAGACGTGCCATTGGCGTGCTTGAGTCTCATCATGAGTCCTGTGTCCCTGGGATTAGTATTCCTATCAAAGATACTTTAGTCTCATTCGGCCGTGGCCCGGCAAATACTGTGGTCTTCAGAGATATACAAGAATCTCGAGTGCCGAAGTATGCGTTTAAACTACTACTCTGGAAAGAAGATGGGACCTTTGACCCTTCAAAGGATCCTGATAAAGTTCCTCCTCCTTGGCTTCGAGATGCCGGAGATCCAAACGAGTATGGGTTTTACATCTCGACCAAAGCATCTGTTGGTATCAGCATCAATGGTTACCAACTTGCTTCTTCTGATGCCAAGAACCACAGCGGCCCCTCACACCATTGGGCTCGGATTTGGAACGGCGACACAGTGATGATATGGGGCGATAGAAAGAGCACGCAGACGAAGCTCGTATTCCAGTGTTTCTGGGGAGCTTCTTCACAGGCGCGTGAGGGGAACCAAGGCCTGCAACTCGCATCTCCATCACTCTCCCAGAAGCTTGACATTGCGTGTCAGAAGACAGAGAAGAGGATCAAGGAGGCCACTGAGAAGAAGAAGATTAAGGATGCAATCAACGCTGATCTCCGGGAGCGTACAGAAAATATCGAAAGAGAACAAGAACGAAGTCGTGCTTTCGAGAAGAAGCGAAAGGAGGCCATCGCTTATCTTGACTCTAGACAAACCCCTCTGTTGCGAATGGCTTCACCGGCAAGCGCACTAGGAACGAGTAACTATCGTGAGCCTATGATGTTTCGCATGAGCTCTGACAACAACCTGTCGATTCAGTGACGAAGCGCATCATATATACGATTTGCTAGAGGAGGCTTGTACATATTTACTTGAGTCTCCAGTCCTTGAACTGTTGCCACGGACACGGAGTTATGATTTCTTTTCTTTTTTTCTTGGCATCTTTGGCGGGCATATGGGCTAAGCACGAGAATTGGCTGGTACTATAGGAAACTATGGGGGCTTACAGCTAGATTCATGATTCTTCTCGGCGAAAGGGGCTTATCTGGATGGAGATAGATCCTGCTATCATGGCATCTTGGAGGAGTATATGTGGGAAAATGCAGAACATACAACATAGAAAATGGTATATCTTGTAATTGAAGACTTTGCACATCTCTCCTTTCATACAACTGACATATCTTAGCTGTGACGGAAAATGAATCACACAAGTTGAACAAGTTTGTCCGTATCTCATCATTGAAAGACATGTTGAGGACCAGTTCGTAATACATCAGGCATTATGCCATTCTACCTCTAATAATACAATAGCAAGGTTTACCAAAAGAGCGCTTGTCGTACAATCATAATCCTCCTTCGTACAAATCATAATCATTTCTCGTAACCGCCCTCATTTCAACTTTTCATCATCCGGACCCAATCATTCAGGGGTCGATGCACATACATCCAACGTTCATACAGTTTGTTCCCAAAAGGTTCATTTCCACAAATCTTCTCGTTCGGGAGCTTGATCACTAGGCTGAAGTGAAAGTGTGGTGATGCCTTATGAAAGCATGCTGGTGGTTATCAAGTTTTAGACGGCGATGCCGTCTATAAAAGGCTGAAAAGGCAATGTATCATGAAAAGAATTGTTTTGCATAATTTCATGAAACTTGTTGAAATCTTGATCATAAGATACTTTGTCGTCTTCCTCAGTGACTGAAGAAGCAGACTCTACGATAAGTTTGTACTCTGCGAGGCTAGAGCGTCAGTTGGTAAGATTGACAGCATTAGTTTGGTCAAGACTCACCAATATGGTCAGATGAACTCTCATAGGAGTCATCAGCAGTGCTCGCCTCCTCAACTGTTGGGATAGGATCGAATGCATTCTTCCATACAGACGTGTCTGACTGGGCAGGTGAGCCTTGCTCACCAGCGTGCTCTTTCTTTGGCGAATCATCAGATCTAACAGAAGAAGGGCAGTATGCAAAATCTGGAAAGCTGTGCTGGCGAGGTGTATAATAAGGGTTGCCGCTGGCTTGACACTCAGTCTTGTCAAGAGTTGAATCCCTGTCGATGAAACTGCACGAGCCAGGATCCGTAAATGAGGCAGTAAAGATGTTTGACGAGCACCTAGATTGCTGGGGACAAGGAGTTGTGTGGCTGTCAGTGAAACTGCGAGGGCCAAATCGTTCCTAATTGTCTCTGGCAGTCTCGTTAAAGTTGTGACTTGGGGGGTATGAGCCTGCTCGATCGCCCGGGGGAACGGAAGATGACTTGTTCCTTTTCTTCTTGAAGAAGGATGAAAACACGCTCCCTGAAGACGGACGGGATGGGAGAGATGCGGTGGACTCCATATGCTGATCATGGTAGCCGTAGTCGTGAAACTTGGGGATTGACGCCTGGAATGCTTCGTCTGTCTCATGGCGTTCATGCAAGGGGCTATTATCTGTATACTGCTCTACGTAGGAGTATGCAGGGCTTCTAAAGGAATCCCAGTCTCCGCCGTTATCAAAATCTTTGCTGAAAGCACCCTGGGAGTAACCCTTCGAAGGTGCTCCTGGCCGAAAATCGTCTGGCGTACGCATGTTCTCGCGCTTGGGTACCGAACTATTCCTCGAAGATTGGCCATAGTGAGGATGTAGGTACTTGTCTGTGGCCTTTCTTTCAGGCGAATAGCTGTTGTAATATGATGGTTTCTGGCGTGAGATGAGAGGGGATCCTGGGAGCCTCATTCTGGTGGGAGACTCAGGCTCTGAGAACTCAGTATCCCCCTCGTAAGCCAAGGGAGTACGAACATCAACAGACTTCTTGAATCTCACAGTCTTACTACCGGAAGACTTGGAGGAGCTCGGGTCAGATCGTTCAGAGTCAAGAGACTTCTCGCGCGGTCGACGTGGTTCTTTTTCTGTGGCATCTTGGTGTTTTCCGGAGCCATCTGAAGATGACCGATCACTGGCCATTGCGGACTTGAGAACAAAGTCATGCGGAAGGGTTTTCCATGGCTCGTAAACCTTATTCGTAGACTTCTGGCCAGCCATTTCGCCTTCATGGCTATTAATGTGAATATCTCCTTTGGAGTGAGCCGTCGAAAACGAGTCTTCAACATATGGTGCCAGGTAATTCCGAGGATGCTTTTGGCTTTCTTTCTGAGGGGAGGGAGGAGTAGGCTCAGTGTTGGTATCTCCCGATGACTTCCGCTCTGCTCGGCGGCCGGAAGACCCCGTATTTCTTGAGGGACAGTAAGAAGACTCTGGGGAAATGACAGTGCCTCTCGGCTCTCGTGGTTCAGGACGCCTTCCACGGACCTTTTCGACTGTAGGACCCTGTTTCTCGTACTCGGTGGCCTCGTCCTGGACAAGAGAGGCATTCGGTTCTCCTTTTTTACGATTCCGATGGCGATTTACAGTCAGAGAATCCATGTCATCTTCCTTTTGAATGGCAGCTCGTCTGGCTATGTGGTCCTTTAGTCTGGGGGCCTGATACTGCATGTTAGCTGTCGTCTGATGTTCACGATATTTGGTCGGCTTACCAGTCCGATTACGGAGTCGTCTGGCAGACTTCCATTGTAGTGGAACTCCAGGACACAGGCATCGCAATAGTTTGTGAAGATTGGCTCTCCCGGAAAGACTGGGTGCTGGGCATGAAATGCCTTGGACCTCGCACTTCCACAATTGGAACAGAAGTGGTATTGACGAACGACACCTCGTTTGTATTCCACCTCTCGGCAGCTTTCGCAGAGATTGATCTTGGTGGATGGTCCTGGGCCAACAGGAAACTTCTTGTGGTAGAGCGCTGAACGCGTGTTTCCACACTCCGTGCAAACGTGATGGCGTTCGATGCGCTGAGGACTCACATCTCGCTGGCCACATTGCTCTCGCTTCCAGCTCTGCTGAAAGTCTTTTCCTTGTGCAGTCTTATTATCAGGGGCTGGTTGAGAGAAGCCGCTGAAAGTGGAGAGCGATACTTGTCTTGCGTGAGACTTTTTGCTTGCCGTGATAGCCTTGTTCAGGGCAAGATTCAGTCTGTCTTGGAGACGGCGGAGGTCGCGACGCAAGATTCTGCTGTTGGGCTCCTCGGCCAAGTCAGCCATCTTGGCTTCAATATGCTTCTGTAGGCGTTGCACTTCGTTTGTCAACGGGCCGGAAACCTTGGTGTCTCCCTGATTGCCAGGCATTTGGTAGCAGTCACCCCCTTCCCCTGCTGAATTCAAGGTGTTTTTGAAACCCGCTGGAGGCATGGAGATCGTTGGTGCCTGACCAGAGGTAGGAGTTTGTGCTGCGACAGGTTGGGAAACAGGCCCAATATACTGAGCTGGTTGAACTTGCATCAGGGGAGATGGCTGGTGCGGAACGTAGTTGATCTGGTGATGATAATACACTGGTTGCTGAGGGAAAGGTTGACATACTGGGACCCTGAGAGGCTGGCTCAAAGAAGGAATAGGAAATGATGAAGATTGTACAATATTATAATGTTGCTTCGACAAAGGAAAGGGAAATTGAGGGGGGAATGTCGCAGAAGGTCGTACATGAGAAGCAGGCTGCTGCTGACTGTTCATGATGTCGGCGGTCGATCTTCGAGAACTCGAGCGAGATCCCCGTCGACGAGACGATTTCCGAGGACCTGAGCGAGGTGATGACTTGGCGAGATGTCGACGATGGTGTTTCTTTCTCTTGGGGGATCCCTTTGAAGGATGAGGAGACGAATGAGGAAGTGGACGGGACGCAGAGACTCTTTCGGGTGTATCATGGCCACGTTGTTGACGCCGCCCTCGATCATCCCCAGAAGATGAAGAAGACGCGCCCTCGGAGCCGACTTCACTACCATCACCACATTCGGATTCAGATTCAGATTCAGATACGTAGTCGAGTGCCACACGGCGAGCGCTGTTGTTTCCAGATCCATTACCACGCAGAAATGGGAGGCCGAAGGCCGCACTCAATAGGTCGACATCATAGTCAGGCCGATGGCGGCGGCGGCGAATAGCTTTGTTAAAGATATTCATTACTCTGCAGATAGGAGAAGTCTCCTGAGAGAAATAAAGGCAGTGTCCTTGATATTCGTATACAGATGGCGATTTGGTGGTGGTATAGAGAGTGTTTGTGTGTGGGGGGTAGATGAGAAGGAGAGTGGGCAGCGATGGTAGAGGAAGAGAAGAGGAAGAGGAAGAAAATGGTTTCCGTGAGGTCCTCGAACAATAAACACAGAAACTTCTTCGTTTGCTCGAGTTTCCTGATACCCTTTGAAATTGTGGGCGCCCTAGAAAAGGTGAATAGAGGTGGTTGTTGTGACGGCCGTTGGCAGCTGGCAAGAACTGTCACTTGTTTCTACAAGTGGCAGCTCAGAGACCACCAAAATGGGACAGACCGTGCCCAGAGCTTTCAGGTTCTAGAATGAGTCTCTGGTTAGATCAACCATAAGTCTTATTTCTAAAAAGGAGACAGTGAAAGAAAATATTAGCTTGATGCCCCTGTCTGCCTAATATTCGACCGACGAAGGAACTTACTGACTCCCGTCACATAGGGCGCTTCTGATGATTTTGCTCTAGAAGACTATGCTAACACGCATGATTTCTGCTCAAAACCTACAAGGCAAAAGGGGTGTTGCTCCTGCACGGTTATCTTCGAGGGGGTTCCTAAAATGTCAAGACAGCAGCGTAAGCACCAGAGAATAACAGATATCTGCCAAGGAAAAGAGGAAGATGACCTTGATTGAGTATGAAGAAGAGAGAACATATGAAGATGGGACAGGTCATCCCCCTCTCTTGTATACGGACTTCTGTTCGGGCATGCCGACAAAGTCACCAACTTCGTTATCAACATCAGCAATCAATCTTGTCGTTGTATTCAGGCGTTTTCAAGCTGGCAAACGACAGCGCCCTTGTTTCCCCTCTTCTCTTTCCTTAGCTTTATCAAGCAAACAAGCCAAAGCCTTTAATGCCACTCTTTGTCACCGCTGATAGACCATTGACATGACAGATGGCAGCAAACACACTGAACATCATCCACGAGTTGCTTCAACGGTACTCAAATGAGACAGCGAAATCTCTTTTCCAACCAAATCTTACACTGATATACATGTTGAATTCAATTTTGTCTAAATACGAGCTAAACCGGGAACCTGTATCCTTTCTTCCTAGGCTCCAGCACCAAAAGCTCGTTCTCCATCTAATCAATCCACACGGAGAACGCGGGCACCTCGCTTTTGGACCGCCTTCTTCTTCTTCTGCCCACGGCTAAAGGCACCCGCTTCAAAATGATCACGGCCAACGTTGTCAAGATCTTTGACCTTGTAAATACGGATGAGCCAATTCTCACTGGTAAAGGCTTCTTCCAGTACATCGAGTGTGGGGCTTGTATCGGGCATTTTAACACCCCGGACCCGATCAACAATCTTTCCAGGGGAGTTCGTTTTGTTAAAGTTGTGGTAAGACATCTTGTACCTGAAAGTAACCTGTTAGCATGGTGAACAATCGCTGCGCGGAAGTTTACTTACATCAAGCTGTTCTTCATGGTCTCGGTAGCACCGGCATCAACTCTGTATTCGCCGCGTTCGGTGAAGAAGTTGCGCTCCTTGACCTCATCGGGCCAGATGCCTTCCGCAATACGAACCATCCAGAGGAACTTGTTGATATCATCTCCGGAGTAGCCAAGGACGCCACCAAAGACGACGAGGACATAGTCAACCTCGTGCTGGCGCATGATGGGATAGCTGACCTCTTCGCGAGAACTCATGGCCTTTCCAACAGTAGCGATGTGGGTGTTGTTCCAGGTGTTGTTGTCAACAAGCGTTGGTCGGTCAGCCATACCACCAATCTGATAACCATAGTCCCACCATGACATGATCTTGGCGTCTTTGCCAGTGTTCTGTCGGAGCCACTGATAGGCCTCCCGATAGTCATCAATGATGACCGGGCTGCCGTCCATGCGCCGACTGGACAGGACAACAGAGGGTGCTGAGTAGGCGTTGGAGGTGACCCATGTACAGTGTGTAACAAACATGACCAGGTAGATGGCCATGCCAGCAACAACCGTAATCTTGGACAAAGTAGTGTAAACACCGACCTCGGGCTTTGCGGTCGCTCGAAGTGCACCCTTGGCCTTCTTGGATCCATCAGCGGCCTCTCCTTGTGCAGCTTGGGTGGGCTCAGGCTGATTGACCCGCAGATAGGTGTCGAGGAGCTGAGAGGCAGCCATGGCAGCGGCAACACACACAACAGGTGTCAGTGTGAGCATAAGACGGACCATAACACCAGCAAAGTAGCTTGCAAACAGAGCATAGACAACAATGAATACATGCTCATCCGCGAGGTTCTGGAAACACATATAAACACCGGCAGGGAAGAGCCAAATGAGGAAGTTAAGATCAAAGAAAAAGGAGGGCCATGCGGTAGGCTGATGCTCAGAGACTGAAGCGATGATGGGAATGTGAATCTTGGCATAGCCGGTGTCGAATAACGAATAGAATCGACCGCCCCAGGGCGCGATGTATCCAAATGAGGTCAAAAGAATGAGGCCAGCGAGACCGATGAAGAAGGTCGCGACACCAGCGGCAACTACGATGGTTGTGATTTGTCGTCCAGGGATAACAGACTTGACGTAAACAATGAATGCAATCACCTGAAGAAGGCCAAAAACACCTACACGATAATGTTAGTACCATGGGTCGCAACGAATGTTTGTGTATACACACCAAGCGCGGGCATGTGCTCATTGGTCTTGACACAAAGGAAGCCGACGAAAGGCACCTGGAAACTAGCCATGGTACCAATAGCGTACCACGTCGTGTAGCTGATATAGAGGCGATCGCTGTATCGACCCATGCAAATAAGAACGAAGGCATGGACGGGCAGTAGACATGTAATGAAAGCATATCCACCCCACGACGCAACCATGTATGCGTACGATAGTGCGCAAAGAGCACCCCACAGCATCGAGCCCAGCTTCAAGGCCTTAACCCAGAGGTAGAATGTGAGAACAAGAAGGAAAATGGCGATGGCCTCGTTATCGTAGCTACCGGCCACGGATCGAGAGATGTAACCCGGTGCAATGCCCATGAAAACTGCGGCAAGAAGACCAGCGGAAGAAGAGGTGGTCATCTCATTGGTAAGTAGGTAGGTAGCATAGGCTGTCAGTCCAGAGAAGGCCGGGGCCAGAAGGACACAAATGTTTCGAATATCGACAGGAACCGTAAGGGCGCGGAGAGCGTGGTAGATGACGCCGCTTGTCACCATCAGACCAGGATAGAGGGTGCCTCCGGTAACCCGCCCAAGAGGATGCCATGTCCTGTCATCGAACCAATCCCAAAACTTGTAAAATCCATTGGCGACGAGGTATTTTGTCGCGCGGAAGTTGAACCACGGGTCGACTGTCTTAGAGGTTAGCTCGCCATGATGGAGCAATCTGTTAGTATGAGCAAGACTGACATTCGTGAATAATACTTTCGAAGCCTACGCCGGACGTGTCAGCAAAAGATGCATTCCTAATAGAAGAGGACCCCCTGTACTCTGGAGACAGAAAAGCCAGAGCAGGAATTGAGGGCATTCGCCCATCATGGGAAGAGAGCACTTACGTATAACAGAAAAAAGGCGACTGGACACAGCTGCGCCAGCGATCAAGAGAAGAATGATGACTCTTAGTAGAGTCCTAGTGTTTTGTCCGTTCACTCCGGCGAGGACGTCTTCGGTCTTTGCCGTCTTTACCGCCATGATGGGCTGCGATTGTCGACGATATTTGACCCTGGAGTTGATGCAACTTGCAGAAGCCGAAACCCAAGATGATATTCAACTCCACCAGAAGGACAGCTTGGAGCTTTCCTACTGAGACGGGGGAAGCTACAGGAGGTGAATGTGGGACCCACCCCGACCTAGGTACGTATCCTTTACGCGGCCGTGCATCCACTCAAAACTTCAGCAAGGTAAGGAAGGTGGTACCTACTAAGGTAAGCTACTGACCTAGGTACCTACGGCCGTAGGGTGCTGAGCCACAGTTTATCCGGCGAAGCTCTAGGATAGTTATCAAGAAGACGATGATGATCAGGTCATTCTACGTCAATTTCGATGAATTTCACTAGGATAGCATACAATGTAGGTGAAGTTACCCAAGCTCATCTACATGTCATTTCACTGGTCACAGAAACTGCCTCGAGCACCAGAGTCGCTTATCGTCGTTCACTTGCTTTTTCCTGTAAAACTAAACATACATACATCCGTACCTGATACACATCATCATATAAGCCCGCAGAGAAACTTACCAGCTTTCCCGCTCAAAGTCTCCCATTGCATGCCCAAGTGTTACAAGCCCTAGCCAAAACCATTGACGTTTTTCTTGTCGTCTAAAGTAGATATATTGTACACCTGTACACAGAGTTAAACAGGGACCTAAGGAAACATCTATGCAGGGCCGCCATGTATATCCTAAATCATACACCGAGTCTGGTTCGAGGCTCGGATTATGCCTCGGCAGGACCTGTTTCCCTACGGTTGGTCAACCTTTTCGCCGAAACCTCCCATTGCTTCCATCCTCTCCCTTCTCATATCTTGCGTTGCGTTTCCCCGCGCCGGTATTACATATTTAAGGGTTCTCCTTCTGCACCTTCAACAGCAGCTTCTCGAGATCAAACTTGGGGTCTGAGGGGTCGGTGATAACTGTATGCACGATTAGTTTTGAGGTCTCGACAGGTTGTGTGTCTCGCATGTGCAATATGCCGCGGCCAATTGCTAGGAGTGCTTTTAGAGCGAAACTGGGTCTGACGTACCAGAGTCGCCAGATGTTGGGTTGTTCTTCTTAGCAAACTCAGCCTTGGCCTGCTGGATAAGCTTCTCCTTCTTCTCGTACTCGTGCTGCGCATGCTCGGCCTTTTGCGAGGCAGTAATCGCTCGCTGGTGGGTGAAACCGTAAAAGATACCTAGGCCAAGGGCGGACCACCGCAAAACCTGTAAATGACTCAATTAGTCCTCAAGTCCATGAGCTATCCAATTCTGCCGCTCGAATGATCGTATTCCCTGACGTCGTCGATTGCTCGGGGTTGGGACACGGTCGAGCGGCCGAATCGGGGAGGATAACACGCACGTTCACTCCGGTCGAAGCCATTGGGAATTAGAGTCGCAAAAAAGGGCGAACGGGACGAAGAGCGAAAGGATCGGTATTGACGATAGTCGGCGGTCGACAATGGCTTGTCAATGGGCCCAGTCGGAGTGGCTCGAGGGGATTAGATGCGTCGGCTTGAGGTGAAGGATTGAAAAGTCGTCGGGAAAAGTCGCAGTTTTTCCATTCGCTGCCAAAGAGAGCCAACCGCTGGCGGCTGGGAGCTCGGACAAGCTGGAGCCAGTAGCCAGTGAGCCGGCCAATGTGATCACGTGCTCGTCCTCATCTCCCAGATCAATTCGCTGTGGAGTTGAACAGCGATACGTACCGCCTTCAATTCCAGTAGCATTCTTCAGATTTCAGGCTTGTGCAGGGGGGTTATGGGGGTTGCAAGTGCCTGAGTTGTTGCTCGCGCATGGATGGATTCAATTGGACCCAATCACAAGCTCATACCTTGGAGCATTTCATAACTTGATCGCTCCAAACACGCAACAAAGAACTTACAGTACAGTCGCCTCATTTTGTCGCGAAGGACAACTTTTTATTTCTTGCGATTTTTTCGTCGCTTATCTGTTTTGCGAGACTTAATTTATCATCGTTCATCGCCTTGTCGCGTTATATCCTCCCAAACCCAGTCTCATAGCTCTCAACATATTGTTCAGTCTCGCAATGCGACTGTGGAACGTCCGCAATGCAACAACGTCGAGATGAAATTCTAGCGAAGAAGGCGAAGCTTGCTGAGCTCAAGCGCCAGAGAGAGCTTCGGGCAAGCCAAGCAACAGCAAGTCGCTCCAACATAGGAACCTCAAGCGACGTTGGTCCCCTGATACCCTACCGCCTTTAAGCCCATCGTTGACGTTTCTCAACCATAGTTGATATCGCCAACTCCTGGAAGAGCAGATAACCGCCGCGAGATCGAAACTCTTATAAACAGTCTCGTCGGTGACAGTAGACCCGGCTCGACTGTCACGGGAGGACCTGGCTCTCCGGCTCCTCGTGGTAGCCGCCCAAACAGTGTCCTCAGCGCCGGCGAAATCAGCAACGAACCCTCCGAAGTCACGACCACTAGCCACGTTCAAGTTCCCGCGCAACCGCCGCCTAGTCTTAGCACTGTTCCCCTCCTGACCGTTTTCGAATGCCCGCCGTCGCCAGTAAAGGAGGTCTTCTCATACAGCAAAGGTGTCCAGACTACAGAGGAGTGGACCACACCTACCAGAACCAGGGCTCAGTCTCTCATATCTGAAGCCGAAGATGTTCCCGCCGTAACTTCAACGCCCAGCAAGAGGCTGAGCAGGAGAGAGCGAGATCGAGAAGAGGAACTCCGACAAAAGATCAGAGAAGAGGTGGAGGAGGAATTGAGAGCGACAAAGGAGTTTCTGAGCGACGGTGTGCTTCCTTCCGGCTCGGGTTTGAATTACCCTTCCAGGAATCTCACCGCCGAAGAGCTAGACGCTGTCGCCCACTCTGATGAATTCGTTGACTTCCTGGATAAGTCGACAAAGGTGATCGAGAGAGCTCTCGACCAGGAGACATATGACATTCTGACAGACTACGCTTTACAAGGCCAGGATAACGATGATGAAGACGAAGATAGTGGTAACACAGGCGGCAAGGGGCGGCACAGGATAAAAGAAGTGGTCCAGTTCTTTGACGAGCGGTGGTCTAAGAAGCGCATGATCAGCGGAATTGATTTCTCGCCAAAGTTCAGCGAGCTTGTCCTCGCGTCATACACCAAAAACCCGACAGCTCCCCATGAACCTGACGGATTGGTTCAGGTGTGGAACATGCACATGCAGGATCGCCCTGAATACGTTTTCACTGCGCAGTCAGATGTCTTGACTGCTAAGTTTTCTCCTTACCACAATAACTTGATTATCGGTGGTTCGTATAGTGGTCAGGTGTTGCTGTGGGATACGAGAGCAAAGGCGGCTCCGGTTCAAAAGACCCCCCTTACGGGCTACGGTCATGCCCACCCTATCTACTCTGTTGATATTGTTGGTACTCAGAACGCCAACAATATCATTTCTTGTTCCACTGATGGTGTGGTCTGTGGCTGGACAATGGACGTCTTTGCTCAGCCTCAGGAACTTCTTGAACTCAAGAACCCTAGCCAGGCCAAGGTGGCTGTTGAAGATGTGAGCCCAACGTGCCTTTCTTTCCCAGCTACAGATCCTACATTCTTCCTCGTTGGCAGTGAGGAGGGCACCATCTTCCCTTGCCACCGATACGACCGTGCCGGTGCCAAGGCTGGTGTTGATAAGAAGATCAGCTACAAGGGACATACCGCCCCTGTCATGTCTGTGGATTTCCATCCTGCTAGGGGGCCGGTGGATTTGGGCGACCTGGTCATATCGTCGTCGCTCGATTGGAGTGTTAAGCTTTGGAAGGTTCGAGCACCTGCGGCGACATCTACAATCGGCTCTGGCGATGGCACCATCTCGCCCCTAATTGACTTTGTGCGTGAGGACGTCGTCTACGACGCCAAGTGGTCGCCCGTCAAGCCGAACATATTTGCATTGGTCGATGGTGCTGGATGGCTGGAGCTTTGGGACATTGCAGTCGAGACGGAAGAGCCTGTGTCCAAGATTTCGCCCAGCTCTCGAAAGGATGGCAGAACTATGCTTTCGAAGAGTCTGAACAAGGTTGCATGGGAGCCCAACGATGGAAAGCGCCTTGCGACTGGTGGCATCGATGGCTCTCTCACAGTATTCGAGGTTGCCAGTGGTCTTGGTGGCAAGGATGGCCCAAAGAACGAGGACTGGGCGAATGTGAAGAAGCTTGTAAACCGACTGGAGGCAGTCGGTTCAAATGGTGCATTGATAGTTTAATTAGTGATCTCCATTGGATGGAGTATTGGCAGCATAGTGGCGTGCGTTCTTGTGTTGCGAGGTAGCTGAGAGACGAATTTATTGATATACCCAAGGTTTTTTTTATGTTTCATTCTTTCTTTTCTCCGATGATTTAATTCAATATATTGATCTCTACGAATCACTATCCCCAGTTACAGGCCCTTGCTGTTATCTCCCGTCGAGACCCGGGCAGGAGTACGGTGTCACGTGTTGTCTCCACATGAACAATATCTTCATTTTATCGTGGAGCAGAAGCTCAGCCTCAGCTTTAAAAACCCTTAGCTCTCTACCTAGGTAGTTGAGAGACTCTGCGCAACGATGAGCAGTCATCTGAAGACTTTATCTTCCCTCTAGGAGTCCATCACTACAACTAGGTGCTACGAAAGACAATAGATACAGTATGGTAAGCCACAGTTCTTTTGCAACACTCATTCAATTTTTCATGATGGCATTCATTTTTATGAATTCTGCAATTCTGAATGTCCTTTTGGTTTTGGACAACACGTGGACACTTTACAGCTGAATAGTAACCTTGCTACTCATTGTTTCTCATTTCTGTCTTGAAACCGTGTTCTGACTCAATCACAGACTTTGCCACACAGTTAGGCCTCCATTGGCACGCCTTCAGGATACCGCCCGCCAGAAACCTCAAATGCGTAGGCTATATCCTCAAGAGTCTTCATCTCTTCCTCCGAAAGCGGGAAGTACTGGGCGTTCTCCTCGACTCGAGGTGTTGTGGTTGCGCCAGGGGTGGGAATGATGGTAGCCATTCCCTTGCGGCTGTTTAGTCCTCTAACCCAGTTGATGGCAAGCTGTGCAGATGTGATTCCCTTCTTCTCTGCTACCGCCTTGACTTGGTCAACAAGCTTGAGGTTGTGCTGGAAGGATTCTGGCTGAAAACGCGGGAATCCGCTGGCAATGCCCTGGCCCTGGAATTGAGAGCTGTCGGCAAAGCGGCCTGTCAACATCTGTAGTGACTGTTAGATCTATGTTCTTTAGGTTTGAATAGGCGAACTTACGCCGCGTCCAATAGGCGCGTAGGCCATGATAGGAATATTGTGCTTAGCACACGTAGCAGCAACGCCGTTCTTGAGGATGTCGGGGCTGAACAGACTGCATTCGACCTCGACGAGAGCGACCTTGACATGCTTGACGGCTTCTTCGATAGTCTCGGCACTGCATTCCGACAGAGCAATGCCACCGACCTTGCCGGTATCAACATATTCCTTCTGAATGACATTGAGGGTTTCTGCAAAGGGCACTTTGTGGTCCCGTCTTGATGGCGCGAAGATATCAAGTTTCTTGACACCGCCCAGTTGATTGAGCACATTGTCAATAGACCTTCGCACATTCTCAGGAGATCCATCAAGTTGAAACGTATCAGGGTTGTAAGTGCCCTTCATGGCGATGGTGATCTTTTCAGCATCTTGTGGGAATTTTGTGAAGTATGCCTTGATGAGAGTCATGCTGTTGTACTCTGGAGGTCCGTAAAATTCAGCGCCGCTCCAGAGGTTGCAGCCATTGGCGAAGGCTGTGTGCATAGCGTCAAGAGCCTGATCCAAAGGAGTTGGTTTCGGACGCCAAGTGAAGCCTTCAAAGTTATCAGTCTGGTTGTTTTAATTAAGTGGAACGACCGAACATACCCATAAGGCCGTAGCCGAGAGGGCCGACATGCCTTCCCAGAACTTCGGGCATATTTGGTGTTTATGGATGTGTATATGGATATGTGTTTGAGTATTTAATCCAAGCTAGAAGAACTATGTGGGTGGGCTTGGTGATATCGAGTTGAGAGAGGAGCTGTGAGACTCCAGCAATCAATGAGGAAGGGTATGAAGGTACTTATACATCAGAAGGAAAATGAATGCATCTAACTCCAAGTTCTATGCGACTATCTCGGTTGATTATTCACCCTCTATCTGACCCATAATGGTGTTGTTCGCCACACCCGTTCATCGGGATTGCAGCTTCAAAATGCTACATAAATCCGAAAATGGATCTGACTAAACTTAGGTCCAGTGCTTATCCCGTAACGCGATGCCCCGTGAGAGCCCGAAGCCAACAGATCGGAGCTTGCTCTTTACGGAATTGCGTGCCGTCGAGTAGTCCCTGATGGAGATAAAATATTGGCTAGTGCTGTTAATCCGATTTGATGCGAAGTAGGTCAGGGAGGTAGTTATCTGGAGGAACCAAGTATACGCAGCAATGGAAGCTGTCTCCTAGTGCTGATACCCTCAAATATTGTGGTCATCATTCTCGTTAATCAAGGTTAATCAATATTCCCTCCTCTCCTCCTCTCTTCGGCTCAGGTTTGACCACTTCCCCCTCGATGTCTTCTTCGTCTTCATACTCATACTCAGCTTCGGATTCCTCTTCAAGGTCTGCGGAGTGCACATCTCGACGCTGAGCAAGAATCCGGGTTCGCTGCTTTCTTCTGAGGATATTCGCAATCCTCCTCGCAGTTCGTCGACCATACGGAGCATCGGCTGCACGAAGTGCTTGGGGGGACATTGGCATCAATCCCTGTGCTTGAAGCCACCAATCAGGGAATCCAGTCAGACCAACCTCTCCGAGACCCTCTGCAGTGACGGGCATTACATGTTCATAGTGGCAGTCTCGGCCCCATTTGCAGACGCCGTGGTGGCACCAGTGTCGACAGGGTGTGGGCAGTTGAGATGACGGTGCCGTAGTGTTGGTTGGAATTTGCGGTGTCTCTTTGAGGGACGTAGGCCTGAGGTGGGCTGGCTGCTGTTGGTTGGCAGGATTGTGGCGACTAGACGAGAGGCCTTGTGCTGGCTTTAGCTTGTAAATCTGAGAATTGAGCTGAGTTGTAGTTGGAGTTGGTTTCGGTTTCTCATAGTAGTTGTGAGAAGATGATGCACCCACTGGGCAAGGACCAGGCTGACATTCAGTGGCCCGCTCCTCTGAAGCGTCCGATTCACCACTAGTTGAAGCTCCATCCCTAGTAATGGGAGCGAATCGAAGCTTGTAAGTATCCAGCTCAGCATGAATAACCCCCAAATTCCCCATGTCTCTAGTCTCATCTGGGGACAAACTTCGAGGGGCGCCGATGACTTCGATCCACTCTGGAAGAAGGTCTGCCGGGATAAGAGGGACAGCAGTTGCAGGCTGAGAAATAACTTGGCCGTTGGGTGTGATTTGCTCTGCCCCTGGTCTGACCAGAAAGAACTGTGGTTTGATTCCCATGTTGGCTGGCGAGTGATGTGTGGTCAAGGAACAGGAGAAAGGTGAAGAAGCAAGTTGTAGGCGTGAAATATGATGGAAGCAGAATTCTGAAGGTCAGATCCTGAGGGGCTCTCTTTATATAATTTGCGCGTACAGTTTGTCAGTTCCCTGTTGTCTCATGGACCTCCGTTTGCTGTGACACAAGTGAGGACGGACAAAGGCTCAGATGCAAACCAAGAAGGCTTTGTCACACCCAGGGGAGACAAATAAACTTTATACCTATATCCTAAGTGACAAAAAGCTTATTGATCCTTCATCATAGTCATTTTTGACCCCATCATTTGATATCTTGCTCCATGCAGCACACTCATTTATCGAGCCTCCACACGCATCTTGACATCCAAACCATCTACGCAGTAACCCAGTTGTCTAGGTCCATCTTTGAGTTCCACTTCTCTTTTGACCCATCGTCCAGGTTTGCCTGCAGTATCCTCCTCAGCAGCATGTGTGTCAATTCCTTTGCGTTCCCTCTCCTCTTCGGCATCCTCCTCGTCGCTGCTATCGCCCTCTTGATCGTCAAAGCCAGCTACAGGGTCCCATTCTCCTGTTTCCCAGATAAGCCCCAGTCTGAGAGGCGACAGGCCAAACAGTTTTCCAGCGATGCCTTTTACGGCATAGATATCGTACGACTTGGGGATCTTCTTCACTTTTTCCTCGCCATTTTGAAGACGGAAAGCAACGGTAACTAGACGTGCCTCCAGGAAAGCAGGGTTGACCTCTGATTGACGAACAATGTTTGGCTCGCCGTAGATTTTGCAAAGGTCGAAATAGCGAGGGTGGTTTGCCAGGACTTCTTGTTCGGCGTCCTCTGGTGCAGCCGCGAGCTGTTTTGCAATCCGCGAAAGATAGAACATCTCGGCGTTACTTCTATCAGCCGGCGTGATCTGGCTGAAATTGAGGGACTTTAGTGACCCAAGACGGGCGACAGTAAACATGTGTGACTCCTCCGAAGACGATGCTTTGGCATCAGCGTCCACAGCGTCGTAGAAGGGGTTGTGGCCAATTCGCAACCCAACTAGACCAGGGAAATGTTTGGGAAGCTGGTTCACAAATTCCCAGGATTGAATTTTGTTATAGGAGACGTCGAGATACTGGACAGTATCTGAGAAGATCGGTCCTTCTGTACCTTCAGGGGCAATTGTCGAAATGTTGTTCCCCTTGAGGTGGACGTTGCGAAGTGATCTGAGTGTTGCAAGGGTGCTGATGTCCACAAACGAAGTGAATTCGTTGATTTCGAGGTTGATAGATGTCAAAGTGGACGAAAGATTGCCATAGTCTAAAGCAGGGAGAGATTGAAATTGGTTTGATCCAGCATCAAGAGCAGCCAAAGATGGAGACTTTGTTGCAATGTGGCAAACTTCCTCCCAGCTCAGCAAGGTTTCCTCGAGCGACAGCTCTTTGACGCTGTTTACAGCATCGCTTACTTGATCGTATAAAACATTCTGGAATCGATTCCCACTATAACTAGGTCAGCGACTTGTTTGCCTATGGCCAGAGGGTCATACTTGAGGGTCAGGTGCTGGAGGTTTGGTAGCTCACGACAAATTTCAAACACGGGGTCAAGCCGCTCAAACAAATTGCGACTGAGGTCCAACTGCGTAATCTTGGGACACGTCTTTGCAATGACTCCCTCGCTCTCGTCGTCTGCTCTGGCACTGGAAACCTGGAGGTCCTCGAGAATCACCACAGTGAGCTCGCCGATATTGGCTTGCTTACGGCGGATCTTCTCAAACCCCACCTCCTCAGCACGCTTTCCGAAGAACACAATCTCTTCTGCAGCCCTTCTGCCATCTGGAAGCGTGTATTCAGAGGCATATTTGTGGTTGACGGCTGCTAGAAAGTGACGCGGCGGGTCAGCTGGCCGTGAAGGGCGCACAAATGAGGCAGCAGTGGGGAATTTAGATCTGCCTTGAGAGAGTCAGTCAGTTATCAAATACACACAAGCAGATAAATACATGGAGCGGATGATGTGTCTGGTCTGGTCTGGTCTTACAGGTAAAGTAACGAATGCCTTTGTGACATCCGTCGTGTTTGCCACGGGCTGAGTCGTCCCATTCTACGCCGAGCCACGTCCCTGTTGTGCCTGAGACTTCACCGACGAATCTCACCGTGCAGAGAGCGCCATCGTATGAGATACGTTGGCCAACGTAATTCGCCGTTGCCATTTTTTCCGTTTCAGGTAGTTTCTCGCTATATCACAAAGATGGGCTTTTGATGCTCACATTGAGGAGGTTGAAGATGGGAACTACTAGGATAAGAGGATCCTTCAAGGCACCAGAATTTTTGAGGTAACGATACAATAGCTGTAGCCTCAAACAACACCAAAATATTGAAATCGAGTAATGATTTTCACATGTGATCAGAACATCATTAGACTTGTTGCTAAGGGGATTTCATACTATTGGGTAATTAAATCAATTGTATATTCGGTATGGCTATTGATTCTATGTCTCCAGGAGAGCTTGAATCGTAAGTCAGAGAATCAATCGCATGATGCTCCTCATAACTCACCGGCCGTACGGTTTCAAATGATCAAGATACATACATATATGTGATAATCGCTCCTCATAAAACTGCTCTGCTCAATCGTGTGATTGTCACAAGCTTCCTAGGCAAGTAGGTCGTATTCATGATTTTTTTGCATATGGGATATCTCGCCACAGGGTAACTTCATCAATGCTTTGCCCATCCACTTTTCAACGTCTCCTCATCTCACCGCTAGCATCAACACTCATCGTAAACCAATAGCTTAGACTACAATGTCGTCCTCTTCCATTGAATGCCAGCATCGCTGTGCCCAAATGTTCTCAATGGCATTGTTTCTGCAAGATATATCTACTCGCACAAATCTTCTCGACCCGCAACGTCCAGCTGCACAACCTCAACCGTCTCAGAAAGTCTTCCCTACACCAAGACAACCACCTGATCCATCGATACAACAAACGAGCCAGCTACCAGACAGAACAATCTGAGAAGAGTCGACGAACTGCATACTATCGAAGTTCATAGGCATTTCAAAGAAACTGGTATGATTACAGCTCAGCAATATAACATTTATCAACCAATTTGTTTATGACGAATATCACGCATTTGTTCAATATAGTCCACAGGCTAATTGTTCACTCAAGGAAATCAATTGGTAACAAGCTAGTTACAGTTTCAGACTAAATCCAGCCTTTGCTGGTTATACAGGTGTAGAGAGTGTCGGTCATCAAATTCAATGCCCAATCAGTTCATTTGGCATTCTGGTATCGTTTCGCTCAAAATCAATTCGCTCGGCCAATTCTTCCCTTGGCCTGGTCACATTCCTCCAAAAATCGGTAGATACCTTCAAGGCCTTCATAGTCTTCCGACGGTCCAGCTATTGAAGAGCTGTCGGGAGGTGACATCGTCTCGTACCCCTCGGTCTCAGCCAACCACGGACTATTTATCATTTCGTCCAGATATGACTGCTGAACAAAGTATTCCTCGTCTAGAGTCGAGATTTCGTCAGTTTCGTAGCCCTCGAGTGATCGGACTGATACGCCGGGGGTCAAGGCCGACTTCATGCCATCAGGAGCGAACGGGAAACGGAGGGCAACCGGAACACCGACTGCATGATCAAAATCGGCATCTTGGCCCACCACACCGCGCTGAATACCAATGTCATCGCAAAGTCGCTCAATGGTCTCAGCGTCAACGCCTGGAAAGCGGACTCGAAGAACATTATGCTTCTCTAATAAGACTGGGAGGTCACCCAGCACTGCAAGCCTGCGGAGGTCGGCATTGATGGCCGTGAGGTCTTGCAATGCTCGTCCAAAGTCAGAGGACAAAACGTCGAGGAAACCCTCAGTGTTGAGGGAAGCGCCGCCAGCGGCGGCCTCAGCCTTGAAACCAGAGGTCTCGGAGGCAAAGGGAATAGCCGCAGCGAGAGGGCTCAGAGCTGTGACGGTAGGGCTGAGCTGGAAGTCGATGAAAGAGCCGGGAGCGGAGTGGGAAAAGGCGGAGAGCTTGTGCATCGCCTGATCTTCGACTGGTGACACAGCACGATACTGTCGCTCGCCTCGAGGTCCAAGACCATCGTAGCGGAGCTTTTGGCCGGAGAGGAAGAACGCTCTCATGGCTTGGGAGACGTTCTGCACAACCTGGGCCGGAGCTGCCGGAGTATGCGAGAAGTACCGAGCACTGCCTCCGAGGCTGTATCCGCCAGCACTGCGAGGAAAAGCACCACCGGTCAGATTCGGTCGAAGAGCATTGGCAAAAGGAGCTCGGCCGGAGAACTGGGCAACACGTCGAGATGTGTTCGAAGTCGGGAGCTTGGATCGATCGAACCGGGCAGCCTTGGGCTCGGAGCTAACGAATCTCCTAATGACTCGGTTGACATTTTGAGCTGCAGAGCTCGAGAACCATCTAGTATGGCGCTTCTGCTGTCGGAGCACAGCAACGGGGTGAATTGGTTGACGAGCAACTCTGGCGGTTCTGAGTGTAAGCTGGGATTGCAGGGGCCGCGTCATGAAGACGAGCTTGGTCCGAACCACATTTGTGGTTTTGGCCACAGCGACTTTAAGAAGCCGTCGGGCCATCGGACCCAACAGCGCCTCTAAAGACGCCATAGTGAGGTTTTTTATTGTTTCCAATCCAACGGTGTTGGAAAGTGAGGTGCGTAAGCTGAAGTACAACGCATTGAGCTCGGGCGGTATGAGGGCCTTTATGGCGGTGATAATTCGCCACAGCATGCGCCACACGGTATGGACCGGGTGGCAGATTGCGGGGTTCATCTAGCACGAAACAAGGTTAGTGCGATTGTACAGTCAGCAATTCTGACCTCCACCAACAATAAATTTTCTTGTCTTCGATTTTCCTTCGCTCAAACCTCTCCCTCTTCATTCCCCAAGGTCTGGCTCGCGCACACGATGCGAAGGCGTTGTTAATTCTGCGCGATCATGACCTTGGATTTCTTACAGGTAAGAATCTTTCCCTCTCCCTGCTTTATTTTCTGCTTCACATGATGAACATCATACACGAACAATCCAAATCAGACCAGCACAATGGTGATATAGCAATCTCTAGAATTACACTGAGAAGGCTTTGGACCTCAGAACCGGCAGGACGTTTTTGTCGCAAACCTCTTACTGACCAGTCACTAGTTTTGTTTGTTTACTTGCTAGCCATACAATGGACGCGTCTCCCGATCGAGCGCGTCATCTCTTGCTATAAACTAAAAGGTTGGTACATATTTTTGTTTTTCCCCTCAAACCCTCTCCGAGTGATGATCAAAACGACACCTTAGGGATTCCTCATTCTTAATATACTATGTGGATACTGTTGTTATAAGTTTCAGCCTTGTCTGACAGGAGATGACAATGCCTCTTTGCTTGCACCGTTTTCTACTGATGCAATTGCTAACTCGCGCTTGTCAATAGGTAAATTTCTTCTTCCTCTCAAGCGCTCTCAGCCACTTTATGATGAAGATTTGAACGAACGGGCGGACATAAATGAGTACTGCTGCCTCCCGCCCTAGAAAAGCAAGGACGTACAAATCCTTGTGGTGGGTGTGTAGTGGGACCTCTTGTTGATACTTCGTCACCTGATCGTGGCTCCTGTGGAAATGGATTCTTGTCGATATCTGGTTAAAGAACTGGTGACTGACTTTTGAGGACCTAGGTACCTAAACAAAGAATTCTTACTCTTGCACATACATCCCTTTCGTGATGAGTTGTTTTTTTAGTATTCACACTGTTTGACTCTTGGTCTTCGGACCTTGGGATATGAACACAACATCAACATCTGATTGATTGGTATGCTTCCGATGCTCTAGCAATACGCGATTCCATGGCTAACCTGTCTAGATTTGTTCTTGCGCTTTTGTTGCCAACCTCCATGACGGCGGACGCTAACTCCGTCATAGGTATACAATAGACATTCTAGTGTTATGAATGGTAAGATAGTATTTTCCTTGCGCATATCTGCACACCCCTGCCATATGATGACTCAGCTATTATTAGCTCTATCCGAGTTCATCGTGACGAACAACCTTTTCACCTTGGAGAACTGATATGGTTTCCTTGACACATGCTTTTTCTTGCAACATTGCGAAGATGCCACAGCTAACCAGTTTCATTAGGTTTAACGATTAGTGATCGCGAAGTTATTGTACTTCATCAATTATGTAGTATGAGAATGTATAACTTACCAAGCCATGCTATGTCTTTCTCCATGTAATGTAAATATGTGTGATTGTTGCAGATGTTTCCTACCTGGGAATGGTACAGCTATATCCGTAGATATCCATTCTTTTTACGCCTGTTGTGTTCTCGTTCACTCTATAGCATGTACTAAACTTAATTCTTGAGCTGCAGCCTTGCGTTCATTCCAACAATGCAGCGGATCAAATCCCAATCATCCTTGTGGCCTACCCAGTCGGTGACGACGACTCCTGTACCTGCGGAACCGATCTTGAGCTTGTTTGGCCCCTTGCCATCCTCGCCGTGGCACATGCAAAGGTACTCGATAACAGAAGGGTTGACCTTGGCAGCAATACGCTCTGGCCAGCAGGTTGCATTGAAGAAGTTGCTTGCTGTGAGGAAGTTGACGAACAAGGGGGGTAAAACAGCATCCTCTTTATGACCATCCATCCCAGCGAGAGCAAAGGTCTGCTCAGCAGCGCGTTCGAGTTGCCGACGGCAGTACTCGATCTTCTTCTCAATATTCTGGCTCTCAGTAATTTCGTAAAAGTCTTGGACACGGATAATACCTCCCGGCACCTTGCCGTCTTCACAATTATCGGGCCAGGCGCCTGCGTCAATACCCCAACCTCGACCATCCCAGCACGTCTTCTTCATCTCGCCATCCAAGTTGAAGCGGCGGACGATGACAATGCGACCACGGGCACCACCCAGAGTTGGAATCTTGGGCTCAGTCCACCATCGGCTTCGTCTTTTATCGACGTAGCTGTGCTTCAGATATTTTCCGAGTTGTTCGTCGTTGCCCCTTCCAGTACCTTCGCGCTTGATACTCATGATGACAGTCTCACTGCTGTTCTCGTCGAGGAACTTGTAAATATCCTCGAGCATGTGTTTGAAGTACTTTGTGCCAGTCAAGGAAATGGGAAACACGCTGTGGACAAGAGCAAGTTCATCATCGTCAGGACTGACGGACACTCGAACGTCGAGGAACCGAACACCATTTTTCAGTTGCTCCAAGACGTCAACCGCTTGACACCGAACAGAAGGAAGAGCAGTATAGCAGGTAGGAGAATTGTGCGTGCCAGGAATCGAGAGCAGAGTGAGTGGCCAGTCGTCGTGAAGCTCGTGCATCCAGCGGTGCAGCTGGGCAGAAGAGAAGATGGCGAGAAAGGCACCGTTGGGGGTATAAACGACAGTGAGGTCATGTTTGCCTCCGTCCAGGTTCTTCATGACAGAAGATTTGTTGGAGGGGCTGGGGATGTCGACCTGATACTTGTGATCTTCATATTTGAAGGTAAGACGAACCACCTCCTTATTCTTGTCGGCGGCTCGGATGCCAGAATCCTTGGTCTTGAAGGGCTCAACTTTGACAGAGGTATTTTCCTTGTGAATGGGCTCGCCCTTGGCCTGGGTTTGGCGAGAGCTGAAGTCGGAAGCCTTGATGAAGCCACTGATATGGCTTGTCATATTTGAGAGGACATTGCCGGTTCTCACAGTTTGGCCCTCGAACCTCTCGATTTCAATGAGCTCGATTGGGTTGATAGTAAGATTGCGAATGGTGAGGTGAGCCATGGCTGTGGTTGTCGCAAATAGGGTGGTCACTAATTGAATGGAATGATGGCGCTTATTGCGAAACCTCGTGGAAAGTGGCTGAAGCTAGGTACCCGAAGAAGAGGTTTGTGAAGGGTGAAATAAAAAAGACAGACAAGCTTAAAGCCAAGCAGGAAAGGCCGGAGGTAAGCTCCTCCCGCGTATAAAAACTAAGAGAATCGAGGCCAAGATCTTGTCTCTGAGGCTGAGTCTGAGTCTGAATGTGGTAGGGGGAGGTTAGGAAGCTGGGAGCTTCTGAAGCTCACCTCATGGAGCTATCCGATGCAGGCCTAGTTCGGAGTGCGCGGGGCCAGTTTTCATGTCAATTGGACCCTCGAATAAAGTAGCGGGGACATTAAAGCACCCAAAAGACGGTAAAAGCCTAACGAAGCAGGGGGAGCAAGAGAGTGTAAGCTACTGTATCATGGGAGCTGAAGTCATCTCAGCTTGCGTCGTCGTCCTTCGTCATCATTGCCAAGGGTGCCAAGTGAGGGAGACTCCCTGGACCAAGTCAGGCTTTTCATCTTGGGTGTTTCATCTGGCGCCGACACACTGAAAGTGAGCTTAACATAGCTACAGTAACAGACTGGGCTGGCATATAGGCTAAGTCTTCCAAGCCCTTCCCAAGCGAAGGGCAGAACTGTGAAGGCCCAACGCAAAACGGTTCAGTGTTGGCGTTCTGACTTGGCCGATGAACAATTCCATCGGGGAACTGACAACAGAGCACACAAAGTAAGACTGAAGCTGCACATTGAGATGGATGGGTGTCAATAGGGAATCTACCTCCACGGTTGCCAGACTAATTGCACCAGCTCGACTTGGCTGATCCCGATCCTCTGAACTGGGACGGGACAAACAATAGATAGCGTGTGTGCTAAAAGGGACCGAGGGACAGGATGACCGTGCACCATCTGCTCAAGCGACCCGAGCTACAGTACCATTCCATTGGAAAGGGGGGGGGGGGGGGGTTGCCTCTTGTTTCCTGGTTTTCCCTACCTGACGATTGAAACGTTGACGCCTTAGCGTTGGGGGGATGCGATCACGGCGGGAATGGCGTTGGAAGGATGCGATTATTGAGAATCGAGAGCGCTAGGAACGAAGCAAGTCTATCATTGATTATTCCCAAGTAATTGGTTTCCTTGTTGAGAGTAGCTTGAAGATTGCTCGAGTTCAATAGACGCGTGAAAGTCGAGGTGAAGAATGGCACGGCCATGTTGAAGGTGGCAGGTGAGTGACATGTAACACAGTGGAACACAATAAGGAATTCCAACAAAGAGGGCCCAATATTACAGCATGAAGTTTGAGAAAGAGACGGAAATGATAACCAAGAAAGCTCTTATCATATTTGTATATCACTTTATATCACCAGTTAGGAGTATCTTCTGCTGATTATTCGCATCCCAAGACTACCTTACTCTTTCTCAATACCAGGCGGCACTGTAGATAGATATTCGCCTGACATGAGGATCCCAGAGATCCCGTAGACAATGAGTCGACTTTTCTTTTTGGAAACACAGTTGTTAATTGATTGTCATTTAATCTGTGGCTGAGACAAAGCAATGGCTCTCATATTAAATCAGCAATTAATTCCGCTGTGCTACATGAATATCACCGACCTTCAGGTTCCGGCTGGTCAAGGAAGAAAGAAAGAATGAATAAACTCCTCAACCCCATGCCTTTCATCCCTAATCATAAAAAGGCCGTCAATATCCTTCTCAGTATTGCTGTTCTCTTTTCAGCATCCCGCGAGAAAAGTCTAGTTACCATGGACCTCAAGGAACACTCGAATCCACCTTCACCAGGTTCGTTGGAAATGCTTGCCCGTGATTACCCAACAACTTCCTAAAATCCAACCATTTCCAGAGATGTAGCATGGTATTATTCATTTAATGACTTGTTCGCCGTCTCTTAGTAGGGGCCAAGTCTTCCTCATCATCCGGGTCAAGTCGAAGCGAAGGTCCAGCACGTTTCTGGATGAGACCTCCAATGACATCTCGGCTTCCAATGACATTACCTGTTCCCTCAACATTCAGGCCCGCATCAACCTGGATACTCAAGGGCCGAGGGCAGCCAGACTCGTCAATCATTGGAATGCCGCAACGGCCAGAGCTTCCCTCGTGTAAAGCTTGCACGACAGCCTTGGCGATAGCGTTGGCCTGTTCCGCAGGAGTGGCTGTGAGGCACACGATGTTGTTGTTTCGTGAAACATTGACAGATGTGTCGATTTTGAGGCTGATGGGTGAGCTTCCCTCAGATGTCTCATCTTGGTCATCATCCACAGTATCAGAAAGCAGGGAATTGCAGGTGGTTTGTTGGGGCTGAGGGTGTGGGATACTTCCACCCATGTTGGGGAGAACATCCCGCCTCTCTTGAATAATTCTGGCCATCATGGCAGTGAAATCAGCGACGGGAACTCTTCGTGGTGTGTAGGCTGGAGGAGGACTGTTCTCCTTGGGGACATCGGCTTGGGGGTCCTGAGATTGAGAAGTATTGTTGGGGGCGTCCATGACTTTTTTTTTTTTTTTTTTTTTGTAAGGGAAGATGTATTTGTGTGCTCGGGCAACGATGCTCTCGGAAGAAAAGGAGAGCAGAGTCAGGTGATGTTATGGGATAAGATGTTTGTGTTGATGCAGGAGAGGAAGTCCAGTGCGACAGGCCAGTCATATATACAGGTTTCTCGATGATAAAATTGCCGTTAATAACGGGGAGAGACAAGATCTTGTCCTCGACACAATAGGTATAGGCCAGGGGGCGAGGCGGTGGCCGAGAGCTATGCGCCACGTGTGATAGTGCTGTCTCTGGCTTGCTGGGGTTGAGATGACGCGAGGATGAAGTGATTTCTGGATAGAGTTAAGAGGTTCAGAGAAAGATGTTCCGGAAAGGAAGCGGGAACGGTATCTAGATATAGCCGGGCTGAAGGGAGAACAAGAAAAGGGGGAACTGAGCAAGTTTCCTCTGAGTGCTGGACAATACCAACACTAATCATAATAAGATAGAACCTATTCAACACCTGATTGATTGTCTACGTGGAGCCACGTTGTGATATCTGCAGTGAGAGAGAAGTACAATAAATTCACAGCAAACAAGATCTGTAGGAGAATCCCATCTACCCGCACAGGAGAAGGGGGGTGTAGGGGAAAATGACATGCATCAACTTCAGGCTGAGACTTTGTAAGCCACCATTTCATCTGCAACTACAATAGGGCACAATAATAGGCACGGGAGGAAGAATGGATCCTATAGCGCTCAGGCATAACTGACATCTACCTGGTTCAGTCAAAAAGATACAAGCCACCAACATGAACACAGCACGATATGTCACAAGCACAAGAGGTTGGATAACATAATGTCGTGTGCCATGGCGTGGCCAAGCTAAGAAAAAAGAGACTTGCAGCCTCAGCCGAAACTAACGTCCGTCAGGCCGGGTTCAATGTCTGCATTGTACTGTGCACAGGATATGCTCTCGCGAAGGATTTCGGACTTATTCAAACGGGTATTGTTGATCTCTCTCATCAGACTCTATCTACGCCCCCTCCCTCCACATACGCAGAAGATGGCTGAAACCAACGCGATGACCACCTACCACCGAATACCATCACCATGGAATGGGATGGGTTCTAGCACCGGATAGGGCAAAGTAGTCACGTCAAAACCTATATCAGGGTACAACCTATGCGTGCATTCTCATGTCTTGCCTGTTCTCGCTGGCGGGTCTTATTCCCCATTGAAGCAGTTGGATGGTTACATGTTCATTTTATCCTCGTTGCTTCTGGGGTTATCACCTGCATGAGTCCAAACGGTAAAATGCAGGTATCAAACTTTGACCAACAAAATCGAAAGAACTTTTGAGACAAAATCCAGCCTTTGTCATATATGATACTGGGGAGTTTCAACGCAAGGTTTCGGAGATCAACAATACTAACCTGCCTGTAGCCACGGCATGAATAAGTCCAACAAGAGAAGCATTGAATAAAGTAACCATCAGGGCTGTAACCTTCCTACATTCTGAGTACCTACTTGCTCGTTAACAGATGATCGTTTAGGCATTGTATCACTTTTCTTCATGATCAGCACATTCTAAAGACAAAGTCATCAATACCAACCTCAGTGCAGTAAAGCGCTGACTCTGAGATTGAACATCAGTCAGTCACGACCGACATTGGAAAAGCGAACCTTTTAGCAGAACGTGGTTGGCCGATGCGGACGCGGAAGGCGTAAAGGTGGCTTTCGGGGCGCGGCTTGGCGGCTTGTTGCTTCCTATTGTCCCCAGACGCGCTTAGTATTGTTGTCGAATAGCCCCCGTAAACCCCCCCTGTCAGCCCGCAGTCCCGACCGAATGGGCTGAATCGAGGCACCGACCACGGGCGACACCTGCCGCCTATTCGCTTCTTATTGAGGCCCACTTCGGGTTTAGCGCCCGTGGCCCAGGTCCACATTTACGGACTCCTGCCGCCTTCCGCAACCTCCACAGTCTCATTCTCCCTCCAACTTTTGCACACTCAAACTCGGTTCTGTACACCTCAGCCAACACGAATGTACCCATGACAGCCGACAATAGAAAGTACCTAGATATGTCCTCCTTACGAGCTTCCTCTCTTGGGCTGACAAGCGCATGTTCCAAACGGTCACAACCATCCATCATCCCTGCCGTGATGCATCTCGGGGACTTACACCCTTCAGACAGTCTAGGACGAAACTGCACCACACCACACCACACCACACCACACTACACTACACCACACTACACTACACCACACTACACTACACCACCTCCTTACCGACAAACAATATCATATTGTCCACTCACACTCTCTATAATTCGCCGAAAGAAACCTTGCCCATTCAATTTCCCAACAAACAAACAAAGGTCCATGCGCTGGTCACCAACGTCTACCAGGTTCGCGGCGTCATATCTACCTCCTGCAGAACCATAACCAGTTTAACCGAAGCAGCCTTTTGACTGCCAAACCATCTCCTCGGTTCTGCTGTCTATTCAAGCTTGGGCCCCCGGTCCCAATTCTCACTTTCTATGCTGCCTTAACCTTCAGCGTCCAAGCCCAGAATACCAGCAGAGTGACTACGCTATAATGGCGTACCCGGGACGATCCTCTTCCCATCCGGCCTGCTGGTTCTTGACACACTGCAATTCAGAGTATACCAGCAGTTCTGGGCTTCAGTACATTTCACTCGATATTCATAGGTGGCTATTGATGCTGTGGGTATAAGCCTGCTGTGCATCAGCTACAATGTTTACCTCTAAAAACAACTAGAAGGACTAAGGAAAGGTCGTTTCACCTGTGACAATTCTTGATCCAAGGGTCCAGTTGGTTGAGTACTTCACTCCTGGTACTCATGGTCCGACGTCGGCTTCCGCATAGCCTTTCGTCAAGTGCCGACATCGTTGGCTGAACGGGCTGCCTCCACCGTGCAGTCATATTCGCACAATTTATGTCTCAAACAAACAAAGATCTGCAGATGATGAGATGTGAATCTACTCATTCTACAGTCACAGTTGTGACATACCGTCAGCTTCTGATAATACACCCTTTGCCAAAGAACAATGCCTACGGTCTGTTGGTAGTCCCTCCCACGTTTATTCATACCACACGGGATGATGAAGACTACACTCCCCTCCAATTCAAGAAATTTGAGCAAGTCTTTCAGCTCGGTAAATAAACGGAATGCCCTAAACTTGCTCAACGGCACATCTGGGTTTTCGGATCGAAGGACTGGGCCTGTAAGCCACCAAGCAAACAACTCGAGGCTTTTTGAATATGTCTCAAAGTCAAGTCATGTTCTTCAAACCGCTATATGCTCCTCCTTTTTGCTCTTGAGGCGGTTTGGTCCTATCACCTTTAGCCAAGTTGGAAAGCTTATGTCAAGCCGCGTCTTCCTCATCGTTGACCTGGGCATAAGCCATGATCATAAATGAGATGGGGCATGAGCCAGTGGGCTTCTGAATGCAGATTAAGGCTTCTCAATCAATTGGACAAGGTTGTTCTTTCGAATGCCTGTCCTGAAATACCCTTCATATCTTCATATGCAGAGGTAAACTTGCTGGTACTTGTTGACTGGGCATGGAACGTAGGTCCTCTGGAAGCCCTTTTTAATTAAAGGTATTTTATGCAGCCTATGTGGTCTAGTCGGTATCAATGAGTCCTGTGCACTACTTCAAGCACACACATCCATATCGGATCGTGCGGCCCCTGGGGCCTGGGTCATCAAATACTGCAAAAGCAGCTGGCTAGTGCCAAGCTCACTGCGCCATTCTGCAAATCACAGCATCCAGAGAGTGAACAATTGTTCTCGATTTTGCGAGAAATGCAGCCATAAAGTCACCAGGGTGCCACTTGCTGGTCTCGCTTTCAGATAGCGTCATCCACCAACATGCTGACACTGGCTCCGGTCTTCAATCATCGTTGAGGAGGCGAGTTGTCTTGTTTCTCGTCGATAATGCTTTCACGGGAGGTATCTTCCTTCCTGCTTCGTTTCTCAATACCCATTTGTCCGTGCTCTTCCTCGTCGAATCAAAATTACTCTGTAATGTTTTCATCACAAGACCAGTATTTGCTTGGACTCCCCTAGTGTCCCAATACAACGCTGGATTTAAATTGAGGAGTTCCAAGAATGATATGAGGTCTAATAAATCAGGGGTATCCGAAAGGCAGATAGGCTACTTCATCTTTTACCCCTATGTCAGAAGATTCGACAGTTCCCACACCGCGTGAAACACGATTACACAAAAGGTTGGAGAGTTGCCATTCAGCTTTAAGAATTCCTGGCAAAAGAAGCAGCTGTAGGCGCGAATGGCTCAAAACAAAGATTGCCACACGAAGGCGCTTTCAGATTCTGAGGACCTGGGGCACGCGTTTTCTCGTGGACAGTAGGGTCTTCCTCATTTCCATTTGTGGTGACCTTCTCTTGAAGGTAACCCCTGATGCACTCCATGTTCATTGGGCTAAAGTTCATGGTGCCAGCCAGTTGTCTCTTTTACTCTTCAGACTTCAAATCCAAACATCTATCCTTCAACATCGCTGATATGCTGCTGTTGGAATGAGTGCAACGCGGCTTCAAGCAATACACTTGACATGGTCCAGATGAGTCCAAGGGGCCCAGACTTGGCAACACTTTTTACGGCACGGGGCATCGGCTTCACCCAGTTCGACTTCCCATGCAACCGGATGGTGGAGGCTGGGGGCCTTGTGCACCTATGCTGCCATGGTGGGTTTTCACCTGTAGAATGTCGTTGGTTCTGGGAGGGCTCATCACATTGCGTGGCACATAACCTTCTATAGACTCCTTTCTGTTAAGAGTTCAATGACAGAGCACCTTAGCAAGTCACAGTTATGTTCGGTAATATGGCGGTTTTTAAGCGGTCTCCTCCCTGGGGCTTTCGGACCTCACATGGCGTAGTGAACTTTTCATCAGACACTGTTCTCGCTGGGATGTTAAGCTGCCTCACCGCACTTTACTCACGAACTGTTAACTCGACTTCACAGCCGCAAGCTTATAGATCGTCTGTGATAGTATCCTTTTCGAGGCAAGGGTGACATCACTTCAAGCAACTCCACAATATCAAAGAAAGAAGTGATTATATCTAGGAATATCTTACTGTTGCCAGGACCTTTCTGGACCTAGCGGTTACACCATTTCAATTACGGGAGATTTAGTCTTGGAGTATACCAAGCGATGTCAGGACGTTATATATGGTACCAGCTCATGCATAGCTCAATGGGTTGTCATGATGAGGGGGCCTTCGTGGCGTGACCTCCCGTGGGTATGAGAGTTTCGGGTTTCCGTTTGTGGCCAAGACCATCATGACAACTATTCGACGCCAACGCAGCGCAACCAACCTATTTGTGTATTCGACATCAGACTTCAGACTTCACAGCAAACACATTTTGAACAAGTATTCCCTTGACGTGATTTCTTTCTTGGTCTAGCTGCTGTCTCGGTTCGCAGCGACAGGGCATGTGTAACACTAGCCCTTCACTTCAGTTACTTCTCTCCAAGATTGACATTCTTGCCAATGATCCATCCAACTTCCACCGCGTCATGGTCTCGCCCGCCTACTGCATCAGCTCGGCTAGAGATCCAGGAAAGAAAAAGATGTTGAAGTTCTTTTGTTTCCTCGTCAAAACGCCGCTCTTACACGAACGCGTCGTCTTTTTGTCATTCCCTTGTCGTGGTATCGTTAAAATGCAAGTCTCTGTTGACTTTTTTTTGCTTCGCCTCACAAATGCAGGTTTGCCCTAATATGTCTTTGTTGAAAGACGCCCACTCCGTGCCTGGTATATATCGCAAAAGAATCCCCACTACCGTAGAACCGAAATGGCTTTTTGGATAGAAATTATAAACAAAATAAAAGCCGGAAACCGACCGTCCTCCCTTCCGGTGGGAGATACACAGGTTTCGTTGAGAACCGTACGCCGCCTATATTTGCTAAATCAAATGAACTGATTAAACATCTTCAAGATGCATGCAGAGAGCTGTTGAATACTCTTTTGGTGACTTGATACAATGTCAGTGGTCAACTTAGAACTTGAGTTCCTTGGGCTGCTCCCAGCTGAAGGACTGGTTGGTACCGAAGTGGCCGTTCTTGGCAGTCTGGAGGTAGATAGGGTGGTCCAGGTTGAGCTCACGGACAATGACACCAGGTCGGAGGTCGAAGTTGTCTCGGATGATCTGGACAAGCTCCTCAGAGGTCTTCTCGGAAGTGCCGTAGGAGTCGACGTAGATGGAGAGAGGCTCAGCGACACCGATGGCGTAGGAGAGCTGGACAAGAGCACGTCGGCAGAGCTTGGCGTTGACGAGGGACTTGGCAATCCATCGGCCGACGTAGGCAGCAGATCGATCGACCTTGGAGAAATCCTTACCGGAGAAAGCACCACCACCGTGGGCACCCCAGCCACCGTAGGTATCGACGATGATCTTTCGGCCGGTCAGACCAGCGTCACCCTGGGGACCACCAATGATGAAGAGGCCAGAGGGTTGGATCTGAAGGGAGAGTTAGCACTTTCGCTTCTTCCTTGCTTTGTTTTGACAAACTTACGTGGTAGATGGTCTCGTCGCTGAGGTACTTGGCGGGGATGACCTTCTTGATGATCTTCTCCTTGATCTCCTTGCGGAGCTCCTCAGTGGAGATATCGGGAGAGTGCTGAGCGGAAACAACAACGGTGTGGACGCGCTGAGGGACAACGGCACCGTTGTCGTGCTTGTACTCAATGGTGACCTGGGTCTTGGTGTCGGGTCGGAGCCAGGGCAGAGAACCGTCGCGGCGAGCAGCAGACATGGCAGCGTTCAGCTTGTGGGCGAAGAGGAGAGTGAGGGGGAAGAGCTCGGGTGTCTCGTCAGTGGCATAGCCGAACATGATACCCTGGTCACCAGCACCGAGCTGCTCGAGAGCCTTCTCGTAGTGAAGACCCTGAGCGATATCGGGAGACTGCTGCTCAATGGCGACGAGCAAGTTGCAGGTCTTGTAGTCAAAACCCTTGGCAGAGTCATCATAGCCGATGTCCTTGATGGCATCACGGACGACCTTCTGGTAGTCAAGCTTGGCCTGAGTGGTGATCTCACCAAAGACCATGATCATACCGGTCTTGGTGGCAGTCTCGCAAGCAACCTTGGAGAGGGGGTCCTCCCTGAGGCAAGCATCGAGGATAGCGTCGGAAACCTGATCAGCGATCTTGTCGGGGTGACCCTCGCCGACGGACTCGGACTGGTTGATTGTCAGTGACTGGACTGCGGGATAATAAGACCTCGGTACAAGGTCACATTGATAGTTCCGATAAGGGATCGCTCAGGTGTGAGCTACGCGACGGGAAGGTCAGGGGGACCTACAGTGAAGAGGAAAGAACCCTCGTTGTAGTGCTTCCATGAGGAGAGCTCGGCGTGAACGCCGTTGGTGCCGTTGGTAGCAGACATTGTGGGGATTAGGTTAAGAAGGAGAAGAATGTGAGAGAAAGAGGTGACGGTTAAAGCTGGGCAGACCCGGACAAGTCTGTGTTTCTGGTGACGATGGGGTTGAGATCACTGAAAAGACTGAATGTTAGAGCGAGTCGACAATGGAGAGCAATTGGAACGAGGACATACCAAAGACAGAAGGCGCTGAAGAAGGGAGGAAGTAGGAAGAGGATGAAGAAGAAGGGAAAAGCAGAAAAAGATTCGAAGCGGGAGCGGGAGGTAGTAGTACCTTAAAGAAAAAGGCGGGAAGGAGGGGGATGTGCGAATACGTTGTTGCAGGCTTTATTATGAGCGAAGTGGGGGGTGTGAATTTTCCTTACAAAAAGGTCGGAGATATTTATGTAGGTCAGCGCCTTGGCCCGGGCAGTTTTTTCTTTCATCCTTTCTTCCAGATCTTGTAGACAACTGGCAGGATGAGCTTACTCGCGACTTGTGCAATGACTCGGTTTACGCCCATATGACTACAATCTCAATGTACCCATCAAATATTGCCCAATGCTACAGTACAATGGCTTCTCAATGAAAAGGTGGGGATCGACAAAAAAAGATAGTGCCAGCTCTTTTTTTTTTTTTCTGTTGAACGGCCCTCGGTCGCGATTGTCCAAATCTACAGGGTCCGAAGTCATAAGAGGGTACACGTATCAGTATGGGGAAATAGCGTGAAGCACAGGTACACTCCTTATCACAGTGGTAGGCTTTCGGTGGCCGCTACCCTTGGCGATGGAGGGGTAAATGGCACTGGGAAAGAGAGAAAAGGCACGTTCTTCGGAAGCCGAAATTTGCGGCAGTATTGCGCCATCGCACCTGCCGTCAGTTGCAGAAAGTGCCTGCCAGTGTTCGGAATACAAGAAAGCATGTGTCCTTCTCAGTGTTGATTGTGCAATGTCCATTTTCTCTTGTACGAGTAATTACTCAAATCTATTCCTAAGCTTCAATTACTCAAGGTACCTTAGGTAGTCTAAGTCTGAGTATAGGGTTTCTCATAGGTTGAGTTGTTGAGGTCTTGACTCTACATGTTAATCTCGCTTTTCTTGCACCCTCTCGCTAACCCGAGCTCATCAATGCAGTTGCAATCCGTCCTCACTCGTACTCGTCTCCCCGCTTCCCGTCAATCCCCTCATCTAAGTTAGGATATCCGGTTGTAGGAATAATGGGCCAGAGTTGCCGAACCTATCAGCCGCAATCCTTCCAAGAATAATCCTGGACCAATTCCCTGACGGATTTTCATACACGTGCACCAGCATCCGGAGAAGATAGTCGAGTGGATGTCGATGAAAATGTGTCTGTCTCTACTAACGTAAAAAAGTTATCATGATGGCCCCGAGTCTAGGCATGATAACCTAGTACATGTATAGTAATGGCGGGGCAGATAGCTTCACACGAGAGGCCAGAAACGAAAAAGAGGCTGAGAAACCGACTTTTTTTTTTATGGCGCTGGAGCAGGAGGGGCAAAAACGGCGAGGAAAAGAAGGTGTGAAAAAATCCGAACTTTTACCCCACCATTCAGGTTCCCTTCCAGAACATATCAAAATTCACTGCCTCTCACAAGCTCGTCACCGTCACCACATCGAGAAGTGTAATCCTCGTCGAATTCCAAACAGCGAGATATAACCGACGTTGAACCTTGGCCATACGGTGCAGAGCTACCCCTTTCTGTCATACTCTTCTGCCGCTTCGGCCCCCTCTATATCAAGCAAGCGGGGCTGCTTAGAATCTGTAGCTACCTGGTAGCCTCGACCCTGGAGCTATCAAATCTGATCTTGGCCCTTGTTCTTAAAACAAAACAAACAACATACAACATCTTAGTATCTTCAACATGAGCAAGTTCGGTGCCATGATCATGGGCCCTGCGGGTGCGGGCAAGGTACGTGGAACTCCCCCCTGCTTTTGCCTCTGTTCTACAATACCGCCTCTTGTTGCATCATCGTTCTCATCATGCTGTCCTGGATCGCGTGCTGTTTTTTGTTCCCAACATTCATCAATGCGCCCAACTAACTTTGCATTCTGTCGCGTCTAGTCTACTTTCTGCGCCGCCCTCATCACTCATCTTAATCTTAATCGCCGTTCTGCCTTTTACATTAACCTTGACCCTGCCGCCGAATCATTTGAACATGAACCAGATCTCGACATCAAAGAACTTATTTCTCTCAAAGATGCTATGGAGGAAGTTGGCCTCGGACCCAACGGTGGCCTGATTTATTGCTTTGAGTTCCTTATGGAGAACCTCGACTGGTTGACTGAAGCTCTCGACAGTCTAACTGAAGAATATCTCATTATCTTCGACATGCCTGGCCAGATCGAATTATATACACATGTCCCTATTCTACCCGCTTTGGTCAAATTTCTGTCCCAGCCGGGCTCTCTTGATATCCGCATGGCCGCTGTCTATCTCCTCGAAGCAACATTCGTCGTCGATCGAGCAAAGTTTTTCTCTGGTACTCTTAGTGCTATGAGTGCCATGCTCATGCTCGAGGTGCCACACATCAACATTCTGTCCAAGATGGATCTCGTCAAGGGCCAAGTGAAGAAGAAGGATCTCAAGCGCTTCCTTACACCCGATGTAGGTCTGCTCGATGATGACCCCATCGAGCGTGCGCGTCGTGTCACAGGGGGTCCTGAAGCCGAAGATGACGAGTCAAAGGCACCTGACGAGAAGGAACAAGTGATGAAAGGTGCTAGTTTCCGACGACTGAACCGAGCGGTGGCTGGCCTGATCGAGAGCTTCAGCATGATCAACTATCTCAGGCTAGACGTGACCAACGAGGACAGCGTTGGTGCTATTCTGAGCTACATTGATGACTGCATACAGTTCCACGAAGCTCAGGATCCCAAAGAGCCCCACGATGAGGAATATGAGGATCATGATGATTAGTGTGGATATAATGGCAAATGGAGAACCTGGGAGAAGGGGAATCTGTGGTATCTTGATAGTAGTATTGCATAGCGCCGGCGTTACTGATTGCTTCTCATGGTCTGAGATAGAATTGAGCTTGGACGTGATGTGTCACAGTCTCGCTCTTTTTCCTACCCTGCCTCTTCCGCCTCTTTCGTGATAAATCATAAGAATGGTGCTGATGGATGAGTTATGTTGTGTGGTCATGATATACCCATGCTCTGTTTTTTTGTGGCGCTTTCCTTGATGTTCCGTCTTCTGGGGGTATTCAAAATGTGTCGGGTCCTGTGCCAAACAGCCATTGCTGTGTATTCGCTGTCCGCATACATTTTTTCTGTGTGGACGTTGTTTATCTCGATCTTCGTCCGGAAGCCGTGCCTCTGGTCCCAGCCACGCCCTGTTGCGCCTCGTAGCGATCATACTCCTGCAGCCAAACATCCTTGATGACGGCCAGGTATCCCACGATCTTGCCGCCCATGACAGCCATGTCCCTTGCACTCTCAAAGACACCGCGCTCCCAGATCCACGCTGCAAGAGCAAGTAGAAAAGCCCAAGTCGCGATGCGCATAGCCATGCGAGTCCACCACATGAGCAGACGACGAATCCAATTGAGAATTATTACAACAGTAGCAAGCACAACCAGCGATGCAATCACACCGACGAGGCCTTGGTTTTCTGCTAGCAAGATCATGACGCGATCAAATAGAGGCTCGAGAAGAGGCGCAGCCGTGTCAAGAAGACTCTGCGCCTGGTCGAGAACGTTGCGCGCGATGACTTGGACGGGCGAGCGTGGGTGCAGGATGTGCTTTTGGATAGAATCGGCGAGCTCTGGGGGGAGCAGCGCTGTGAGGAGGTGCGTTGCCAGGGTTGGAGGTTCCACGGAGGGCATTTCGGCGATAATTTGTGATGGAAATCTTGTCGGTGTAAGGTTTGGGTTTGAGTTTGTTGACGCTGGTGGGGGAAATGTTGTTTCGTGGCTTTTCTGTGCGAGCGTCCAGGGTAGATGTGAAGGGAAAGTTGCGGTCTAAGATACCCAGCTCAGGTAAGCATTAATTACTGCTTGGTCCTTTGTTTTCTGGAACGTGACTTGATATCTGAAATGGCCTGGTATTTACTCGAGTTCTGATAGGGATATTACTGCACTGTGGATTTTCATCAGACTACTCTCTACAAATTTGATTTTATCCTAGGCTGAGTAGGATGGTTGTGCTCTGGAATATCAGCACGAGCGTCAAAAGACGTTTGCAAGGTACTGGTACGACGACGAGGACCACGACATGATAGGATGGCTTAAGCAAATAGAAATGGGGATCTATGAACTATAACATAGCAATCAATAGCCTGTGACCTAGTTGTTCGATCACATTCTCCTTTTTGAACTTATCTGAGTCTATCACATGCAAAATGGTGCAATCTTAGCTACCTTAATTAAGTAAGGGTCTAACTAAAGGATCAAGATCATAGCACGGACCAACATGCGCAAACAGCACGTAAGTATGGCAGAGACCGTCTGAGTGCCATGAATTGATAGATGATATATGTCGTGATTGAAGCTATAAAAAAGTACTGTAAAGGTCATGAGTTTGAGAATGAATAAGGAAGCAAACCGCTAGACTTGAAGGGTATCGAAAATAACCTGGTCTCATCCAAGACAGGCCTCAACTCCGTCTGCTCAAAACCAGAGCATCATCATGTGTGATAATATCCCTATCCACCTCCATGTAAAGCGCCATGCAAGAAAAATACAACCGCTTCGGGATACGATACTTGGCCTGATAGAAGTATTCGGGCAAGTGTACTCACTCTTCAAGCCCCTCAAGAATACGTCGCGCAGCATCAATTCTCCTGCGGTACATGCGTGCCTCCGTACCAGCTCTTGATGACTCTGTCAGCCCTAGGACACACTTCCCAAGACTGGCCACAAGTCTCTCGACCAAGATCTGACTTTCCTTGTCAAGCCCCTGTACAGCGGAAGTATTGCCGTTCTTTTGTCCACCTTCAATACCGCCCAACCCGGCTGCTTCATTGAGGAGACTTTCAGATATCTGCCTGAGTTCCGAGTCGGGTGATCCCCCGGGGGTACCTGTCGGCGTCAAGATCCCGTTGGTTCCCTTAGACTTGTCTACGAGAGGAAAGCTTCGGTTTGTTCCTGTCGACCCAAAAGATGACATCGAAGGCCGATGGCGTGCGTAAGTAGCTGCGCTGCTACTAGGTCGACGAACCACGGTATTACGTCGGGGATGACTTTGGTGATAATCGACAGAGCCATTTCTCGAAGGGGCTCCTGATCGGGGGAATTTGAAGTTACCAAATGTTGCCCGTTTCGAGCTCAGGGGCGCATCCGAATCTGCGGGCATGATGACGATGGTCTCTGTGGCATCCTCAAATTCCGAGGTGCGACTCAAACGGCCTTCGGTGGCTGTGGCAAAACTGTTGAAGGACGACATAGTATCAACGCTCGGCCTCCTTTCATGATCAGAATCAGAATCGGGTGCAGAAGTGGGGTCAACGATAGGGCCGCGAGTTGTCTCAACGGAATCACCAGAGCTCACACTGCTCCAGCTCTCTCGTCGATGCTGGCTCATTGTTCCCATTGCCGAGTGGAGAAAAAAGTGCTCGTAATCGAAAGCATCCTCCCGATCCTCGTGAGACACGGGGGTTTGAAAGGCATCATGATATGATGACTCGCCACTCTCGCTCTCAAAATCCACAAACTCGTCGTCATCGTCATCTTCAGCATCGTCGTTGTACCCTCCATTCTGTAGTCCGTAACCATCTCCCTCCTGCTTAAAATCGTCCTCCTCTTGTTCCAGATCTCCTTCCCACGTTTCGCCATCATCATTCATATCGTCATTTCCTTGCACTTGCACTTGCGTTTGCACTTGAACATCACCTCCAAGATCCGGTTCCGATTCAAATTGAGGCGAAATGCTCTGCTCTTGAGCCACAACTACGTCCGGTGCGTCAGAGGTGCGAGGGCTATCTTCAACTCCAGCATCCAACGTTTTCACTGATTCTTCAGAGGGTTCCTTCGAGTCCTCCTTAGGTGACATTTGACCATTTGCTTTGTCCTTAGGCGATCCCTGGTTCCAGGGCGCTTGCCAGGCGGGAGTTTCCGGAGTAGTCTCTTGTGATGTACGAGACTCTGGAAGTCCTTGATCCCATCTCGCGTGAGTAAACGGACTGGGTGTCCTGAGGCTCTGCAGACTACGGCGTTTCAAGCTGTCAGCCCGTGCTTGCTCCTTGAGGCTGGAAATCTTTCCTCTCAGATCCTTCATCTGATGCTTCAAGTCACGAACCTGAGCTACAGATGCGGATCGAGGCATATCTGTATCCGTCATGGAACCGAACGTGGGGCTCAACTGATTATAGAGATGAGAGCTGCGTCGGCTGTCTCCATTTGCACCGCCTTCATCTTCACTCAAAGTTTCCAGCATGGGATCAAGAGTCGTGGGACTCCTGTGAGAGGTGGCGCCGTATCCAATCCCGAGAGCATCGGCACTTCTAGATGAAGTCAATGGCTGTCGATAACCTCCAGCAGCACCCAATGCGCTAGCAGAGCGTTGCGGGAAGCCTGGGCTGGCAAGACCATTTTGTGAACTAGTTTCGCTAAGATTTCTAGAGTGCCCTTGACTCGAACTCAGAGGGATGGTAGACTCTCTCAAGGATGTTGCAGGTCGAACGATTGGCGGAGAAGGGGTTGACCCATCGGACATCGGAGTGAATAAAGAGCTTCTTGCTCTTGACAGGTTGCCCTCCATCGTCTGCAGCCTTGTTAGCATTGCGCACTCATTGCTTAGCCGGACAATGTGAAGCCCACCGTTAATCTTTGCTTAGCATTTGCCAGAATCTGTTCTGCCCTATCACTAAGAGAACTGGTCGAATAGCGCTGCTCCGTAGCCTCCTGAGTACGAGCTATGCGTGGAATCTTGGGTTCTCGTACAGCTGTGCCCTCAACATATGAAGATGCCATGCTCTCCTCATCGTCGCCCTGAAAGTTGAGGTCGTCAACGCTGACGGAATCGTCAAAATCCCCGAAAGGCGCAGCGCGGCCTTGCGAAGTAATTGTACTGTTGGAATCGATCGAAGATTTCCTCTCCCGCTGCAGAATTTGCGATCGTGACTTGATGCGGGTTACCCCCATTGTTGGGGATGAGCCCAATACATGATCATCATTGCTGTAAACGGACAAATGCGCCGAACCGCGGCGTCCTCCTTTTCCTACCACACTTTCGACTTCTGTCACCTCGCCAATGTCTGATAGCATAGTTCCATTTCCATATATGATGGGCGTTGAGGGGGTAATTGGTCCAGCGATAAATTGGTTTTGCGAAGAAGGGAGGTGGAATCGCATGTCGTTGGTCTGAACATTATTCCACATCCTTATGGGTGACTGTGAACGCTCATCAAGGGAAACATCGCAATCGTAGTCAGGCAAGATCATGTCGGGGTTCGTGAGTGTCGGTGAACCAGGGACTGGCCCGTAGTTCAGTGAAGAACCTGAGCCAGACTTGCCATGGCGGACATCGCGACTATAGTTGGGGAAGGTCTGCGCTGCCATGATTTCTATACCGGGTTGGCTGATGCAAGAGGCGAGGCAGTCGAGTTACTCGTAATCGGTAAGTAGAATGCTCGGTCGGTAGTATTATGTCTCGTCTCGAAGCGCGCCTAAGAAGCTGCCGGGTGAATTTTAGGACACGGTACTTGGACAGGCCGCTACGTATCGGTCTCAGCTCGGTTGCGCACGCGAGTGGGCTTGTCGGAGGCTTTGTTGTGTTTCTTGGTTATGTGAGTGTGAGCCGTCCGCGATTCGGCAGAATTAGAGACAATGTCTCGAGGGGCTGAGAGTTTGCCAGTCGAAAAGAAGAGTAGCGTGGCGCAAAAAATTAGGTCGAGATGCCGATCAGACAAAGAAAAGACGTAGGCGAGCGAGTAAGGAGCGAGCGAGCGAGCGAATGAATGAATGAATGAATGAATGAGCGTGTCGTTGATTTAGTATGTAGAGCCGAGCAAAGCGAAGAACAAGGTTCTATTCGCAAAGGGCGCAGTCAGCCAGAAACCTAATTAGGCATGAGGAATGAGTGAGGAGAGCATCCAAATGGAAAGTTGGGATGTGGAAAAAAGCAATGCAATGGATGGACGGAAAGAGCGACTGATAGGTGGTGATGGATGTTGGGGTTCCATCCATTAATTGAACGAACCGCAATCGAGTGAGGTACGTACCCTTTTAATTGAACCTGCAGATGCCCGGGCCTCTTAACAGACTTCTGTGAACTCCACAGTTTAACAATGGATGGATGCTTATAATGCCCAAGGTACCTAAGCAATGGCAGAATCATAAAGATCGAGTACGATGATGCTTGTTCAGGAGGGCTTTATGAAGAGGCTGCCGACTTCAGGGTGATCAACAGAAACTCAATTGCGCAGTTTCAACAATGACGAACAAAACCTTGGAATGCACTCTTCAATCTTTGGCGTCGGCGCCCAGTTTTAGATGCAGTGAGCCGCTGCTAAATCAAGGGACTGACCCGAAAAAATGACCACTAAGCCGTTGAGCAAAACGGGAAATATGGGGGATCCCGCCTTGTTTTGCTGCTTGTTTGAGGCGTTTAGTTTTGCTCTAGTCCCATCCTGAGACTTTGATTGGTGGCTGCCAAAATGCAGTAAACCAAAGATTGAAACAATGGTTCGTGACGCCGCGCGTAGTGAAGAGACCAGCAATGAACACTAAAAGGACCAAAGGCTTCGCGTATTACAAAGATCTGCAGTGAAGGTCTAAACACCATATGTAGGCAAGACACAACTGCCTCTACACGCTGTCCTCCTGAAAAGAAAGGGATACGAGAATACCTGCAATAGTACATGACGATATGTGGCCTATCCTCCAATTAGGTTGTATACTCCGGTACTACGGATAAACTAAGTTGATCAACATGTTGCACCAAGCAATTTCCATTCCAGTTATGGACCGGGATTAAGGATCAAGAAACCTGGAAGACGCAAGGACTCATTGAAGATAGGGGCGCCAGCTCAACCCACCGCTTCAGCTGTGATATGCCTAATTCGGAAAGTTTCCAGAACATTTAGCGAACATCTTAATTAAACTTTACTACCCCAGGATGAATAGCCACCTGTTCCATTCATGACAGCAGGCCGACAAAACACCAAGTACTCTAGTCAGTAGGAAGAAAAGCAACAAGAATTAGTGTTTTAGAGCGATAACCCCCCGAGCGGAGTCAATGGGGAATCTGTGTAGATGCAGTAACGTCGTACACTCCATGTGTTACGAAAAGATGGACCAACCATTTCTCGATATCAATATCAAAGACGATGGCGCCGCCCAGAACTGCCCTTCTTCAATAATAGACGCTCCCGAGAGCATATGCAGATGAGTGACACTTACATTGCCCAGATAATAGCTCAGGGATACCAAAAATAGATCATATGATGAACTGTGAAACAATCAGCTGCCCGTCTTTTATTGTTTTACTGGTTCGTGAAACAATGCCACACACGCTCACGACATTCACGCAAGGGTTTATGTTGGACATGTCTTTCCAATCATGCCGTCATCCCAGCTTTTTGATATATCCCATCTATGACAACTCCTATAAAATGCATTTCCTTTTACAGGACGTATCAGCCCCGTCGTGTTTCGTTTTCCATAGTCTAGTTCAAAGCAATCATAACCTTCTTTCAAAACGTCTTTTCTTTTGCGTGTGAAAGCATTTAGTCGTCGGCGAAAGCCTCAGCTCGGGCGTCGACGCTCTTCTGCGACTCATCCTTGGAGGGTCGGTTGGCAATGAGGCGCTGACTGGTCAGTACCACAAACTTTGTCATATGGTGGAGGGCACTTACAACCAAGTTTCTCAAGAGGATAGCAATTGTAACCTTGCCGACGGACGGCACGTAGATGGAGGCCTTCTCCTTGATGGCGGGACCATCAAAGTTTCTGTACGAGGAGAAGTTGATGCAGACAGCACCATCGCGGATGAGCTCGGTGGGCACCTTGAAAGACTCGACGGGGACTCCTCCGATGACAACGTCACTGAGTGGAAGGCAGTCCTCGAGCTTCCAACCCTCCTTGTCCTCGACCTGGTGGCGGGCCTTCTTGATGCCCTCTCCTCGGGTGAAGATCTGGACACCAGTGACGTCGACGGAGTAGACGGTGGCGCCATCGTTGGCGAGGAGGGCAGCAAGAGGTCGGCCGTTGACCTCGGATCTGTTGATGACAGTGATGGTCTTTCCGAAAAGTCGGTTCCCAGATGCCAGGATGGGGTTGTAGATCTGCAAGTACTCAAGGATCTTGACAACAGCGAGAGGGGTGCAAGGAAGGATGGACTTCTTGCGGTTCTCAGGAGGGTCAATGAAGCGAATGTTGTGGTACATGTTGTGGATGTGCTTGTGTCGAAGACCCTCAACGTCCTTTCCAAGGTCAACCGACTCCTGGATGTACTTGTCGTGAGAAGGGTTGTTGGGGAAGATGGGGTAGTAGACAATCATGCCGTCGACATCGTCGTCTTCATTGGCCTTCATGATCTCCTCCTCGAGAAGCTCCTTGTCCACAGTTCGGAGGTCAAAGTTGAATCCGCTATGTTTTGCATTAGCGCCAGGTCGAGGGGCAAGCATCACCCGATAGACTGGGCGATATTCAAGCCACGCAGAGGAATATCTCACTTCTCTTCACAAGTCTTCTTGGACCACTCAGCGTACTTTACGGCAGCGGGATCACCGTTGGCGAGGAAAGCAGCCAGTGTGGGAGTGCAAGGGTTCTCGCCTTGGATCTTGGCCAGTGTGTCCTTGACCTCACCAAGGTAACCCTTGGCGATAGTCTCAGCAGTGATGACCTTGCAGGTCTTGGGGACAGTTGAGGTAGCCATTGCAAAAGTTCTCAGACTGCGGAAGCAGGTTGTTATCTGAGATCTCATAGTCAGTCACTTGTATTGCTTCTCAATCTTGTTTCTTCTCTCCTGTTCTCTTGTCATACGAAGTCTTTCCAAGGTGAACAAACACACCGAAAAGATCCCCACTAATCTGGCTATGAGCCGTACTACCAGCATCGTTTGGGGTGAGGGGGGGAAGAAGCATGATGCCGTCACAGGAGCCTTTGGCAAGTGATGGAGTGCCCGAGACATTCCAGAAAGGTCACATACCTTAAGGAAAATGGGTTTATTCAACTTTGACCAGAAGCTGGGAGTTTGAGGAGAAAGAAGAACAAATTAATCACAAGCAATTGTCCCCCCACCAAAGAAAACAAAACTCCGAGTGACTATGGAGGGGCATCTTGGAGGAAAAATGTTTGCGCAAAAAAATTCGGGCCCTTCTGTCATCCAGTCAGAGTCGAGCATTTATAGAGCCCCTCTTACTGCATAAGGCTTAGCGGAATAGTGTTCCAGAAGTGAGAATTACAGAGGAATGGTCTAGAGATTCAAGATTTTCGAGGATATCTTGGTACTCGGAGAATCAAAACTGATCAAAAGACTACTGAGCCTCAGTTGGACACAGAGTAAAGCGTGGTGTATTGACATCTATTGGAGCTATGCCGCGGAAACTAAGTAATCGTTCATATTCGAGATGAAGATTCTAGCTTCTGCTTCTGCCGATTTCGGCGCTTGTTAAACGCTCAAGTTCCACTTACAACCTCGACGTCGTTTTACAATAGTAACCAATTATCGCTGTGCCAATGTTGACAGCCTAAGATTTCACTTCTTCCAGAAAAAAGAAGAGCAAGAATTGCAGCAGAAACCCGATGAGATATGTGTTGGCTTTTGGACGTCCAAGCGGACGGTACAGAAGGTTCCAAGGCTCAGATCCCTGAACTCAATGTCGCTTTCCAGCGCTTTCAGTGGTCGCACAGAGACACCCAGTGGCGGTATGGCTTTCGATAGTCGCTGTTACTCGGGATTTGGGGAAATTCGAGGTCTTTTTGTACTGCGCTGAGCATTCCACAGAGAATTTTAGAGAAGCTGGTCAACGGGCGCAGAAGCAAGTGCTTATTTATGTGCTTTCTCAAGGTTCTTGCGATTTATTAATCACCACTTATTATATCCTGTTATCAGGGATGGGGCCATGGAACTGCCTATCTACAGTATGGAAATTCAGGGAGATTGAAAAGTCTTCTGAGCCATACAAAAGCCTTCAAAAGGTCATTTCTCGTGAACAGTCCCTGGTGTTGTACTGCCCAGTACCGACGATCCGGAGCCCCCCCCC